>NC_090999.1:30430000-31055000 GCF_041146395.1 Eulemur rufifrons
AAAACATTGTGAAATAAAGAAAATTAAAATGTAGCAAATTTGTGGGAGGCAGCAAAAGCCGGGGGGCGGGGCGGGGGGTGGGGTGGCATAGGTCTATAGTACTCTGGAGGCTGAGGCCAGAGAATCACTTGAGCTCAGGAGTTTGAGATTGCAGTGAGATGATGCCACTGCACTCTATCCAGGATAACAGAGTCAGACTCTGTCTCAAGAAAAAAAAAAAAAAAAGTAACTGTACATGAGACCTTTGCTCTAGTTGATAAAGTTTCCCATGCATGTATAGATTAACTATTTGGAAACAACTACACATATATACCAGAATTGAACAATTAAGTAAATGAATGGTAGATGTGGGAAGGAAATATTTTACTGTTAAATGGAGAGTTACAAATAAGCAAGAGGAGGAGGCTAGAATATTCCATGTGGTGGTGGATTAGAGCTGGAAACATTAGTATGAACTTATATTTAGCTTAATATAGATACAGATGGTTGCACATAGACATATATACACACACACAGGCTAGTATATACATTTATCCATCTATTTATCTATATCTGTGCAGTTAAGATATAGATATCTTTGTTTTGTCAACTTAGAGCGCCTAGAAGTAATGACAGCCAAGCAGTAATGAGCACATCCAAATTTCAAATATTCTCCAATGATAGAATCCAAGGCTCCTCGGATAATGAATAATTCTAAACTAGATGGGAAATATTCAAGATGAACCAGGAGCATTTTATGGTGCCAAAAAATAAGAAAAATCTAAAAAAAAATAAAGAAAATAATTACACTCCACAATAATGGGACTATTTCAAAGGGACACAGGAGCCAATTGAAAGAGGTCTCAGTGGCCAAAGAAGAAACAATCCGAGCCACAGAATTAATAAAGTAGTACTGGATTATAACCCAAATTATAAAATAAATATATATATATGTACCCATACTTATACAAAAAGGATTGAATAAATAAATAAATTAATGAGAAAAAGTAGATAAATTTCCCATTCAGAATAATTTTAAACAATTTATGTTAATAGTTGGCACTTAAGGAGGTGAAGCAATAACCTGCACTTCTTACTTGTGAACTGTGCATAGTGGCTGTCTTCCAAAGAGTACAGTGTGGAATAGGAGGGGAAGAAAAAGTAACTTTACAGTGGAGAAGCCTGATGAATTCTAACACAAGCCAGGTAATTAAGGTTAACATACACAGTAATACGATGTATTGATAGTATATCCCCTTGATATGATGGGATGAGAATGGTACTTTAAATGTGTGGTCTTCCTCCCAAAACACATTACTCCAATCTAATCATGAGAAAACCATCAACAAATCCCAACTGGGACACATTCTTCAAGGCACCTTACCAGTGCTCCTTAAAACTGTCAAGTTCATCAAAAAGTAGGAAAGTCCAAGACACTTTAACAACCAAGAGCAGCCTGAGAAGACATTACTACTAAATGTAATGTGGTATAATGATGGGATCCTAAACAGATAAAGGACATTGGGTAGAGACTGGGACTATCTAAATAAAACATGCACATAGGCTGGGTGCAGTGGCTCACGCCTATAATACTAGCCACTCTGGGAGGCTGAGGTGGGTGGATCGTTTGAGCTCAGGAGTTCGAGACCAATTTGAGCAAGAGCGAGACCCCGTCTCTACTAAAAAAAAAAAAAAAAAAATAGAAAGAAATTAGCCGAACAACTAAAAATATATAGAAAAAAATTAGCCGGGCATGGTGGCGCATGCCTGTAATCCCAGCTACTCGGGAGGCTGAGGCAGAAGGATCACTTGAGCCCAGGAGTTTGAGGTTGCTGTGAGCTAGGCTGACACCACGGCACTCTAGCCCAGGCAACAAAGTGAGATTCTGTCTAAAAAAAAAAAAAAAGAAAGGAAAAAAACCATATCCATTATTAAGAACTTTAATAATGTATCAATATTGGTTCATTAATTTTGAAAAATATATCATAGTAATGCAAGATTTTTATATGAGAATTCTCTGTATGATCTTTGCAATAATTTTGTAAATATAAATCCTCTCTAAACTAAAAAGAAAATAGAATTTTAAGAGTAAAAAGGAATATGTATCTATATCAATATCTCCACATCTATCAATCTAATTTTAAAATTATTTGGAATAATCTTGGGATTTTTTTTTAAACATACCAGTGTTTGGATTTCAACTCCACTCAATTACATCAGAAAATATAGGGTACAATTTTGGCCCAGCATCAGTTTTTTTAAGCTTGTCAAGATATTGTAATGTGTACTCAGTATGATGAACAATTGAACTAGATGAACTTAGTAAATACTCATAAAGAAATAGAAAACCTGAATTTCATTAACTGTAGAATGAAGGAAATCAGATATCAGTGGCTTTATTTGTGAAGGCTATCAACTAACAGCAGGTAATACTTTTTTAAGGTTTATTACTCTTTCTAAGAGGTAAACAAAACCCGATATCCAAAGTCATTTAGGGGATCACAAAAATAAGCACAATAACAATGAAATTGTAGACCACTAACACTTATAGACAGAGATGCTACATTGTGCTAAAGACATAATATGTCATGAAAAAAATAGTTTTTATCTCAGAAATTATCTCATGGTTTAGCACAAAGACATTCACTGATGTGACTGACTTTACTAGTAGCTTAATCCACACATATCTAGGGGGCACATATTCCAGTATTTGTATAAAACCTTAGTCATATTACCAAATATAACCATAAGGTAATTAAAAGGTCCTTTGAATTCACAAAACATATGTCAACTTCACAAATCCATTCTTAGTGCATAATAACACTTCAAAAAATTCCCTTCTAAACTTTTCTTCTACGTATTTATCACTTCCTCATAAATTTCCTCATAGACTTTTCCCCCATCCAACTTATCCACAAACCTGGCCTGTACACGTACAGTTGAATCTTGAATAACATGAGTCCACTTATACATGGATTTTCTTCTTTCTCTGCTACCCCTAGGACAGAAAGACCAACTCCTTCTCTTCCTTCTCTTCCTTCTCCTCCTCCTCAGCCTCCACTTCACTTAATGAACAGTAAATATATTTTCTCTTCCTTATGATTTTCTTAATAATATTTTCTCTAGTTCAATTCATTATAAGAAAATAGAGTATAATCTTAATACATACAACATACAAAATATGTGTTGATCAATTATTTATATTATCAGTAATGTTTTTTCAGTCAATAGTAGGCTATTAGTAAAGTGTCTGGAAGTGAAAAATCATAGGCAAATTTTTGACTGAGTGGGGGTTGGTACTCCTAATCCCTGTGTTATTCAAGGGTTAACTGTATTCTTTTATGTCTTACCCCATCAGATTTCAATTAGTCTCCTTCTCTCTTTACTTCATTCAAACATTTCTCTGCACTTTATAAAGTAGACCCTGTTAGCTCTTAGCTTTTCCTAATCTTTTTCTTTAGACTAACTGGCACAAAAGGGTAAGGGGTTGATGAGACAACACAGAATAATTCTGAAAGAAGAAGAGTGGGAAGAAATGAAAAGCTAGAAACATGAAAATTGTCCTTAATGGTTGAGCAGAAAGCCAAAGAAGTTAATTAATTTGAGTTAGTATGTTTTACTCAGCTACAACAGATTAATGGATAATAATCTTATGGTTATTTTGATAAATTTCAAAAAAAAAAGCACTTAACAAATTTCAAAACCTTTCCTAATATATGTATCTTAGCTGTAGATGAAGAAAAATTTTTAAACTCAACATTTTACTAAAGAAACATTTCAAAGTTTTATAGAAATGATGAAATCTTCTATTAATGATTATGGAAAATTATCTCTTGTGGAAAAATATAGACTCTTACCTCATACTATACTCACAAATATACTTTGGATGAATTAATACTAAAACAAAAATGTAATAAAATATGTATAATAATAAAATATAGTAAATTATGACAAAGTAGTACTGATAAAATGTAGTAAAACTAAACAAAATAGAGGAAATAAAAAAAAACCACTTCCATAATTTTTCAATGTGCAAATCCTACTTAAGAAACATAAAATCCTTAATGACTTAAGGAAAGGATAGACAGATTCAAGTCAATGACAATGACGATCAAAATGATAAAATATAACATGAAAATATTTAGGAAATAAACAATCTTGGAGTAAATAGTAACAGCATATATGAAAATATTTTAGGAACATTTCCATAAGTCAGGTTTAAAAAGATAACATAGTAGAAAAATATGTAAAGAATAGGAACAGAAAAATAAACATACGTGATTAAGAAATCTATGAATAGATGTCTCAACCTCACTAGTGATAACAAAAATGCAAACTAAACAATAAAGGAATGCCATATTTGCTTAGTAAGAGGACAAAAATAAAACTCATTTTGCAAAGCAGTCTTATCAAAGAAAAAATTTGGTGTTATTTAAGTCTAAAAATATGCATAGTCTTTGACCTAATAATTCAGTTCCTAGGCAATTTTTGTACACATGTACAAATATAAATATATATCTTATTTTAGTTAAAAAGTTGGAAGCAATACAAATTTTCAGAATTTTTAGCAAGGTAAACTACTACCCAGCTAGAGGCTACATTTCTCAGCCTTCCTTAGAGCTGGCTGTGATCCATTACACATATAATGGGCAATCATTTGTGAATAGCAGTGCTTTTGGCAATTTCTGGCACATATCTAAAGAGAAACAGCTAACTTTTCATTTCTTCTGTTCTCTCTGCCCCATCGTAGGCCAAATCAAAATATAGTGGAGAGGAATCAGTTCCTCTCATATAGACAGGAAAAAACAAAAACAAACCTAAACAACAAAAGAAAACACTACAGTGGATGAATGGAATCTGGATCCATGAAAATTGTTCTAGAAAAAGGCCACCAACACCCCTGGGACTTTTGTGTGAAAGAAAAACCATAGGTTCCATCTGTTTCAAGTCACTGTTATTTGGGTCCAGCTAGAGGTTGCAAAAATACCCCAATCAACGTGGTAGTAAATGCACATGCATTGAACCTGTGATCCTGAAATATGAAAACATACCATTATAGGGACTTTGATCAGAATTCAAATACAAATTCACATTCAAAACCAACAAATCAATATTCTGACATCTTCAAAACTCTGATAAAGAAACATATCTCAAGCAATTTAGAGTTCATCTTAGTTGCATTTCTTTTTTACTAACCTCCAAAGTAAGAGCCATCTGTCAGCTTCATTTCTTTACTGGATTTTGTAATGACACCAGCAACACCATGTTGAATAAAATACATTTTTTTACCCACAGCTCCTTCTCGTATGATATAATCTCCGGGTTGAAACACTTCAAATCTCAATTTGCTCAGCATGGCAGTCACAAAATTGGGATCCGCATTAGCAAAAAGAGGCATTGTAGCCACCAGTTTCCGACAGTTGAAGTTGACTATTTCCTAAACAAGAGTGAACAAATATCAAGAGAGATGTTAATCACATCTGGGAGAACAACATGTGCTGAAATTTTTAAAAATATATTATAGCATAATATTACAACTTAAATTTGGATCGCAAAATACACAGGTTCTAATAATCCACATATCTCATCAAAGTCAGGGATTATGGCTTACTTTGGTGTTGAAATTTTGTATTCCCTGCATCTAGTATAGTATAAGAACATTTCTAGAGTCAGGCCATTAGATCTGCATGTTTGATTTTATTCTGTAGATTCTGGTCCAGATTAGACATATTGTTATTTATCTGGACAAAAATAGGAATGTGTAACCAAACATTTTTAATTGTGTAAGTCAGTTATGTGACACAGAATGGACAGTGGGATTCTACACTTTATCATAATGCCATTTCTCAGAAATTTCTACACCAATGAACTCCCCCTGAAAAAAAAATCCAAAAGGTTGGGAATGCATTTATGATCTTGTTTAAGAGGCATAGAAACAGGTCACCTCTGATAAAAGGTGGGAAGAAGGCAAAAAGAAATGGAGATATTAACAGAGTCTGAGAACTGAATCCTCTGTCTCAAGGAAATATGTTATACAAACTTCTTGATTCCAAGACTGGCAAAGAAGCTTTCTATGATCTTCCTTCATAAAATGACCTGATATGACCCCAGGATAGATTAAAAAATTCCAGCTCAACAATATCTTTTGAGTTCAGCAGAGCAGAAGAGTGTCTCTAATAGTAGAGCTTCATGGAAAATGATAAAATACTTAAAAATGAGCTACAATAATCAGAAAGTGAGCATAGCTGCAAAGACAAGAGAAAGATATTACATGCGGTACTTGGTGCTGCATTATCTAAGCCCACATAATGCACAATTGACTCCATGATTGGCTATATCTAGGGCAATTTGCTATCAGTTTTAGCTAGTACATGGTGTGTGCGGTGTGGGGCTATAACATTGTTCAACAAATACTATGTTCTCAATATATATGCATGCATATTAAAAAAAGGAAGAAAGGAAGGAGATGTTATAGTTGTGAAAAAAAGTGCTGATAAAGACTAATTTTATTCTTGTTAAGAGCTGGTTACTTCCAACTCTTAGAATGGTTTCTCAAATAAATGGCTTGAGAAACAAGTCTTATGTATTAAAAAAAAATAGGCTTTTTACTATTCAAAAGATGTCTATACAAAAACCACAGGGAGATAAAAGGTGAAGTAAAGTTAAAACAAGACAGAAATATGCCATTAAAATGACAAGATCGGTTGAGAGTCAATGATTTCACATATAAAATGACACAGAATAATTATGTGTAGGAAATTGAAAATAACTCAAATTGCAGAGGAAATAAGAGTTTTCAAACAAAAATAATAAAATAAAGAGAGAATCCTTCTCTGGTTCCCTAGAACAATCTAAGCAAAAAGAACAAATTAAGAGGCATCAATCTAACAGACTTCAAGCTATACTCCAACACTATAGTAACCAAAACAGCATGGTACTGGCATAAAAACAGAGACATTGACCAATGGAAAAGATATAAAACCATCCTCATATTGCCATCTGATCTTTGACAAAGCATACAAACATACATGACAAAGCATGAAAACATACACTGGGGAAAAGAATCCTTATTCAATAAATGGTGTTGGGAAAATTGGATAGCCATATGTAGAAGACTGAAATAGTATCTGCACCTCTCCCCTCTCATAAAAATCAACTCATGATGGATAACAGACTTAAACCTAAGGCACAAAACTGTAAGAATTCTAGAAAAAAAATGTTGGAAAAACTCTTGTAGACATTGACCTAGGCAAAGAATTTATTAAGAAGACCCCAAAAACAATCACAGCAACAACAAAAATAAATAAATGGGACCTGATCAAATAAAAAAGCTTCTACACAGCCAAGGAAACTATCATCAGAGTAAATAGATAGCCTACAAAATGGGGGAAATATTTGCATGCCACACATTTGATAAAGGGCTGATAACTAGAATCTATACAGAACTCAGGAAAATCAGTAAGAAAAAATCAAGGAACTCCATTAAAAAGTGGGGAAAGAACATAAACAGAAACTTTTCAGAAGAAGACAGACCAATGACCAACAAACATATGAAAAAATGCTCAACATCTCTATTCATCAGGGAAATGCAAATCAAAACCACAATGAGGTATCACTTAACTCTAGTGAGAATGGCTTTTAACAAAAAGTCCCAAAACAAAAAATGTTGGTGTGGATGCAGAGAGATAGGAAAACTCCTACACTATTGGTGGGACTGCAAACTAGTGCACCCTCTATGGAAAGTAATATGGAGATACCGCAAAGAATTAAAAGTAGACCTACCATTTGTTCCATCAATCCCATTACTGGGCATGTACCCAAAGGAAAAAAAGACATTCCATAAAAAACACATCTGCACTTGAATGTTCATAGCAGCACAATTCACAACTGCAAAGATGTGAAAACAACCCTAGTGCCCATCACGTATCCCTATAATATTCTGAAATTAAAAATAAATAAATAAATAAAGGGCCTAAAACAGGGAAAAAATAAAAGAGAGAATCCTTTCATCTATGTTCCTGGATTTGAACTATGGAAATTTTTCACTTCACTATTCCCTCACCTTTTAGTTTAGAAAATAATTGGTAGTATATTTTATAAGCAATTACACTGGTCTTTATTTACATGAATAACATTTTTTATGATGCATTGAATATTCAGGTATATCCATTAGACCTGACTTTCTTATAACACTGCTGGGATAATTTAATATTATTGTTATTGTTTGAAGGAATCTATTAATTTTTCTTATCTTGATGGAACTTTTACTTCCACATGAATACCATCTGATTGAAACTGTAAATTCTAACAAATATATGATAGGGAAAGATGCAATGAGATAGAACCCTCTTGGCCTCTAAAAGCCTTTCATCCCACCATAAAATTTACTTATTTTGAGGATGTATTTTTAGTAGAAACAACCATGTGAATCTAGAGTGAAGCAAAACTTCTAAAAGATCTCTCCTTCAATCACATTTTCTTACAGTACATTTTCTTAGAGAAAACATACTCAATGAAGTTGTTAATATATCTCCATAAGTAAAATAAGACTTTTAGAGATCCTACTCTGTAAATCACAATATAACACATTAACTTAAATAAAACACGTTTTTTTATTCTTTTTTTTTTTTTCATTTCAGAATATTACGGAGGTGCAAACACTTTGGTTACATATATTGCCTTTGTACTCCCCGAATCAGAGCTATAAGTATGCCCATCCCCAAGAGAGTATGTGCCACACCCATTAGGTGTAAATTTACCCATCCCCTCCTCCCTCCCACCTGCCCAGCACCTGATGAATGTCACTTCCACATGTGCACATAAGTGTTGATCAATTAGTACCAATTTAATAGTGAGTTCATGTGGTGCTTATTTTTCCATTCTTGTGATACTTCACTTTGAAGAATGGGCTCCAGCTCCATCCAGGATAATATAAGAGATATTAGTTCAGCATTGTTTTTATGGCTGAGTAGTACTAATATCTCTAATTCCCTTCTAGGTTATTTATGTCAGTTGTTATAATTAGCTCTTTTATCAAAATATCTAACCTGAGTTAAGAGTATTGTTTACATGAAATAAATTGAGGAACACTTACTTGCTAAGAGAAACAACACATGGTCCTGACCTTAATAATATGGTACTCCAAATTACTAAGCTTACTATTGGCAATCTAGAAAAAAAAGTGTAATTACTTCTTTTCTGGAGCATTGTATAATACCAGAAAGTATGGGAATACTAAAAACAAGCAATCAAGCAAAAAATACCAACTAAAAGGTAAAACCCCAAAATACAACATTCACATTGATGAGAATATTTCAAAGGGATATAGGGGCCAACTGAAAGATCTGCCAATGCTCAAACCAAGCTGGAACAATGTGAGCAAAACTAAATAATGTATTGGATTAAACTCAAAGTATAAAATAAATAACCAAGAGCAAATACGAATATAAATGAATGACATCATAAATTAATAAGTGGAGAATAGATAAATCTCCTTTTTAATTCCAAATAATTGCAAATATTTCATATAAATACTACCCTCTCAAGAAGGTGGAAGATAATTCCCCATCTTTTAAGGATGTGGTGAGCATAATGACTTTCTTCAAAGAGTACAATAAGGAAAGAGGGGGAAAGATTAACTTTCAGTGGAGAAATATGACAAACACCACCTCAAGTCAGGTGATCAACGTTAACATTAACAGTAGTAAATCATATTTGATAACATGGATCCTTGAGAGGTTGTGATGAGAAGGGCATTTTACTTCTGTGGTGCTCTTGCTGCAATCCCATAATCCCAATTTAATCATCACAAAAACATCGGTAAACCCAAATTGAAGGACATTCTACACACTATTTGACCAGTATGCCTCAAAACTGTCAAGGATATATTTCATTCCATTAAGGGCACCAAAAATAAGGGAGAAACAGAAATGTTGTTGCAAAGAAATTTATCTGTCAAAGTAATATTATTCCATAACTTATATAGCATCAGTGTAGTTTTTATTTTCATAAATTTTAAATTGCCAACTAGCCAAAAATGGATTTTACATGTTACTGTTTAAAATATGCTGATTTAATTTCTTCCTACATTTGAAAATTAACTCATTAGAAAATTAATTTAAACATCTGAGAAGGTGATTAATAATTTTTGTTAATATTTTATTTTGTTAAAATAAATCATAATAAATATTTGGTAAACATGCAGATATAACAAAATTTTGAAGTTATACAGCATTAAGTTCACTAGAGTAGACTTGTTGCTTTACTGTTGATAATTATGACATAAGTGTCATGATCCAAAGAGGCTATGTCACACCTAAAGGGAACAGTACAATTATAAAAGCATTGGCTGAATAAATGCCAAGAATGTGATTTCTGTAATATTCTTTGCACAAGGTGTCTCACAGGAAAATGAATGGGGTCTGCAGCAACATTTCTTCTTTGAGGAAAAGCTCAGACAGGGTAGTAATTGCAGAGGAGGAGCAACGGTCGCCTTGGCACCTGGAGGGCATTGTCTCTCTCAGAGTTCACCAACAGCTTTCTCAAATTCCTAACCAGGAGCTAAACGCTGAGCAGCTAAGTAAATAAGCCCAGATGCTTTGGGAAATGCTGCAAATGATTCCCTCTAATGTTTCAAGTCAGAAAAAATCTTTGTTTTCAAGAAGATTCTGAGTGGGAACTCAAGGTGTAAATGTATTTGTATTACTTGAGAAGATTATATGAGATAGAAATGTTAATGTGGGATTTTTCTGAGATCTGCCATTCAACCACACTTGAATAGTTATTTAAGCCTTCTAAATCATACACACACACACACACACACACACTTTGTAAAGCTTTTTCTTATCTAATATCAGCTCAAGGATGCTTTCATTTCAAAAATAGTAACCCTCCTAAAGGTTAATGCTAAGATTTTAAATCAACTTTTATACATTAAAAAAACAGTACAATACAATCATCAAACAATAAAGAACCCTGTATTTGATCTTACTTTGACATGATGCCAGTTTATTTTAGACATGGAAGTCTTTAATTCAGCAGTTCTTCCCATTATTTTGCTTAAGTATGACAGAAGTATTCATGTTCATTTTTTGGTCACAGTGTGGGGAGTCTTTTTAAAAAATTAAAATACAACATAAAGTGCACAAATTTTAAGTGTATACAAATCTTAATTCATTCTTTTTACAAATATATGCACCTCTATAACCATCTAGATACAGATACAGAGCATTTCTAAAAAGGTTCCTTTTGCCTCTTCCCTGTCAACCCAGAGTCTAGATATTCTCTGACTTCTATCACTATAGATCAGTTTTGCTTATTCTTGAAATTCATATAATGAAGTCACATACTCTGTTGTCTTTTATAACTTGCTTATTTTGCTTATGATTACGTCAATGTGAGTCACCCATGCTGTATAGCAGAAGATCATTCTTTTTAAAACTTTTATTGAAATAAAATATACCACAATTTATTAATTCCTTTCACTTTTCATGACATTTGGGTTGTTTCCAGTTTTAGGCTAATAAAATAAAACTGTTATGAACATTCTTGAAGCACCTCATGCACTGATTTCTCTTGAGTTTGCACCTTACATTGGAATTTCTGAATAATAGAGTAAGAAAATATTCAACTTCAGTAGATACTGCCAAAAGTTTTTCTAGATGATTGGATTATTTTTCTCTCATTCCAACAACATGTGAAGGTGCAGTTGTGCCCTATGCTTGGCCAAATTTGATTTTATCACTCTTTTAAACTTTCACGATTGGTGGGTATGTAGAGATATCTGATATTTTTGTTTTTTTGCTTTTGTGCTTTTTTCCCTCATTGTAGCTCTAATTTGAATATCCCCCCTTGAGTAACCTCAGTATGCACATTTTCTAAACCCTGTGGCCAGATGAATATTCTGTTTTGTGAAGTGCCCAGTCAAGAATTTTCCTCTTTTTTCTACTGTAGGAGTTCTTTTTATACTCTTGACATAAATTCTCTTTTGGGACATGCACTGTGAATACTTTCTCCCCATCTATGGCTTGGCTTTTCATTCTCAGTGATATTTTTTATTGTAATTGTTTGGTTGATAATTTGTTTCCTAGTTTGTTTAGCTTTATAACTATGAGAAAAAATGGGATACGATATACTCGGATTGCCTCTAGAAGGATTTATGTTAATCATAAATCTATACTTTGGAATCATACATACTCTGAGACCCTAAGAAAGTTTAAGCAATATTTTACTTGGTTATAATGAAAAAGAATAGCAATGCTTTCTTTCTAGTTCTATAATTCTACATTGATAACTTAAACATCACTGTGTAAAGTTCCATTTTGTGAAATGTCTAATTCTGCTCCATTCTACAACTTTATTATTATTCTAACCAGTATATTTCTAAAAAGTTTTAAGCATGGTAGCTCTAAATATAATTACTGTCATTACACAAATGAATCATAGAGTAGTCTTAACAAAACAGAGCTGCTGTTACATTGCTAAATTTCTATACTCAAACACATCCCATATTTTTATATTTTTAGGCTGTACAGAGCTCATAAGAGCTTCCTTCTAAGAACTTATATCAGACAGACATTCAAAAGACATCCAGACCTGTAGATTTCTATATTGACCTTAGAAACACACACACACACACACACACACACACACAAATCTATACCAGTGACATCCGATCACTCTAGAACATCCTATTAAAAGATGCTCCTGATGTCCCGTTTTTTCTTTCCCATTCAGTAGCTGGGATTAGCTATAATCAAAACAGCAGTTGGATGTATTTTGGTGTTTCTTTAAGGCAGGGATAATTTCTAAGAATGAATGTAATAAAAAAAAAAGAGTGAACATTTACTGAGTTCTTGCTGGGTTTTAGGTATTTCTCTCAATGTTTTACAAATATTTATTTTATCCTCACAACAGTCCTATGTCTTAGGTAGGATTACTGCCCCATTTTCTGGCAGATGTTATGTAACCTTCCATTGATCACATACTTGCAAGAAGGAGGACTATGGTGTGTTGGGCCGCCAGGCTCTCTAACCTGGGGTTTTCATGGATTCTGAGAAGCCACCTTGACATTTGCATATATCTAGAATCACCACAAACCCTAAAGATTTATATATTAACCATAAATTTGTTCTTTTAAATGATATACATTTTGAAAGACTGACATTGAAATTTGTAGATTGTCAGGCAGCAGACTGATGGTACACACTTGACTCTTTTTATTTACCTCAGAGCAAAAGTTTTTAAAAATCTGAATCCAAATGCCTTTATCCGTGGCATGTCTGTTCCAGTTTGCCACAGTTTTTAAAACACCATCTGTATTTAGTATCTTGCTATTTACCACAATTAGTCTATCTGATTGGCTTCTTAAAGCAATAGAATTGGAGGTCTTTGGACTATAAAGCAAAGAACCAAAAGGAAAGAGGAGACCAGTATTTATTGTGGTTTGTGGGAGGTTCATGTCTTCTATCACAGGGGACAGTGTCAACAGACCGAAAATCCTTTTCCTGGCTTATCAATGTCTGTTCCTTATTTCTCCCTTTTGAAGAAATATTTCTGACCATTAATGGTACCTCTGGTTCTATCTGCAAAGCCCCCAAAGAAACATTGTAATTTAATATAAGTTAGGGATGTAGAAAGAAAGAGGAAGGGAACAAGATTTCTTAAGCCCCTCATTTTGAGGTAGGCATTTCACATATTATATCTCATTTATTCCTAGGGCACAATGGCCTAAAAATGAACTTGGTTTTATTTCCCCACATACACAGAAAAAGAAAGCGGTACTCAGGGAGAGGAAATGTATTGCTCAGACCCCAGAGCTAGAATATGTCTAGAGAAACTAACTATTCTCACTCAACTGCACCATGGGAACTTCTTAGCACCTAGAATTAACCCACACTTTTATATTTTGCAATTGTCTATGTTTTAGAATAAAAAGGTGAGTCACTTTTAGCATCTTAAAACCTTTTTAATCTAAACTTTACCCATTTGAGACTAACATTTATTGCTTTTTTCGGCTTTTTTTGCTGAAGTGTATTTTTTAGGTTATGTACATTTTTAAGCAATTGGAATGTGACATGCATATTTTCACAGAGATTACTTAATGACAATATATTTACTGTTGTGGGATTCTTTAAAAATACATGGTTTTAGTTTAAAAATGTACACAAAGAACCTTGTTTTTGTTTTATTATATAATTCAAAGTTTGCTATGCAAAGATAGCTGCTATGCAAAGATAGTAAGAAAAATAATATTTATCTTATGTACAAAACTAACTTAACTTTATCTTTAATTGTCAATATTGATTTATATGTCAGGCAAATAAGATGCATTTCCTCTATGTCTCACTGAAAAATTAGTGTAAAGGGTAAATATGGAAGAAAACAAATGAGATATTTAAGCCTAACTAAAAGATTCAGAATGGTATTAGTGAATAAGCATCCTGGTCCATGTGAACTCATTTCCTTAAATAACTTCATGAAATAGTCACAAATGATGTAAGGGAACAATGGGGTCTTTGTAGATGGATCTATACAACAATTAATTTTTAAAAAGTAAGAATTGTAAACATGAGGCCTAATGACACTTAATAAGGGTGTTAATGGGCTTCAGTTGGCTGCACTGAACCTGATGAAATTATATGCAAATAGGTGTACACTGAGAATGTGTCTTATGCAAAACAGACAGCAGCTTTCACTAAATTTTCAAAGGGGCCATTATTAGAAATAGAGCAAGTACCACTGGTCCAAACGCACTATAATGACTGTGATTATGATGATTACTAACATTTACTAAATGCCTTGTGTTTTCTCATTTAATTATAATAACAACCTAATGAAATACAGGTTGAGAATCCCTTATCCAAAATGCTTGAGACCAGAAGTGTTTCAGATTTCAGATTTTTTTGGATTTTGTAATATTTGCATATGTATAATGAGATAGCTTAGGGACGGTACTCAACTCTATGAAATTCATTTATGTTTTATGTACACCTCATACATATGACCTGAAGGTAATTTTATACAATGTTTTTAATAATTTTGTGCATAAAACAAAGTTTTGACTGCAACCTGTCACGTGAGGTGTGGTGTGAAAGATTTCCACTTGTGGCATGTCAACACTCAAAAAGTTTCAGATTTTGGAGCATTTTGAATGTTGGCTTTTCAGATTAGGGATGCTTGACCTGTAGTTACGTTATTAACCCAATCTTAAAGATGAGCCAATTAAGTCTCAATATGGTTGTTATTTGACAGAAATCACAGCGTGTAGGAAGTGAAGCCTGCTACTACTTAAAGTTATACAGTCTGTTCCTAGGGCTATATTGTCTAATATGGTAGTCACTAGCTACGTGGGGTTATTTGGCACTTGAAATGTGGCTACTGTGATGAGAAACTAAATTTTTAATTTATTTAATTTTAACCTATTTAAGTTTAAAGTTAAAAACTGATGCTCAGTTCCAGTTTTTAGAAAATGTTAAATTATATTTGGAAAATCTTGGACAGGTGGATATACTTTTTCAACTGTAAGTTTTATAAAATCTACGTACAAATTAAGCATTTCAGAGAAAAACTTAGCATACAAATCAAGATGTACTATAAGTATAAAAATACACACCAGATTGTGAAGACTTAATTAAAAAAAGAAAAAGAATGTAAACCCTCTCAATTAATGATGTTTTTATATTGCATTCAGGTTGAAGTTATAACATTTTGGATATACTTAGTTAACAATATTTATTATACTTAATTTCTCTTTTGTATTTTTTAGTGTAACTACTAGAAAATTTAAAATTGCATAAATGATTCACATTACATTTCCACTGGACAATAACACTGCTATAGAGCAAGCATGATACCATATATAAGGGCAATTGAAAAACAAAATGGTAGAATACATTTCTAGATCTTTTTAAGCCGGCATGATAAAATTTTATATAATAAAGAATTCAGTAAGACAAACATGAAGTATAATTTTTTGATATTCATTTATAACTTGAATAGAAAGGTGAAACAGAAGGTGAAACTTCAACAGACTAATAAAATATGGTTTAGTTTGACTCTTGGAAAGACAATATTTAGATCCTAAAATTTCCAAGAAGAATAAATCAATATCTGGAAATGGCCAGCCACAGTTAATTTTCAGGAGTATCACTGAAGAGCTCTAGGAAAGTCATCTCAATCATTGCCTCTAAGAGCACTACATGAATTTTGTGTGGCAAACATTAAAAATTAAAATTAAAAAATAAAAAAATTACTGAATAAGATAAAAAAAATCCATATCTTAAGATAAGGCCCTCCATACTTCTGCAGCTTCTGACCCATCCTTGGCGCTCTAGGAGACGGCAATTCCGAAATGAAATGTCTAACACAGAGCTGGGCGCACAGAAGATGCTCATAGTGGGGTGAGGTTTGTAGGTATAATGTAGGACCATTCTTGAGCAGTAACAGAATATTCCCAGGATTATTCTGTAGGCCATTGCCCTCATCATGCCTCTCCAGTAGACAAGCGAAAAAAAAAATAGCTTCAATGATCTGCCAAAGTGACATTCTCCTCACTGTTAATCCTTAAAAGAAGACAGTAACTCTGTAGACCTATTTATGGTATTTTCTAAAATACAGCTTACCAGGCTCCAATCCAGATTCAGAGAATCTGAATCTAAATCTTTAGGAGATATGACTCAAAATCAGTACTTTTAATAAAACATTCCAAGTCATCAGCAGTCAGGTGTGGAAACCACGGTTCCTAAAATAAAGAAGTATCTGGAAGCCTACACCTAGTTGAGGGAGGAAGTTATATATGCATATATATTCAGTATAAGGTAATTATAAATAATAAACATGGGCTTTGACAAAAGTCAAGAAATAAACTATAGGACTCTTATAATAAAAGTGCCCTATTGATATGGTAAATTTGGGAAGTGAATTGTAAATTATGTATACATTCCATTAAAAAGTAAAAAAGGAGACACAAAGAGGCAATCTTAATTTTTCTTTTTCCATCAGCATTCTCAACTGGCTTATATTGATCTGGTGGTTTGTCTCCTAAATTGCAAGAAGGTTGACTGTGTATATAAGAAAATCAGCCTATACAAGCAGACCTTAGTGCTTTTAAAATGTCTTGAGCATTTATCCAAATGTTGACTAATAAGTTTGTTTCCTGCTTCAATTTCTTAAATTTGAAGCATCTCCCTTGATTTCTCTGTGTCTAACAGGGAGGATTTAACAATGAGCTATTTCTCTAGTTGGTATAATGTTTTCTTAAAAAGTGCTTTTAATGCAAATCATAATAATATGTGTCAAAAATGCAATAAACTTATATTCACATCTACTGCACACCATCTGGGGGATGGACACGCTTGAAGCTCTGACTCCGGTGGCGCAAAGGTATTATATGTAACCTAAACATTTGTATCCCTGTAATATGCTGAAATAAAAAAAAAATCACTTGGAAAAAATGCAATAAACTACAAGAATAAAAAATACTTATCTTTCATATTGATTTTTGGGGTGTTAAAGGAGTTATACGTAGGAAAGGGAGGATTGAAGAATTGATATAGGGTGTCTTAATTTTAGTTTCATTTAAGTTCACATTATTAAAAAAATTAATCAAGTATTTTTGTATATGTTATATTTTTTAAAGTCTTAAAAAACAAAATGGATATACACATGTTATTTAGAAGATATTTATATATGTGTGTATAACATGCATATATATCTTTATCTCTGTATTTTCATCACCTTCATGAAAGGAATTTATGTATTCCTTTCAGATAATCTCTCATTTACTTTAACACAGTTGTAATCATAATGGACACTCAATATTTGTTTCCTTTTTTCTTCACTTTATAACCTAAAATATTTCCATGTTGTGACATGATATGCACTGCCATTCTTTTTAATGGCCACACAATGTTCCACCTTGTATTAAGTAGTTATATTTACAAAAATCCTATAGGGAGAGAGAGAAATAGACTACAATGGCCTCTTAAATAATGGCAATCTTTAGCATTTTTCACTATTGCTTGTTTGGAAATCCAGCTATTTCTTTCATTTCTAGATTAACAGTTTTCAAATTATAAGTCCAAGGTAATTTGCCTAAAATCTCTGCACATGCAAATGGTGTATTTTTATTAAGTGACTTAAATGAGATCTGCCTGCTTGTAAAGGACATGTCAGAACAAGCTGAATTTTGATATGTACAGATTCAAAAATTTTGATGTTTTTTGTAGATACAGGTCCCTTATGCATCTAATTTGGTTTTGAGGTATTTAATCACATTTAAACTTAATATGAATGCAAATGAAGTTTGCAATTAATTTAGTCTCAGCATAGTCCCACTGCTTTGCCAGGAACATAGGAATATATTGTCCCATTAAAGTACCATGCAGGGTACCAGCAGATGATATAAAATTCTCTTAGTGTTCGTTTACATTTGATTATACAGGAAAGAAAAAAAAAAAAAAAAGGTAGAAACAGACAACAAAAAGCCAAAAAACAAAATTAAAAAATATAAAATTCTACTTCAAGTAATTGTATATTGACAAGGAGAGTGTTCGTTAAGACTTTGTATTTCTGCTCCACTATGTGGTATCAGACACTCAAGTGTAGTAATTTGATTTCTCTATAGAAGCTCCAGCACAATTTAGCTCCAGTTGCCGGTAATAAAGTGTAAGAATGGTTTGTGGAATAGGAATTAAGCCCACTTGACATGGCAAAAACAGATTGATTTGAACTGGCAAATACAGCAAATGGACGTTCAGAAATATGTTGAATTAAAAAAATATTATTAAAACAGGACCACCAGATAGTAGAGTGAATGTGAAGACTTAATTCTGAGAGAAGCTTATTTAGAGAATTTGGTAAAAGCATGTATTTGGAATTTTATAATATAATCTACATAAATTCATTTTCATCATTAACAAATCAGCAATAGAAAAAAATCCGTACATAACAGTATATTTTGTTGTGCATAAGGACCTCAAGAAATCAGAGCAGGCCCTAAAATCAGGCAGGAATACTAAAATAAACTCTCATATATCTCTCACTTTAGTTAGATTTTTAATGAGCATTACATGTGCTGGCAATTGTTATGGGATGAGTTATGTCCCCGGGAAAGTCACATGTTGAAGTCCCTGTACCTCAGAATATAACTGTAACTGTATTTAGAGATAGTGGCTTTTAAGAAGTGATTAAGTTAAAATAAAATCATTAGGATAGACTTTAATCCAATCTAACTGGTGTTCTTATATGAAGCAGGAATTTGGACACAAAAAAAGATATAGCACTTTCGGAGGCCGAGGTGGGAGGATCGCTAGAGCCCAGGAGTTTGAAACTAGTCTGGGCAACATAGTGAGACCCCATCTCTGAAAAAAAATATATAAAAAAAATATATATTTTATATATATATATATATATATATATATGGCTACTCAGGAGGCTGAGGCAGGAGGACAGCCTGAGCCCAGGAGTTGGAGGCTACAGTGAGCTATGATGACACCTGCACTCTAGCCCATGTGACAGAGAGAGACCCAGTCTCAAAAAAAAAAAAAAAAAAAAATTATCGGGAATGCACAAGCAGAGCAAAAAGGCTGCCATCTGTAAGCCAAGGAGAGAGGCCTCAGAAGAAACCAGATCTGTCAATACCTTGATCTTAGACTTCCAGCCTCCAGAACTGTGAGAAAAAAATTTCTATTGTTTAAGCCACCCGTTTGTGGTATTTTGTCATGACACCCCTAGCAAACTAATACAGCAAGTTAAGCTGGTAAAAATGTGACAAGAAGAATGGAGTTGCCCCTTCTGAATATCTGCCAAGTACAGTAGTACCTAATGTAGTAAGATTGGATTCCGTGACTCCCCGTGGATGTCTGAAGCTGCAGATAGTGCCATACCCAATTGCCATCAGTCAGAACCTGTTTCTGCTCCTGTCTTCCACACAGTAATTTAATGTCTTTTCCATCTTAACTAAGCACTTATGCACTGTGGCTGTAACTTTTTCAGTTTCAAATGCAATAGCAAAACTAGCAGAAATTTCTTTTTCCTTTTTCACAATTTCATGGATAGAAGATTTGTTCTTAAGATCTCACTTAACAACGTCAGCTTACAATTTTTTTTCTTTCCCTATGAAGTCAAGAACTTTCACCTTTTCACTTAAAGCATTTTGTGACTTCTCTTTGGGTTATCCAAATTGCCAGCATCACAACTAATGTGCTTTGAGGCCATCAGGAAGTCAAATAAGGGTGATTTGAACACAGGCACTGTGATGCAGGGACAGTTGATCTGATAACCGAGGGGGCTACTAAGTGACTCACAGGCAAGGAGCTGAGCTTAGACAGCTTGGAACCCCTGGACAAAGGGAGGATTCACTTTCTGGGCAAGATTTCTCTCATTACAATAATACAAATGATCTGTTCCACTCCCTTTCCAGTCTCTCTGATTCAGTGGAACTAAGAAAAAGTCCAAACACAAATTAAATGCACATAATTGTACAAAACAGATATGCCTGAGAAGTTTATAAAACAAATAATCATAGAATAAATTATTTTGCAGGGACTTACATTATATATTTAGAGATATGGGAAACAGATATTTTAAAGATTTTTTAAAAATTCAACACTCTATTTACATTCCAGTGTAGAGCCTTTGGGAGAATTACATAAATTTTCATCTTTCCATCACATTCTAAAATTCAGAGATATCTGTAATTTAGCAAGAATTGTGATAACAATAATAACTTACATTTATATAGTGACCTATGGTTTATATAGTTCTTATGCAATATTATCTTACTTATTCTTCTTAACAGCTATGAGAGACTGGTATTATTTTAATTCATAGAATAAGTTGGAACAGTCAAGCAAGGCCATCCTCTTTTCAATTTCATGTATAGACTTTTAAATAGAGATTTTACTTTGCAGTAATTTTAGATTTACCAAAATGTTATAAAACAGTAAAGTGTTCCCATATACCCCTCATTCAATTTTCTCAAAGGCTTACATCTTATATTGCCATGGGACATTTGGAAAATTAAGAAATTAACCTTGCTATATTAATAATAATTAAACTCCAGACTTAATTCATATTTGATTAGTTTTCCACTTGCGTTCTTTTTATGCTACAGGATTCAAACCACGATGTCACACAGCATTTAGCATATATAGATTTTTGAGGAGAGTGATTAAGTGATTAAACTATGTAAACTCTGAGTTTACATAGTTTTCTGTAAGAAAGTGAATTTGTTCAAACGTAAGGAAAGGAATTACAGATAAATCAACAGTTTTTTGAAATGCATTAAAGCTTATTTTTTTACGACAAATGAAACTTAACCAAATAAACTCATAGGCATTATATATATATATATATGTAATATAAAATTATCATGACATTACTGGAAAAAATTTAAAATGCAGCATTAGAACAAACGGAAACTAAGTTTTAAATAACTCATCAAGAACTTGTAACAGACAAATAAGAATGTATCATGCCATTTGGCTTTTAAAAAATTCAGTGAAATAGCTATGGAAGAAATCCATAACGTTTTATAAATTATTCTGTAAAAGTCAAATATTCTTTGGTATTGATTATTCCTGTCCTGCTAATGTATGCTCATTCACATAAAAATACTTTTAAATATAGTTTTCCTTCAAATTAATCTATATATTGGGAAATTTTATCTTTCAAAAGCATGTGTTTCTTGTTATTGAGATAATTTCTAATGTGTACAATTTATTATGAAGACTTTTTCATAAAAGCTTGAAATTTTATTTCATGTGCTTTTTTTTATCTTTGTCTTACTTGATATGACCATTCTTTTGTTTTCCTTGAAAAGCATGATTTAGATTATAAAATTCCAATTTAAGCTATATGTCAAGTATTTCCAGTCTGTTTCATTAATTTTTGGATATAATTTTTAACCTTCTCTAGATTTTCCTGCTTATGATCTTTGGAATTGACCAGATATAAATGCTCACATTTCTTTCAGGTAAAGTATAGGATTCACATTAGAAGATCACAACATTTAAATATATTAATATCAGTTTTAAGAGTTCCTAGGGGAGCAATAATTATAAAAATAATATTATTGAGCACTTATTTCACACTGGGTTCTTTTCTAAGTGTTTTACTTACTGTAAAGCATGATAATTTAAAACACACAGCTTGCTAGGAAACAGACATTAGGCTAAGTCATTTCTATTGAAATAGATTTATTTTCTCTACTTTGCAATTATAAATAAACCTTATAGGTATATAAATATTGTATATGACTATAACAGGGGAAGTATTTTCAAAATCTCAAGTTTAAGGCACTCTGAGGATTTCAGAGGCATTATATAATATTATTTCTTTCCTTTTAGACTTATAATATTTGATTTTCAAATGATCAATATGTATATATTAAATCAGCACTCTGTGTCCAACACAAGAGCTCTGATATTTCTATGTTAGTACTTTTCTGTCACTTTTGAACTCTCAGGTTACATTGTTTATATGCTTATCTATCTCAACACATCTGTGCATAGTAACACTAAGTAATTTATTTGATAATTGCAATGATATCAAAACCCAACTACCCCAACCCTTGGTATTCCGTTCCACAGAAAGTGGATGTTTAAAAATTGATATTATCGTTATCATCATTAACACCACTAACAACGCTATTATGGTCATCATCATCATTAATGCATCTAGTTGACATAAGCTTAATGTATATTCTGCCAAGGCAAGCTTCCAAATCAAACAATATGTGATATCTTAATAATTTGCATAATTTAACAATATGAAGCTCTAGCTACATAACTCAATTTGGAGGAGTATTTTAAACAATAAAAAACTGGTTTGTATAAGCTAGACAGCTATCACATATACGCTCTTTTAATAATCTAATTTAAAACTCTGGGAGATGGTATTATCTATTTTTAATTTACAGTTAGCTCAGTGGAGAGCCTGGATGCAAAATATAAGCTTTACAAAGCACAGGAATCTTTCTAATCTTTATGTTAATGCATACCATTGATTGCATTGACTTATTAGCAATAATCAGGGCTGCTCTTGAGTTTGGTTTCAATTACCTTAATTATTTTACTTTGAGTACTATTATTTAGTTCCTTTCCCCAAGGCCAGTTAAAATAATCTTCATGGGCATTATAACTAGAGAAAAAAGACATGATTTTCCTGATAAAAAAGTAATAATTATTATAAAAATGATAACTTGATTATATTTTAGTTATGGTTGCACATATCCAAAACTATAACTTAAATCATTGTAGGAAAAAAGTGTTCTATTTTTCAATTCATTTTCTCTCTTCCTTGGACCAAAAGAGAAGCTGAAATAGGAACCAGATTTTGGAAATTCAGGCATCTCTTTTGTTTACCTATTTTTCTTTATGGGAAATGTTATTTTGTATCCTTTTTGTCTACTGAAATGCCACATATGCTTCCAGATTTAGTGCAAACTCTTCCTCTGAGGCCTTTCCAGTTTAATCCAGGCCAAAGTGAACACATTCTTTTCTCAACAATTTTAGTAGGGATAGTCTCTTTTTCTCTGGCAATTAACCATATGTGACTTCCTACATTTCCCGTATCTTTAATAATGGATTTTACTTTTTCTCCATAGGTTCCCCTCCCGCCAGGTGTTTGTTGTTTCTTGAAGCATATAGTAAATACTTTCTTTGAAACTGGAAACCACATCTTACAATTTACCTTCCCTGTCATACCTTGATCATTGTTTTTCATACATTAAGAAATCAATAAATGTTTTTGTCTGTTTGTTTTACAGAATGTAGGGATGCAAGGAAAAAGCTCTAGGCCAAAAGAGAGAGACCCAATTTCTTTGTTTGGTGCTGTGACCATGACCAGGTCACGTACATTATTTTTCTAGTTTATATGCCTGTCGAGTATCAGATAATTTATAAGATCCTAGTATAGCTTTACAATGCTATGATTCTAGCAATTTTAGTTAATTTTAACTAAATACATTTTTAGAAAGCATTTAAAAAATCAACAAGTATGTACTTTAAACAAGATGATTCAGAATTACACTAAATAAATATGCACGCAAATTATGCTTTTTGCCTAACAGTCTATTTGACAAATTAAAGGTCAGAAGGACAAGATTATACTCTCAGCCCGATTCATGTTCTGTGAAAATGAAATATACTGACGTTCTATATTCTACTGGGACACATGATCTGTACCTATTTTCAGCCCACAGCTCTTCACAATCCATTGTTTAAAAATAGACCAGTTCTGAACTTTGGCGACAGGCTCAGAAGGGCATTAACCTCTTTCTTGACTGTTAACTTTGCCATTTTGTTCTAATCGAATCAGTATAAGTCTGATTATGTTAAAAATAGAACTTCTTACTTTGTACACATTTCAACAGGCATGCATAAATAGAGGGGTATAGTTCACTAAATTTTTCTAATTAGTTTTTTATTTTTAAATATACTGCCACCATTTACTGAAGTATACATCAGTCTTCTGATCCTAACATTTCAATTTTGGTGTTAAGGCATTGTCTCCAGAAAACTGGCTATTAAAATGAAGGAAGAGCTTATTAGCAGATTGTTTGAATAAATTCCAAAAGAAATGGGACATATGATATTGCTGGGCTTGGTGTCCCTTCTGGGTACCTGGTCTAATACCCTCTGAATCACTGTCTCAGCATTTACACACAGTTATATATAATTGCTACTTAAATGTTTGTCTCCCAAAAAAATGTAAAGAGCCATGAGGGGCTTGGACTATACTGTATTCTTTGAATTGTAGTAACACCAAGAGTTATATTTTATTGTGTACTTACTATGTGCCAGGCACTTTTCTAATGTTTAAAATATATTTTGCTCACTTAATTTTTACAAAAATGCTATGAAACAGTAATTATTATCATCATTCACAATTCAAGATGAGAAAAATGAAGTGCACATAAGTTAAATAAATAGCTCAGAGTGTTACACTAGATAGTAGTAGAGCTGGGTTTAAATGAAGCTGGTAGAAGGAAGGCCATGCTCTTAACAGTGATGCTAAGTAACCCCTCAGTAGTAGGTTCTGATTCGTTATTTGTTATATAGCTGAAAGAATGCATGTACTTATTACAGTGGTGAGAAAATCACAAAAGTGATTTGAACTATCCAAAACAGCAAAGCCTTGAATATTCTGAGCAACTAGAGGAAAATAAGAGCATATAAGTGGATGGGAAGAGACAAAGGAGAAGGGCTGTCCAGGGAAAGCATATATAGGAATAACATTAATCAGCTGTCGGGCAGATGGCGGGGAGGGGATGGGTGTATACATACGTAATGAGTGCGATGCGCACCGTCTGGGGGGTGGACACGCTTGAAGCTCTGATTTGGGGGGGGGGGCAAGGGCAATATATGTAACCTAACCTTTTGTAGCCCCATAATATGCTGAAATAAAAAAAAAAAAAAGAAAATAAACAATGATCACGTATCATGGAGATTGAGAACAATAAATCTTACCTCTCTCAGAGGATCATTGAGTTCACTGAGAATATTTTCCTCATCAAAAATTTTGCCTTGGTATCTGTGTTCATAGTAATCATGTATCTTCTGACGCATATCAGCTGGTAATTTATGGAATGACATATATTGTTCTACTTGCTTATACTGGAAGGAAAGGAAAAAGAAAATTAAGAAAAAACATTGTTAGGCTGAATGAGAAATCATCATATTACTTTGTTGTACTATATTCAATAATATTTGAATACTCAGTAACAAAAAGAAGAAATTCTTGAAGCGAAGGAAATAATGTACTAGGTCCTAATCTATGTACTCTGTGTCACATACTGTATGAGGCATTTTATTTAGGTAAACATTTCCTGTAAAGAACTGTGATGTTGTGGAGAGGATGAAAGGAGTTTAGAGTGAATTTAAGGGTATAGTTCCAAAATAGCCAATAATGGGGCAAAAAAAATGTGATGCTATAATTTTTAGTTGAATTCTAAAAAACGATCTCTTCCTTTCAGCTGTTTAGCTCTTCATTTGGGGAAGAATCTTGTACTTCTGCATGGTACAAAGGATTTAACTTAGACCTACCAAAAGATCAGAATCTAATTAAATTTTGAATCTAGAGGCAGAGGACTTGGCAGCATTTTGCAAATCAGAGATACTTAAACAACACAGATGCCTGTAAAGTACTTAGAAGTAAAGGAATATGTCGGGCTTCCAATTTAGGATTTAGGGGAATATCAGGGTGAGACTAGATCTACATAATATTGTGGCTGAAAGTTAAGTTAGACATTGAAGTTTATTTAAGCAAGCAGCTCTTAAACTTGATTGTTCATAAGACCTGAGGAGGGGGTTGCTTTTTGGGAAGGCAGATCTTCAGGCTTAATCCTAGAAGTTTATTCTATTGATCTATCTGCCTATTTTTATTTACACCACACACACACACACACACACACACACACACACAGAGTTGTTGTTGTTTTTAATCATTCCTGCTAATTAGGCAGAATCATAGGAGCTTGGATATTACCTGGGTACCTATTAGAAGAGAAGAATTTCAGTTCTCACCCCAGACCTATGGAATCAGAATCTACATTTTAAAAAGATCCCCCAGTGACTCTCATATACTATATAATGCATACCTTAAAGTTTGAGAAATATCCCTCACGTGTTTCTAATGGAGGTGGTCAGAAGACCACATTTTCAAATAAAATAATTAGATTCTAAAAATTAGTTTCATTGTACAGATGATAGAATTAAGTACAAATAAAAAAGTAAGTAATAAAACTGGATAAAGATATTGGAATATGAAGTACTATATTGGATAGATAAAAAACAAAGATACTGGAATAAGATTCTTTCCTTAAGTAAACGCACTTGGTATATTATATATGGAAAAGATTTTCTCAAAGCTTTTCCTAATAATAGAGCTCTGACTAGAAGATCTGACTTTTCTGAATCCTTGTCACTAATTACTATAATTGTAATTGGTAAATGATAGCAGACCTATCTAATGAGAAACAGCAACCCATCCTATTGTATTTCTTCTGTTTTTTTCCTACATACTTTCCTTATGCATATTGTTTGGACATTCCCTTTTGGAAACTAGTAACCTCAAAGGAAATATCACTTTGTTACAAGACTTCCTTTATTTGGTAACCAGACTGTTCCCTAAAGTATTTAAAGCCTGCAGGCATACACACCTCTTTGAAGTAACTTGATTATGATATAGCATTTTGAATGTAGGCATCAGTCACTGCCATTGTGTGAAAGCGACTTCTGGTAAATACTTCACAAGAATTGGCTCAGTTTTCCCTGGAGAGCTCAAAATCTCTATGCCAACCTAACCTCAATATGTTTTGGTAGCTCACATCTAGAGACCTAGGATTCAGACTGCTTGGGCCCTTATGCAACTGGTCCATAGAAAAGAAGCTTCAGGGCCTTCTCTGCAAGACCACTTTTCAGGATAAGGCTGGTTTGCAGCTGGACTGGAAAAGCTTATTATTTCTGAACATGTTGTTTGTGTCTGGTTATTATTCTTGGCTAAAAAAGAGAGCCATGGGCTTTGTGGTATAGTTTAGGGTCTGAAGCTCCACTGGAGATGCCTAAGGTTAGTTTCCGTACTATTGGTTTGCAACTAGCCCACCTGGTTTGACTAGTCTGGCTTGATGATTCGAAGAGCCAATGACAGCTTTATTTCTAAGATCTCCCAAAACTAAGATTCCTTGCATAGGTCTCATTGGTTCAAGCTAGAAGCTCAGAACACTGTAGTTTCCTAAGATTTGGCCCACAGGAAACTCATGCTGTGGAAAGGCTCTTGGACTTCTGATGCTTGTCCGTATTCTCTCTCTTTTGCTGCATGTTATCCTTTGCCTTTAAATAAAAGCCTCAAGGGAGAATGGTGGAGCGGAGTTTGGTGAGTTCTGTCAAACATACAAACTTTGCAAAACAGGAAAACAGCTTAAGACAACAGGACTGGCACAGTTTTGACATTCGCTGGTATGCATATATGGATATGCTGTCAGTTCTGGCCAGATAAAGGATTAACCTTTCTTTAGGACTAGTAGGTGTCAAGTCATGTCTGTGTTCTGTCATCCACATGCTGCTTACCGCAGTATGTTTGGAGTGGTGAATATCCATAACCTTAATCAACACATTGAGCTCTACATTTCTCCTTTCTTTACCATCTATTTCAGGGGTATGAGGAGCAACATTAAAACTTAGTATTAATAGCAATTTATTCATTTTTGGGTAATTGATGCTTGTGAGTAGGCAAAGGCCCACTCATCTAGGGAAAATGTAATCTGCTCTATCTCCATCTCAAAAAATTGGAAGTTATCCTTGATTTGCTAAATATAAGTGTTACATAAACAGTTATTTTTATGGAAACTCAGCATTGATTGAATCTAATTATTTTTCTTCACACAAGTCACTTAATACCTCTAGACCTCAGTTTATTAATTTACAATAGGAGGTGGATGTTAGAGTGAATGATCTTCCTTGTTCTTTCAGACTAAAGTTTTAAAGTTCATAGAATGAATATTTGTCATTTATTCATATTAAGTTTGATTTTTGAGCCTATATTACTGTCTTAACCATCCATCGACTCACAGTAATTATTGAACTAACAAATACGAAATCATTGTTGTGTGCCAATGGTTCTCAAGGTGCGATTGCCAAACCAGCAGTCTCACCTGGGAGCTTATTAGAAATGTACATTCACAGTTGCCACCCAGGCCTGCTGAACCAGAAACACTACATTTGGGACTCAGCAGACTGTATCGCAACAGGCCTTCTATACCCTAAAATTTCAGAACCACTACTATATGCCAAGTATTGTGTTATCTTAGGACATAAGGAAGCATGCTTGAGTGAGTGTAGGAGAAAGAAAATAAATTCAGGTTTTGGCAAGTGAAGTTTAAGATGCTCACATAAGCTTCCTAACGCTTACATGTAGGTCAGGCACTCAGAGAAGGAAATATGCACGTCTGCACGTCATCAGTGACTAAGGGATTACTGAGGGAGGATGTGTTAAATCAGGAGAAGAGGCAAACAGTAGAATCCATGTTTTAAAAGCAGTTAGGTCATAGAGGTTGATCAAGTTAAGGGCACTGTTAGTAACCAGCAAGATGTGAGAGCAGAACCAGAAAAACATAATTAGTAGATTCCAAAGAATAAAGTTTCAAGGGTGGGGTGGTCAAAAGGAATATATTCTAAGAAAGGAGGTACTGAACAGTGGCCAGCGAATTTAGAAATTAGGTAGTAATCTTTGTTAGAGTATAAAACATTCAAAACAGGAACTGTATCTTTTTGTCTGTTTCTTTCACACCTAACAAGACTTGCAAGAATGTATGAAAATATCACTTGCAAGTGATATGAAGAAATAAAAATAACAGACTACTCTTTGAAGAAGGTACCTAGTGGTAGTTGGACAATGAAATAAACTAGATGTTAGATGTTTATATACATATTCAATCTTTATTTGTCAATGAATAATTTTAAATTAAATTAAACAAAAAACGGAAACAATTTATTCACTGAGCAAAATGTCCATTGAATATTTCTGACACAAAAGCTAACCTTCGCTGTTTGGTGCTGTGGGGTTGCTATAAACTGAATGATGCAGAAAAACATAGAAATAACTACATACATTATGCATAAGCTGGCAAAGTCAAAAACTGATAACATGGCAAAGTTTCTATTAGGTTGTAATAATATACCATATGAAAAAGATGATATGATACATAATTAATAGTACTGATCAATAGATTTTTGAAAAGCAAGGATGAAAATACAATTCTTTCTTGAACATATAGGATAAAAAGTTTCTACTATTAGATCTAAAGGGACTATAAAATAATTACCACTTAAAATTCTAATATATTTTTATTTTTAAAATTCCATATGATTAAAAAAATATATGAAAGTGATACATGCACATGATTATTAAAAGTAAGATATAACAAGAATGTTTATAGTGAATGGCAAGGATGCACATTTTAACTCCATTACATATGTGTTCTCTCCTCCATTATCCTATACCTTCTCCCTTTTGTTCACTCGGCCCTGTTATGTTGAGTTTCTTTCATATTCCCAAACTTGCCCTGGTCTGTGGATGCTGTGTCTTAGCTCATGCTGTTTCCTCTACCTGGAATGTTCTTCCACCACATAATTTCTTGGCTAATGTCTATTCATCCTTTAATACTCTTCTCAAATATCACTACATCAGGGAAGTATTATCTGACTCCCTAGACCATGTAAGTTCCTCTTGCTGTACACTTACAAAGAATGCAAAGAACACCTATAACTACTTGTTAAGTGTCTGTCCTTGCCTGTCTTGTTCACACCGAATCAGCGAAGGTGTCTGCGAGTATTAAGCTCTCAAGTATTCACTGAATGGAAATCTGGTTTGTTACATACTTTCTGAAAATTCTATGGATAAAAGAAACATAGAATGTGATGTCTGCCTCCTTTCAGCTGAAGTATTAGTATAAGTGGAGGATGTCAGATAGGGAGACTCTCCCACATTGATTGACATATTAGATCTTTTTTATTATTACTGGTTTTTATTGTTTATCATTCTTAGAACATTTTTTAAAGTGAGAGATTCTGAACATTTAACCTTTAACGTGTTACAAATTAAGTTAATTTGGCTTTAAAGAATTTACAGTTTCTGTCTGTCGTTTGTGCATTAATTTTTAAAAATTAATATGGTACACTATAATGCCTTATTTGTGTAAAACTTTACCAGTTTTATGACAGATGGATAAGAATATACATTTCTCTATTAATATTAGCATATACAAACACTGAATTCCTCAAGGTATTTATAGAGAATTTCATTAGATAGATTTAGTTTCATTCTGATAAAATACTGGGCAAATAGCATAGTCATGCACTGCATAATGATGTTTTGGTCAATGATGGACCACATATAGGACAGTGGTCCCATAAGATTATAATTCCATATTTTTACTGTACCTTTTCTATATTTAGATTTTTAGATACACAAATACCATTGTGATATACTTGCCTACAGTATGCAGTATGGTAACAAGCTGTACAAGTTTATAGCCTAGTACCAGTAGGTTATACCATATAGCCTATGTGTATAGTAGACTATACTAACTAGGTTTGTGTAAGTACACTCTATGATATTCACATGTGATGAAATCATCTAATGATGCTTTTCTTAGAACAGATCTCTGGCATTAAACAATGCATGACTGTACTTCAAATAACAAATTTATCATGGAGAATTATCCATATATATATATAGGTATGTACATGAATAACTAATTGTATATTTATAGATAATATGTATAATATGGATATATACACATGTATATGTGCAATAATGAGTGCTAAAAACATATGCCATCTTATCTAAAATCAATTACTCTATCCTCTTTATAATTATATTTGTATCATAAATATATTTATATATTAGAAGTTATATTTAATGATAACTATTTTTCCAATACATTTCAAAATATTCTATTTTATTCACATAAGATATACCGGTCATTTAAATTTTATAAGTAGACAAATAAAAGAAAATATGTTATATAATATTAATACTTGTACAATATATTATATATAATACTAAGTAATAGTTACACAATAGATGTTTTTTTATAAAGTATATTTTTACCCTAAATAAAGGCAACATTAGATAGATATTTAAATTGTTTGCTGAATATTACAAACACTTTGTATTATGTATTTCAGGCACATATCAAAATTATTGTTTTTTAATTGAGAAAAAACAAAAAGAGAAAAATGAAGGTATACAAAACAACTTTTATGTTGTCTCCCAGAGCTTGTTAATACAGGAGAGATTTTTGGCACTCCTCATTTCTTGACATTAGTACAAGTTTTGTACAGAGGGGGATGTTATCATGAGATCCTTTTAAAAAATATATTGTTATTCAATATGAAATGTCCTATTCTGAATCAAAAGTGTAGTTTATTATATCTCAAACAAGAAGAAGTGCAATTAATCAAAGTATGCGCCTAAACTATCAACACAGTTTTGCCATCTTAATGGTAGCCTATTTATGCCAGCAGCCAAGAAGCCTGGAGGGAGAGTGATGATGAAATTGTGAAAGGCGTTTTCCACAGCTTGTAGAGAACTGAATATTTTTCTTTGCAAAAAGTGGTCCAAAGCCTGGAAGAAGTAGTAGTCAGTTGGTGCCAGGTGTCATGAATACAGTGGATGACAGAGTTTCCAAGTTCAGCTGCTGTAGTTTGAGCCGTGTTGTTTGTGTGACATGTGGTCGAGCACTATCTTGCAAGAGGATTGGCCTGTCTCTATTGACCAATCTTGGCTGCTTAACCATAAGCATCCTTATCATTTCATCCAGTTGGTTGCAGTAGGCATCCGGTGTAATCGACCGACCAGGTTTCATGAAGCTGTAGTGGATAATACCAGTGCTGGACTACCAGATGCCATTAGCTTTTTTTTACAGATACTTGGTTCTAGACTGTGTTTTGGCACTTCATCGTTATCCAACCAACGTGCCAAATGTTTGCAATTCTCAAAAAGAATTCATTTTTCATCACACCTAACAGTACGGTGTAGAAATGGTTCTCCTTTATGTCTTGACAGCAAAGAAAGGCAAGCTTTGAGATGATTTCTCTTCCGACGCTCCTTTAATTCATGTGGAACCCATCTACCTAGCTTCTTTACCTCACCAATATTCTTTTAATTTTCAAAGTAACAGGGCTCTAATTCTTATTTCTAAAAATATTTTGCCTTTATTTTTGGAATTTTCTATTCTTAAAAAATATAATGAATTAAATTACTGTGTAAATAAATGGCAATACTAAAAACATTCTTGGTAAAAAATAAAGTAGATTAGTCATAAATCTAATGATGATTGACTTAAACATAAAAACCAAAAAGGTAATTTTTGGGAGACCTTCATCTCCCAAAATGACATGCATGAAAATGTGTTTATGTTTTCAAGAGTGTTCACAAATCTCTGAGTGTCAACCGAACAAGGTAAGATCCACTACATTGTAAAGAACCCATGAGTATTGGAATCAATGGAATCTGAGTTTAATTTATGTTACATTCTTGACTTTTGATTTTGAATATGTCTATGATTTTTAATGCCTTAGTGTCTCAGTTTTTAATATGTCTATATGAAATGATAATATTGAGCATTCTGGGTGCTGTGATAATTAGAGAAAATGCATGCATGCAATGTATTTGACAAATAATAGATATGTAAAAAACAGTAATTTTTGGGAAATCATTAAATAAGAAATAGCTTAAAAATCGAGTTGAATTAAAATACATGTCTCATTCTCAATGTAAATAACAGCATTGCAAAAATAATGTGAAATGACATTTTTCTTACAGACTAAAAAATTGATGTAAGTTTTATCTTCAAATAATATGTTGTAAATTTTAAACATAATTTGAAAAATAATAATTTATAAAAATAAAATACTTAAAACTGTTTGTTTTTCAAAGACCAATAATCAATTATAAACATAAAACTTTGGTTTTTATGTTTAAGTCAATCATCATTAGATTTATGACTAATCTACTTTATTTTTTACCAAGAATGTTTTTAGTATTGCCATTTATTTACATAGTAATTGAATTGATAATTTCTACTTTTATCCTCCATCTAAAAATATGTATGTGTATATATATATTATTTCTAAAATTTTTGCAGCAAGATGTAATCATTTACAAGAACTATGTTCTAAACATAGCAAAATTTTCAATTCATACCTTCTGAGGAATTTTTCTTGTAGAAAAAATGGATTACATTTTTGTGAAAAAATTTTAAGCAATATAAGCTTTACAGAATAAATCATAAAATAATTAAGACATCATAATTTACCTGAATCTGAATTTCAGTGAATTCAGTGAAAAAACAAAAACTAAAGGAAAATCATAAATGAAGGAAAGTAGATGGTTGTAAAGAGTTTTTTTGGTTTATAAATTTTGTTAAGCAGAATTTGAGTCAGATACCTCAATTTTATCTTTAGCTTTCTTTTAAAAGCCTTTTTTGAATAGCTGGATAATGAAACATAAGTTTCTCTATAGGAAAGTAAATCTTTCAGCTCTCAAGATATAGGGAAATTTTTTTTCAATAAGTATCTACTTTGCCCGTAAAACTATCAAAATTCCAAACTAACATGATTTTAAAATCCTTGCAGAAAATATTACAAAGTAAAAGTTGCTACTCTTCCATCCAGAATGATCTCTTTCAATGTAAATAGCCACTTGCCCTCATGTTTATAAAATCTAGATATCTATTAAGATATTTCACAGTACATTATACTTTCATCTATTTAAAAATATGAGACTGGACGGGCGCGGTGGCTCACGCCTGTAATCCTAGCACTCTGGGAGGCCGAGGTGGGCGGATCATTTGAGCTCAGGAGTTCGAGACCAGCCTGAGCAAGAGCGAGACCCCATCTCTACTAAAAATAGAAAGAAATTATATGGACAGCTAAAAATATATATAGAAAAAATTAGCCGGGCATGGTGGTGCATGCCTGTAGTCCCAGATACTCGGGAGGCTGAGACAGGAGGATCGCTTGAGCTCAGGAGTTTGAGGTTGCTGTGAGCTAGGCTGACGCCACGGCACTCACTCTAGCCTGGGCAACAGAGTGAGACTCTGTCTCAAAAAAAAAAAAAATAAAAAAAAAAATAAAAAAAATAAAAATATGAGATTAAAAAATCCTTGGAAATTGTTTACACTACATAGTTCTTTATTAATTATTACTATTATACTTTTGTTTGAAAATGGTCATCTTGAACATTGTTTTCAAAATGTCAGTTTAACACTGTTTAAAACTTAACTAGCCATGTAATTGAAAAAATAGTAATAATGAGAGGTTAGTGTATTTAGCAATTAGAGGAAAATGCGTAATTACTGAGCAAGTAAATTGTCCAAATAAAGCATCCTTAGAAAGTTAATTTACTTGTAATTATATAATAAAAGTCAAGGGTTAGATGGTTGCTAGAAATAGAAACAGTCATTATAATCACTTTTATAGAGTTAAATTATGTTTGTATATTTAAAACTCCTTTAGAGTATTTTTCTGCTTTATATGACTTTGAACTTTATTACTGCAGTTTTTCTTTATATGTTTGTGTGTATATGTAGAAAATAATTTTCATCCTTAATTGAACAAGAGTACAGTTTGATATAACATACCATGATATAAGCATGGTAACCTAATCATTCTTTTATTTTTCAAAGGACCCATTTAAAACATTTTCTGCTGTCATAACACTTTTATTTCCCTCCTCCAACAATTTCTTTCACTCACAGATGAAGACCTTACCCAAAATTTCAAAAAGAAATAAAAGCTTTCACACAAGGACATCTAACTCATTTGAAGGGATGCATACTTCTTTCTCCCTCTATTCTTTCTCTTGTAAACAATGGAAGAGGTCTCTCTTCTCCCTTGTGAAGCTAATCTTGATTCACATTTGTAAATCTCTCTAGTTTGCTTTTAACACAACTTTTGCTATTTCATTGTTTATGGCTTTCCAAATTTAAAGCAACTGAATATCTGAAGATACACATGTTAATAATTATTAAGAGTAACTATAATCTGAAGAATCATGAAAAGAAGACAAGGAATTAATGACTAACCAGAAAATTAACATGTAGAAGCAACATATTTGATGAAGAAAGGAGCTTTTCCTATGCTTAACTTTTATCCTCCTTTGTAGTAATTTGTTTTTCAAAAGTGAAAAAAATCTAACAATGGTATCATTTCTTCATTATGAATTAAAAATATGATTTTCTTTAAATGCATACTATAAGACAAGATTAAAATGGATGTTATTATAGTATTTATCAAGTATGATATGAGGTAGTGTTAATAAGCAATGAAACAGTGTACACGTATATTAAGCTGAATTAGTCATAAACCATGTTTCAGATCTGAGTATTGACCAGTTGTCAGTCTCAACATAGATCAATTTAAGTTTCTATCTTAATCCAATGGGGAAAATTACAATATATAATTACTCTAATAACCTTTTAGAAGGACCTACCAAAGAGTAAGGAGATGTTATTAGAAGAATGTGCAAAGTATAGCACCGAAGGATAAGAGAAAACAGTTTTTGAGTCTTGTTTAAGTTAAAGAAAACCTTTATTTAAATAAGACCCATTGGTGAATATCGATGATTGATTTCAAAAGAAATACACATATGTATGTATTTTGTGTATATACGTATCAACATATAGAAATATGGATTTCTGAATTTATGTCTATATATGTAACACAAATTGAACAATAGTATTTTGAATTGGCAGGGATTTATTAGTATCTGCTAAAATTGCTTTGAATTTGATAGTAACTCAGCACAGCATTATAACCATCATGCATAACGTTACCAATGAACAAGGGACATTACCAGAAAATCAGTCAAGGAATTTACAAAAATAAATAAATAAATAAATAAAGATCCACATTTCTCAACTGGGAAAGTATGAAACTAATAGTGATTGGTTGGTCTAATCTAAAATTTGAATGGCTTTTCAGAACCAAATGTGTTTCCTGAAGCAGTGAGAGAAGACAAAGAATTTCTAACCTAACTAGCAGAAATTACAAAGTACCCTATTAAAGTCAGAACCATTCATCAAGAAAAAAACAAAACAAGCTTGCCAGGTGAACTCTGCAGTTGAGAGCAAATGCTTATTAAAAGAAAATAGAGACCTACAAGGCCAATAGACCAATGGGTTCCTGGATGTCCACAGTCAATATCAGGTGAGCAGAGACAGCCAAGCAAAGGAGTTTCCACTTCTGTTCCACTAAGCCATAAAGGAGCCAGAAGTTTACACTGTTCCTAATAAATGGGATTTTTTTGTTAAATTATTCTAATAAGAGAAGAGTAGATTCTGCTTCAGTTAGTATTTCATGTTCTCAAGTTACAAATAATTTCTCAAAATCAACTAAGTCTTCAAGATGATAATACCAGTTTGATCTTTTCTTTCTTGTTTTTTGTGTGCTGAATGATCTTAAGGAGGTACCTTCAATCCACAGTCACTGTTAATGAACATCTTTTTAGTCAGGCATTTAGCCAGGCAATGAGAAAATGATAGAAAAGAAATCAGTAATCATTTTTCCTATAGTTAAGTTGGGGGGCTGGGGTGAGTTATATATATTTAAATAGAAATGATAAATGATAGAAGAATTTGGAAATGTATTCTAGCACCCCTCTTCTCTTTTATATGACAATTCATTGATAGAGAATGTTGTTCTCTTTCAGTTTTCTAACTTTAAACACTATATATACAGTGATAAGTCCTAAATGTATATATCTAGGCTAGACTTCTCCTTTTAATTAAGATTTATAAATCCAACAGCCTAATTGGCATCTCCACTTGGATGTGTACTAACGATCTCACATTTAACACATCCAAAGCTGAAATGTTCTGCCAAAACCTCATCTTACCATAGTCTTCTGTGTATCAGATAATGAGTTTCTACCAAGAACTGAGGACAAAAATTTTGCAGTTTTTGTTTTGACATAATTCCTTCTCTCATATGCCATTTCTGTCAGCAAATCTTATTGGGTGCACTATTTTTTTTCCTTTATAGGTAATTTTTGAAGTATAATTTACATATAATAAAGTTCAGACACTTTAAATGAATATTTCCACGAGCAATCACTGCCATGATCAAGTTTTAGAACATTTCCATCACCCCAGAATGTTCCTTCATTCTCATTTGTGGTTAAGCTATATCTCCATCTCCGATCCCAGGAAACCACTGATCTGTTTTCTGTCACTCTTATTTTTCCTGTTCTAGAATTTTACATAAATAGAACATATAATATTCATTATTTTGTTCTGGCTTTTTTTTCACTAAGCATTATGTTTCCTGGATACACTCATGTTGTTGCATATATCAGAAGAAAACTTTTTTCCTTTTTTATTTCTGAATAATATTACTAGATCTCCTTTTTCAACATGTCCACCTATTCATTTCTATTGCTACAGACTTAGCCCAATTCATCATTGCCTTTTATGTGGATTATTATAGTAGCCTTCTAACTGGTCTCTTTGTTTCTACTGTTGACTGCTCATAATTATTCTTAACTTAGTTATCAGTATTAACCTTTTAAAATGTAAACCTAACCATTGCATACCTTTGTTTAAACCTCCCAGATATCTCAGTCTTAGAATGAAAGCAAAAACCTGCAATGACCTAGATAAGCATTTGAGACACAGCCTTTTGTTGCCTATCCTATTACTATCCTCCTTGCTCACTCAGCTCCATCTGATTGGTACTCTTAAGCTTGGAATACAGGGAGAGTACAAGATTATCAGAAAAGACAGGAATAGATATATCATATCTGTCTGCATCATCAATTTTCCTCAATGGTAAGAAATTTAAAGCCTTATATTAAGCCTTTAAATATAAAAAATATATTTCTCTACAAAAATAATACAAATTATGGAATATGCTATAAAATTGAACTTTCAAATAAATTTTTCAGATTAAGACAAGTAAGTTTAGTCTATACCCCCAAACACCCCAGTATAAGTGCTTAAATTTCTCTGCATTTTAGTTTTACTTGGTAAAGAAGTGTGAAAATCATTGACTTAATTGATCATTCTGGATCATGAATATAAAAAATTTAATTACAGTTCAAGCTATTCTAAGACACCTAAGGGGCAAGAAAACCTCCAGGAATAAATAATTTTAGCTCTGTATTTTGTTAAATCAAGATTTCAAGTTTGTAACAACAATAACAACAATGGCAGCAGCAAAATATAATGTGCTACTTGATGTTTCACTAGAATTTTACTTACATTGGGTGAAGTTCTGAAAAACTTAATTAATTTTTAATGGGAAAATGATAATGATATAAGATTCATATTTCCTTTGAAAATATAACACCATGGCTTTATTTCACTGTTAGTGGAGTATGTTAAAATACTGCAATATGAAAAACACAAGGCTGTTTTGGGTCTTCAAATAGACAACTGTATACGAAACAACCAACTATTTTTACCACATTTGATTAATAATAAATATATTTCTCCAATATTATTAAGTATAAGAAAGAGGTAGTGTAAAAAAAAAAAAAAAAAAAACCAAAACCTGAGGATATAAAGACGTTAACTGAAAAACCTGACCCATTAGGTACTCCCAATCTTCCTGACTTAAAAGTAACATCCCAGTACAATATTTTCTGAAGTGTATTTTTTAGTGCTTCAGAAAACACTTAGCACATATTCAACGTACTGATATAGGTCACATTAGGAAATGATGTATATACACCTGTTTCATAGCTCTTCTGAAACTTAGAATCAAATTTTTGAAAGAGAAAGAAGAAATAGCTAGGAGATTATAAATGAAAATATAACCCAAATGTGTAAGTAGTAAAACCTACATAGAGTTTTTTTCCTTGATGTTTGAAGTTTTATATAATTATGAATTATTTTTCCCTAAATCCAATTGATATTTACCATACATTACATTTGTGTGCCTCTTTATTCTTTTCCAATTACTTTCTCTACATTTCCATAGGGCCACACAGCTTACTAGTGATAGAGCAAAGAACAGAAAATTTTCCCTTGATTGAAGAATGGTGCTTTTACTCTTAGCTAAACACAAAACACATAAAAATGCTGAAGATAAATATTGTTTCATGTGTATTTAGTCTAAAAGAAATAAAGTGTAGTATGGTGATGATAACCAAATGGAATATTAAATAATTTGAATTCTCCTTTTCATTCTTTTTGTTGACTTTCCATAAATATGTATATTTTTGAGGAGTTTTATGGTTTTATTTTCTGGGATAAGTAATGAAGAGGAAAAAAATCTCAAATCTACAAAAGGAAGAAAAGGCTACAGATGTTGGAGAATATTAATATACTGGGTAAGCAGAGATGTGGGCAATGAGAATTTTGAAAAGCAATCTTTGAAAATTTAATGGATGATATTAATAGTAATGATAACATCTGTATGATGATTTAAAGTTTACAAAGGACATTTGATCTTCCCAACTACTCCATGAATCAGGACAGATATAATTATGTTTATATCTTCATGAAGATCTTGAGACCCACAGATTGGAAATCACATGCTTAAGGCCATATAGTAATTTCACTGCATCGCTGGGATTCTGAACAATGTTCTATAAACACAGATCATATGCCCATTTTTCTGTGTATTAACTGTTGTATATTGGTAAAAAACAAAAAAACTGAAAATCTGCTGTGACTCTTTGACATTATTATTACTTATAGGCTTCCAGGTAATTCCAATATTCACCCCAGTTTGAGAACCACTGGTCTAGAATAAGAATTCAACCAGGAGTTTGTTGTATTGGGAATACATGGCATATGAAGACTTGAGAAAACTTAGAATTGTATCCTGGGCAAGAAAGCAATTAAAAGAAAGGGTTTGACTTAGATTTACTGCACCAGGAAGAACTACAAAAAGTGGCTAGCAACTATAGAGAGACAGGTGCCAGATAATAGAAGGCTTGCCATTCATGAGATTAACATGTGTGTCTTGTGAAATTGTAACCTTCAGAAAAGTGCTCAAGAAAAAATGGGTAACCATTGATCAAGAAAAATGGTAGAAGCCAGTAATCAATGCAGATGTGAGGGATCACTCGAAGGGCCTAAGATTTCAAGCTAGTTATATGCTTTCTCATCGGCCGTTAATCTAATTCCCATTCTTCTGCTCATAGCTATTTGAAATTTTGTGCATTTGTTAACCATTAATGATAAAAACAAGTGTGTTCATTTAAAAAATGACTTCTGAACTTTTCTTGCCTTGTAAAATATGAGGAAGAAATGTTTTTCTATGGACTGAGGATGATGCCACTATCCATACTCCTCTTTAAGATTTTTAGCAGGAGAGGCAGCATATGTTGGAAAGAACATGTCCTTTGGAGGCAGAGATTTGAAGAAAAATTTCAGTTCTGTTGTTTTTGCATTACATCACTGGAACTAGTAATTTGACTCCCTTGTTCTTATATTCTTCCATTTCAGAAAATGTTATAACTGTAGTTAAAAATACTACATTTAAGGATTAAATGTAATGTGACATAGAGCAGTACTAAATAAATGTTAGCTTCCTCAATTATGACCACCTTAATTACAAACAACTTCTAATTGTTGTGCAATGGCACAAACATGGGCATCAGTGAAATAATAGTGAAAGAAGTTCAAATACGAAAGAATAAGAAATTAATTGTGTAAACATATTAAAATTTTAAATAAACTGGGAAATCATATTTCTTTGTCTCCCCAGAGGTCTCAGTGCTGGAGATCTGCATTCCCTAACTCCAACATTTCTTGCAGCTTTAGAACTCTTGGATTCTAAATCACTCATATACCTTCTACTTCATGACCACAGAAAATAGAACATATTGAACAGAATTTAAATTGTTCTTGATGATTCATGACAATCCTTATGAACAACCCTTTTATACTATATATAGTTCAGTAGTTACTGCTTGGATTATTCCATATTTCTGGGTTGCTTTCTCCTAGTGCTTCTGCTTAACTTTATTTCTCATCCCATAGGCTCACAAGATATTTAGAGTGTTGGCTTCTCCACTAAATTTCCCTTGCCTATTGCTGCTGGTGCTTCTTTAGCTCCTTTTTTGTGATCTGATCTATTTTATTAAATACCATAACTTTCCAAACATTAGGGGTCTATTTTGCACACATTCGCCTGCAACCTAATCTTTACAGCCTTAGTTGACAGACTGCCTGTTCAAACTAACCTAGAACAAAGTTAATGGCTTTTGGTAAAACCAGTTAAAGAAATATTACATATTTGAGAAGCCAAAAAATGCAAACCCACTTTCTACCTACATGTTGACACCTATTTCCCTAAAACTCAGGAGTGTTTTAGCTTAATTATTTCTGGCTTTGTGCCTGACCTACTTGAGATTGTTAGAAGTCAAGTAGCTGTGAGATTAGGTGTTACTATAAATATGTAATGCCAAAACAAACCAGGTTGTAGCTCAAATCCAAAGCTAGTAGAAGAAAATTCCCTAAGAGGGCTATATAGAAGTTGATATTTAATCTTAGAAATAATTATTGGCATAAGCCCTGAAATTCATTTATATAAAATAAAAGGAGTAAGATAATTTTAAGAACAGGGATCTCCTTACCCTATATCCCCAGCCAGTACTATGCAATCATGAATTATGTGTACAAGAATGACCCAAAAGACATTTAAAGTGTGCTTCAGATGGTCCAAGGGAGATTAACATGTATTTAGTATAGAAAAGAGACATTAAGAGCTGGCGGGCACCACAGAGATAATTATTTCCAATCTTCTCATTTCACAGATGAGGAAAAGAAGCCAGAAGTGGCAAATTTACCTCCACAAGGTTTATATCTAGTTAGTAAATGTCAGTAATAAAACCAGGTCTCTGAATTTCTAATGTGCATTCCTTCTCATTATCCCCATGACATACTACCATTCACCATGTTTTGCTATTCTTTGGCTCTTATTAATTCTTGGGTCAAATTTTATATCCTCATTAACTATAATAATTAATAAACAAGAGCATCAATTTTCTTCACAACTTTAGAGAAAGAGGCATTTAGAAAATGTGCCCAGAAGGGGAGAACTATTCCCTTTTGGAGCAACAGTATGTGTTCCCTCTGAGTTTGAAGTTGTGGCTGGAGCCAGGCAACAACAGGATATATTCTCTAGCTCTAATTGTGAACTTAAGTACCCTTCTCTCCAGAATGAGGTCTATAAGTAATTCTTGTCCATCCCTCTATCTATCGATCCAACCATTCATTGATTAATTTTACAATGTTGAGTCACTGGCATTTGTTTTTTCTCTCATGTGTACTTTTCTATGATAATCTTCTCTTAGTCTGAAAATTACTTGGGACATTTTCACTTTACTTAATCTCTAAATGGTATCTAAGAAATACCAATGTCTAAGAAGTATTTTTTTTTACCTGAAAGCAATACTTAAATTTAGCAATTTTAGCTTTTGTATGTTTGAAACCACATAAAAGAAATAAAGAGGAATGGCCTGGGTAATGTCCAACATAACGGCATACCGTAAATAAACTTTTATTTCTATAATTAATCCAAAGAAACAATGTATTTCCTGATTTTCATAAATATTTTATGAAACATTATATATTTCTATGTACCTTCTCAAAAAAAGAATAAAAATAAAGCATCATGATTATCATAATTCTATATATGATCCATGAAGATCTAATAAATATTTCCAAGGAAAATGTAACAAGGGGCTTGGATAACATTATAGAACATAATCTTAGATTTCATTTTTAATTGACATATCTGTGATTTATTCAACTACTACTTGATACAGAAAGATAATAATAACAGCAAAAAGGACAGGCAACTCCCTGAAGCCTATTTTGTAAGGGTATTAATCTCAATCACAAGGGCTGAGCCCTCATGATTTAATCACTTCTCAAAAGGACCCACCTCTTAATATCACCACCTTGGGGATTAAGTTTCAATATGAATTTTGGAGGGACACATTCATTCAAACCGTAACACCATTATTCTCTGCATATTCTAATGGATATCTAGTGTATGCTGAGAAAACATTCTGGGAGAACTTAAATGATATAGGAAATTTGACTATGGGGATATTAGTGCTCAAAATTGCCTACTTCTGGATATTTAAATGTGTTTATATGATAAACATGTGTACATTTTTCAACAGAAAAAATGGTTAAAATGATGAAGTTTTTATTATTTATATTTTACTGCAAAAATTGGAAAAACTAAAAAACATAAGATTTCATGGCCTGCACACCTAAGATGACACCTATTAATTCCTTGTACATTTTGTGCTTTTTGTCACAACTGCACCTTCCGTTGAATACTATAGATGTAGTAATATTCTATTTTTTTGGCAAAGGTCTATGAGGAAATCCTTTTATTACTTACAAGACAGGAAACTTCCTGGCACAAAGAGAGTAAGACATCCTGTTGCTTGTTCAAATGAGGTTAGTTCCCTTACTCTATGTAAAACTAGAAAATATTAAATGTTATTTCCTTTTCTAGAGAAAATGTCACAGTCAAGATAAGTGTGCTGGTGAGCACAGTAATTATTAGCAGCTATCTTCAGCTACACTGAATCACATAGAGTTTTCCATTAGAGGAGAGTTTTTATAATATTGCAGAGCTCTTTTCAAGGAACAAAGCTAGATTTCTTATATAGTTTCTTAAAATTAATTTATGTAAGAATCTCCATAATGATTATAGAACTAGCAGGTGTAGCAGTGAAAAACATACCCTATTAATAGATATATTAAGGTATATGCCCTGTAAAACATGATACCTATGAAGAAAATTTAACATTTTCCCAAAAAATCACTGAGAAATTCTCAGAACTAGCAGAAACCTATTCTACAACATAGGGAAACAATTTCAGATAAGTTTCTATCCCAAACTTAGATTCTAGGGTGCCCTCCTATCATTATGGACACATTAAGGCCTAGTGAATTTTTTTACTTTCTACTACATCCTATATATATAGATGAATTGTATATTACAAAGACATGTTCATCAGAAATTTGAGACAGAACTGAAGTTAAAAGTTTCTCTCAAAGCTCTCATAAACCTAAAGCTATTCTCTTCATAATAATAATCCCTCCCCATGTGACATTCCCTGTTCCCTACTCTTTGTATGGGCAGCTCCATCTCATCTTTCAGGGCTAGGTTCAGTGTCACCTTGCTAAAGAGGCCTTTCCCAGATTCATCATCTGTCCATAATCCTCTCACATCTATACCATCATTCCAGCAAGTCCTGTCACCTCTCCTTTCTATACATACCTCAGGCTTTACTAATCCTTGCTATGACCATGCCATCTCTCTAGCCCAGACATAGTATCTTTCTGTGGTCTTTTATCTGATTCTGTTGCTTCCATTCCTGTCCCAAGTCCCAAGTTGGACCTATACCCCATACAAGAGCCAATGTGTTCAAAAAAAGCAAATCATATCATTCTCCTGTTTACACCTTTCCAATGGCTTGCCACTGAAATTACAATTTCTCATCATGTGCAAGCAGCTCTTCCTGATCTGGCCTGTCTCCTTCTCTGAGCCTGAATCCTACCATCCAACCTTTGTCCCCCTTGCTCTCTCTGACCTTACGGACTTTGAATTGTTAGAGTAAGTTAGGCTCTTCCCATCTCAGCAGGTTTGTGCTTTCTCTCCTTTCTGATAGAAAACCATGTTTCTCCAGATGGATTCTGTCTCAGTGTACATGTCACTTCACCCGGAAGGGCTTCCGCAGCTGATCCTCCTCTTAGAGTAACTTCTTCCCCTGTGACTTCCCCCACAAAGTCATTCTCTGTATCATTACTTTGTTTTATTTTCTTTAGACCACTTTCCACCATCTGAAAGCATCTTACTTACATTTTTTTTAACGTTTATTATCTGTCTACACTGTAGGCTCCATAAGAAAATACATATATCATGTTTATTGTGGAAACTTTGGTACCTAAAAAAGTGCCTGACAAATAGAAGGTTCTGTATGTATTTGATGAATGACTGAATTAATATATGAATTAATTGGGTAATTCTCTTTCTCTATATAAGCTCCTCAAACATTTTCATCACAATATGTACTATTTATATCACACACAGATATATGTTTGATTATTTGCTTCCTTTTAATTTTTGATTGATTTATTAACTGATGATTTTTTATTTCTCCCCATTAACCTGTATTCTACATGAAGATGGTGGTCATATCTGTATCATCCATATCTTATTTTTAGAAAACACTTCAGTGTCTGAAACACTATAAGCCCTCAATAATATTTGATGAATTAATGAATCTAATAAACTACTTAAATAAGAAAAATCAACTGTACACCTTAGAAAGTGTGTTTCCCTTTCTGAATGTTATTTCAGATGAAATAAGGGTACAATTATGGAATGATAAATATACCTAACGCTACACTCACCCATTTAAACAATTGTTATGACAAAATGGGGAAATTTGTTGCAATGTAGGGAATGGAAAATCTGGGAAAATATAGCTACCACAGAATGACCATTTTCTCTAGGTGGGGATTTTGCTAACCATATCATTTAGTTTGTAATGTCTTATCAGGTCAAAATAGTTAATTCACTTTTAGAGATTAGGAAAATGAATCTGAAGGGATTATAAGACTTGCTGTGGTCATGCAGTTATGGAGAAGAACTGTGATTCAAATTCTATTCAGTCTGATACCGAAGACTGCATTTTCCATTACAATAACTGATTCAAGTGACATTTTTATAATAAAAATACAATGTACATATTCTCAAATATATGATAGCTTTAATATGTTTTATTGCTATCATTTCTTCTTTTAAATTATTGTAACTATTTATACTAATACTCCTGAGAAAACAATTGTAATTTTAAAACATGAGTACATAATTTCAAAATGTACAACTATATTTAAATTCCATGAAGAAATAAGAAATCATTAACTTTCAACCATGTAAGATAACTTGGGTTATTTCCAGATAATGTCAAAAAATGTTAAATTTTCTAGCAACATTATAATAGTAAAATTGAAAGATTCTCTCTTTTTTTTTTTGTACACCAAGGTAGTATTTCTATACCCTTCTGCTCCAGAAAAACAAAATTGAACTTATGCATCATCTGAGAAACAAGTAAGAAGTTGCTAGCAAAACCCCTTGAATTTATTGCATTTATTTATATTCTAAAACAGTGAAATGCTCCGTATCTTTCAAAAAGTTTTATAATACATTGTGGCCACAAATTATCTATTAATAGAAAAACATAATTCCTCCAAGAGTTTTCTGGGGCAGTTGTAATAATCAAAGCTTAACAGCCACAGTATACACTCATGTGTCCCTTCAGATCTCCATGTAGTATTAGCTATTTAGTAAAGCTGCTTGCGATGCCAAGAACATTACATTCCAAGTAAATAAAAGTTTTATGTACACATCTGATGGTTGAATGTAATAAGATAACAAACTGCACAGATATCTAAATGATGTCTATATTACATTAAATACTTCAAAGAAAAACTTTCGAACAACATGAAATCTGTGATATACTATTTTAAGTTAATAAAAGTGATGAAAATTGATATTCTATAGTGTAAATTCACTGTTTATATAGTCAAAAGCACATAAACAGCACTGCAAAACATAACCTTTTAAGCCTGAGGTTATTTATATTTGGATACATTGCTTGCTTAATACTCTAGTTTACTAAACACAGCAGAGAATTTATTCATCTATTCATCAAATGTTTACTCTTTCTTAAATAAAATTATTTATACAGATGGCACAATCTTAGAATAACAATTCTAGCTCACAGTGAGGTCTTCTTTGGATGTTATGGTCTATTTTTGGAAGTTCGAAGACAAATGCAAAGGCTGATCTACAAAGTACTTCTGAAAATTTTAAACTCATTAGTTATCTAGGCATTTCTCAATAGCACATTGGGTTGGAAAATCAGAATGCTGTTTTGTATCTTTGCCACTTTACTAGTTAGTATAAATGTGGAATATGGTTTAATCTTTCTCTATCTCAGGATTTTTATCTCTAAAATGTGAATTAATTAGGAGTAAAATCATAATAAGAATCCTAAACAGGAAAATCTTCATTCTTTCCAGTACCAGAAACATCAAAACAAAACAAAAAAATTAACTAGGCAGCTTATAAACTAAGAGAATATTTCTGTTAATGTTGTCTACATAGCATTAATTATCTGGATGATAATTTAGCAATTTAAAATTTATATGTGTTCTAATATTGGTGAGTTCCATGCACACTCATACGCAGAATTCTATTTCCTTTGATCTGATTATTTGACATTGTGTGAATTTAGCTTCCAGTTAATATCTAAAACTGACATGATAATGCGGTGATATTTTATATTTTAATAACTATGCTGATCTAATATTCCTTATGCTAGATTGTTCACATTGCTGAAAGAAGGGATTACTGCTGCAACAACATAAAGAGTATTTTTTTGAATTTTAGAAGCTAGTTATCTGATTTCTTTTTATAAAAAGAGATAATTAATTTGTAAATTTACTTTCTTAAATTTTGTAATTTCTCCAGCATATAACTTCCTGAGGCTTACGTGACTGGGAGGCTATAATATTATTGCCAAGAAGCCAGGAAGAATGAGTCATCCAATCAGGGAACAGTGTTCCAATAAGGAAAACTTCCAGGAAATTAAGGCTTTTACCATTTTACTCCTTAAAGACATTACAACATATTTCAGTATAATCAAATCTTTTGTAAATTTTCTGTAAATCTATTGTAAATTTTCTTGATATTTTACACAATATTTACCACCTTTATAAGGTACGTTTCAGGGTTATTAAAATTCCTGTTTGTTTTTAAATACTTTAAAAATCTAGTGAAAATTTTTGAGGAATTAAATGGTAAATGCAATTAAAAATGAAAAGTAAGTTTGAGTGAACTGGCAAACAAAATTCCATAATTACATTCTATTTGAGTGCCACACGCCTGTTTGGGAATGGTCACATTCTTGGCTAGCCACAGCTATTCTGTGATTCAGAGCCTCTTCCCTTCTTACAGCATGTGTGATCCAATCTTCTCAAGTCTCTAGGACCATGTCAGCTCTAAAATCCTTCTGCCAGATGCTACCAAAACAGAAGAAACTCTCATTATATTAAAAAAAAAACATTTTACAAGTTGATCAAAATTTAGTGGTGGTGGACAGATGAGGACAGGAGACCTTCAACCAGAGCCTGATCTAAACCATTGAAAGCTACCTGGCAGAGTCCTACTTTGCATTTGCCACAGTGGTGCTGACTTTTTAGTTGATGAATACTGTACTTATCATTTTTCTATTTCTTCTCTGGCTTTTAATTTCTTTTTTCTGTTTCTCCTTATTCCTCTCTGCACATCTACCTATGGCAGCTCTCTATCTCCTTCCACCATGTTGCTTTTCCACTAAGTTCAGGGTGGAGCTTAGTATAGGGAGTCATTATTACCAGCAATCTGAACTCCAAAGATGCAAAATATTTCTGTAAACAACTAAAAAAGATTCAGCATTCTCAAGATCAGCCCATCACTTAAAAATTTAATAAAATTTCATCTCGCATTAAAATGGAATTCAGTATTTTATGATTTCATTGGAGGAAAAACTTGAAACAGTTTATTTGAATTATTTAATAGAAATCTTGAATCCTGTCTAAATATCACTTAATAAAACTCTAATACTGAAATTTAATATCATTTTGTATTAAATATGCCAATTGTAAGTACTTTAATACAGGCTTTTCCCCAATTGCTTGAGTAGCTTTCAAAAATTTAGTTGTATCCCACAAAACTAAGTTTCACATATGAAGGAGAAATAAAGACTTTTCAAGATAAGCAAACACTGAGGGAATTTGCTAAGACCAGACCTGCTCTGCAGGAAATACTCAGAACTGCATTATACCCAGATCAGCACAATAGATGCCCGACACCCACCAGAGTAAAACTATCCCAAAGTTAAAGCTCAGAGCTCATATAAAACAAAAGCACAAGAGGTAAAAAAAGAAAAAAAATAATAAGGTACTACCCAACAGGATGAAAAGAACATCCCATATGTCAATTCTATCAATCAACATGAATGCTCTGAATGCACCACTCAAGAGGCACAGGCTTGCTGAATGGAAGAAAAAATACAACCCAAATATTTGCTGTCTCTAGGAAACACATCTAACCCACAAGGACTCATATAGACTCAAGGTGAAGGGATATTCCATGCAATATTCCATGTAAATGGAAACCAAAAGAAAACAAGTGTAGCCATTCTCATATTAGATAAAATTGACTTTAAATCAACAATAGTAAAGAAAGACAAAGATGGTCATTATATAATGGCAAAGGGAGCAAGTCAACAAGAAGACATAATAATCTTAAATGTTTATGCACCTAACACAGGAGCATTCAGATTCATAAAGCAAAACATACTAGATCTAAGCAAAGGGATAAACTGCAGCATTATAATTTGTGGGAACTTCAATACCACACTGACAGAACTAGACAGATAGATCTATATACATAAAGAAACACTGTACTTAAAAGGCACTTTAGAACAATTGGGCCTAACAGACATTTGTAGAACATTTTACCCAAACACTACTGAATATACATTCTTCTCATCAGCACATGGAGCATTCTCCAAGATTGATCATATCTCAGACCACAAAACATGTCTCAACAAATTAAAAAAAAATAGAGATCATACCATGTATCTTCTCAGACCACAGTGGAATAAAACTAGAAATCAAGTCCAAGAGAAACACTCAATTCTACATAAAGTGATGAAAGTTAAACAAATCATGAATGTATATTGGGTCAATAATGAAATTAAGATGGAAATGAAAAGATCCCTCAAACTGAATGACAAAGGGGACACAAGTTACCAAAATCTATGGGATTCAGCAAAAGTAGTCCTAAGGGGAAAATTCAAACTCTTAAATGCCTACATCAAAAAGACAGAAATATCACAAATTAACTATGTAATAAAATGTCCCAAGGAACTAGAAAAAGAAGAGCAGACCAAACCTCAGAACCAAGGGAAGAAAAGAAATAACTAAGGTCTGAGTGGAACTAAATGAAATGGAAAATAAACAAACAAATAAACAAAAAAATACAAAGCCTCAATGAAAAAAAAAGTTGGCTCTTTGAAAAGATCAACAAAATTGATAGATCTCTTGGTAAACAGGAATAGAAGAGAAAGGAGCCAAATAAGCTCAATCAGAAATGATAAAGGAGATATTACAACTGACATCACAGAAATACAAAATATCATCCATGAATACTATGAAAATCTCTACGCACATAAACTCAGAAACATAGAGGAAATGTACAAATTCCTGGAAACACACAATCTCCCAGGACTCAATCAGGAAAAAATAGAACTCTTGAACAGACCAATAACAAACAATGAGATTGAAGCTGTAATAAAAAATCTTTTAACAACAACAACAAAGCCCTGGACCAGATGGATTCACAGCCATATTTCACCAGACGTACAAAGAAGAGCTGGTACCGATATTTCAGAAATTATTCCATAACATTGAGGTGGAAGGAATCCTGCCCAACTCATTCTATGAAGCCAGTATCACCTTAATACCAAAGCCAGGAAAGGACACAGCAAAAAAAGAAAACTACAGACCAATATCCCTTATGAATATAGATGCAAAAATCCTCAATAAAATACTAGCAAACTGAATTTAACAGCATATCAAAAAAATATTCCACCATGACCAAGTGGGCTTCATCCCAGGGATGAAAGGATGCTTCAACACATATAAATCAATAAATGTGATTTACCACATAAACAGAAGCAAAAACAAAGACCATATAAGCATTAATTTTAATAATAACTTAATGAAGTAGGAGGATAGGAAGAAATTTTTTAAAATGAATATACTATTCTAAGATAATTTTACTTGAAAAGCTTAAGCAATAAATGTGGAATATAATAATTTTTTATATTATCTGAACACGTTTGTACCCTTTAAGTAAAATATTGGTATAGTCAGAATAAAATGTTGAAAATATTTTGTCTCAAAGTGGTTTAAATTTGTTTCATTTGTGTATCCGAAATTTTTAATTTGTATTTTAAATTCATGCCATTAATATATTCAGTTCAAAATTCATGAGTTATTATCTAATTTCATATGTTCTTCATAGAAAAAATTCTGACTTCAGAAAGTAAATTATAGTACCATTTATAACACATATAGTATAATTTTTTTTTATACAAATTGCCTTACATTGACAGTGACAGAGAAAATCCATGTTCATGATTCAGAATAAATTATCAGATCACAAATGAAAATGCAGGGGAAATAAAATTATTGGTACATAAATTTTTTATTAATATATACTAGATTTTTAAATAACAGAGATATCTTTGTTAGTAAAGAGAATGCATTCCACTGATGCTTTATTTTTAAAGCACTTCATTACTCCTGGTAGAGAAGACACAGTGGATTAGAGCATTCTAGATAATGCATTCCAAGTTTACTAACAGATGGCTTAATGGAAGCTCTAAGTTCTGCTCTACATTTTATTCCCCCATCAACTGTTGTGCTGCATACCTCCACATTTTCTATCATCTATATTCTTAGAGTCAGGCCATATTCTGTGGTCCCTTCTTATCCAAGGGGTATATGTTCCAAGACCTCCCAGGGGATGTGTAAAACTGTGGATGGTATTGGATCCTATATATCCTGTGATTTTTCCCATATATACATACCTATGATAAAGTTTATTTTATAAATTAGGCACAGTAAGAGATTAACAATGATAACTAATATTAATAATAAAGTGGAATAATTATAGCAATATACTATTATAAAAGTTTTGTGAATGTTTATTTATGCAATTTTCCAGTTAGTATTTTCAGACTGTAATTGACCTCAGGTAACTGAAACATTGGAAAGTGAAACCTTGGATAAGGGGGAGGACTACTGTAATTCAAAGTCTCAGTGATTCTCCATTGCTTACCAAACAAAACAGAAATGACTTTAGGTCTTATATCTACTTTCTCAAGTACTCCATATCCTATTCAAAGTATATCAATTTCCTAGGAAATAATAATCATTTTCCTGCTTCCTCATCTTTGTTCTTATATCTGTGGCAGAGATCACTAGTTACCTACCTAAATCTGTTTTCTGCTTCTTTCTTATGGATAGAATTCTTAGCTGCTCACAAAGCTGTTTAGCCAGACTAAATTTCTCAGCCTCCTGGAGTAGCAACATAATTAAGTTCCATCCATGGAATGTTAGGAGTGTCTCTCTGTGTTCTCTTCTTGTCTTGACATCATTTTCCTAATGTACAACCTTATCATTCCACCATTCAAAACTATTCTTAGGTGAACTATAACCCAGGATTATTTTATACTTTCCACAGCAAGGTATCTTTTGCTTCATTCAATTAGGCGATTTAATAGTCCCCACACATTTTCATCTCTGAACTTTTGCACACTTTCTTCTTGTCTGTTGGGAATCCTCTAAAAATTAGGGCTCTTTTCTGGGACATTTCTTCCATGATAACTATCTCTGCCTGATGATTTCCTCTGCGTTCTTCAAGGCCCATTTCCAATACATCCCAGTGATCTGGCTAAATAAATGCAAGTTTCATGCAGGGTGAGTCTTGTGCACCATGGGTTTTTATAGTGACTCCCTGGCCACCACCTTCTTTTCTGTGAGAGTGATTAACAGAGTGTTTATATCTTATAATATATAAGGGACACAAATACAATAAAAGGAAAAAAAATTGAAAGAGAACTTTGGGGAGTAAATTCAAATAAAAATTCAAGCATTTCTTGTAAATCAAATCCATAGATCAATTAATAAAAGAAAATAGAAAATGCAATCCTACTTCAGAGGCATTACAAGAAAGTCACATGTGCTATAATTGATAAAGGTAAACTGCAAAAAACTAAATGAAGGTTTAGTGAGGACAAATCTTTCGCACTTTGCACAGTTCTGAAACTGTGGATCCTACACTGCATAAGTGGGGCACTTCAGCCTGTAACATAGAGTATTGGTAGAGAAATTATCACTGATGTAAATGGGATGCCATATCCCTCAGTGGGATATACCAACATATAAAGATTTAAAAATTAGTGGTATACCAGTACCGTGCTGTTTTGGCTACTATAATCCTGTAGTAAAGCTTGAAGTCTGGTAGACTGATGCCTCCAAATTTGTTCTTTTCGCTTAAGATTGCTTTGGCTATATGGGGTCTTCTTTGGTTCCATACGAAACACAGAACTGTTTTTCTAGATTTCAGAGATATAGACCTTTGGAACAGGACTGAGAATACAGATATAAAACATCCTCATACTGTTATCTAACCTTCAACAAAGCAGACAAAAATATACATTGATGAAAAGAATCGCTATTCAATAAATAGTGCTGGGAAAACTGGATAACCACATGCAGAAGATTGAAACTGGATCCCCACCTCTCAACTCTCATAAAAATCAACTCATGATGGATAACAGTCTTAAACCTAAGATGTGAAACTTTAAGAATTCTAAAAGAAAATGTTGGGAAAACTCTTATAGACATTGGCCTAGGCAAAGAATTTATGAGGAAGACACCCAAAGCAATCACAGTAGCAACAAAAATAAATAAATGGAACCTGATCAAATTAAAAAGCTTCTGCATAGCCAAGGAAACTATTATTAGAGCAAATAGCCTACAGAATGGGAGAAAATATTTGCTTTCTACACATCCAATAAAGGGCTGATAACAAGAATCTATATAGACCTCAAAAAAATCAATAAGAAAAAATCAAACAACCCCATCAATAAATGGGCAAAGGACATGAACAGAAACTTTTCAAAAGAAGACAGAATAATGGCCAGCAAACATATTAAAAAATGCTCAACATCAATAATAATAGGGGAATGTAAATCAAAACCACAATGAGATATCACCTAACTCCAGTGAGAATGGCCTTTATCAAAAAGTCCCAAAACAGCAAATGCTGGCATGGATGTGGAGAGATTGGAACACTCTTACACTGCTGGTGGGACTGCAAATTAGTATAACCCCTGTGGAAAATAATTTAGAGATATCTCAAAGAGCTAAAATATAGAAATACTATTGAATCCAGCAATCCCACTACTAGGCATCTACTCAAAGGAAAAAAAGACATTCTATAATGAAGACATCTGCCCTCAAATGTTTATGGCAGCACAATTCACAATTGTGAAGATCTGGAAACAACCCAAGTGCCCATCAATACATGAGGAGATTAATAAAATGTGGTATATATATACCATGGAATGTTATTCAACTACAAAAAACAATGGTGAACTAGTACCTCTTATATTATCCTGGATAGAGCTTAAGCCCATCCTTCAAAGTATCACAAGAATGGAAAAACAAGCAACACATGTACTCACCATCAAATTGGTACTAAGTGATCAACAGTAAGGTACTCACATGGTATTAATATTCATTGGGTGCTGGTCAGGTGGGAGGGGTCTTGAGGGGGTGGTAAACTCAGAACTAGTGGATGCGGAGCACAATGTATGGGGGAAGGGAACACTGGTAGCCCTAGTTTGGGTGAGACAAAGGCATTATATGTAACCAAAACGTTTGTACCCAATAATATTCTGAAATAAAAAAAAATAAAAATCAGTGGTATAAGTGATTTACAACTGTCAAAATTCTATTTCCCTTCAGTTGAATTAACAATCTCAAACTCCCTCCCTTTACTTAGCCAATCTTTATAACAGCATTTAGTTAATTTAAAAATTATTTTTCCCATATGAGAATGGAAAGAAAGAATCATTGTTCTACTAAGAGCCTGATTTGTTAACAGCTTAAGTGACTACATTGAATCAACCCAAGGGTTATTGCACTTCTATTTTCCTGCAAAAGAATCTCATAGATTCCAGTCCTAGGATCTCTCTGTCCTGAGAACATTTGGCAGTAATACCAATTTAACATACCAGAGTACTTTAAATTCAGTTCCCAGGAAGCAACAGTATATGGTGCAGCCCAATATATAATTTTCCTACTAAGGAATCATGTGGGAGTTGTATTCCTGGCATTCTCATTTGTAAAGGAACAAAGAAAGCATTTATGAATTATAAAGGCAACCAAGTGAAACATTTTGTTTAAAGCACATGGATTTCAGAGCTACCACTTCCCCTTAGAATGATCCAAATGGAAATTAGAGTAACAAAACAATTTTTTCATTTAAGCACTCCATTGATACGATTTTCCAAGGTCAAGATGATTATAACTTCAAAGTCACTCTTCTGTTCTGAAGACAAATATTACCGTGTGCTACAAAATCCTAAACCAAATTAAGCAACTCAACTGATTAATTTTCCGGGTGTAATGAAGATGGGCTATAAGACAGAATGTAACTGTTCATTTTTTTTTTCTTTTTAAACTAAATGGTAGTATTATTTATAAATAATCATAGGAATTATTCTAAACTGTTCTTTGCTATTTAAATAGCCATCCTACACCTGTCTTGGATTTATGCAGCTGGTTTCCTGGTTTTAGGAAGCCATTCAGTGTCTAAAGGTATTTGGAATTGATAATTCCCTTACATAATTAAAGTGATTCTTTGGTCATATTCAAATTCCAATTAAAAATCTTAGATGTATAATAAGTATACCAACATGAGTTGAAAAATCTCTTACTCTAAATTCATAATGTGTATTATGCTAAAATTCTTGCCCATTGCCTAGGGAAAATTGCACACAGAAAGAGCTATAAGTATATTTGACAGGAAAGGGAGAGTGACAAGGCTAGAAATAACAGTAGGCTCACCACAAGTGACCAAATGTATGAAGTAAGATGCAATAATAAAAAGAAACAAAGTGATTAAAAGCAGTTTCATTTCATGAAGGCTAGATGAACTGAAGGTATATCTAGAAAAGAGAGTGACCATCCAATGTCAGTTAAAAAGAAAAGAATGGTCACTGTGGGGAGCTTGTCTATATAGGTATTTCCCAGTGATTTATTCATTTGAACATTAATAATTTAAAATACATGCAGGTTTGGCATGGAGGGTGATGCACACATTTACATCAAAAATACTTCAATAACATTCTTCCAATCAATGTTTCTAAACTTATTTGACCAGGCCATAGTTTTTATATATGCACAATATTTACTGACATTACCTGTAGAAGAGGCTTTGAGATGAGATGAGATAAAGAAGGGCTTAGAAGGATGTTAGATGGGGACTGACTCTGCCTCATGTTCACTGAGCTGCTAATCTGAGAGATAGCAGAACCCCATTTTCATAAGGGTCTGTCTTCCATGAAGGTTTACAATTGTAAATGGTGATCCAAGGCTCATGATTGATGGAGGCCTCAATCTCATCAATGCTATATAGAGATGAGAGGGTAGAGTGAGAATTTTCCTGATGGGATTAATAAACAAATTCCTTCTGAGAGAGCAGTTTCTCCGCTGTGAGTTTTTTCCCAATCCCTTTTGGGATAGGAGTGTGGAAAGGCTACCTTTTAACACTAGACCTGTAAGAAATACTTCAAGAAATCCACTCCAAAATCTTAGAAATAAGATCAAATAGTTGAGAGACACAGGTCCAGGGTATGAATCACAACTGAGAACACGTATACAGTCTATGGACATTGGGGTCTGACTCTTGCCAAAGAAGGCTAATTATAGGCTCCTCACTGGTTTGGTGGAGGAGGGAGGGGAGTTCTGAGAAAAGGTCTAAGAGAAAGATGCACGAGTGCTGCTCTGTGGACCGGATCTGAGCCATCCAGGACAGACAACATTGCCTCTTGTGTCCTGTCCAAAAATGTCTCCTGGTGGACCAAGGAATGCTCAGCAGGAAATGGCTAAAGATGAACTGCCAGATTCTTAGGGCCTCATCTAAGAAAGTGAAGGAGTATTCAACAGAGTTTGTCTAAAGAGCTCAAAGGATATCACAAGGGAAGTGCCAGCTTTAATCATCTGCAGACCCACCCAGGGACACTAGCGTAGCATTTCTACCAGGTACACTAAAAGTACCTCTTCCCTTCTCTTTATCTTCTCCTTCTGTCTTCTACCTGAGGAGAAGATAAACAGCAGCTCCTAATAAGCTTATGACAGGAAAACGAAGAGAGGCCACGGGCCAAGTCCACTTTTGTCACTCCTGGCTTCCATCCCCAAAAGCCCTGGGTGGAGTTGGGGAAGAATTTAATTTGCTCATAAAAAATGAATCTCACTAGATTAAATTAAAAAGGCAACTGCAAAAAAAAGTAAAATTGTGTGTGTGGTTATTTCCAAGTTGAGCTTGTTTGGTATAACAGTTACAGAAACTGCTATGCAGCTTCTTGGTAATCTAGAACAGAATATCAGGAGAGGCACATTTTTAAAACCACCCTTCTTACCTTCTTATACCATAAAGTCTGAGACTTTATTTGAGAGAAAGGGGAAATTTAGCTGTCTGAAATGCACTAGTATATAAAACATAATAACCCATAAAATCAGTAGCTTAAATTGTGATTCAAATCAAAGTTTAATCTGTAATGTAACAGTATGAAAATCATCACAGGTTTTCTGGTCAAGAGAGAACGTGATGATAATGACAACAGTGAAAATAATGATGAAAATGCTATAGCCCTGTCAGATTGTTAGCTTTGGTATATTATGTAATTAAAGATCACATAATCAGAGAACTTTATGTTACTGCTTGGAATGATAGAACTACTCACAATTGGAAGATAAAGATTGGACAGATGTTCCCTAGGAAGGAAGAATTAAACGACTCTGAAATTTCAAAATAAAACAATGGGCTGGATGACTTGGAACAGACTAGATTATATCAGTATGTTTACTTGAGTATGATGAGTGACAGAGAGACAAGTGAGTATTATATCTAAGAGTGAATTCTGGAGCCAGATTAGGTGGGTTGAATACCAGTGCACTCTGAATATCTACTATAAAAGCTATTGGTTAGAGCTTGCTTTCTTTACATAAAAAGTATGTTGTTACTGGGTACATGAAAATGAAAATAATATTAATTTTAAAGGCATTTGTGGTAGATGGTTCTAATACACCTAAAGACAAATATTAATTCCAAGAATAATAGTGTTTCCTCAAAAAGTTAAACATAGAATTATTATGTGATTCAGTAATTTGTCTTCTAGGTATACACTCAAAAGAATTGAAAACAAGTACTCAAACAAATACTTGTAAACAAATGTTAATAGTAATATTAATATTATTTATAAAAGCCAAAGGTAGAAACAACTCAAATGTCCATCAGCTGATGAATGGATAAACACAGCATGTTATATCCATACAATGGAATATTAATAAACACAATGTGTCTTATATATGTATGCAATGTGATATTAATCAACCATAAAAAGAAATGAAGCACTGATACATGGTACAATATGGATGAACTTCAAAAACATGGAAAAGGGCATATATTATTTAATTACATTTATATGAAACACCCAGAAGAGGGATATTCATAGACATAAAGCAGATTAGTGGTTGCCCTGAAGCTGGGGAGAGGAGGAAATGGGGACCACTGCTGAATGTCTTCCTTCTGGGGTGATGAAAGTGTCTTGGAACCAGACAGAGGTGCTGGTTGCAGAACATTGTGAATGGACTGAATGACATTGAATTCTACACTTGAAAATAGTTAATGGTGAATTTTATATTCTTAGAATTTTACCTAAATAAAAGAATAATAATAATGAGGCAAGATAAAAACCCCAAAGTGGCCAAATCACAAAACAATCTGCAAATCAATCATATACTATGAAGAGCTATAAGATTAAATTGAAAATTAAACATATACTGTTCAGAAAAATAAAATTTTAAAAATAACATGTCTTTAAGACATGTCCTGAATTACAGTGACTTGAAAAATGAATACAGTATTCTAGAATCAAATTCCTTCATAGAATTTGGTTTGGTGACTTAAAAATATATATTCTTTTAATAAGCTATTCCTGATTAAATCATTCCGAATGTCAGAAAATAACAAAGGGTTATCCCAGTGTTCTTGCCCTCATCATGCTCTTGTAAGATCAAGAATTCAATTAATTGAATTATGGCAAACATCATAACATCTTCACATATAAATATCTATGATTCCATAGTTGAATGAACTGGGTTCCCAAGTTAAACTTGGTGGTTGCAGCAAATCTAAAAACATAAAAGTTGTGGATCTATTTAATAAGCAGTACACTGCTAATCAATGCAATCTTGGAAATTGAAGATCTGTTTGTTTCTTTTTTTAACAAAATGCAGCAATGATGGAAACAAAAAGGTGTTGTGAAAGGAGTATTTTTTATTAAAAGCAACATCAACTGAAAGGGAAAAAACAAGAGTGTAAGAGGAACATCAGATATATCATCATGTAGTTTTATCATGAATCCTCATAAAATTAGCCCCCACTCCTTTGAGTATATAATTTTCAGTTAAACTCACCAGTCTCTTTTCCCTTACTATGCTTTGTTCTTTCGAATTTAATTGGAGGCTTTATTTAAAAACGAACCTCAAAGAAATCCTGGTGGTTTATATTTTCATTACTTCAGTAATAAAATACCAACTTGCTCGCTGTAATAGTTGTTGGCAGTGTAATTACATTCAAGGGAAAGAAAGTATCTAGGTTTCCTTTCTTCTATTGAGTGATCATAACATTTAAAAATTTCTGTAAATAAAACAACAACTCAAACAAACTTTGACTGTTTGAAAATAATTGTGAGTCTAAGCTGCTATCACTCACCATAAGTATTCTAGAACCGGCCGGGCGCGGTGGCTCACGCCTGTAATCCTAGCACTCTGGGAGGCCGAGGTGGGCGGATCGTTTGAGCTCAGGAGTTCGAGACCAGCCTGAGCAAGAGCGAGACCCCACCTCTACTAAAAATAGAAAGAAATTATATGGACAGCTAAAAATATATATAGAAAAAATTAGCCGGGCATGGTGGCACATGCCTGTAGTCCCAGCTACTCGGGAGGCTGAGACAGGAGGATCGCTTGAGCTCAGGAGTTTGAGGTTGCTGTGAACTAGGCTGACGCCACGGCACTCACTCTAGCCTGGGCAACAGAGTGAGACTCTGTCTCAAAAAAAAAAAAAAAAAAGTATTCTAGAACCATTTTAACTATTACTTTCAGAAATGCTCTTTGGCAAGGTGCATGCCGCAGAGTCATGATCCACACAGCCCCCACGTTATACATCATTCCTCCAGTTATGAAGCATTCTTACTTATCTGTCAGAAAGTTACTGATGTGTGGTCATGAGTATCAGTACTGTCCAATTACCCTACGTTTAGCCCCAAACAAAGTAATTCAGCATATGAAAAAAAAAAGTCCAAAGAATAAATCATCACGTATACTTTTTCTCATTCTTTTTGAGAAAAGTTTAGAGCAGCAATCATTTTAATTAGCACATTGAGCATAAAAATACACATTAGCAGCTGTTAATATGAAGTTTTAAGACCGGAGGGTGTGATAACTTATCTAGATATAAGGGCAACATATGTTCAGCTAAACATACAGATTGTAATATAAATTATGATTACAGCATGAGGAGATCCACAGAAGGTCATTTGTAATGGCTGCCTGTACCCACTCAACCAGCTACAGTTTCCTGACATAAACTAGAGAAGTGTTTATATTATTTTAACTGTTGAAATATGATAGAAAATGAACCATGATAACAACTTATACCAGCATTAAACATTTGAAAACATAACTATGTTGTCTGTGGGTATGAAGTCACATTTATTTTTTTAATTTATTATTCAAGGGAGAAATGAAAAACAAATAAAAGCTATGAAGATCATCTTTAAGAAACCTCAAAATATCAAAGCAGATTGTGCTTTTTTTTGCTTTAAGCATTTTATCTCATTGTATTATTGATAGAGGAAGAGAGTTTGGTTTGCTTGAACATAGTTAATTCAATTTACTAACTAGCTGGTTGAAGATGTTAGAGATAAAAGAAATTACCTTCTCTTGATATTGCCGCCTTGAAGAATCCAAAGACTGGATCAAAGCTGTGGCGTGGCCGACAAACATGGCATAGCAGGTGGCCCCGACAATCATGCTCAGCATGGTAATCCAGAGGTCAGACATGCTGACGGGGGCTTGGGCTCCGTACCCAATGCACAGCATGTGACTCATAGCTTTGAAGAGTGCGTATGAATACTGCTTTCCCCAAGAATCATTCTGGAATATCAGAGAAAAAGATAATTGACTGAGCCATTAGAGTAGCAGAATGAAAAGTGAATACAACCTGTATACAGAAACATTATAGTATAGCAAGCACAGGAAAAAGTGCTTTTAATGAAGCATTTACAAATGTACTTCTTACTAATCTCTAATAAAATGATATATTTCAAATCTTGCCTACCATGATGAAATAGAAATACATGCAACTCCTAGTCAGTTTTAAGTTTGCTGTTTTTAAAATTAAAACTCTTTGGGGGACAATAGTATATCACATAACGGTGCCAGGAATGAATACTGATAAGTTCATTTTAAAGTTTCTAGGCAATCTGATCAAACAGTAGTATATTCGCAAGCTGAGAACTACAGCAGATAGATATGTGGCATATGGGCCAAAATATAGTAATATTTTATCTATGTTTTATTAAAATTTAAAGAGTTTCTTTTGATAAATTTGTCTCTAAGTCCTTTAACTCAAAACTTACATAATGTATGATAACCAGTGCAAAATGAAAATGTGGGGCCACTAGTCCAAAAAGCAGGAAAAAAGTACTGTTAAAGATGATTATTTTAATGCTAGCTTGCCTGGGAAAGATTTATTTCTCCTTCATTTATGAAACTTAGTTTTGCAGTACATAAAATTCCTGCAAGAAATTTATTCTCTTTAGGAGAATAAAGTTTGGGCCCGAAACCCTTCTGGCATGTAGGGTTTCTGCTGAGAAGTCTGCTATTAGTCTCATCAGGTTTGTTTGTTTGTTTACATTTGTAAGTTACTTGATGTGCTCATCTCATTGCTCATAGCATTCCCTCCTTCACGTTGACTTTGACCAGTCTCATGACTATGTGCCTTGGTTATATCTTTTTTGCAATGAATCTCCCAGGAGTTTATTGAACTTCTTATTATCTATATGTCAAAATCTCTAGCAAGACCAGGCAACTTTCCCTCAAGTATTCTCTCAAACAGATTTTCCAAGCTTTGCCTTTTCTTCTTCTCTTCAGGGATACTGCCGATTCTTATATTTGGGTATTTTATATAACCCCTTTTGAAAGAGTTCATTCATTTCTTTTGATTCCTTCTTCTTTATTTTAGACTGACTGGGTTAATTCAAAAGACTGTCTTCAAGCTCTGAAATCTTTTCTTCTGCTTGATTTAGTGTATGTTTAAAACTTTCCACTGTGTTTCGTGTTTCCCTAAATGAAAATTTTAGTTCCAGAGGTTCTATATATATATAGAAAATACAATATATATATAATTATATATATTTATATATTATATATAAATTATACATTTAGAATATTATATATAAGTATATATAATATATATAAGTATATATAATATAATATATAAACATAATATATTATATATAGATATTATAATATATACGCACATATAATGGAGATATATATATCCATTTGGTGAATTTTGAATTCATGTCCTGAATTATGTTTTCTTGTTTCTTTGAGTTGGTTTTCCATTTTCTCTTGGATCTCATTGGGCTTCCTTACAATCCATATTTTGAATTCTTTATCTATCATTTCAGTATTTTTTTTTTGGTTGGGATCCATTGCTAGATAGTTGATGTGATGCTTTGGGGCAGGTCTCTATAGTCTGCTTTTTCATTCTGCTGGAGTTCTTTCACTGATTCCTTCTCATCAGAGAAGATTTCACTACTTGTTTTTAAGTTTTCTTTTGTTTATATGGGACTTTTTCCCCCACTCTTAAGAGTATGACTGTAGCCTATGTTGGGTAAGGACCTTTGGCTTTGCTTTTGTGTACTTTCACAGGGCAAGGCTCTGAATGAATTCCTTGGTTATGGATAGCCTTAGTGTGCTGTTTTTCTTAAATGCTAGTTATTTGCAGGCTGTAATGATGGTATACTATGTGTGTGGGCAGGTTCCTGGAATCTTCTCTCTTTACCCAGGCCTGTGCACTTACTTCTAACTATGAATTATATTGGGACGTCCAGTTTAGTCTATCCGCCTGTTGGTGGAGCTTGAGGGTAAGAGTCAGCCAAGCCCTATGCAATTGAATCAGCAAATGATGATATGGGCTGTATAAATTGACCTCCCTGCCAGTAGGAGGTACTTGCAGAAGAAAGTTTTTGTGGGAGCTATGCATGGCCCTAGTCAATCAGAATCACTCTAACGTCCCAATCAATGGACGGGGCCCTGGAACTTCCAGGGGACTCCTTCTTGAGTTCTACTATCCCTGAGGCAGATCCGGGGCTGAAACTTGGCAGAGCTGGGTCTGGCAAATCCATGTTCAGGCTCCTCAATGGCAGAAGAAAATGCAATCTCAACAAATGTTGTGGGTGGTCTCCCGGGCAGCTGGGGAAAACCTCTGGAAACAGGTGGAGGTGCCCCCACCATGCCAAAGAACCTGTTTGCTGTGTGTAAGTGGGAATCCCGAATTCACAGTCCAGTGGGCGGGAATGGGGTTTGCTCTGCTCCCACTCCTCTTACCCGACAGATCTCCCTCCAGCATATGGCTGCCAGCCGCAGGCCAAACGATCCAGGCCAGTCAAATGTCAACCACACTCAGGTGCTGAAATGCCACATTTTGTGAGCCTTCCCACCTAGGACAGAAAGTGCAGCTGCCCCAGTCATTCCTGTGGGGAGGGGGTGCCCCACGTGTGTGCTGCAGCATGGATCCACATCATACTCTCCTCTCAGTTCTCTCCATTCAAGATGAATTCCCAAATCTCTGCTCTATATACCGAAAGATGTGATCCAGTCCTGGGAGCATGGGATCAGGCCCAAGGACCTGTCCTTAAGGCTTCTGAGTTCAAGTGCTAATTGGAACAGCAAGAGGCAGCCTGGTCCTGAGCTGTCCACCAGAACTCTTAGGCAGGCCAATGCCATTCCACTATGGTCTGGCCACCAAGAGGTATGCCCCTCTCTGTCAGAGCAGCCTGCCAGGCAGCTCTAGGGAAAGCAAGCAAGTGTGGAGCTCCTGATCTGAACATCCCTCAGTCCTGCAGTGACCCACAGCTGTGGTGGCAAAACTTGAACTTGGGGCACAAGAGCAGGCCTGGGTTCCTGTCTCTCTCCCTGGTCCCACAGTAGGGCAACAGAAACCTCAAGGCAGAGCTTAGAGCACTGGAGGGAAGGGATCTCTGATTGGCTCTGGGCGCAGGTGCCCAGGATTTGGAAGCCTGTGGAGCTCCACATGAGCTGAAGCAGTGCCTCTGCATGATCTCCCAGCAGCTGCCCATGCCACTCTGTAGGCCTGTGGAGGTCAAGGAGTTCCCCTGCAGCCCAAATTGCAAAGGTCTAAGGTGGGAGTGCAGAGCTCTAAAGGTCTCCTGCTTACCCCTTCTCTGGGTCTGGGTCTGGGTCTGGGGGCTTCTCAAGGCTCTCAGGGGCCCCACAGAGGCAATCCAGCCACTACCTTCATGCTTAGTGTCTCCCCTTTACCTATCTGCTATATTCAAGCATTCTTTCTCTGACAACTTATTCAAAATATGGGTATTTGATGGATATCCCTGATTGCTCTCTGAAGAAGAGATGCATGCCAGCTGCCTCTAGTCAGCCATCCTTCATAAAAATGTATTAAATGTGAACTGTGTTTTAATTGAAGTTTATCTTGTTTTCACTTTAGGTAATAATTTACCAACAAATTGCTCCTTATAAATTAATTTTTTATTATTCAAAGTGTTCACTTAATTAATCACTTCACTGAGGCATCATTGAGAATAATTATTTTTTGAGGAAAAATATTGAACCAAATTAATGGGAACATAGATAATTAAACTTGCTTACTCCATCTGAGAACTTCCATATAGAAATAGTACATTTTGAGCTTTCTCTAGGTTTAACTTAAAATACATTCTAGGCATTTGTTTTGACACCTTGTCTGTATTGTTACTGAATTTGGGGTGTTAGAGTGGAGACTATATGCAAAAAATATATATAAGGGAATTATTGTTCCCCAGTGTCCCAGACCTGCTGGAATACGACATTCAAATTCAAACTAAGCCACTTAATAGCCTGCTGCAGAAACAAAAGCAAGCTCTCCAATCCATCAGCTTTCACATGAACAGAAATTTGGTTAATTTCAGGGGCCAAAGCTTTACATTATTGAAGACCTAAATTAATTCTTCTTTATCATTTGCAAACAAATACAAATATGAACATGTTAAGTAGGTACAGTCTTGACAACATCTGAAATACAGGACTCAAACTCAGACGTACACACAACTGCTAGAATATTAAAGAATCAGGGTGGTAAAAAAGTGGCAGAACTAGAAAGCCAAGCAGAGGATGAGCTCTATAGAGCTAGGCTACCAAATTTTGATCAGTGTGTCCAATTTACTTCTGCAATCATTGGAAAAACATTTCATTTATATTAATTACAGAGATGCCAATCAGATATAAAATTGCATTAAGGAGTTCTTAAGGCAAGAAATATAGCAGAGCATAATTTGCGTGAAGTCATAAGAAGTATAGCACAGCAGGTTGCCAGTTTCAAATAGGGTGTGCTCATTTGAATACTCCGTGCTTTCACTTTCTGAATCCAGTTGACCCTGGAACCATGCAGGGACTAAAGGCACCACTCCCGACCCTGCACAGTTGAAGATACATGTATAACTTTTAACTCCCCAAAAACTTAACTATTAATGGTCTACTGTTGACTAAAAGCCTTACTGATAACATAAACAGTCAATTAACACGTGTATATGTATATATGATGCAGCATTTCTCCCATGGTGTAGGACCACACAAGCAAACATAAACTCCAAAATAAGCAGGTAGAAAGAAAGAAAGCCTGCCAAATACCATACTTTGTTTGATTTCATGACCCATTGAACTTGTTACCTAACATTAGCACTATATATTTTAATGTATTAGGAAGTAGTGGATTATTTCCCTTCAATTCATAAGATAGAAGATTCCTGACTTCTTAAATTTATTTTGCATTCTTTATAGTAATATATGCAAAAATAATTTAAATGTCATGATATTTAGCATTAGGACTTTTAAAAAAATCAGATTCACAAATATATATATATATATATATATATTTTTTTTTTTTTCAGTCAGGGAAACTTACTTATTTTCCATATATTTAATGCTATGATCCACACAAAAAACATTTGTACTTCTGACATCAACCCTTTGCATTATAAGATTCAAACAATTTTAATGGTAAAATACAGAGTTATTGCATAACTAAATTGCTGTTGCTATAAATAGTGATATCTGGTCATTTTGAGAGCATGTTTTCAACTTGTTCCCTGGTCAATTAATCCCTCAAGTTCTAAGTGTATGTTTTCCTTCTTCAAAAATGATGATGAAACACAAAATTTGCGTTAAGTAGATTTGTAAATTAAAATTTAATGATACTTGAGATCATAGATTTTTTTCTCATAGTTTCTTAATGTTGGTACATTATTTTAAAACAAAAATTAAACAAATCAATATATTATTTTTAAATTTAACTTGTCCATTAACCTGATTTTTTTATACTAAGAGTTCATTAGTACCATTTATAAAACAAGTCATAAATCAGAGAATATTTCAATATTTTAGGTGGGATTTTTTCAATTATAATTAGTTTTTCAGGCAAATCAAAATATTTTCATGGGGCACCTCTTTGTAGAAATAAATATAAACAAATATTTTATATTTGTTTACAAATAAATATTAAATAGATTTTATATTTTTATATAGATTTTTATATGTATGCATGTATATACATATAAAGGCACAATGGAAGAGATTAGCATACACTGAGTACTTACTCCTTACAAGGTACTATTATAACATCATTTCATTGCTCCACCTAATATTCTTGGAACCTGACTGATACTGTTATCACAGGCAGGGAATGCAAAGCTTAGAAAAATTAAGAAACCTACTCAAGGTCACATACGTGTAGATGCCACAGGCTGGAATACTATCACAGGTCTGTCTGAACCCTAGTGTAAACTTTCTCCATTCCAAAGATCATAGCCATTTCTTTTATAACCATTTATATGAACAAAAGTCATAATAATTATAATATAGGATTTTAAAGCATTTTAAGAACATAATCATAGCATAGAAATTCTTTAAAGTATATGTTTCATCTCAAAGAGCAAAAGAAATTTAGAGGAAAATTATCTAAGGTTTTCTCTAGGGAAAACCTCTGAGGGAAAATTCCCTGGAGAGTTTGAGGTCAATCAAGATAGCCTGACCATGCAATTATACTTAACTTTTATAGTTTCCTGTTATCCAGGAATTCTCATTTAGTTCTTCTCTCCACCTATCCACAAAGCCTGGTGTGAAGCAACCTGTCCTGTTATCTAATAGGAACAGTCTCTGGGAAGAAATCCTTGCCTGAGGCTCAACCCTCCGGAGTATAGAAAGTACGGGGGCACAGAGACACAGGTTCAATCTGAAACATTAATTGATACTCTGTGCTTTCACTTAGCCAAACTAAAATAAGTATAGTCATGTGCCACATAATGAGATTTCAGCCAATGATGGACAGCAGATATAATGGTGGTCCATAAGATTATAATGGAGCTGAAAAATTCCTATCACCTAGTGACATCATAGCCACTATAATGTCATTACACAATGTATTACTCATGAGTTAGTGGTGATATTGGTGTAAATGAACCCACTGTACTGCCAGTTGTATAAGAGTATAGCACGTACAACTATATACAGTGCATAATACTTGATAATGATAATGAATGACTATGTTACTGGTTTATGTATATAATATATTATACTTTTATTATTTTAGAGCATATTCCTTCCACTTATTAAAAAAAGGTTAATTACAAAAGAGCCTCAGGCAGGTCCTTCAGGAGGTATTCCAGAAGAAGGCATTTTTATCATAAGAGATGACAGCTCCAAATGTGTTATTCCCCTGTAGACCTTCCAGTGGGAAAAGATGTGGAGGTAGTAGACAGTGATATTGATGATCCTGACCCTGTGTAGGCCTAAGCTAATGTGTGGGTTTATTTCTTAGTTTTGAAAAGAAAATTTTAAAAAGTTAAAAAAAAAAGTAATAGAAAAAAAGCTTAAGGAATAAGGATATAAAAAAGAAAATATTTTTATACAGTTGTATGTGTGTTTTAAGCTGTTATTACAAAGGAGACAAACAGTTAAAAGAAGTATAAAGTTTATAAAATAAAAAAGTTAAAGTAAACTAAGATTAATTTATTACTGAAGTAAGAAAACATTTTTAATAAATTTAGTGTAGTCTAAATGTAGTGTTTATAAAGCCTACAGCGTGCACAGTAATGTACTAGGCCTCCACACTCACTCATCACTCACTCACTGACTCATCCAGAGCAACTTCTAGTCCTGCAAGCTTCATGCATGGTACATGCCCTATACAGGTGTACCAATTTTTACCTTGTATATTAAGTTTTACTATACCTTTTCTATGTTTAAATATCTTTAGATACACAAACTTTTACCACCGTGTTACAATTGCCTATGGTATTCAGTATAGTAACATGTTGTACAGATTTTTCGCCTAGGAACAACAGGCCATACCATCTAGCCTAGGTGTGTAGTAGCTTATCTCATCTAGATTTAAGTGTAATCTATGATGTTCACACAACGATGAAATTGCCTAAAGACACGTTTCTCAGAAAGTATTCCCATCATTAAGTGACACATGACTGTAATGATGCCATATTTCCTACGTACTATTAAATGTGCATGTGCAAATTTAAATTACTTTTATGGGTTTTATTCAAGCGGCTCAAGCAGTTTTAAGCTGATAATTCTCAAATCAGTAGATCATCTCTTTTGATGGCATTCTTGAATTGTTTAATGCTACTATTTTGAGATTTGAGCATATTAGTGTGTTAAAAAAAACTACTAAAACCAGAGTGAAATTAAAGTGAAAACAAAGAACAGCAATTTTTTGTGCTAGGCTCAAATTTATGCCCCTAATGAACAAAGTAGCTGCCTGATATATAAAAGAAGCAGAAGAGTTCAGAATATCTTTTATTATAGGTATAGACCTTGAGTGTGTATGTCACTTATTAGATCATAAAATTTATTAAATACATATTTTTGGTATATACAAATGTCTTACCATATAAAAGAGTAAATCATTAGAGTTTCTTTCCAAATAACTTGCATATATTTCAATTTATATGACAGATGGTGCAATGTGGAAAGAATTTTGAATTTTTTGTGAGAATTAAACAAGAGACTTTATATAAAAGCCTAGCATATATAAAAGAGCTAATAAATAATAAGCTCTCTGTTTTCTACCTGGAATATTTCTGTAAATGAGGGGCTAAATTTGTTACTGTTGTGTGTATGTGTGTGCATTTTAATTTAAAATTATATTTATAATACTTTAGCTAACAGATACAGTTCTAACCTCTTTACAAATACATAAATTATGAAGAATTACATTAAATTCTAATGCTTAGAGGTAGACATAAGTAAAATACAGAAAAATTTATAGAAAAAGAAATGTGTATGCTAATGAGATTACATAGGAATTGATTATTTATATTGAGGATAAAAAGAGCTTTTCAATTATCTAATAATCATGCTCTTACCTATTAAAAATTCTGAAGTTCTACCTTAGCAATGGTAGAATTTGACCTTAACACTTACCATATCTGTGTAATTTTGACAATATCGTGCCAACCTCTCTTGTTTTTCTTTATCTACCTCGATTTGCTACTGGGCTGGGGCTCCCACTACCAGATGTAAGAAGGGATAGTGAAATAAAACAAAATATTGACCTATTGAATATTTTTAATAGTAGACTGACTTTTATCCATAGATTCATAGAAAGTTGAAATTGTAAGGGATCTGAGCAAAAATTTATCCTTTTTGTGAGCTAACTGAATTTCAGAATCTCCATGATTGTAAGATCAAAATACATAATTACATAAATAAATATTTAAATGAATATATTTAGCTTGTCTAACTTTATTTTAATCTAATATACAAGGAACAATACATTTTAAAATCATGAAAAATATTAAGTTACTTTCCAAGGTCTCATTTGGTTTATCTAGGAATGAAAAAACAAACAAACAAACAAAAACCACAAACTCCTGTCTCTATGTGATTGTAAGTATTGTTTCCGTTATATTTATATAATCATAATAATGACCATAATACCACTACTGACAGCAAAACATGAATACCGCTTATATAGATCTCTGACAATAAAAACCTTAGTAGATCTGGTAAAATTCACAACAAACTTGTGCAGGTAGAACAGTCATCATTGTCTTCTTTTACTAATGAAGATAAAGTCCAGAGTTTCATTAACTAGTCTATGGCTTCATGGTAAGCAGCAATATCTGTACACTGGATCTCTGTCCTGCTGGTGGCAGATATTAAACATTTTAAGCTACATCTTAATAAGTACTGTCTTGTACTCTGCTCACATTTGGGTATTTAGGAAGAAAAATCAACCATGGTCAGGTTAAACCATCTCCATTATGAAAGCGATAGTGTAAGTCAAATTATTATAAATACCTGGGTAAAATGATGAGGACACCCACTATGATCTATATTGCCAAATATTGCCATAGAGTTATCGATTTCATGCAAACACACTCTTCTGAGATCAGTATCTAATCAAATTGTAGAGTGAACCATTAATCTATGCTAAAGTTAATTCAATCATAAGTTTAGAAGATGAATGATGTCAGTTAAGATTATTGCATTATTTTAGAAAAATACTTTTAAAAGTCATATTCTTATTTACAGTTAAGTTATAATTACACAAATCAGCAACAATACATGTTCCTCAATTCTAAAGGCATGACCTTAAATTGCATACAAACACATAAAGCCTTCAATTACAAGTAATGCTAGAACTTGGTGTATTGATTATGCAATCTAACATGATAAGCCTCGGAAATCCTCTGCTGCGTAAGTCTGTGTAAAAAGGCAGAAGGTATTGAACACTTACAGTTATTTTTGGAAGGCTAACTCCCAACTTAAGGCTCTTATCCTATGATGCACATTCAGTGTATTCTTAGTACATAAGGCTTCTGTGTCAGAGTTATCCCTCTGAGAGAATATTCTATTTTGACTTCTAAATCCACATAAGCCTTATACAAATGTAAGTTTTATAATGTGTGGATTCCATGATCTCACAGTCAGCTTTACAGAAAATTCAAATACCAAACAGTACTTAAGAGAGGCAAAACACAACTTCTTAGATCAATAGAATCAAGCTAAATATCATTTTACTAGTACTTAAAAAGGTTAAATCCCTAGAATCTCACTTGTCTCTGATAAAACAATTCTCCACTCACATTTCATTTGAGCGTGTGTGTGTGTGTGGGGGGGGGTGTGGGCGTGTGTGTGTAAGAGAAAGACACAGAGAGCAAGAAAGAGAGAGAGAGAGAAATTTCTTTTTAAGGCCCAGCTTATTTTCTCTCAGACCTATTTCTGAATTCAGACGTAGACTTATTTGGAAGTCTGTAGCAAACATGCAAAGAAAGAAGGGTATTTGAAATAATGTTTTATTTTCTCTCTTTCCTTTTTAACTTTTGGCTTTTGATTCTACCAGCTTACAAGACTAGAAAAAATGATGATTCAGGTCTAATTCCTATTTTTGATGAGCTCCTTTCAATTGTCTAAAATTAGAACAAAAATATATGAACAAATGTTCCATGTTCAATGATGGCATTACTATCCAAAGAAAATAAAATGAAGCAGGTTCCTACTAAATTTTAGCATATTCCATTTGAAATCATGCTAATGAGGATATTCTAGCTATTTTCTTATGGCACAGAGAAGAAAACTAACGTTATTTTGCATTTAGGAAAAAAGGTACTTTTTAGTGCACATCTGCTTGATAAAAACTAACAGAAAGGCAAATGCAATCCAACTAATATTATAATCCATTTGTGAGGTATCAGTTTTCAGAAATAGAGAAGAAATGGAAAAGATAATAAATAGACCAGAAATTTAGTATTCTTAAATCAGTCATTAGAATTCTTATTTGCTTGTAATTATAATATTACTTAATGCCAATACTTCCCACAATTCTGACTACTTTGGATATGAGACATAATTATTGATGTTTTTTGAAGGGAGTACACCGTTTAGTGAAATTCCTATAGAAGAGCTGTAAGATTTTAATCAGGCAGAGTTCCAAGTTTGCCACAAATTGCCATACTAAGCTAAGGAACACATCCAGACAAGTCATAAATGTGTCTTGCCTTAACTTCCTCTGATGTAGAAGGAAATGGTACTATGGCTTACTGGCAAAGCAAGTGAAAGCCTTAATAATTAACAACATACATTGCTTAGTCAACAGGGACTGTTCAGGAAAAGAAGTAAAAATTCAAAGCTTAATGATTTTTCTTGTGCATCACTTCTATGACTCATGTCAGATTTTCCCCAGCTAGTTCAAAAATGATTTATCTGCTTCAATGAGTCAGTAGTCTTTCTTCTTTACATTTCTTTAGGTACCAGTGACAAAGTTTAACAAAATCATCTGTTTGTATTCAGGTGTGCATATACCTGTGTGCCTACCCCATGTTGGCCTAGAAGAAGTGTAGTATAGTGGTCTACTTTATGTAAAACCAACCTACTGCCCCTGGTAGCACTGTGCCTAAGGGTTTTATGGACAGTGAAGCCTGATACAGCAGTAAGTCTCAGGGAGACAACTTCAATCAAACTGCACATGAGGTTTTAGAGGAGAGTACCCAGTTCTAAAGAATCAGAGAATAGCCTACACAAAAATGTCTGCCATATCTTCTTCTAATCATCTTGAAATGACCTCTATTGAATCTATTTTAGGTTGTAAAGTCGAGTCAATGACAATGTCTCTGAAAGGCCACTATTTGGATGCTTGTACATTGCCTTTAAGTCAATATTCAAATATCCTTCTGCCATGTCTGGGAGGGTTCATGGTTGACCCAACAGGGTTTGGGTTGACTCACAAGAGGCTGGAAACAAGTGAGCACAGGTTAACACAGGATGGAGAAAGCATGAGGATCATCCCAAGACAAATTCTTTAGTCAAAGACAGGGATCGAATGCCACAAAATTGAAAGCAAATGACAGAGGAAGGATTTTCCAATTGAAAGGAGACAGGGTGGCAGTAAATGTGTATTGAGTACAGAAGATGGCATGCAGGGAGATTGACGTTGATTTGGGGTGTTATTGGCTTGCCTTTGTCTATCATTGGAAATGCAGTGTGTGCTTAAAATAGGGAATAGTTCAAAAGTTTCTTTTTGTCCTCTATTCTATCGTGGTGAGGCCACAGGCTAGATTAATGGGGAGTCAACCTACAATGTAGCCAAAGGATGAAAAATCAGATCCATATGGTTCCATTTGTGGAATAAAAGGGTTTACAGAAACTGGGTAGAAAATAGTTAACTCATAAGAGAGCAAAATATCCCAGAGTATTGATTATTTTCAATGAAGGTGAAATCCATGAAGGGGGTAGAGTATCAAAAGAAGTTAGGAATAAAATCTTTTAATTTTAGTTATTTCTATAAATTTACCTGACATCAACACTGTTGTTATACAAGACTTTCTCCAGAAGAGGTAAATGTATTGACATTCTTTGTAAACAACTTGGTTACATCAAAGTATAAATAATAGTATTACTGTTATTATTATTAGTCAGCATCAAACATAGACAATGATGTGGTTACCTAAGGATAGCAATTATATATACCAATGTGAGGACATTCAGATTTGCTCCTGGTTATGTACTCTCTCCACTGTTTTTTAGCTGTACTATTAGTGGAATCTAGCAAAAATATTTAACTGACTTAATAACAGTTTGCAAGTATTATCCTGTTCTCTAATATTGCCATAGTACCTTGAATTATTTTGGAAGTTGAAAGCCAGATGCCTTTATCTGAACCACAAAGTAAACTAGTATCCCTCATTAAGATTCAGGGTATTTCCAACTGCAATTGAAACATGAACTTTATATTTAATGAAATTAAACAGATGTTCTTAGCAGTCTGATCAATTGTTCTCTCAATCGTTATCTGTATTGCAGATATCATAAACAACTCAGCATTTACTTAAATACTGGTATAAAAATTAAAATAATGCAAAATATTTCAAATTTATTAAGTGTTCTTTTTCTCATGAATGCTTTATCAAGGAATCAGAATAACTGGCTAATTTTCAGACATACTTTCATTTATTTCTCTCACTTGATTTGCTCACAGGAGGAAGGCGAATGTCCTTCCACCATAATATGTTTATGTTTTTCTGAACACAAAGTGCTGAGAGTTAAATTTTGAAACACCACTATAATAATGCAAATATTATTCTTTACCTATTTTCTTCAGGAAGCAAAAAATGGGTCATATACACAATATACATAAACTGACAAGCTGCCTAATAGAAGTTGCTTTTGATTCCCTTAGATAAAGGTAACAAATTTAGCATTTATATCAAAAGTAGAAAGTGTGGTCTATTATTCAAAGGTAGAAATGTGACTAGTCTGGTGAAAACAGGGCTTATAGATCTGACGAGAAGTGGATGGAGGCACATACATAAATAGGCAGCATTACTTATATGCTATTGTTATTTAGCTTCAGATGAGTTCTGCACATACTAGAAACAAAAGCAAAACAAAACCATATTTTGCTTACCAAAACATCATTAATCAGATAAGATTGTTCTCAGTATGCTCCAATTTTCTTTTTATGGTAGAAAATAAAAGTGCCATAGATTTCCCCATATAAGAATAAACTACAATGTTTGGTGAGTACGGGACACTAAATCTCATTCTTTCCCTCACTAGTCCACATTACTCCCAGCAAATTAAAAAAAGGACAAAAGCAATGCAAATATTTTAAAACTTTTCTGTCTTTAAAATCTTGTTGCCTAATCTTAGAATTTTCTGGGCTTCCTAGAATCATTCCGCATGTATAAACAAAATAACAGAGAATACATTTAAATATACTAAGGTTTGAATGTGTTTTGCCAATGACCCTGAACTAGTTTGACATTGTGTAAGGCTAAAAGTCAGTCATAATGAGAACATTCAGATGTGGTTTTCTCTTCTTGCAGTGTCAGGCACATAGTCTGTAGCCATTAAATATGAGTGGGTTGTCTGTTTTTGATGGATGGTCCGAGGTATTAATTAGTTGTAGGTATGCTTCCAATTAAACAAATGACCACTAGTAAATTTACTTTTCTGCAAACAATGTTAATATAATATTTTCTTAATATTTTAGTATCTGATAAAACCAAAACCCCAGACATTGTCAGGGAAGTCACTTTTTATCAGTATTTGATAATAAGTTAGGTCAAGGTCAGAGTTAAACGTGGAATCTATAGTTTGTGTTTATTAGATCCTGTAGTATTTGACCTTTACACACTGTTTTGTGGTGGCTATTGCAGAGAAAGTGATCGTGTTATATTCAGTTTCATTTCTAAAATAAATACAAGGTCATTGCCTCCAGCAGGTGAAAGAATAGAGTTTAATATGCTTAATTGTGACCCCCAATACAAAACTAAGAATTTTTCAGACCCTTTGAATGTACTCAAAAATATAAATAAGTACAACAATAGACTATCCATAGTCAGCTATGATCAATTTAATTTTGCCGAGCAGACAAAAGCAGCTTCCTTAAATAAGAGCTACCCAGGATCTCATTAATGTAGAAGAAAAAAAATCATGGTCATGCTCAAGGTGTATGACTTCATAGTGGAAAATTTCAATCCTCCAAACACCTCGCAGAAAAGAAACCAAAAGCTAGCGGAACAACTGTCAGACAGATTTCAAAATCTCACTTAGACCACTGGACAAATAAGATAGAAGAAACTAGAAATTCTAAATATACTGAGGTATATGTTTTTACAAAGTAAGGTTGACAAGGTTGGAGTTGGGCAAGGAACATCTCTCATTAGAATGGCATACAGAATTGTGACTGCACAAGTTTGAATTTGAAAAATGAGTACCTCAAAATAGTAAAGTAGCAGTTTTGTGTGAATTATATCTTAGGAAAAAAGTCAACATTTTATGAATAGATACAAATGCATTTTCCCAATTTATCTTTTAATCTTGTCTTGCCATATTTAGTGTGATATAAGAAAAAGTGATTATAATGTACTCTGTTGAAATGCAAGCAAAGGTGAGAAAACATATTTATTAAACTACATTTATTGAACAATATATGCAAACATAAAGAATAAATATATGTTTGCCCCCATTATATATGCTTCTATTTCTCTCCTCCCTATCAACTTAATGAGGGCAAACAATCACCTATCACAGGGTGCATTTGGGCTAATAGGTTCTAATTTATTAATATTGATTTACAAGCAGCTTTTAAGACCAAGCAATCTGATCTTTTCTAAATGACATTATGGTAGGGAAAAGGTCATGTTTTTAGGCTACAAATCCATGAGGAAAATAATGGCACATTTTCCACAAGAATCTGATGGTGATATATCAATATAACTGTCAACAGCTGTGTCCTAAGATTAACACAGATGTGGAAAAGGAAAGGAAATAAAACTGTGAAAATGGAAGCAAATACTATGCTTAAAGATATCAGCCATCTGGGAATTGTTTCTGAGCAGAAGACATAAATCTACAAGCCAGTTTGCCTATAGAAAGTTCTAATGCTTCTCTGTAGGAATATTTTATTTTAATTTGGAGATGTATGTATATAATGATTCTATATGTCATTGGCACAACCTAAACCAGAATTATCACCAGAGTATAAATTGCACAATTACTTTGGAGTGACTCATCTTCACCGCAGAATCCTATGAGATTTATAGTGATTTCTTTGGATTCCTTTTACATACGTGTTTCTTTTTCCTTTTTCTTTCTTTTTTTAGACAGCACTAAAGATGAAGAACTTAGCTTTTGCCAGGTATCTTCCTGAACACTTTCAGGAACAGAACTTTCAACAAACTCCCTTGCCCTCTGACTTCAAGTTGGATTCAGGCAACGGGAACCGTGACAGAAGATCAGAGGGAAGAAGGAGAATACCATCAGTATCACACTGTGAAGAGAGTGAGCTGGCTGTGTTTTCTATCAAAGGTCACTACTTCTGTCAATGCATCTCTATCTAGGTGACTTCCTTTTCTGGGTTTTAGTGCAGGCAACAGTTCTGTTATTACTATCCTTTGGGACCCTGTTATCCCTTGTGGTTCCCAACATCCCACTCACAACTTGGTAGATTGTTCCCTTTTTAAGACTCCTTTACACTGTGTAACCTGTTGGGACCCTGCGTGTGTGTGTAGTCCTTAGGTAGAGAAGGGAGAATCCACATGGGAAAACAAAAATAAAACTCTACTAAGAGTCAAGAAATGTTAGACCAAGAGATCAATAGCTAATAATTCTATATACTTAAGAAAGCCATTTGTCTTCTCTAGGCATCTCTTTTATTTTTAAAAAGCAAATCTGTACTGGAATATAAAGTTTATTTTTGCCCCTGAAGTTTTATATTTCTGACTAAATACAGAATCAACTTTATTATAAGACAGCTGGTATCTATTTTTTTACCTCCTTCTTCCATCTCGTGGCACAGTACTGATCACCTATCAATATCCATTCCTTTTCTGCTACAGAACCCCAAAAGATTTGGGGTGGCAATATTCCCAGCTTAATAAAATACATTATTTATATATTCTGGAAGAATGGGGCAGCCAAGTAGTTTAGTAGTTCAATAAGTTGAAAGCCAAAGTTACTGGGTGGAGATTCTGGAAACAAGAGTCCATCTCAGCATAATGTGCTTTTTTTCTGCCTTTTGTCCTTCCTCTTGTTCTTTCCTGAAGTGTGGATGTGATGGCTGCCGTGGGGAAGTCTTCCTGAGAGTGACAGTAGCAGTCACACTCTATGGCAGATAGAGGCTGGGTTCTGATGACACTGCAGAAATGGCACACCCACCTTGCATGGCCTGTCCTTCAACTTTTTATGTGACAGAGCTATTTAATGTGGTCCACTATGTTTGTTTCTCCAACATAAGTTTTTTTTTCATTTTTTTTTATATATTTCTCTAACTCAGAGCAGAACATAATCACCAAGTCACACACACACACCCCATGCACTGCTTGAAACACTCAGTCAGGACTATACTTATATGCTCCAGTAAGGTCTACTTTCCCTCTTTTTGTCATCTACTCTGCCAAGCCTAGAACAACATAAGTCTCTAGTTCCCAAAGTGACAACTAACTTGTTTAATCCATGCAGTTTTCTTAACCTAAAACTTATCAATTCCACTTATAGTTAGATACCCAAGAAAAACTGCACAGTTACATTTGTGAAGAATACTCATAGCAGCATTGCTTTTAACAGCAATAAACTATAAACTGTGTATGTATACTATGGAATATTAGGTTGCATTGAAAATGAGTGAACTATAGCAATAGGCAAGAACATGGAGAAACATGTCACCAAAATCATGAGTGAAGGAAGCAAGTCTTACAAGATAAAGGAACAGCTTGTTAACCTTTACATAAAGTTTAAAATATGAACTGATAAAACTGAACAGAAGATTCTGAAAAAAAATCTTGTTTAAATATTCATATATTCTTTAAATCTATTTTTTGTCAAAAAGCTGAAAAATACATATTTCAATATTGAATTTTCTCTTAAGTTTGGGCTACTCCAGTGAAATATACTAGACTGGGTGGCTTAAATAACATTATTTCTCAAGGTTCTGGAAGTGTCAAGTCCAAGATTAGGATTGGATTCTTGGTAAGGTTCTTGCTGGTTATGTCATCACATGGCATTTCCCTGATTCTTTTTTTTTTTTTTTCTTTTGTTGAGACAGAGTCTCACTTTGTTGCCCAGGCTAGAGTGAGTGCCGTGGCGTCAGCTTAGCTCACAGCAACCTCAAACTCCTGGGCTTAAGCGATCCTACTGCCTCAGCCTCCCGAGGAGCTGGGACTACAGGCATGCGCCACTATGCCCGGCTAATTTTTTTTTTCTATATAGATTTTTAGGTGTCCATATAATGACTTTCTATTTTTAGTAGAGATGGGGTCTCGCTCAGGCTGGTCTCGAACTCCTGACCTTGAGCAATCCACCCGCCTCGGCCTCCCAGAGTGCTAGGATTACAGGCGTGAGCCACCGCGCCCGGCCCATTTCCCTGATTCTTGCACAAACAAAAAGATATTTCCTCTCTTCCTTTTTTATAAGGGTGTTGATCCCATTGAGGGGGTGCAGGGCACACTACCCCAAAATACTGTACCCTGGAAATTGAGAAAACAGCAAAAGCAGGAAGGTCACTCTCTGACCTTTTCCCACCTTTCCATGTGAGAACTGGCCATAAAAGAATTCTCTGACCTACTATTCCTTAAAATAGATCATAAGGCCCTCACATATAACAGGTGTCCTGCCCTATACTGGAGAAAAGAAATAAAAACACAGAGATACCAACAGGAATTTGAACAAACAGGTCTTGCTAAATTTCCTCCAATTTATTACCATTAGATCATAGCCCCTTTTGTCCAACAACACTTCTATACAACTGTCCACTCTTCATCAAAACTAAGCATGAAAATACACAGTTTTCCCTGTCTCATGTCAGACATTGTGGTAAGTCCTGGCAACATAGTGGTGAGACAGGTGCGGGGGATATTGGTACAGACGTTGATTGTACAGCAAATAAACTTCGTACAAATGAAAAACATGTGTAATTGAAAAATAGTTTCAAAGGAGAAGTAAAAATTGAGCTGACTATTAAAGGATGGATATGATTAAAATCTATAGAAAGAGAAGAGGAGAGCTTTCCAGACATGTAGAATATAATGAACAATGCCTAACACATGACAGAGATTTAATAAAGACTTTTTAAATGTCTCAACTCTACATAGCTTCAACTGCTCTCTTGAGATTTCCTTTAATTGTGTATTTTTATTTTTCTCTTATTTTCCCAGCTAAACTTCTTTGAAAGTGCTATGTCCATCATATACTTACTTTGCCTGCTCTTGCCAAGTTCATTCCTTCTATAAAATACTCCATAAAAACTGCATATTTTACTTTAGAGGAATAATAACGTTAAAATTGTGACTAGGAATCGCGTCAATACATTAATTGGCTCTATTTTAAAATTACATCAAAATACCAAGTCCTAATGACTTCTGTAGAAGTAAAGGAAATTATATTTATCTTCTGAGTAAGGTTACACAAGGTTTAGAATCAAAATTTAGGAAAGAAAAAAGTTCTTCATAAATTTGCCAAATTGTTCCAAAATTTTTGTAAAAATATTATTTTCACTAATAATATGGCATAGAATGCAATATAAAATTACAAACATTATTAAATCATTTCCTAAATTGCATTTGAGGATATGTTTTCTTTTATAAACTTTAGATATGTAAATTCTAGTATACATATTTTCACTGTTTATTGCTGACAGTGTTGAAAATTTATCCATTATATAGAGCTGGATTCTCAGCATTTTAGGTCTTCATTAATAAATACATTTATTTAGATTAAATAAATAACTCAATAGAATAGAGGAATATTTACTTCTACTATCTATCCTGAAAAATATTCATTTTTCTCATACTGTGCATATATATGTATACACACACATACATGTGGCTTATGTTTTACACATAAATAATCATCTGTAATATCCCTAATGATAAAAAGTATTTTTAGTCAAGGGGTTGTTTCTTATAATACTCACTAACAGTCCATAGATTTGTTGCTTAGTATGTGAATATAATGAAATCAGGGAATACAGCATGATGTGTTATTACAATTACCTAGCTTATAATGTCTGGCACACAGTGAGAAATTAACAAAAAGAGATGAATGGTACTTGTGATTTTCTCGCCAATCTTTTAAACTAGCGCCTTATTGCAGGGGATTATATGACAACATTAGAAGAAATTCAATTGCAGTGGTATATATCTGCAATTAATGGCTTGTGTCTTCTTACCCTGTGTATCACACAATAAAGGACTTACACAATTTACATGCACATAATTCTTACTAACCCTCCATCTGTGTGGCATTTCACTTCATATTAAGAAATCCATTTATGTATCATTTGATAAACTCAAAAATTAGTCATTAAATCCTTGGATGTAAATTACATAATTGCATGAAATAGCTATAGAAGAATGCTTGCCAATATGTTAGCAACCACATCAAGGTGTCAATAATACTTTCAAGCACCAGAGAGTAATTTAATAACTTTAGCTGAGAAGATGGTAGAAGATATTTTTTATTATGATGGTAGTGATGGCAAGAGAGAGCAGGAAGAATGAAGATTTAGAGGAAAGAATAATCTAATCCCTGGTAAACGAGAACAAAGAAACAACTACCATGTAAAAGACTAAGTATTGGAGCAATGAGAGATGATATATTTAAGCCATTTGGGGAAGAACTTTAAATTAATTCCATGCTGAGGAATTTAAATGAATTAGAGAACTAAAAAGGGGTCATTGGAATTCTAGGCTAGAAATGTATGTGATTTATTTTTATTCATTGATCAAGAGATTCTACTTGCAGGAGGGTGTGATGTGAAATCGAGTCAAGAGAGCAGAGAGGCTGGCAGATTAACTAGGAGATCTTATTTGCAGCCTAAATATGAAATAATGATGACTTGAAAAGACAGGTGCTTGGGAACAGCAGAAGAAAGTACACAGACAAAGCATATCACAAATTAGAACTCAATGATGGGGAAGCAAAAAGGAGTGATGAATCGTGTTGCTGTAATTCTGTGGGAACAAGAATATAGATACCAGGTATTTAGGTTCCTGAACCTGGCTGAAGAAAATTCTTTTATGCCCTCTCCTCATCTAAAGAAGGGCTTCCTCTCTTCCTGTAGTTAATTTATTTAACTGTTTGAATAGGCAGAACTTGTTTAAATAAAGTGTGATGGATCTAACAAATGTGATTCTTACATTGCAATACTCATCTGTATCCTGAATGCCTTTTTGCTCTCTTTTAAGGATCATTTATTTGAAACACTATAAACAAAAGGATTATGGAGCTAATGTGAATCGTCAGTCATAGAAATATCTCCCTTCTCTTCATGGGAGCACAAACTTAAAACAGGATCTGTACCCTGAGGAGAATTCAGAGGCACTCATATTAGCTCACTATAGGAAATCTGAGAATGTTTTATGTGTTTATGTATTTAACTATAGTAAGAAAAAAAACAAGTTAACATTTCTTCTCCGATTGCCTGCTAAATTAAGGGAAAAAATATTTTAAACTCTAGTGCAGATAAAATGAATATGTAATCTGAATTCATAATATAACAAAAATTAGCAGTTTATAGATTTATAATATGAAAGGCATATTCAATAGTCTTGCTGTGCTTCAAATTATATGACTATAATTATTGTTAAAATAATATATATACTATACATTATATGAATTGTAACTCCTATTGTATGCCTATAATATGAAAGGCATTTCAAATAGTCTTGCTGTGCTTGAAATAAAATAGTGTTAAATTCATTTTGCATACCAGCATTTTCGTGAGTTGACTCCTACACAGCATACTGACATTGGTCAGCTCCATTTTTCTTACAATATTTTTCTCCTAAGGTGGTTTTTACAGTTCCCTATGTCTAAGATACCAAGATACCAGGGGCTAAATACATCATAGTTTTCTACCCTTAAATGTCACACACACACACACACAAGACATCAGTGACTATCCCCAGAATGCCAGAATGTTGTTATGCAGTTTTGTAGTTTACTGGCATAGTTTTAATTTTTTTTTTTTTGGTGACAAGTGGTCTCAAAATCAGGTTTTAGTTTGTTTGAAAAAAAAGAACAAAAAAAACCTTTCCACAACTTCTGTGTTTAGAATTAACATTTCAGCCTTATAAATGCTTTGCTGAGGAAAATTCTTTTGCCTCTTTCTAAAATACCTGAATATTTATATTTGCTCCAAAATCTGTTCAGACTCTCTTTCTATAATATTTCTAGTTTACCCTACAAATTAGTTTACAAGCAGTCAGTTGTTTTGTTATATTTGACCAAGGTCTAGATTTTGATGATATCATTTGTGAGGAAAAGTTATCATTGCATTGATTCAATTATTAGTGTTAGAAAAATGTAAAATTTCTAAGATATAAATACATATATCAAAGATATTGTTCCACTAAATTGCTTTTATTTGTACTTGTGCTTATTGACTACAGTTATTGATAAAATTTTGATAATTAAACAAAGTGTAAAATATTTCTATGTTGTATAAAGTATAAGGGAGTATTTCAGGTCCTTTTTCAACTTGGCTCTGGGAACAGATCCTGCTTTGCTGATAGAGGTAGTTCTTTGATTACCCTCCATTTTCAAAATTTCAGGTCATTATTTAATGGGGAACATTATGTCTTTGGCCAATAAAATTTTTAGTATGGTGGAAAGAGGGCATACTTTGGAGTGAAGTGATTCTTAAGCAAAATTCTTGCTTGGCTTTTTGCTAGCTCTTTTATACTGGGCAGGCCACTTAATCTCTCTGAACCTGTATTCTCCTCTGTTCTGTTCTTTATCTGTAGATAGAACTTGTAGAACCATTAAAAGAATTAAATGAGATAATGAATGCAATGCCCTTGGCTTTAGTAGAAACACCACCAGTAAATACTTAAAAAAAAAATTACTCTACATATTCGAATTGTGTAAAAAATGTTACATTGTACAATTTGATTTTTGTCAGTTTAGAATTTTCTGCAGTGAGTTCAATTCTGCTGTTAGTGCTAATGAGTCTGGATTTTCTATTACTTAAAATTTTGATAATCCATGTCAAGAGTCATTTAGGTCCTTGCTTTCCCTTCTTCTCTACCATGATGCCTGCTCTTCAGTCATTTTAATGCTAACTTGAAGCAAAGTAGAATCTTTCATTTAAAAAATATTCAAGTCACTCTAATTTACACATAGGAATTTGTAAAAATGAATTATATTAGTATACTTTGTATTTAAGTGTTTAATAGCTAATTTACATACACAGCAACTTCTTAACTTTGATTTACTAACAATAAAGGCAACTGCACATTTTTATATTAAATATTTAGTATGATATGATTTATAATAATTTATCTTCCATGAATTATTAAATTAATGCATTATAACTACATTACAGCATTTGAAAATCAAATTTGAGCTGTTAAGAATATAACAGTAAGATAGAAAGGCTAGAATGAGAACAATCCACCAAAATGAGAAAAAATAGCCGAATTAAAAACAAAATGATATGAAATATTAAAACAAAACTAAATAAAATATTAATGTGATATAAATATATATTGTATATAAATGTAGTAAATCACTTCATATATAATCTGAAAATAGAATAGAGAAGTAAATAGAAGCTTCAGAGAAAAAAGTGGAAATAAAATAATTCTGTACCTTAGTAGAAAATACCTTAATATATAAAATAATAATAATAGCCAGGAAGTTAGTGAGAAATTATTTTGACCTAAGTAACTATTCTAAGGGCTTTAAATGCATTCTCATTTAGTCCTCAGAATAACCTTAAGAGGTATGAAAAACAATTATCTTTACAGATGATGGAACTTATGCTCAAAGAGGTTAATTGCACTCCAAGGATCACCGAATTTATAAGAAATGATGGCAATTACAATCTCAAGATTTTGTTCCAGTAGCCACCTGTTCTAATTATATATTATTAAATCACAAGGTAGTCCAAAACTTAGTGGCTTAAAATAACAACAATTATTTACCATTTACTTTGCTCAGGAATCTGAAATTTGGGTGGGGCTCAGCAAGAGTGACTCCTCTCTGATCTGTGCAGCTTCATATGGGTCTTCTCAACCAGGGCTAGTTAATCCATTTCCAAGATGTCTCGCTCAGCTGACAAGTTGTGCTGGCTGTCTATTGAAACCTCAGCTGGGACTGTGGGCTGGGAAGGAAGAGCTCATCTTTTCTGGGAGGGAGGAGTGTGAGGACATGAGTTGCATGAGAAATAAGGAAAAAAATGGTACTATAAATTAATTGTTTGAATTTCCCAGTGGACTGTAACCATTGCTGGGGTTAGGGAAATAGAGGGAATAAACTGCAAAGCTATGAAGTGGTGGCCAGGAAGTGGGATGTTTCACGTTCAGATTTTGGAGGGGATGTAGAATTGGTAATGAAAATGCCTGGTTGAAGACCTTAGGAGTGAGTGGCTGTGGTAGAATAGATGACAGAAGGGGATGAGTTCTAGATGCTAAAAGAGTCATCTATTTGGATATTGAAGTCCACAAGAAAAATAATAGGAGTAGCAGTGGACACAGTGACAGTAAGCGTGGGGCTGAGACCTTTAAGGAACATAGGAAAGGAACTTTTATGGGGCACGGGGGAAGAGTGGTGGGAGCAAACTGCAATAAGGACTGGTAGTTAATGGCATAATAATGATATCAAAGCTGGATGGTTTGGGAAGAAGGGCAAGAGAATAGTCTTTAAGCAGCAATATAAGAATTGAGCCATTATAAATTCAAAGACTCAAGGCATAAACAAATAAAAACACAAAACAAAAATCTTCCAATATATTTTGTTTCTTGTAAATCCCTGGATAATTAAATCAGTGTAAAAGAGCAAAACAATATTCATCAAATTTTCTGTTTTATAGTTAGGCAAATTTAAATCGCAGAAAGCATAGATAACAATGACATTACCAAAAACATAACCTAGCTATAAAAATTCGCTGATTTGATCTCAAAATGTGGCAAAGCAGGTTTTAGTAGATGTTTTGTTTCCAGGCATTAAAGTATAACTGTTGCTGCTTCTTTGTCTTCCTTCCTCCTCTTTTGTGGCTAGCTTGGCAACCTGAGCAATTTTTATGTGCTTTGCTAAAAGTTAAAACATTGCGGAAATTCACTTTGTATTTTCCTGGATAGAGCTGGAACTCATTCTACTAAGTGAAGTATCCCAAGAATGGAAAAATAAGCACCACATATACTCACCATCAAATTGGTTTCACTGATCATCACCTAAGAGCACATATAGGAATAACATTAATTGGGATGAGTGTATACAGACATAATGAGTGCAATGCACACCATCTAGGGGATGGACACCCTTGAAGCTCTGATTCGGGAGTAGGGGAGGGGGGCAAGGGCAATATACATAACCTAAACTTTTGTACCCACATAATATGCTGAAATTAAAAAAAATACCATTTGATCCAGCAATCCTACTACTAGGCATCTACCCAAAAGAAAAAAAGACATTCTATAATAGACATCTGAATGTTTATGGCAGCACAATTCACAATTGTGAAGATCTGGAAACAACCCAAGTGTCCATCAATACATGAGTGGATTAATAAAATGTGGTATATGTATACTATGGAATACTAGTCAATTACAAAAACAATGGTGATCTAGCACCTATTATATTATCCTGGATAGAGCTTGAGCCCATCCTTCCAAGTGAAGTATCACAAAAATGGAAAAACAAGCAACACATGTACTCTCCATCAAATTGGTACTAACTGATCAACACTAAGGTGTTCACATGGTAGTAATATTCATTCAGTGTCGGTCAGGTGGGAGGGTAAGGGTGAGTAAACCACAATGAATGAAGACGGAGTGCACTGTATGGGGGAAGGGCATGCCTCTAGCCCTGGCTTGGGCGAGGCAAAGGCATTACTTGTAACCAAAATGTTTGTACCCCCATAATAGTCTGAAATAAAAAAAAAAATTAAAGTTGATCATTCTTCTAACTTCCATTGAAAAATTAGCCATCCCAATATATAATTAATTTTTGAGTAAAATCATATATGAAAAAGATGACATGTATGTTGCTTTTTAGTAATTAAGTTCCAGGAAAAAAATATATCAGTAAGATAATATCATATTTTATATTCTAGGAAAAGCTCAGGCAACTAGACAATGACTAAATTTAATAATAACAAATCACAGAGATCTGATAGACTTAAAAGAATAAACTAGCCACTCATAACACTTTTGGAGACGGGGTGTGTGGGCGTAATATCCATTAAGAGAAGAAATGATTTTACATAAGACCTTGATAACCTGAAATCTACTAATCAAAATTCTTAATAACATTTTCTTCTAACATTCTTTAAAAAAGAATTAACTCATACAAATATACAAAAAAAAAAAAGATCCTAGAGATCACTCATCCAAACAATAAAAATTAATAAGTAAGACAATAGTGTGCTTCTATAGCACATTTCAGAGGGAGCAATCTGCAACAATGAAATAGCAACACGTGTTCAAGAGTGTGCATTTCAGACTTGGTGTCTGCTCCATAGACCACCCCCCAAGAAACCAAAATGGGGTTTCTTGCTAACTAAAAAATTCAATTGCACTGAAGACTTCATTATTTCAGCATTTTATCTGGACTTCTTGAATTATTGAATTATTCCATGCATACAGAAAAAAATACTTGGAGCTTCAGTTTTTCCTATATTTACAAATATTTAACAGACATACATATAAATACATGACTATAAGAATGTATAGACAGCACTTGTGTGCAATCTGCTTCATGGCTTCTGTGAATGTCACTGGGGAAGACTCCTTATGGCACAGATTTGTTCATTCCCACAGTTTTTATTTCATGTTGGCAGTGGATTACTCAGAGTTTTAGGATTTGTCCAATCAGCTTTTTACTAAGCCCAGCACACAAAGCCAATAATGAATTCTCTACCTAAACCCAACTGCCTATATAAAATGCTACAGATGTTCTTAGCTCAAACATCTGTTGCTTAAGGCAGAGATGAGATTCTGCATTTTACCATACCTGTGTGTGTTACTTGCTATATTTACTTATTTCATATGGGATGCTTGTGAAATCCACTGAATTTTGATATAGATCTCTGTACAGAGGTCACCAATTATGATGGAATAGTGATAATTTATTCACAAGCAAGTTAAAAGAGGTAATCATGAATTAACAAGAGCTCCAAAAGAAAATCACTTTAGTCAACTTCCATTTGCTATGGTAAGTAGCATATATATTTTATTAAATGGTTTCTACTGAATAATTTTGAAATATTATAAATACAATAGCTATAGAGAACATTTAATCTGGTGAGTTATTATACCATATTCCCAGCAATATTGACAGAGTCTTTGAAGGATTTGGAGGGATAAAGCCGGGGCTCCAGGGCCACACCCCTACTTCAGCTGGGTCAGCTAGGCTTTTTTTCATGTTTTTTTTATTTCACATATTTGTCTGTAGTTTTTGTTTGAATAAAGAGTTCTAAAACTAACTCCTAACATGAGTAAAAAGTGGCCACAGAAGGTAAGCCCTATTTTACCAGAGTAAATAGTGCAATAAGGGAAAACTTGGATTAGAACTCAGTTTTCCTAATTGTCTATCTAGTACTCCCTGCGATGTATGATGCTGCCCTCTTACCGTTAAAACGTCCCTGCCATAGTTCCTGATGGGCATGGCAAATCCAAACTGGTGGAAAGTCAGAATCAGATCCTTTTCAAACGAAATACCATTTTGTTGCTCAGTTAAGTAGCAGTTGGGAATTACTGCAACAAAAGTGTGCTTAAATGTACCCATTAGGTAATAATTTAATACATACAAAAAATTTTAGAAATGAATGAAGGGTTATGTTCAAGCCACAAAAGAGAATCAATCTCGTTATGTTTTGGCCATCAACATGAATAAATGTAAATTTCCTATCAAGGTGATTATAAAACACAAATTCTGAAAATGTTTTTACTTAAATATTTTAATTTCTTCTTTAGAAACAAAGGCTTTTTAATTTGCCTAGTAATACTTTCCTCATAGTTAAATGAAAAGGCAAATTTCATTCTGGTCCTTGCCAAATAACCATAAATTCTAAATGTAGAGACTTCTGATCAAGAGGTTTTAGTATCTCCAAGGATATATTTTCCTAATCTCCACTCACTTTCATGGTATGCACACAACAAATTTGTCACATTATGCTTTTAACCTAGGACAAAACTTCAAATCCTGAGAGTACCAAAGTGAATAATCATTGTCACAAAGATTGCAACATTTGAGGTATGCTCTTAGTGGAGAAGAAAAATGCTTGGAAGCATTTTTGGCTACGTTGACAAAAAAATACAAGATGTAATGACAGGTGCGTACATTATCTATTGTTGTGTAACAAGTCACCCTAAAATTTTTCAGCTTAAAACTAAAAATTATTATTTCTGACAGTTTCTGAGAATCAGAAATTGGGGAGTAGCTTAGCTGGGCTTTTCTGGCTCAGGTTCTCTCTTGAGAGTGTTGGTCCAGAAGTCAAGTAGGGATGCTTCATCTGAAGGGCTGGAGCCACTCTCAGCTTTTTATGTGTCTATTGACAGGAGGCTTCAGTGGCTCTGTGTAGGGCAGCTCACACATGACAGCTGGCTTCCCCCAGAGTGAGTGATACAAGAGAGGAAGAACCCATGACAGAAGGTGGCCTAATCTCAGAAGTGACATATGGTAACTTCTACCATATTTTATTGAAAACACAGACTAACCCCGGAAGTAATATATGGAAGAGGATTACATTAGGGTTTGAGTAGCACGAGGCAGGACCACTGGGGGCTGGTTACCACACTGGATGAAAAATTAACATGCTGACATATCCAATTTTGGACATATTCCTTAGATTCAATGAATATTTTTCTTCTTCAAAAGAAAATTTATAACACCTTTGTAGATCTGGAAGATACATTTCAAAGGACAATCTGTATATATTCAATGAACAATCTTTGTATGTTCTCACTACATGATTATATTTTTAATAAAGCACTATTTCAATTTAAAAAGCTGATTATCTTATGTTTTCATCTACCAGGAGTCCATTAAAATCTCACAGGAAGGCCACTAAAACATATTGTCCTTATAAGTGTAAGTGTAGCTTTCTCTCTTTTGGAGAAGTGGTAGGTAAACTGAATTATAATGCATATATCGGTGGCTATGGAACACACTCGATACAAACAAATTTCACATAAAAAATATATAATTACCATGGAGATGTAATGGGACAAATGGCACCTTAGCATTCAAATTAAATACATAGCATGATTTAATATTTTAGTAAGTTTTTCTTTTAGCAAAAGAAAATGAACTGTAATGAATAAGTTAAAATGGGAAATACTGTAAATTAATGTTATTTTTAGAGCAAAATGAGTCAATTGTAAATCTCTCTTTTTATTTAAACAGTTCTGTTTTATTTCCATATAGTTATTCCAACTACCCTTATCATGATTTAAGTAGAGTGATATAGCGTAAATGGCTCAGAGACATTGAAGATTCTCTCCACAGTTAAGAGAAGATGGCCAGCTAACCAACAGGATATCATTTTTTATAATTCTAGTAGCATTTTAAAATTGATTCATAATTATTTCATTTGATATAAATGTAAGTATGTGCAATACTTTAGTAAGGACTTCTGGAAGAGGTTATATGGAAGGAAATTAAAAGGAAGGGAAAAAAGATGTGGTACCATCTTACCCTGTCAGAATGGCCATTATCAAAAAGTCAAAAAACAACAGATGTTGGTGTGAACGCAGTGACAAAGGAACACTTATACACTGTTGGTGGGAATACAAATTAGTACAACCTCTGTGGAAAACAATATGGAGATTTCTCAAAGAACAAAAAGTAGATCTATCCCTTGATCCAGCAATCCTAGTACTGGGGATCTACCAGAGGAAAATAAGTCGTTTTATAAAAAATGCACCTGCACCCATATGTTTATTGCAGCACAATTCACAATTGCAAAGATATGGAACCAACCTAAGTGGCCAACAACTGATGAGTGGATAAATAAAATTGTATATGTGTGTATATATATATGTGTGTGTGTGTGTGTGTATATGTATGTGTGTGTATATCTATATCTATATCTATATACACACACACGTACACACCATTGAATACTACTTCGGCATTAAAAAGAATGAAATAATGTCTTTTGCAACAACTTGGATGGAATTAGAGGTCATTATTTTAATGAAATAACCTGAAACAAAAAAGCCAAATACCACGTCTTCTCAGTTCTAAGTGGGTGTTAAAAAATGGGTATACCTGGTCGTATACTTAAAAGACATCGAGGACTCATAAGTGGGAAGGTGGGAGGGAGGTGTGGAATGAAAAATTACCTGTTGGATACATTATGTACATTATTCACATAACAGGTAAATTAAAAGCCTAGATTTCTTCACTATGCAATTTATCCATGTAACAAAATAAAACAAAAAAATGCTTGTAGCCCTTAAATCCACTTAAATAAAAAAGGGGAAAAAAGGAAGGTAAAAAGAAAAATAAAACACTAATATTTGGTAATATTACACACATACACACACATACACACACAAAGAATCAGCCTCAATTTGGAATAAAAGTTGAGAATCTTTCAAATATTAAAGATAGAAACATAAATCAGAGAGCCCAAGCATCACTAAAGATTCAAGACTGCCCAAAGCAAACATCTGTTTTAATTTCTCTTCACTGATCATAATACTTCAGGAAATAAAGCTTACCCTCAATTATTCCTTATATAGTAACAAGTTCAATTAGAATGTATAACTTCTGGGCAAGATAATAGTGCCTAAACAGTGCCTGGCACAGAGCAGGCACTACAAATAAATATTTGTTGACTGACTGACATGATGAAAGAATGAATTTAACTAAATGATCTCTCCTTAGAATAACATGAGGTCTGCTTATTCGTTATATCTACATTAAGTTCTCACTTTTATGACCAGTAAAACTCATGCCCCTCTTGTGGTTACCCCCAAGACTAGGAAATATAACACACATGTTTTCAAACTAGTCTAAGTAGTTGTGTAGGCCACTGTGTTCCTTGCTCTCCCTCAGGGTGAAGGCGGTTTCTGCCCCCATTGCTGGAGCTCACTAGTTCAGGCCAAACTCCCTGTGCTGCTGCTGTGTGCTGCTCTGTCCTGGCTGCCTCAAGAATTTATTAAACACTGCTGAGCACTACACTGTTCTGCCCAAACCACTTATTCGTTGCAGACTTATTTATACATTTGCTCCACTATTGCACCTTAGTACCCGGTGCTGTAGCTTATTCTGAGAAATAGTAAAATAGCCTTGTTTTATCTGTGTTTAGCCATAGTAGAGGTTCTCACAGCATGAACAACTGGGTCTCACTTAGCTTTCCATTTTACAGAGAATAGAACCCCAAATCTTCCCATGGTTCACAAGACCTTTTGTGATTTGGCTGGTTCACAGGTATCTTTCCACATCATTTTTGTTCTTGCTCAGTCCACTCCAGCCACACCAGCCAACTTTGCATTTGCTGTCCCTTCCTTTAGGCATAGTCTTCTAGATATTTGTATAACTCTTTCTTTCATTTCCTTGGGTTCTCTGCTTTAATTTCATCTTTTCTGAGATGACATCTGAGAACCATTCTATCTTAAAAAGATCTGCTGACCCAGGTCACAGTATCTGTCCTTAGATTTCTTAATAGGATTTATGTTGCCTGACATTTCATAGCTATTTATTTTGTTTATGTTCTCTTTTTCAAGGAAAAATCAGACAACCATGAGAGAAAGATTTTGTTTACTATAAATCTATTTTACCACTAAATCAGAGAGTATAAGAATACTCAATAAATAGATAAATAGATAAATAAATAAGATACTACTTAATGCATCCTAATATCATGCAAATAAGTTGATGCAAATTGATACTGTGGTGAAATTGATACATGAGGTCTGCTTATTAGTTATATCTAACAAGATTTAACTTGGAAGGAGTGTTATACCTAGATGTGTATATAATACTCTTCCAAATCTTTTTCAATCTAGCCTGGATACTGCATACTTAAGACTAAAACACAGCTCTTTTATGAGAATTTTACAATTAATCTTAAATATTAAGATTTATTGCTGGATATGTTTTTGCTCTTATTGCTGACATATGGATGATATCACACACCCAATAATTAATGAATATATTCTTTATCTGGAATGTTTAGAATAGAAAGCTTGAATTCCAGGTCCCATGAGTCAATGTAATTTTTTACTATGGTATAAGTGCAGTAAAGCTGTAAATCATGATTTGTTAATTAATGGATTTCTCATTACATGTTGTTCAGCAATAGGTAAAATGAGAAGTAAAGAAGACAAGGAACAATAACTTTGAGAAAACCCTTATTTTTCAACAAATTGTGCATGGTGAATATGTGCTATTTTTTGGTAATATCATAACTTGAAGACCAACAAATTATTTTTTCCCTTACAACAATAAAGAATTCTAGAACATGTTGATTTAACTTGTATGTCTTCTCTTTTTAATTTTATTTATGTATTTTATGTATGCCTATTTTGTCAATCATAAGTGCTTGATCATTTTTCACATTACCATATTGAAACAAATTGCCAAGCCACTTAAGTTCATGTAAAAGGAAACTCAAATTAGTGCAGGGGATCTGCTAAGTCCAGCTGAGCTGCTAATGTGGACAAATTTCTTTTCTCTCATTTTCCCCAATTGTCTTTTACATTCACTGATTTTTTTTCCCTCTTATAACTGGAGAAGAAATGAGAAAATCTCTTAGGGCCTGAGTTTGAGAGATGAGACCAATGGATGTAGTGGCAAAGCCTATATTCGTGTTGTCAACCTTATAAACTATGTTTGATTAATTTCAGAAGTTGCAAACTAATGGCCTGCTGGCTCTAAATCAGTCTTATGTCGTTTTTCTCTTTGGAACACATATGGTGTTTTTAAAAAGTAATAATTATATAAATTGATATATAAAATATGTTATTAAATAATATAAAATTTACATATATGTATATTTTTGTATATACATGCATATATGGATTAGTTGTCATGTCTCAAAAATTATGGCATTTCCAATAAAAATCTAAGTATCCAGCTTTCTTTGATATCTCTGGGCACCACTGGGCATAAATTTCCGCGTGACAATTAGCTGCTAAAATTGAGGAGTAGCTGTGTCCCTTGGCCAGAGTATTCTTTAATAGCTCACCAAAGTCAAGGGGCTGCCTTTTGTCTTACACTTGGTCTAATTCACACATCTATATTTCTAGACTGGCTTCTATAGGCATGCAAGTTTGCTGTCTATTTTGAATTCAGTTTGGGTTGAACAATATTTGGGCAATACCTTCTGATGGAATTAACTGTGTTTTTATTTGTTAATTTATTTTTCAAAAACTAGTTTAATTTGATAGTTTCAATTTGTCATATACTTATTTAAAAGTTTCTAAATGCAGTAAAATTTGTATATTAAGTAGCAGTTTTAGAGAATTAAGTTTTCTGATTATTATTGACACAGTTACAGGGGAATTTTGGTTTCAAAAGTTGGTGAAAGATTTCTCTTTCCTCATGTTCAATGGAATATGATAAAATGTATTAAAATTGATTTTTGATCATCAGAATTTTTAGATCACCATAATATATTCAACTGTAGTATGCTACAAAGAAGCAAATACAGGGCATTGGATTGAATTTAAACCTGTATCAATTCCGTAGCTAAGAATTATTTTTTTAGAATAACTTTCAGATACTTTCCTCATTTCTCTTGCCAACTGAACTCTTCTGCACCAAATTATAGGGAAGTAAGAAAAAAAAGAATTATTTAAATGTTTTTATTAGTTGTTTTTTTAATGACATAACAAGGTGGGTTATAGTGTTGGGTTGGTTGGTTGTTTATTTCATATACATTTAACTCCCCCAGTTTTCCTCTGAGTCCTCTAAACAAATGCAATTCACAATTAATATATTCATAGAAAGAAGATGAGGTAACTTGTCTATAATCTCTTTTATCTCTAAATAAAGAAATAAGCATTTTCAGCAAACTGCAGATTTAATTTTCCATAATTTGGCTGTAATGAAATAATCAGCAATGAAACAAACAAGCAGATGCTACACAATTGTATTAGGAATGCCGTTACTTTTGATGGGCTCAGCTGTGAGATATGCAACTTTTGACTTTCCTCCTACAAGTTAAACAATAACTCAATCTTTTTCTCTAATAGTTTTCCAAAACAAAACTGAAAAATAATATCTAAAATGATATTTTATTATAATTTTAAAGATTTTTATTTTTACTAGTAATGAAGACAAATGGAATAAATATTTATCAGACAAAATGTCAGTAGTTTGTGGAAGGAGAGCCACATACTTCTAAGTTTTTCAATCAAGGAGTTCATCATGATCTGTCATAATGAGTGACATAAATGTATGAATCAAATTCAGCTACACAGTAAGAGATGTACTACAAAGAGAAACATTGCAAAGCAATAAGCCTGCGTTTAATATTTGCATAATTGAAAAGATTAACTATAAAAATGAAATCTCTTGTTCAATTTGGCATAATTCCATCTTTTTGTTATGCTCTTGATAGTTTTTTTATAATATGAAAGTGTGCTTTATTGCTTTCTTAATAATTATTCTGTCAAATAATTGAGTTCTTAAAGAAAAGTGGTTATTCAAAAACAAAGTTAATTATTGATGCCTCACAATGTCCTTAATTTAACTAAATTTATTAATGGATTTAAATTAGTTTTGAAAGCATCATTTCAGGCCTACAAATAGAACACAGTGAGTATTTACATTTCAAAGAGGTATCTCCTGGTCAGAAAATAGTTACCTATAGAATCAAAAGATCTTATTAATAGTATTTGGAACCCAAAATTAAATTAAATACTCTCTCAGAAAATATTACTGTTGTTTAGAATTTTCTCTTTAGTTAACATAGAAAATATGTCAATTATTGACATATATTGAGGTTATAGTTACAAAACCCTAAGTATTAATATTTTTCATGTCATTGGCTGAGCCATGTCTGATTCTTGTGCTTGTTCATTTCCTTTTTTTTTTTTTTTCCATTGGTCTTGTTTTGGGCCTTATTTTTGCCATATGATAAGGCATTCAATTAGGCTCACTTTATGCCCTTAAAGCAAAAATCGTGTTAAGCAAAATCTTCTCAGCATAGTTAGCCATTTCTTTTTGGCTTTGCATTAGCTGCATCATTGGTGACTTCAACCAGGTTATTATTAATATGTTGAAAAAGACCTCAAATCTGAAGACAGAATCCTACAGACATCCACTTAAATATCTTCTTTGTTGAAATCAATCAGTCCATCTGCACTTTGCAGTGTGAGGGCCAAAAATACTCACTCAACCAGTTACTAATTCATTCAATTCTATTGTCTGTTAGTCTAAATATTTCATAAGGTACCATGAAGAGCCTTGTAGAAAGCCTTATATAAGTGCATATGCTAATCTAAGTTTCATTTTAAAAAGTCTGGTATATGAACTTAGCAAGGTTTTCAACAAGTTCCCCCCCCATGATATCTTATATATAAAAAAGAGAGAAAAAAGATAATCTGTTCAACTTGGTTTCACTAAACAAAGACTTACACTGACCACACAAGCTCTGTGTTTTCTCAGTTCTTACAAATAATGTATTTTATAATTTAATGTGATCTTAATTAATATCAAACATGCCAAGTTGTAATTTGCAGCATCTTTCTTCATTCTGTCTTTGTAAATTCATACATCATTTTACTGTTCCATGGAAAAACAGTCCTTCCACCATTTGCATGGTTTGTGAAAGAAAGATCCTATGCAATCAGTCCCCAATTTCTTCTCTAACACATCACCATTTTAAGATGAAATTCACATGGACCAGGGGACTGAGCTCATATGAAGTAGCAAAGTATTGACTTGGAGTTCAATTTCTCTAGACTTTATTTCAGTCTATTCAGTTTAAATATTTCACTCTGACAGAAGACAATATTAAACAATCCTGAAAGTATTCCACTTACCTTCTCTCACTTATTATTATTCTGCAGATCCCAAGTGGAGTGTTTATACACTTCCTTGTCCTTGCTCCAACTGTTACCATATATCATTAATGTTTCTTTCAATCTAAATGCTCTTTGTAGCTACTCCTTTAGCTTCAGACCATTTTGTCTAGAATTCTTTAGGTGGTAGCAAAATAGCAACATGGTTCTACATTCAAATTCCATTGGCTTCATTAGACAGGTTTATGTGTTACAAACTTTTTCTTTCTATACTTTTGGTCTCTTAATAGTTCTAGTAATCTAATGCTATTTCTATATAGTATATTTAGTTTTATTCCCAGCTACCTCAAATCATTATTTTTTGAAACAACAGGGTTATGTACCAATATATAAACAAGCATTATCAACTCTAGCTCACACACAACTACAACTATTAATATTAATAATGATTTTTTGTGTTGAGCTGAGAAATATAAGTTCTATATAAGTAATAGATGTAATAAGTTATATATGTATATATGATAAGTTCTATAAATGTAATAAGTTCTATATCCTTGGCATGCATAAGCTCCTTTGTTTACCTCAAAACTCTGTGTAGTAATTATGATTTTTGTCCCCACATTATAGATGAGGAAACCAAAGTACAAAATGGTTAAGCCTCATCCTGTTGGTTTCACTGATCATCACCTAAGAGCACATTTGGGAATAACACTAATAGGGTGTCGGGCAGATGTGGGCGGGTGGCGGGGATGGGTGTATACCTACATAATGAGTGTGATACGCACTGTCTGGGGAATGGACATGCTTGAAGCTCTGACTCAGGGGGGAGTTGGGGGACAAGGGCAATATATGTAACCTAAACTTTTGTACCCCCATAATATGCTGAAATAATAATAAAAAATAAATAAATAGGTACTTTTAAAATTAAAAAAAAAAGTGGTTAAGCCTCTTATCCAAGAGTCTCTCACAGCTACTAGATGTGAGAGAACCAGGAAAGGAAACTAGATAAACTAGTTTCCAGGGCTTGATCATCTTTAACCACTTAGCAATACCATTTCTCATGTTTAGTTTCAGTTTACTTGCATGGTTCCTTTCAGATTCTGATCACTTAACCCTAATCAAGAAATTCTTCAATTTTGGTTGAAGTAGTCACTTATCATCTAGGCTATACTTTGCATTGTCCACCAAGCAAGCCAAGAACTCCTCAGTATTCTGCTTTAAGAATAGCAAGTGTTCAGTCTCTATTTCTAATAACCTTTCCTAGTTGTATGGCATGCAACAAACAATACTCCGTTTTGCTAGTTGGTACCTTCTAGGACACTCTTAATTACATTTTTTTATTAATGTTTTCTTTACATTTCTGTTTCAATCTTCCCCATCATACTAGATTTCCACGTAGATGTGCACCTATTTGACACACGTGGTCTCCATTAACTAGGTCAATTTCTTTAAAAAAAAAAAAAAAAAGTAACTCAACCGTAAACTCCAGCTCAACAAATGTGATGATTTTATAATTTGATTCTAATGCCATACCTATGCATTAGAATATTGAAACTTTAAGGATATATGTTTTACTTATGGTTATCATCAAACTGTTTCTTCAAGATAGGTTTTGGTAAGCTATATGATATTTCTGTCTATTTCAGCAGCTATCTTATCAACTAAGAATAACTTCCATTTTTAAATGAGAAACAATGAAATGGGAGGGAATTTCCATTTTACCAAATCACCTGGACCTTAATATATTAGGATATGATTTCTTCATTTATACATAAATAGGAAATAGAAGAAAGTACAAGTAAAGAGACTGTGGTCTTAGATACAGTTCTGTCACCAACTTTCTGCTTAACTTTTGACAGATATCGTGAGTATCGCTTTCCTAATTCATAATATATTGATAATATTGGTTATTGCCTATAAAAGTACTTTTAAAAGGCATTTGTGAAACTGATTAATCAGTTCTTTATTCATCAGTTAATATAGACAATTTGCTGCACACACATGGTTGTGGATGGATGTCATAAAGCTGCCAGATGTATAAAGAACCAAATAATAATAAGATCTGATTATATATACTAAATATAAGATATGTGGTAGAAATATGGCTATTATAGAAATTATTGTAATAGATTATCATTTTAAAATTTGGTAGAAATATGTCCCTAAACTTACATTGTTTACTTCTTGTACAAGAAATAAAAGATCTTAATAAGAATGTAGCTAAGCAAAAGGAACAGTATTACAATCTCAAACAATATATAGTAATTATAAAGATATAAGTTTTATTCCTTTTGGAAGAAACAGAACAAGCTTTGAAGACATCTAGTACCAACGGAACGTCCTCAGTGGCAGAAACACAGCCTGGAGGAGAAAAGGCGATTTGCCTTTATAGCATTAGCTATTTCAGTTCTATCTCCTATTTCTATTGATTTTTTTCATTCTTCTCTAAAATAATATGTTTATCCTCCGTTTTGTTTCTTTCAAATTTTGTGATTATTTAATTCCTGTAGAATACTAAACCACCATGAAAACTGGGCTGTTCACACAAAGAATTAAGATACAAATTAAAATGATAAGGAAATACATTAGAAAACTTTGAAACATGACATTCTCATAAATATTCATATACAAACAATATCTAGAGCTATCATTTATAAGATTTCAATTTTATATGGTTCTGTGTATAAATATATATATTTAAATCTTTTTCATACTTATCAAAGCAGCTACTTAATAAAAAGTTCTGATCTACGGGTACAATAAGAACAAAAAAAATATAGAGAAATAATAACATTGATGAATGAAATGAAAAGTTGCCATCACAAGAATGATTTCCATTAAATGTTATAGATTAATAAATAGATGATCTGATTTGCCCAATATTTACTGACTACAGGCATATGCCAAATTTCTTTTATTCTTTTACCTTAAGAATTGATAATCTATTTGAGGATAGAATTATAAAAGTGCTAGAGGGAATGTAATCAGCATTAATTGGCATATTAATGCTTTTCTTCTAGTTTGGGAGCAATGGGAAAGACTAATGTCTACCAGGTGAAACAGTATTTTTTTTCTATTATATTATAATTTTATTTAATTAAACAACACACTGTTTTTTTAAAAAAGTAAATAGCTGACCTTAAGACAAGCACAACTACAATTAAGATATAACTGAAAAATCACCTACAGGACAAAAGTGCAATTTCTGGAAAACTGAAAATCTCAAATTAAATTTTGTCCCAGTTTCACTCTTTGAAATTCAAGAGATTAAGAGGAATAGATTTGTGGTTTAGTTGTTTTGAATGTTCTTACAATTTTTTACACTGAATTTTAAACAGGAATATTTACAGGGTGTTTTTCTTTAATTTGAAAAATGTGAAAGTAAGAAAATGGAAGCTTTTGTGATCCAAAACTTAAACCCAGCCTAGATAAGCATATTTTTCACTGCTATTTCAGCATCAGGAAAATGACTCTTCCCTGAATTTATCTTACATGTCTTTACTAAGTAACTGAAGATTTATTTATTATTCCTGAAAAGAAATGGAAAATAAATTTAAAAAAACTAATCAATCTCCTTGGTGAAGTGGCCAGGTACTGTCCAAATAGTAATGCAAGACACCACTCCAATGTGAGATCTAGACAAGGTCAAAATTTCGAGAGGAAAACAGGTGTGACTTCTATGTTGGTTTAGAGCTGCCCATCTCCTTCCACTTGGAGAGGTTTGAGGTAGAGAGGGCCAGTTAGTGGGGAGAGGGGGAAGCACAGATACCCTGACCTTAAGCTACCAAGTTACACTAAAGACCAAACAGTAGTGACATGTGAAGCTTTTGAATTAGAGAAATTTTTTTTTAAACTACACAAAATGTCACATGATTGTATAATCCCATTTATATAAATATCCCAAAGAGGCAAATCCATAAAGTCAGAAAGTAGATTAGTGGTATCCGGGGACTGAGGGAAGTAGGGAATGGGGAATGACTGCTAACAGGCATAGGATTTCTTCTTGGGGTTATAAAAATGTTCTGGAATTAGATAGTGGTAACAGATATACAATCTTGTGAATATACTAAATACCACTGAACTTTACACTCTAAAATTGTGAATTTTATGGTATGTATATCTCAGTAAAAATAGAGAGATAAAAAGGTCCTCATTTTAATACAGTTGAAATTAAAGATTTTTCTACTGGAAGCCCTTTCCTAAATTGCAGGAATCAGGATCTTAGATTATCACATTAATCACAATGGCAAAGACAAGCACAAAATAAATGATCTCCAAATATACACAAATTGTTTTGGTGGAAATTATGGGTAGACATTATAATTGATATTTATTCTATCTTTAGAATATAATTAGAAACCATTTTTATTGATTTTATGATATGCCCAAGATATTGCTATTTGAATATAGATAATATGCTGTTATTCAGTTGCATATTTTTTAATAAATTACAAAGATATTATAAGTTCCAATTTTTCCTGTGTAATTTTTACCATCACCAAGCTTATTCATGAGAATAAATGGTTATAGTCCACAGATTGGTGTGCTCATTTCTCTATGCATGGAGCATGAGATAGCAAATTGTTGAACAGAGCCAGGTGTGAACTCTTGCTTGAATTGAAACTGTGTTTATCAGGCATCTGGCTGGTAAATACTAGAAAAATATTTAAGTATTAATCATACTGGTCCCATCATATAAACCTCAAAACATGAAGAAGACTGCCCAATGCATCTATTACACATTTTAAGATCTTTTTTGATAAATTACGTAAACTAGTTATGTTGTAAGGATAAATTTGAAGTAACTGAAGTAAACTATATGCTTATGAGCCAAAATCTATTTGTCATAGGAATTAATCATTTCCAGAATATGTCACATCTCTAAAAATAACAAATACTTCTCAAAAATGTGATGTATATAAGGATTAGGAAAACATTTATGTTAAGATTCAAAGAATGTTCCTGCTATTCTTTTTTATATCTCTCACTTACATATGGCTTTCTTTATGTCACCTCTCATTCTGTCATATATTTCTAGAGGTCAGTGGTAGTGGCAAGAGAAAAAAAAAGATAAGATGGAATAGAAAAGAAGAAAACTGCAGAGAACCCTCCATTGTGGGAAGTAAGTATATAACCTTGTCCTAAAAATTATCTGAAAATAGGAGAATTAGCCTATATATTTCAAGTTTATATAAAACTTTCTCTCTTTTGAAAGAGTGAAAACTTTGTACTCTTTAGAAAGAGGGGAAGTTCAGATGAATTACCTGACATCCATATATCTGTAAGTGTAGTAATACAGTAGAAACCATTAATCTGCTATTCCATTGATTCTCAGATTGAAACCAATGTTACCATTTTATTACAACATATATCAATTTACAATGATATTTTTCATAAGAAGTCTAAGTACATGAGGAATTCAGAATAAGTAAAAAGTTATAATTTATTCTCTTTGCCAGATTCTTTTGGATTTATGGCAGTAGTTAAAAGAGAAAAAACCAACACACCCATATACAAAACACAATGACTTTTTCACATATATTTCATCTGAGTTCTTCCAGTGGTGCAGTCAATTCATAGTTGTTTTCTGTAAACATGAATTGACAACAGCAAATAATGGATAAAGTTCTTGGGGTCCATGAAGTAGAATTGTGTGGTGGGTTCAGCCTTAATCCAAGGGGAAGCATGGATTTTACAACCATCTCCCATACTCTGTCTCTGGCTTTGTGCAAATGGATTAACAATTCTTTGTTTCAGACTTTTCATCTGTAAAATGGGAATGAAAGTGTTTTTACTTATTTCACTCAGAATGGGAGAGATAATGTGTTACACATACATTTGCATTACATTTGTGATAGTTTTAACATTTATCAAGAGTACATATATATATATATATATATATACACACACATATATATGGAGAACATAGGCTAGTAAATTAGTCTTTTTGGAGAAAATATTGGACAGCAATATTGTTTTTCCCCAAATTAAAATTAGTGACACTTGTTAGATAAAATAATCCCCTGATTAGTGCTCTTTTAGCCATTTGTGACTTAAAATTTAAGAGCTAGTCTATAAAAGGAAAAAAGAAAACATGCTTGGAACTTATAGTTTGGTCTTGTATTGCTAAAGCAACTCAATGTAGTCATGCCAATATATAATTTCAGCAATATCCTTCATCCCTCTCTATTAGGGAAATGTAATTCAAGTTAAAGGTCTTCTGAAATACACATTTTGTTTGAAAACAAAATACTAGATTAGAATTTATTACCATATATTTGTTCCCATAAAAAAATACACATCTGACAAGAAAGAACACCTTATGCAATTCGTTTCCCTTTTGTGATGAGGTCATGTTTCTATCCAATGGAAAGCAGTTGCCAGGCAGGCTTTCCAAATGGGCAGAAACAGGATGGCAAAGAAGAATCACAGCACTCAGCAGGCTGCTGACCTACTTATTATTAGAATTCATAGGAGCTATGGATGCATTTTTTTTTTTTCAAGTAAAGCTACAGTGGCTTGACAGCAAATTAGTTACCTTTTGTTAGGACTTAAAAATATTCTGTTATGGCAGTATGTTCTCTTTAGAAAAAGTAATCAATACTATCAGAATAATATCATTTCTAATTTATAGAAATTTAAATCTGAAATAAATGACTAGACCTCAAGAGAGAAGAAATATATTTTTAATGAGGAAATTTTTTGTTTCATTTCTTAGTTATATTACTTTAGCTGTATTATTCCAATCAATCATTAGCTATCCAAGTACATGGGCTTTTTAAAACAAAAATGAACCTATTGTAATTTTGCCTTGATATGTTCACTACAATATCAATAGATAAAATAATTATCCTAGGTTTCTATATTCTACTTATATATGTGAACTTACATATAGATAATGCTTATTGCTTTTTTCCCCCAAAATGATTTACTTAAGATACCAGTAAACAGCTCTTTCTCTACCCTTCCCAGCACACATTTATTGTGAGGATTATAGTTTTTGAGCTAGAAGTGACTGAAGTATCTTGATCCCCTCTCTGTCGAAGAGTACTGATTGAAAACCAGGTGATACTGGTTGAAAGAAATGTCTCTCTATTTTGTGTCTCCTCAGCCTTTAGTTTATACTTTTTATATTATAGATTTATTTCAATCCAAACAGAGCTACAACTGGTACATCAATGGGTGAGTTAGAAAAAGATTGTGCTCTCTTGGTGGCTTAATAAGAAAAAAGGGGCAGTTGTGTGACTGGCTTCATTATCAAGGGCACATAGCCTGGCAAGCAGAAAGAGGAGAATATTTCACCAGCACTTGTCACATGCTCAGGTGTCTTTGGACAGGACATACAATTTAGAGACCTTGATTCAATTTTTTATTAATGACTATTGCACATAATTTTCTGTTTCACTGGATTATAAATTCATTTATAGTAGAGTTTACATTTTGTTAAGTTCTGTATAGTTTTCAGCACCAAGAAAAAAGTAGCATGAATGAAAGCTTATTAGAAGGTAAGCCAAATGAGGGCAGAGACTGTATTTCATTGTTATTGTATGTTCAGTGGCACAAAAGAAGTTATCTAAATGAAATGATAAATAATATACACAATACATAACTGAAGAACTGAAGTACAAGAAAGTTAAGTGACCTAACTAAAATCAGAGGATTTAGGGGTAGAGGCAATTCTGGTATTTGTGTCTCTAAATTCAGTTCTGCAGATTTTTTCCCCCGTTTCTGTCTAAATGAGTCAGGATAGGCTGTGTTATGTTGTGGGTTACCAATGAACACACACCTTTAAGGGGGGAAAAAAAGAGCTGGAGGGTGATACATTATCAGTTTTCAATGCTTAGACCTTAAATGAAATACACTGTCACTCACAGCTAATTAACAGTAACTACCACAGGGCCCCATCTAACTTGAAGGAGGCTGGAAAATGCATAAAGTATGTGTGGCTATTTGGTAATTACTAAATGTCCCTGCCACATTGTCTCAGTGAAAATAAAATCGAGTAGTAAACTAGATTTTCCAATTAAATCCCTTATTCTCCCCATATAGGTTTGATTAATTAGACCCTTAAAAACCTTTTACACCTTTTTTCTTTGATATTCTTAGATTGGTTCATACATCTCAATTTTGGAGGGAAATTATTATTACCCTACTTCTATCAAAATGAAGAGAATTAGAGGCTTATTAATCTGGACTTCACCAATTGAAAATATACCCATGAGTTGGTTAAGTGATTACTTATCTTTGAAAAAAATAATTTGATGTAAAAATTACTAAAGCAAAAACTATCTAAGGGAGAACACTTCAATGTGTAATACAATAACTCTTTTACACATATTTTCTAATGCTGTTGATTATTACCCTTTTGCTTATAAATAATTAATATTTATTTAGTTACCAATGTATACAATGTTGATATAGGATCTGTGGAGTATGCAGATACATGGAAGGAAAATTGGCCTGTAGAATAGCACTTATCAATAAGGCAGAAAGTCCTTCAAATCATAACAAAATAAAATATTACAATGAAAGACCTTGAGTTGGCTTAAATTATTTTGATTATAATGTTACTCAAATAAATGTGAGTATAAAACTAAAACAAACAAAATTTTACAAATCAAATACTAACAAAATAACAAACCAACAAGCATATCTTAATGTAAATTTACTGTGATGGGTAATGTTTTACTGAAAACAAGCATTGCATACATACAATGTAAATGTAGTACTGTTATGCCAATAGTTTTTGTAGAGTGCATGGCTTTGCATGCTACTTTACAACTGTGTGTAGAAATGAGTGACTTAGTCTCCATTTTGATTGTGGCGAAAATTTTGCACAGCATTTAATATGGTGTCATTTAGCCTTCATTTTATCTAAATGCATCATTTACTTATGTTCATAAGCTAGAATTATTTGATATAATATTAATATCTCATGACACAACACATTCCAACTACAAAAGCAAATCCAGACTGCATATGTAGGGCATTCAGATGTCTATAGTCATAATATGCTTACATCAAAACCTTTAAAACTGTCACCAAAATGTAATCATAAAGCTATAAGATTGCTAGTAGAAAATATGGACTCCCTGAATGCAAACCTGCAGAATTTAATTAAAGAAAGAGTGCTCTAGGAACACACTGCTTAGCTATAAATCCTTCTTTATTCTGTAAAGTCATTCCCTAAATTACACCAGATATTTAAATTCAGTTCAAAATTAATATGCAATTTAACATTCATCATGGTTTTATTTTTTATATTCTTAAAGTGAGTATTTCATATTTGTTTAAACCAGAAGCCATTACCCTCAATCCTTTTTATAATGAATTAATGCAATTTTAGTGTTTTATACTCAAAAACATTACCACAAAATGTTATAAAAATAAAACTAATTTTATTAGAGATTAATTATCTTTCAAATGCAAGATTTTCATTCAGATAGAATTCTATAATTCAGACATTTCTTGAGTGAAATAAAAGAAAATATTACAAATGCAAAGCAAGGATTAATCACTATTAATGTTGCATTTTGCAACTCATTTCCTTCCGAGACAATGTAAGTATCCCCACATCTTAGTCTGTTTTCTGCTGCTATAACAGAATATCACAGACTGTATGATTTATAATGAACAAAAATTTATTTAGCTCATGGTTCTGGAGGACAGGAAGTCCAAGATGAAGGGGACACACTAGGTGAGGGACTTCAGACTGTGTCATCCCACGGCAAAAGGGCAGAAGGGTGAATGGGCAAGTGAAGGTGCAGAAGAAACTTGAGAGGTCTAAACTTGCTAAACCACTCCCACAGTAATAGCATTAATTCACTCATGAAAGCAGAGCCCTTATGATCTAATCACCTTTTATTAGGCCCCACCTCTCAACACTATTAAATTGGTGATTAAGTTTCCAATGTGAAATTTGGGGTATACATTTAAATTATATTAATAGCGCCCACATGGTTAGTGATTGACTTCTTAAAAATATCATTTAAATAATAATTTTAATGAGGAATTCATAAAGACTTCAAGGAATTAGCTAAGAGGAATTAAACCTACTTCTAAGAAATGAAATGCAGATTAGAAAGAATTAATATAAGAATAAATATATTAAACACTTTATCAACACCATCATTAAAAATATGGTATAGTTATAGCATGGACTTAAATTTCTCATCATAAGTTATATATAACTAACTAGTGAGATACAGATATAAGACTATGGGTATACAGTCAAATAGAGTTAAGGAGGATATAAATATACATAGTGCCTAATAATATTTAAGAATATAAATCATTTAAAATTAGAAGATATGAAAAAGAAGGAAAACAAAGAATTTGTTACACTAATCTTTAAATTTAGCATTTTTAATTTGCATCAAAGCCAAATGTCATAGAATATTTGTGAAGCCCATACCCAAGAATGATTAGCATGTCCTGCATCCATCTTGGTCTGGATTCTCAATATTTTGCTTTTCTTACTCAATTTTTTTATTCTACACCTAGAAAAGCATCAGTTTTGCCACTTTTTAGTACCAGACCTCAAATGCTGACTTTAGAATGATTTTCTACTACAAGCAGAGGGCTGTGACTCTGGGTTTTGTCATATATTGTTACTGTTCTTAACTGTTCTTTATAATTGATGCAAAACTAGACATTCTAATGTGGTTTAGAGCAGAAATTATGTCTACTTGTGTGACACTGGATTATTCATTTAACTTCTAAAAACTTTAGTTTTCTTAACCATAAAATGGTGGATAATAGTACTTACCTCATTCTGTGAGGACCAAATAAGATAGCATGTTTCAAAGTACAGGGTTTTGTATATAGTAAACATATTAAATAAATATAGGGTTTCTTTTCTCTTATCTTAGATTTTCACTTCTCCATTATAACTGTTTTTATATAAATATTTATTTATTTTTTTGTTATTGTGATGAAGGGTTTACTTAATCTCTATAGCGTTAGGATGGCAAATAATATCTTTAAGGTTTAATGATGCCATCAAGAGTCTCTGTTAATACAAACCTCTTTATTCTATGGTTATTTCCTTCATATCACTGATATCCACAATATAAAAGAATTTATGCTCCCTGTATTTGAACATAGACTTAACTTTCCTTCCCTCTACATTAGAGTTACACATGGAAATAATATTATGAAAATAAAAGCACATTTCATATATATTAATAAATCTGCAACAAAAATAAAAAGATCCAGAAGTGAACTGCAACTTCTGAAAAGATATTTTGTGTAACATCAGGATGTAATGAAGATTGAAGGGTTGCTTATGTTAAATTAAACATACAACCCATACACACAAACACATATACATAAGCACTTAAAGACACATTTAAAGAAAAAATGATCAAGGCATTGAAATTTTTTTCAATGAATATGGTTATCACTAGACATAGTAACAAGTGTATTGCCTTATATTATAATTATACAATTATGTGCACTTTGTAGGCACCCAAAAATGGTTGTTTTACTTTTTCTTTTCCTTTTCTTTTTGTCAGGCCTGCCAAGTGTCCTACCACCCAGACTTGCTCTCCTGGGACTCTAGGTAAGCCATGAGCAATCATGAATGCTAGAGTATAAAAGATCTTGCTTGATCCTTCAGTTCTTGCCCAATGTGGTCAACTCTGATCTTTGTACCAGTGTAGAACAGTGGCTTTCTCTACTGTCTGTATAGGAAGTCCTGCCTATAAATGATCACGAGCTAGTGTCAACTTTTTTAAAAAACACCTGTCAACCAAAGCTTAGGTAGATCCTCTTCTCTATATGTTAGAAGAATATATATGATGTTCTGTTCCAAGACATCTAATAATGGAAAGGAGCAGTTTGCTCATCTTGCTGCTTTTCTGAAAAATACATGGGGGAAATTTAAAATAATAGTTATTTACCAAATTAAATATTGGTTAGTGCCAACGATGAATCATCTTTTGGCAGTAGTGCTAATGTTTTTTATACTATCCACTCAGTCAGTAGCCAGATTATAGAGATACTGCTTTTTCTTTCCCTGAAAATATCATTTTATTCTCTTTATCATATATTTCACTGCTTTGAAGATAAGTGACAGATCTATAATCAAGGAGACATCACAGATTTGAAAAGAGAGCTAGCCAAATTCCTTCTTGCTTTGTTTTTAGTTACAGAAACTCCCATATAGAACATTTCTCACATAAACTTTCGATGGTAAGTGACTACGTCACAACAAATTAATGTGTCATGTACCGTTCCAGACACTTGGTATGGTCTGTGTCCCCCAAAATTCATGTGTTGGAAACTTAACCCTAATGTGACAATGTTGGGAGTTGGGGTCTAATGGGAAGTGTTTAGATCATGATGGTTCTTTCCTTGCAAATAGATTAATGCCCCTATAAAGAAGTCTTGCAGGGGTGGGTTCCTGCCCTTCCATTCTCTGCCATGTGAGAAACAGCTTTTCTCCTCCCTGAATGACAAAGCATCATGGTGCCATCGTAGAATCAGAAACCGTACCCACAGGTGCCTTGATCTTAGACTTTCCAGCCTCCAGAGCAGTGAGAAATAAATTTCCATTTTGTATAAATTACCCAGTCTGTGGTATCCTGTTACAGCAGCACAAAACAAGCTAAGACACCAATGTACATAAAGAACAGAAGAAAACAAACAAACTCTTTGAATTTACATTCTGGTGTAGGACACAAAGAAAAATATAAATAACAAACAAGAGTATGTGTATTTGTGTGTGTGTGTGTGTGTGTGTGAGTGTGTGTGTTGCTAAATGTCTTTATGATTAAAATATAAACCAATTGAATGATATATTAGATAGGGAAGGTCTTGGAGAGGTAGTGATATTTAAGCAGATATAAATGAAATGAAAGTGAGATCTAGGTGAATATCAGATCTCAATGAAAGCAAAAAAAAGAGGAAGGAAGGGAGGGAGGGAGGGAGGGAGGGAGAAAGGGACCGAGGGAAGGAGAAAGGAAGGGAAAAAAAGAAGACAATACTCCATAATATGCAATGAAAACTCCCGTGTCTTTCAAATAGAAAGCCTGAGCTATATTAGGAGGAAAAAAACTATAATATTTTGATGTCCATGTAATTTCAACAAAAATAAGCCAAGAAATTAATAGTAGACCAGTTTGGTAAAAGAGGAGACTAATTTATGCCTAATGTAAACATTTCGTGAAAATCTCATAAAATTTATCTCCATAAAATGTCACAGATAAGCGAAGACTATTCAAATGCTAGTTAACTTTAACAGTGTTTTATTAAGTGTAATGCAACTAAAATGCAATGCAGAAAGAAAATATGAAAACTTACACCAAAAAAGCAAATGTTTGTGAACACATATTATTTACTGTTGTTTCAATCCCTTTGTACGTGTTGAGTGTTGTACTATGTAGATCAAAACCTATGCTCTTAATATTAAGTATAAATATGACTACACTCAGTGAGTGTTGCATTATGTAGATCAAAAACTATACTCTTAATAAGTATAAATAAGAATATGCCTAGCTTTGTAAGTCAAATTGATATTTTATAATTTTTTAATGTTTACATATATTTCAGAGGTATGTTTAACGTCTACTTTTTCCATGAAGTTGTCCTTGTTTTCCCTAGCAAACAGTACTATCTAAAACATGGTTGTACTTCATACATACCTCATTTGCATTAATCCTGAAGTACACGTCTTTGTATGTTTAACAAGCCCTACAATTGCATGTCTCAAACATAGTTAATGCTAAAAAAAATTGAAAGAATGAAGGCATTATTCTAAGCTGTAGGCATTTTTGGAAGAACATTGTGCCATGATTATATGTATGCGGTCATACCTTCAAAATAAAAGATGGCTCAGTGTATACAGAGTAAAATATACAAAAATAGATGCTGTAACATACACATCCCCAGGAATATTTTATGTAAATAAAATTTAGTTGTGAAAAAAACCCATACCATCTTATATTATACCCAGGGAAGCAAAATAAATTTATAAAGTTGTCTCTAAACATTTATAGAGGATAAATCAGATCATTCTAACATAAATACTTAAAAGGTTTTTCTTGTTTTGTTTTTGCAAAACGTTGAAAAGGCAGAGTGTAAAATAATACAAATTACTTACAACCATTGCATTTAGAGACACCCAGCAATCAGGTGGGAAGTCCTGCAGTAGTGGTACTAAGAACTGAAGACAACCATCCCAGTGGCATAGGAGCAGCATCATGCCGATGAGATTAAAAATTCTCACCACCGCACTGGCAAGATCATACGTCATGTGGAATATCTGTTGACCAAAATATGAAATCAATTCTTATAATCATGTTTTTTTAAAAATCAAGCATACTATCAATGTCAGTAGGCATTGATGTTATGTAGTGTTAAGTATTGATTTAATAAAAATATGGGAAGGATTTTCAAGAAATAGAAACAAACATTAAAGAATGTCAGTTTAGCCCATAGTTCTCATTTAGTATCCTTCTGGACATTTTAGCAAAGCTGCTTTAAAACAAAGTAGCAAAGTTATCAAGTGATGAGAAGCCTCTGTTTGGCTTCTCATCACTTATTAAACTAATAGATTTGTTGAAGAGCAAAGAAAATGGCCAAGGATTGAAAACCATAACAAAAAGGAATTTAATTTCAAAATATAAAGTAAGAGTGAGAATAAATTGAAGTTAACTTTGTAGCTATGTGAATGGAGATACTTCCCTAATTGTGTATATTGAACATGAACAGAGGCCTCTGAGGTAAAAGTTGCCTGGATTTGGTTAAAAGAAACAATTACATAACACTTCTTAAAAATCATAATTGTTTCCATCTTTTTTTTTGTATTTTTATCATGCAGGCTTCTCTTTTCTGTGATCCCTTATTGTTAATACTTTCATGAAATCCAATATGGTAGATGAGATTATTACAGAAGAAGTAGAAAAAATATGACAAACAACATGCTCCATCAAAATTTTAGAAGTGTAAACAAATATCAAGCTCCACTACGTTTGCAACTACTCATTTTTCTTGTTATTACAAGAAATAGAATCAGAATGTGATTTTTTCATTAGCAACTTATAGCACTCTCCTACTGCTAATATGGTTTCTGCTTATATTTCACTGAGTCTAGAATAACAAAACCCAATTAAGAGCAGACCTACATTCTATAATGAAGTTTTCTTTTAGTTTTTAAAGGATTACTAAGTTAATAAATATAATTAAAAATTGCATAAGTACACATAAATACAACACCTCGAGAGATTTAGAATCACATTTTATATAATTCACTAAAAGAATAGTATATTTCTAAAGCAATAAGGTAAATTTGTATTGAGAAATTATCTGAGAAATGTTTAAAAAACCCAAATCTATATTTTAATTTGGAACTTCATCTTTGTAAGAAAACTTCTATAATTCTTAAGATATGCATACTAAAGTACGTAGAGGTAAAATTACAGGACATCTGTGGGTTTGATTTTATTATAATATAAAATCACCAAATCTGTCTTTAATTAAATGTTTTTCACTGTGATATATTTCTATGAGCATTAATTCTTTCTTTAAACAATCTTCCTTTTTGACAGAGTAATTACAGTGAGAAGAAAATTCTCCTTTGTGGGAATGTACACCCTGTTCTGAATTCCTTTTAAATGTAAGATGGGAGGAGTTCTAGATTTTTAAGGCAACAGATCACATATGTTGATATTCAGACAGCTATAAACACAGCAATTTATTTTACAGCATTAAGAATTTTATTTCCTCTAAGCTAATTTTAAATTAAATTTTGATTTTATCAGGTCCCCTTTATTTATTTTTGTTGTTGCTGTGATTGCCTTTGGGGTCTTCTTCATAAATTCTTTGCCTAGACCAATGTCTATAAGGGTTTTTCCAACATTTTCCTCTAGAGTGCTTATAGTTTCATGCCTTAGGTTTAAGTCTGTTATCCACCACGAGTTGATTTTTGTGAGAGATGAAAGGTGCAGATCCTGTTTCCGTCTTCTACATGTGGCTATCCAATTTTCCCAGCACCATTTATTGAATAAGTTTTCTTTTCCCCAGTGTATGTTTTTGTCCGCTTTGTCAAAGATTAGATGGCTATATGAGGATGGTTTTATATCTGGGTTTTCAGTTCTGTTCCATTGGTCTATGTCTCTGTTCTTGTGCCAGTACTACATGTACTTACCATCAAATTGGTATTAACTGATCAACACTTAAGTGCACATATAGTAATAACATTATAATAACATTCATCGGGTGTCAGGCAGATGGAAGGGGGAGAAGGGGATGGGTATATACACACCTGATGGGTGCAGTGTGCACTGTCTGGGGGAGAGAAAGGCAATATATGTAATCTAAACTTTTGTACCCCCATAATATGTTGAAATAAATAAAATTAAAAATTAGGTTTTGAATTTGTCAAACCCACAGAAAGTTGCTTTTGGTATTATCACCTCTGATAATCCTTGGTCACTGAATTTTTAAAAAGAAGCTGTACCAACATTTTAATCAATAATTTCTTATCAAAAGTAACATACTAAAACATAATAAAAAAACTTTCTACTAATAAAGTAGGAAAGGAAACTCATCATGGATTTAGAATTTTTTTTGTTTAGTAATAGAATTCATATTTATATCTAAATATATCCTAAGAAAGTGGTTTAAGGTATCTTATGTGTAAGTGCTGCACTTTGTTGGGAAACAGGGCTAAATTGCCACTTATAAAATTCTGTGTGAAATAGGAGCCTTATCACCTTTAAGTCCAGTTATTTGATGTAACCAATATCTATCTGAAACTCTGCCAAAGCCTACAAATTATAAACATTTGGGCAGCAACCCTCAGTTATAAGGCTTTAGAATAGAGTCTTGGATGTTGTAGAAAACTAGTGTCCATTCTTAGTAAAGCTGACTTGTTTTTTTCACTTTCTACTTTCTTTTTGAGAAATTAGATTCTTTTGGGGGATCTTAAGGGATTATTTAATGAGTCCAAATAACAGATGCTAACAGTTATTCACCAATCCCTTTAAGAAAACCCAATTATTGGGCAACAGAGAAAGACTCTTCCTGCCCCCACACAAGAAAATCCCTTTATTTCTGAAATGTTCTCCAGGGAAACATAACCACTATTTTCATAGAGGAAGTTAGTGGGAATGTAAGACCTTTCATAATATATTAGGAACATTTTTTGTTTGTTTGTTTGGCATCCATATAATTGCAAGAACTATTGTAACAAGATGATCCCTAGATTTAAGGCTATCTTCAATCTCATATTTATTCCCAACCTCACATGTTACATGCTCCAATTAGTACACATTTACTTATCTCTGCATTTTGAGCTACATATAATAAAATTATTCTAATTTTGTTACCAATTTACTCAGCATATGAAACCAATCACAGGTATTTGTACTTTTTGAAGGACAAAAATACACCAAACAGTAGAATGGAAAAATCCACCTACTCTTGAAGAACAGATAACTTACTTTAGTGCCTTCATCTCATTAATTTGTATTTCAAATTTTTTTGTATTTATCTAAATAATGAGCATTCTTAAAATAGGGAGGCGATCACTTCAATGTAGAAGCTTTGGTGACTGAATTTTCATAGCAAACAAAGTGGGATATGCTTAGTCATTTTAAATCCTTTGTAAATTGTTTTACTGTAGACAGTACCTTGCAGATATTACATAGTCCATGAATAGCTATTGAATTGATTTGGAATTAACAATAAAGAATATGACATATTTTTACATTCCTTTTGAATAATATGCAGTACGAATGTTTGTACAATCTTTAATCAAATTCTATTAAACTATCCTTGAAACATGCATAAAAAGCATAATACACTTTGGTGACTTCTTGCTAATTTACTTTTCAGTGTACCTAAAAATAATTTCATGTCCTGTTATTTCTTCCATTTTCTGTTAATTATTTGAGAAATAATCCACTCCAATGGGTGGTCTCACATTCATAAAGTTTGTTAAGTTCATAGATAAATGATAAATGCTTGGCATCTCAACTAACTTTTTGAGTGGAAAATATTGGAAATTGCAGAATTTATAGTGTGGTAATAATATTTAAAATTTTGTCATATATATGTTCATAGAACATCAAATTTCAAGATACATAAATATATTTTTTTAATTTTTAAATAATTATTCTGTTAATATTATAGAGAATAATAAAGTCATCACTAGAGAAAAAGACACTTACTAAATAAAAGTTTTTGTAATGTAAGGACTTTGAGAAATTGTTTACTGGGGAAACACATACTCGAAACATGCTCCCAGGCAACCAGAGTTCTAATACTGATTGTGTGTTAATCAATTTTCTAAATTTTGCCTTAGTTTATTCACTAAAAGAAATGAGATGGAGCTTTGAAATACATTCCATGTATAAAACTCCAGAATATCCTTTTCTTTAAAAATAAAAAGTATGATTTTAAACAGTGAAAACACAAGGCATCCAACAGTACATACCTACACGCAAAAAATAATAATAATTGGAAGATAAAACAGATACAAAAATTCTTTTATATAAATAAGTAAAAATATAATAAGAGAAATAATGGTAACATAAATATGTTGTACAATAAAATATGGTAGGGGCCAATATATTTGGACAAATTGTACAATGTCTTTTTCAACATCCCCAGCCTTGTCTCATCATTTTCACCTTAGAAAGGCCATGTGCAAACTAGCTTATTGTACCATTTGCTAAGTGAATTCTATAGAGGAGAAAAAAGAAAGGAAAACAGGCTTCTGAAAAAACCATTGAGATGAAAACAATGCTGCTTCATAATTTTTTATGTAGTGGCCATCAGAGTTACATCATGCATTGGCACACCATCTTGTTATTTTGGCCAGTTAAGCAGTAAAGTGCAGAATACTCATTTATTTGAGTGGATATGTGTCAGAGATGCTCTGGGAAAAAAAAAAAAAAACAGAGATGTTTGTTCACTGTCTTGGCATATGACTTCCAAAAGAAATCACTAAGTACATGATTTTGGTATGAAGCCAATAAAATAGAACTACAAATCTTAGTGAACGAACCACACATTCTTCCATTTAATGAAACATAATAAGAGAGAAAAACATATTAGTGCAAACCACCCCCAAAAGAAATTAAATCTTAAAAAATAAACAAGTACTGACAAAGTTTCTAGCAACCAAGAAACATTTGAGTAAGATTTGATCTACTGGAAAATGGTATGATTTCAGATTCACTAGCTGGACACCTTCCCAAATGAAGGCATTATAATGGTCCATCAATTTAGATAATAGTGCATCTAGATATTTGCTATACCACCTGAAGTGCTGAAAATACTTAACTATCAGGATTTTTATAAATTTATCGTATAAACTAGTATGTGTGAAAGAAGGACTCAAAAGTAATAAGCTTTATTTGTGTAAGTTTGATTTTTCTTATCACCAAAACCACCTATCAAATATTTACTATGTGCAGAATGCAACATTAGGCATCTGGTTCATCATTGCTCATCACATCACCCACCACACTCTCACTAACTCACACAAACACTGTCTTCTCCAGAGACATCTCACCTGTTTTAATAAGGACTCATTTTTCTCTAGACCTGCTTCAAAGCTATAATTGTTGTTTCCTTAAATACATCTTCTAGTAGCCCCACTTAGTCTCAGTTTATAATTTTATTGGGGGGTGATGGATTAGAAATGTAGGTATATGTTTGAGAATATCTTACTGTCTTACCCATTTCATGACACCTTGTCTGGATGTAAAATTCTAGATTGAAAATAATTTTCTCACAGATACTTAAAGACTTATTTCCATTCCTTCTAGTATTTAGTGAAACTATATATTTACACAAATATAGGCTTTATTTCTTTAGTGGAAAGGTGATGACTTTTACATGAGGATGAATGAAAATGACCCAAATTCTATGTGTGTGTGCAGAGGCTGGGAGGCACGTTATGTGTGATGACATATGTGTGATGACATAGAGGTGTTGGACTCCTTTCCTATGTTCAGTCCTACTGCTCAATTATGTTCTGCATTATGTCTTTTGACTCCAACTCCAAATGTTTCAAAGGTTCCACTGTACAGATTGGCTCCCACTTCTTTCGCAGACTTGTTTGAAGCATGTCCCAGGATGAGATATTTTTATTCTTGTAGCATTCTTCATTCTTCATCCCACTGGCTTTCAATAGGTTAAAAGTTTTGAGGACTGTCTTGTTTTCGTAAGAGTGCCCTGTACTTACTCTCTTCTGTTTTATAGATGTATTCCTTCATTAACTTTGACTCTTTAATCGTGTTGGACTCTTAGAAAGAACAGAAAGCCCACGTGGTCTTGTCCATCTTCTTGAAACAGAAACATTTTATAATATATATCTTCCCAACATTTTGAATTGCCAATCCTATTACTAAAAGACTTACATAACTCAAATTCATAACTGCACATTCTTTCTACACTAATCAATTTTTTCCTATGGATCATTGATCAATGAAGAGCCAATAAGTCATTGTTTAAATTAGTTTATCTTTGCAGCATATTTCTCAACATCTCAGCTACCCTCCCCCAATAATTCTTCTCATAAATAGTTTGTGTTTCAAACATTAATATTGGAAAACAAATTTAGAATCATTTTGTTAAGTTCCTCTAACATTAAGAAAATTATGTTGGGCTTTGTTGTCACTGATTTGATTCATAAATTGATTTGTGTCTATCATTATTTTTAGCAACTTTAACAATAATCTCACATCTAATTTCACTTTCCTTGAAGATATAGTCTACTTTATATCCAGAATTATCATTCCACAATTCAAATTTCACTATGTAATTTTCTGCTCAAACTTTCACTAGAAATTCCAAGAAACTTCATGATGTTCAAACTCATCATCCTGACATGAAAGGCCGTTTGTGATCTGTCTTCTATACGACAATTTTGCTGTCGTCTGTCTTCCTTCCTCTGCAGGTATTCCATGCTTAAGGGAAACAAAACTTGTCATAGTACCTTTTATACAATGTGATGGGTCACAGCCTGCATTTCTTTACATGCTATTCTCTGTTGGTATAGTACCATACATCTTAACACTTTTCTAACTGATAATCTTATTCATTCTTCAAGATTTGGCCCACATGTCACTTCCTCAGGAAAGAATTCTTTGACCTTTCTTGAGAGATAGAAAGAAGCACTCAATTCTCTCAATATCTCTTTTATGATGGTGTACACTATTTTGAGCTTTTGAGACCATTCTGAATTAACCAAAAAAATATTAATCTCCTCTGGTACTAGATCTGACAACATAAACCCTACTGTGTTTTAAGGAGTTCCAGATCCATTATCGATTTCAGCTAATAGGCTAACCCTGTAAAAGAAATCCAGGCTGTGCCAAAATCCACTCTAAAAAATTAGATTTGGACTTAGTCCTATTGAGTTGGCATGATGTAAACTCAATAGAATTCAGTATTTCTGACAAGTTCTAAATGGAGGAGTCCAAAAGGTTACTATCATTATTAACTGGGCTTTCACCCAGCATTCAAACTCACAAATCACTGTCATGTTTTCTGCTAACTTCAGCATTGATTCTGGCCTCCACATTTATTCTTTCCTTTGGTATATTTATGTAGTATGAAAGTTAATAGAAGATAATATTTTTGTATTATGCTTAGTAATTTTTTATTTAAAAATATTAAGGGGGTACAAATATTTTTGTTACATGGTCTGAGTCAAGGCTGTAAGTGTGCCCATCACCTGAATAGTGTTCATTTTACACGTTAGGTTAGGTTTTTGCCCCTCCCTTCTTCTCACTCCCAACTTGATTTCCAATTACTATGCTTAGTTATTTATTTAAAGGGAAAAGCTTGCCTTTTTAAAGACTAACAAGGAAGAAAAGTCTTAATGTCTACTTCTATAGTCACATTTCTGTTAACCTCTCCAAAAACAATCAGCATTTCTTAAAATAAATGGTTATATCCAAAAGCCAAATTTCTGGGGTTGCATATACAAAATAATATAAATTATAAAACTTTTAGGATTAAACTTTAAATGAAAATATTTAAAAAGCATTGTTAAATCACAGGCAAGAGTAACTAGAGGACAATATTTTCATACCTGATGGGAGGAAAAAAGTATTCTCAAGGTTCCTATAGATACAGCCAATGCCACAGAGCTCTTCTGGAGATTTTAGAATATCTGTTAACCATCCAAATTTATAGATAGTCACACTTTAAAAGGGAGGGCTATGGTCTGACTTGTGTCCCCTCAAAATTCATATGTTGAAGTCCTGATCCCCAGTGTGACAGTATGAGGAGATGGGACCTCTGGGAAGTAATTGTCATGAGAATAGAATTCTCATAATGGAATAAGTTCCCTTAGAAGAGTGGGACCAGAGAGCTTGCTTTTGCTCGCTATTGCGTCTCTCTATTTCTCTTTGTCATGTGACGATACAGCTAGAAGGCAGCCTTCTGCAAACCAGGAAGAGAGGCTCTCACCAGACACTTAATTTGCTGGTATCTTGATCTTGGATTTCTTGGCCTCTAGAATTGTAAGAAATAACTACCTGTTGTTTAAGTCACCTAGTTTAAGGTATTTTATTTTTAGTAGCCCAAGCAGACTAAAGCAGAGAGGTATCAATTTACTGTTAATTTGAAAATCAGAAGAGGCATATTTACCTAGCACCATTACTATACTGCCACTAGGGACTAACAGCACAATCAGAGCTACATGAGAGCCTAGGGAAAAAAAAAAGATAAAGATAAGAGAAATTCTGCCAATAGAGAAGCAAACACATTTTGGTCACATAGGTTGACCTTTCCCATTAGGAGACCAACAGAAGAACAATTAAAGCCACGCTGTGGCTCAAGAGAAATTAGCATCAATGGCTGCTGATATCTCTTATGAACAAGAGCAAGGATAAATACACCATGCTTTCTTCCTGTCAGAAAACAAATGGATTTAAAGAACTTAGATATCAATGATTCTTCTAACAAAGGTTTGAAGCTAGACATGAATCTGGTCACATATGATGTCTTTGTATTTTCTCATGATCTGGCAATTAGAAACTAATAAGGCACTGGATGTGGAATAAAGGAACCAGATAAGAGCAAACCTGAAAGGGATTGATGAGAGGTTGATAGAGATTGGAGAGGAAAGAGAATTGATTGCAGCTGTGACTGAAAATTGTGGTTGGACTAGTGACTGGAGGAACACAAACTCTGATGTAGCAGCTGAAGTGAAAAGGAAATGATCTGGCATGTTGTTGGATGATCTCCAGTGACGAATGAGAACTCTCTTGGGTGGGGGCATGGAGTGCATGTCTGGGACAGGCTGGCTTTCCTCTCTTGTTCCCTGACATATGCACGTGTTCCATTTTTCCTTTGCAATCTCCTTCTGTTCCATTATGCCTATTATGGCAGTCAAAGGAACATGGCTTTGAACTCAATCCATGTATGAATGTACCTGTGCCTACTACCAACTGTACTTTTGACTAGTTTACTCCCAGAGTCTCTGTCTCCTCATTTATAAAATGGGGGTGATGAAATATCCACTTTGGGGGGTTGTACTGAAGATTAATTGAATTTGTAAGAAAAAAAAGTAGCTAGACATTTGATAGGGGCTAAATAAGTGATATTGATTAGGCTTTTTTTCATTTTTCCTTCAATTGCCCATCTGTTTCTTCTTGTCTTGTAATCATTTATCTGATAAATTTAACTCTGACTCCACTATTATAAAATATCTGGGAAAGATGTAAATGGAAGACAAAGTCTGGATGTGATTTTGAAGCATTTCAGAGATTTGCTGATCTTCTGCCTGGCAGGAATTAGAAAATAAGCAAGTTCACAAACAGTGGCAGCACCAAATGGCAGGGAAAGGGGCTTCCTGCCCCAACCTACAATCTGCACCTGCCCAATTCTTTCATGTGGACTAGAGGCATAGTTTCAACATTACATAAAGGGCTTTGATTCTGTAGCTTCCAACACTGTATATGCCTCCCTCCCTGCTTCAGGAGATTGCCACCCTTAAGCTCCTATAGAAATTCTGGAATTGGCACTGTTGAGAAATATCAAAAGAAAAATTATCAAGAAGACTTTCCACAGTAACACATCTGGGGGGCCATCAATAAGTGTAATGCAGTTCAGGGACCTCCATAGGGGTTTCTGAGCCTCATTCAGCCCTGTGAAACCAGAATTTCCAGAAGCTGTATTTTAAACAAACCCTCATTATGTTCTTCTGCAAACTAAAAATGCTGAACATTATTCGTGCATTTAAATTGTCCCTGAGCTAAGGCACAGCTATACAGAAGCTACTAGCTATGCTATTTGCTGAAGCATGTTTAGATAATTGATATAAGCATAAAAGGATGTGGCAGAAAGTCCTGGTTACCTACCCAATAGTCTTTCTTCCTTAAAGTAACTTTATTTTGATGGTGTCAGAAATGTTTCTAGCTATAAATTACATTTTCTAGGCTCCTTTACAGATAATGGTAGGCGATGAAATATAAACAGAAGTACTTCATTGGGACTTCTAGGGAAGCTCTTTGGTTGGTGGTATGGGGAGTGTGTGGCTCATCTTTTGCCCTTCTCTGTTCCTTTTAAAATGAGCATATGCTGGTGAGAGCTTCATCATTAAAACATTATAAATATAATATAACCTTGATAATGGAAGCCTTCGTCTAAGATTGATGGAGCAGAGGAAGAATTGTCCTGGATTCTTGATGATGCTGGACCTGCCATATAATCCCTGGAGTCTAGTTGTGCTGGACCTCCCATATAACCCCTGGAGTCTAGTCATTATTTTGGGTCTCTAAGAGTAACAGCTCAAATTAATTCTAATTGATACAGAGCTTGTACTTGTATTATGTTTACTATGTTATAATTAAAAAAAAAGATTGGAAAGTATTCAAAGATCCCACTACTGGGGATCTACCCCTCAAAAAAGAAATTATTTTTATAAACAATACACCTGCTCCCATATGTTTATCATGGCACAATTCACAATTGTAAAGATATGGAACCAACCTAAGTACCAGCCAATGAATGGATAATGAAAAAATATGGTATGTATATATATCATGGAATACTACTCAGCCATTAAAAATAATAAAATAATATATTTTGCAGTAACTTGGATGGAACTGGAGGCCATTATTCTATGTGAAGTAACCCAGGAACAAAAAACCAAATACCACATATCCTCACTTATAAGTTGTAGTTAAGCAATGGGCATGCATGGTCATACAGAGGGACTTAATGAATACTGGAGACACAGAGGGGGAAGGCGGAGGGGGCACAAGATGAAAAATTACATATTGGGCACAATGTACACTATTCAAGTGACAGGTATATTAAAACTGTAGACTTTTCTAAAAGAATAAAAATACTAAAGGTTGTATAATTTTAAGTAGTAAAAAAATTTTAAACCTACTTTCAGATTTTTAACTAAGCATTTTTCAGGCTTTGGGGACAGTAATCTAGCAAACTTTCGATTTTCCTAACGATAAAGATTTTTGATATCTCAAAAACAAAAAGAAAGTAGTCAAAGTCAAGGTGAATGTCAACATTTAGTCCAGAAGCAAGTATCAATTCCATGCATGAATTCACATTGGGGTATGTGTCGGAGCATTGCTGGCCCAAAAATCTTTAGAAAGAAAAGCTTCTCTGAAGGCCTGAACACCTGTGGTATATAGGGCACAGGTGGCAATTTGGCAACTGTAAGCCTGGCCTTTTGAGTTGTGGCCAAACTAAATTTGAATGAACTCATTATCCATACATATGCCCTAATTTCCTGATAGATTTCAGTCAGATGTGGTAATTTTCTACTCAAATTCCTTATGGTATCATTTATTACATTTGTTAATGGGGGCAGAAAAACTGTTCTAGGAGAATATCCAAAAGAAATTGATTGGTTTCTTCTTCAATATAGGCTCTAAAAAATTAGTTTACTTCAAATAAGTGATGACTTAGTGCATTTTATTCAATTTCTTCTACATACACCTTATTCCAGTTCTTCCTACTAAGGCGTATCAACACTGTTAAACCTTGAATGAAAATCATGTTCCTTTCTTTCTCCCATTCTTCCAATTGTTTCTTCTCAGGCGTATCAACACTGTTAAACCTTGAATGAAAATCATGTTCCTTTCTTTCTCCCATTCTTCCAATTGTTTCTTCTCTTTTGGGTGCACAATTAATTTTTTTTAAATATCACAAAAATGGTGAAAGTACAGACAACAATACAAGATAAAATTTTTGTCTTATTAAAATTATGAATTATGAAAACTGTTTTCATCTTATTTTAATCATTACAAGTAAGCTTATATTTTATGAATTCCCAAGAACTTGTGTAGAATGGAAGTACTCATATTTTGCAATTTATCCTTGTATAAAGTGATATTTTTCTTTTTGTCCAAAGAAGAGTCAAAAAGGTAATTTATTTACATACTTGGAAAAAATAAAATTCAGGATTAGAAGAAAAGAAAATTGGCAAAAGATAGGGTTGCGGTTGTCAACTTTGCATACTAGGAAAGATTCAAGAGGCTAAGATCCAGTATTCCTAAAACATAAAGCTATATGCTTGAGTGAAGTACAGGGAGTGAAGGTCAGTAATAGTGGAACATGAATAGATGGTCTCAGCAGTCATAACTTAATGTGTTCACAAGGAGGTTTGGGAAATTATCTTACTATATGGAGATTAGTTAGGGCCCATAATTAAGTCCACCTAACAGAGAATAATAAAAGCAGCTACCGTTTTGAGTATTTACCATTCTATTTGAGTTATATATTCTTATTATATTCATTTACAAGTTAGAAAGTGAGGCTTAAAGAATTTGAATAGTTGCTCAAGACCCTACAGGCTAAGTGATGTATTTAAAATTCAGACCCATGAAGTCTGACTTTGGAGATTATGGTCTAAACTACCACATTTGGGAATCATAAAGACTCCACAAACATTGTTCATATTCAGCATTTAAGATGCTCTTCCTGCCCAAGGTTATATAGAGACTAGGAGGAAAGTGCTAACATTATCCAGAATGTCTGACTAGTTTCCCAAAATCACAAGATTTGGTGATTTTGTAATAAACAGGAGGCATTACAGCTGTTGATTAATTGGTAAGTGCTTATATTTTTAACTGTTATAAAAACACAATATTTTATTGTCCAGTTATCTCCACTACACAAATGATAAAACAACGGGTTGTGGAAATTAGGTAACTTGTCAAATTATACAACACTGGAAGAAATGGAGCTAGATTTCAAATCCATTCTGTATATTACAAAAACTTTGTTTTTTAACTGATACACCAGGGATAAAGAACTATTATTCTGCTAATAAACATATAAAAGATAAATATTGCATAAGATATTAAATAGAAGATATACCCTCATGGGGTGTATCCAGAATATACAGCATCAATTCTTGTTACACTGGCTAGATCTCCATCCTTTATTACTGATCATCCATACTTTATTACTGATGACACAGAAAGAAATTTCAACATAAATTTTAAAGCCATGCAATAGAATTAATAGAAAACCTGTATAAAAGTAAAACAAAGCGCTAATAAATGATAACTCTCTTAACATCAAAATCTTTAAATTGTAATTTAAATTAAATATTTTAGGAATATTGTAATGATATATTATTACAAGAAAAGGTATTGTAAAGGAATAAATTTGTATCTATATATACATTTAAAATATTCATGAGTTTTTAAAATTAGGAGATAATTTATATGAATCTTCAAATATGGAGTTAATAATAGTAGCCAGCCAAACCAAATCACCTATTTTTTTAATTGGTAAAGTAAATATTCACAATTATAATAGTTGTCCAAAATCCAATCTCTCTACTGCCTAATTTTGATGGGTATCTCTTCTATGTTTCCATTAGCGTTGCCTACAATTCATCAGATGTTTTACATTCTCCTTAGCAGTAATTGTTTCTTACTTTCTTAAGTTGTACAGTTGTAAAGAATATAACAAAACTTTGAACACTCCTCTACCTAATGCCAAAACAAGTTGAAACGGAAATGTCACTTTAGGTACTTATTCACAGTATATTTAACAGTAATTTTGGTAACCGAAAATTGATTCTGATCAACATATTTAAACTGAAAACCTAGTGTCTAATACCAGATAAATATTTAATAATTTGAAATTAGTAAGTACATATTTTTTGCCAATACTCTGCATTTGGTGACTTTATGCAGGAAGAATAAAAGTTTTGTGTGGTGATTCACTCCAGCTTTCTTTAAAATATTTCTTGTTCGATAGCAAATATATTTTTTGAGAATAGCACTGTGCATTTAAAAGGTCAGTAAGGTGATGAAAATTGTGCAGAATCAGCTCTATATGTTCTTTTGATTAGAGCAATGTATGGTGGCTCGATCACTAATTTTGATATATCTAGGCCATTTCAAAATTAAAAGGCATATTCTGTCAGAGCTTTGCCCTAGTGTGCACTTCACAAACATGAAAATCCATTGTCATTAAGTGCCTTTTCAAAGACATATGTGCATGTACAAGGACATTTGCTGATGTTTTATTCTTCCTAAGAAAATAGACAAAATAATGTGAGTTCTTATTCCAATTTCTATGGCTTGAACATTTTATAGTTTCAAAACGATGCAAGAATATTATTATTATAGAGTAGTATGTTACACACAATAAGGTTTGAAGAAAAATGCAGTAAAACTTAGTCAAATTACTTTTTTCAGATGAGTGTATCTAGAGAGGTAAATAAAATCAAATTAACATATTCAGGCCAAGTTCTTAAAAATTGCAAGATTGACATGCACCATGGGGGCAAATTAATCTTGGAAGCCTTGATTAAATAAACTCACAGCCAGATTCCATTTGCTGAGTGATACAGAAGAAACACATGAGTTTTGAACTGAAAATATTAATTTGACTTTTTCTATTTTTAAGTGATGTAACAGAACTCATTCTCATACTTAGCAGAAGCTGGACTACATTGCAAGTATAGTAATCTTGAGTGGAGAGTACACAACTTGTGTTAAATAAGGATAATCTAAATTTGGATGAATGCATATGGGACTCACCACCAACATCTGCCATTGTTCCTTGTTCAAGTCTTGGCTCAAATTTTACGTTTCAGTGAGGCCTTCCCTGACCACCTGGCTTATTACTTAGAGCAAACTGCCTTCTCCCAACACTCCCCCAACAACCTGTCTCTGCATTCACGATCCTCTTACGCTGCTTTTAATTTTTTTACATAAAACTTTTGACTTCATAATATTAAGTAACTTACTTTTGATTATGTTTATTTCTGTGTATCCTTCTGCTAAAACATAAACTTCCTAAGAATAAGGACCTTTTTTCTATATTTTTCAGTGAGGGATCTAAAACATTTAAGCACTATAAAGCATTTGATAGTAGTTTAATAAATATTTGTTGAAAGAGTAGTAATACTTGGTTTTGAGGACAAATGGACAAAAATATTTACTTCCCTAATGTTACAACTCATATCAATCAAAGAGCAGGAACTATTTATATTCTCTGGTAATATGAAAATAACACAAGCCAATTGTACTTTCATTGAATTCTGTATGATATTTTTTTTAAAAGATATATGGAATTTCCATATTTTCATAAAATATATTGACATGTCCTCAGGAGCTACTAGTGTTCATAACAAACAATCTTTGGAACCTGTTGTAATAGTCTTCATACTGGGAAAAATGGAAGCAATTTAGAAAGTTCAAAGGTTGCAGTCCTATTGAGCAGAACATGGAAAGTCAGTGTATATTGGAAAAAGTGTACAGAACTATATAACTATATGATAATGAATATCACAGCTGCTGCTATTCCTCTATCCATTCCTATACTCGTTATTTTGATATTTAGTCTATGCTTTGATACTGGGTGCTGTGACAACAATTCTGTCAAGAAATTGAAAAAACACATACCTTCAAAGTACACCTAAAGGGCACCAAGTTTGTGTTATGACAGGTTCTGCTCTAAAGCCTTGATTATACAAGTCATTGGGTAAAATAGTGGCTCAACACCTGCCACAAATCATACCACATCTTGGCCCCCAAATATAACATGATGTATTGCGAAAGGCTGGCATGTGCCCAGTTGACTCTGAGACAGGTAAGGCCTCAAGGAATTCCTCAATAGGGAATGGTTAACTTTGTGTTTAGAAGAGTAAACGGCATTGGCCATGGGCCTGACAGAAGAGAAGATATTTGATTTGATTTACATTTCGAGTAGAATTTCTAAGTCAAAGAAGAAGTCAAAGGCATATCCCCAAGTTGCAGAAATGTGCAGTTTCACTGCATTTGGGGGTAGAATTAATAGTTTCGTGTGTTGAGAAACCAGGGCATGTAAGAAAAATAAAAATATTATGGCTAAAAAAATAATTTGGGCTTAAGAGCACTGAAGCTCATGGACTAGCATTTAGGTTTTGCTCTGGAAGCAATAGTGGGGAATCCCTGAAGGCATTTAACAAGAAAAAATCATACTTGAATCAATTGCAGGAAAAAAAAAGTGGTTTTTTGATAATAAGCAGCATGAAAAGTACACAAGAACAACATAGGTATAGAGAATTGGTGATTCTTCATATATTCCTTGTATCTTTCACATTCTAATACACCCACACAGAGTAAGGTGCTCTCTATGTACACAATCAATGATTAAAGCTGTGGTCAAACTGAACTTAGCTTCTCCTTAGCCAGATCCTTAGACAACCGGCTTAAATTTCTCCAGTGATGGCACTAAACAATTTAGCATGATAAGCCTATGATGAGACAATTTATGATAAGCCAGGAATTGTCTAGATGAAAAATCCACCAACATGTGGCTCTTAGTCTCAAGAAGTTCCATATAAAGGGAGAGATAGCTCATCAAAATACAGAGTAGTAGGCTGTGTGATCCAGAATGCTACAGTGGGTGCTGTGATGAAACACGAAAAACAACTAACCAAGTTAACTAACCTATCTGGGGCTGACAATTAAGGTTGCCACATTTAGCAAATATAAATACGGTTCATTCAATTAAATTTGAGTTTCACATAAACAATGGATAATTTTTAATATGAGTATGCCGCAAATATTCAAACTTAAATGGGCATCCTGGATTTTACCTGGCAACTCTACTGACAACATTCCTTGCATGGGATGTTTTTGGAGCAGCATCATACTGTATGGGAACTAACTAGGTGAAACATGATAAAAAAAGAAAATTTCAAACAGAGGGAGCAACATGTGCAACATATGGAAGTGGGAGAGGTAATTGCTTATTTGGAAAAAGGCAAGGAAATTCACTATGACTAGGACCTAGAATTCCAACAGTGCAATGACAAGGAGATAAATTTTTAGGGTAGTCAGGAGTCAGATCATGAGGGGATTAGAATGTTTTCCTGAAGGAAACAGATATTGAAGACCTGGCTGATAGATTCACTATAAATTCATGCTTTTTCCAGGATTGACTTACCACCCTCATTAATGCCTGACAAATTTATGGGTTATAGTTTCTTTACTTATCTATTGATATTACTTATTATTTCTAAACAGTTATTTCAAATATTTGCATTATCTTCCAGTCTCCCTGTGCTTCCTCATTATCAGCATTCTTACTAAGGTACTTTGCTTCTTTCTTTACAGAAATTGAATCCCAGAAATAGATAAAATGTAATCAATTCCCAGTTCGCCCTTATCCATATTCTCTCCTCCAATATGCACCTGTCACTTCTGCTGCTGACATAAGCATCATTATTAAACTGTTTGCTCAACTTTTCTTATTCTTACTCTTTACTCAGGAAAAGATGAATCTCTCCTTTTATCCAACTTTGATGAATGCATCATTTCACTATCTTTGCTCTAAAATAGATTTCATCCTTTCCTAAGCACTCTTGACATTTCTCCACCAATCATCCTTCACCTGGCCCATCTCACTCACTTTTCCCTTTCAACTATCTCTATATTCCATGTAGAAATATGCTCAAGGCTTTCCCATCTTAAACAGAAAATCCTCCCTCAAATTGCCCTCCCTACCCATGCATTGCCTTTCCTGTCTTTATGAATCTACTTTTGCTATATAAACTCCTTCTCTCCTGAACTTAGCAAGAATTGGCTTCTGCTTCCTCCATGCCATTAAACCAAAGTAATAACTGAATAACACTCAGAGTCTGAATATGAAAATTAGCAATTAACATGCATTTCCCAGAATTTTACAATATTATCTGATAAACATATTTTGGAAATAACTTTTATATATTCAAGATAACTGATATATGGTAAGTCTTGTCATGTCAAACCTTATCCACAATCGGTATCAAATTCTTCCTTTAATCTCTCACAATTTTCCACAAAGTGATGGAACACATAATACTCTGTGAGTACATCATAATTGTGCAATCAGTTGAAACACTCAAAACAACAGATCTGACATTTTTTCAGGGGCTTTTAATTTACCGTCTGTGCCCAGGTCTTCACACTGTCCAAACCTTTGCCACTTGATCATAGATTTACTAGTTCACTTTGTAAATTGCTTAACTTCCCTGAACTTTTTAAATCTGCTGTATGCCTTATTTGTTCACTCATGAATTTATTTTGTCAATATTTTATGGATGTGTTTTGTAATTACACATGTGCTATACCACGGCACATGTTCAGTTGAATAATATGATTCCAATGCTTTGTGTCTTTTATTTTAGCTGAGAAAATCAATGAAGAACAAATGAGAAAAACAGTATGTGCAAGGGAGTTATGGATTAAAATTGTATATCTTGGAGAAACGATGCAGGGCCTATATAAGAAGGTGAGAGGGAATGTTAAAAGCTAGCTCAAGTTCTTTATTTTTCATTAATCCAAGATCTGATATAGTCCTATTAAATTATTAATAAGCACTACCTACAGTAAATGTTATGTTGACACCTAAAATTTTGTCAGAACATGGAAATATATAACCAAGTATAACAAACGAAGATAAATATATCAATTCATCTAACTTCATCTAAAAATTTTAGAAAACCACTGAAGTTTTTGGTACCTTATTCATGCTACACACAAGGAACAATTAAGCTAACACCCATCATATGCCATAAATGTTAGACCAGCTGCTCCCACATCATATTTAGCCACCACATACAGCATTTAACCACAAACCATTTCTTAGAAGAATTCATTTGGTACAGGGAAAATAAACACAGGAGATAGGCAGTCATTTTTACCCTTCTAAATCTCTCTTTCTCTCTCTCTCTCTCTCTCTCTCTCTCACACACACACACACACACACAGAAATCCTTTCTTCAGTAGATTTGACAAATAAGCTAAACCTAGGTTTGAGAGGCTCTTAGAATTCTTTAAATGAAGGCAAAAAGCAATTTTAAGTAAAGTTCCATTATTTATGCTTGCCAAAGTTCTTTGCTAAAATTGTATGAGAGTGGAGTTACCAACAATAGTTCTCTACTTTTGAAATAATGTTACATTACATTTTAATACATTCTTTCTAGGTTATAAGTAATTCCCATCATCCCTTTGTTTTGGTTTTTATTCTCAAAACAACCTTTTGAGGTATGAAAAGGGACTAGAGAATGGAAAGCTTCCAAAAGTCAATGGGTTGGTCAAGCTGGGACTTTCATATAATTTCTAGTCTATTAAATCTTATAAAATGTTCCACACTTGAAATACAAAAAAATAGAGAATTATTCTTTTCTTATGTTGGGGAACAAAATACCTGGAATACTTCTCATACAGATTTTTGCTAGCCACACCCTACAAATACACTGAGACTAAACAAGGACTACTGAGTTTTTGTAGATCAACTGATTTTGGCTTTTAAGTATCAAATGTATTTTTTTATTCACAATTAAGCAACAAATCTGCAATGATGTGTGTGTGTGTGTGTGTGTTTGTGTGTGTATGCATTTCAGTCACCAAGAATAAGGGAATAATGGAGCTTTACGATCAACTGAAAACTTAATTTTTTAAAAATAGTAGACTATTGCAGCCAACATAAACAATTTTGCACTCTAACAAAAAATATCAATTAAAAATGATTTTCTACTGTGTTCAAGGCCACAATTTTTCCCATTAATGTAGTATTTTTATATATTTATTTTATATAAAAAGAATATTTTAATTAAAATACATATGCCTTTTGAAAATTGATAAAAAATTTACAATTATTATAAGTTCTTGTTTGTGTACCTGTTTGCTGCCTTTTACTAGAATATAATCTCCACAAGATCAGAAACTATACACATGTACTTACCAATAGGTTCCAATTCAAGCTATCACTAGCATGGAGCAGAAAAAGTGCTCAATAAATATTTCTTGATTTAAGAATAAATCAATGATTGGATAAATAGCTTCATTGTCAGACTAGATATCAGCTTGACATATCTTTATGTATATATCTATGTTGGGAGACAGTACACTCTAAAGTTTAGAAATATAAATCTATTCCCAAATTCTATTACATAACAGGACTCAGAAGTTTGATAAACCTAGCTCCTCTAATTTCAGATTTTGTTTACTTTTAGCATGCATCTCTTTCTACAACTGACTATGTTGGTAATCTTTGCTCAGACCTAATACACAAAAAAGCTAGCATATGCACAACACATGAAACACACAAATATATACTGATTTGGTCATTTATAATTTTGAAGCATATTTATGATTCAGAAATTATACTATTATAATTTTGTAATAGAAATATGTTAAAGACTGTTATAATATTAATAAATATTTCTTGAAACAATTTTATTCCTATTGGAAAAATTGTACTCTGGATGTTTCCAGAGACAACAATACAGATGTCATCTTCATCACTGGTGAAATTTGAGGAGTTTGGGCAACGTCAAAAATTCTAATTTTTCTTACTTTAAAATTCACATTTTCTAGCCAAGGCATTCTACCTAAATCTAGTCCTGGCCAAACTCCAAAGATTAAGATAAGCAGAAGATGGTGCCATTACCTGGTGGATTTTGACAATACACAGGATTAATAGTTTGGATAAAAATTATTGATTAATTCATTTGTAATAATTTTCCAATATTTTGTGAACAAAGTTGAAATTATGGAAATATGTTTTTTAAAGATAAAATGCTTACAAAGTATTCCTATGTAGAAGCAAACAATAATCATGCCTAAAATTAGTGGATAATATGTGGCATATAAACAACAGCTGTAGGACTTGTGGATCAGGTGAGTGACTATTATATCTGGTAGAACTAACTGATAAATTATCGACTTGTTATTTTACAATGTAGCTTCAATTACCCATAATGCTTGTTTAAAACAGGATTTATTTGTGCAATAACTTATCTCATCTTAACCAATAACCTCACCATTATCATTCACCATGGTGATATAGATTATAAGTTTGTACAATCATGAAAAGAATCCTAATATTAATAGCTTGGGCCTATTACCCTTAATTCAATATATTAGGGGATGTAAATAATTTCACTTGAGGAAAGTAATATCTGTTGATAATATTCTGTTGAACTAACTCACATTTTTGCTTAGTAATTCTTAGCAAGAGGTGACGTGAGTTTCTCTCCAATTTATTAACATTCCTAGTGACACTTTTTCTAGAATTTAACAAAATTCACACCAATAATTGTACCACTCCTCTTTTGAAAATTTCTCTTCTACTTATCTCACTGTCTATCCTAGTAGTTACTGTAAAATAAAATCAAATGTGACAAGAGAGTAAAATATCATGAATTAATGACTAGCAATATTATACAAAGTTTGATAAGCAGATTCAAACTTAATAGGTGGCAGCTCAAATAATGACTGAGTGGGCAGCAGAAGCAAACTGATGGTAGATTATAGTCTTCCCAGGGGCAATATCTGCTATTAAAGAGAAAAGATACTAAACAATCCTGATTCTACCATATTATAGTTGAGAGAAAATCGTATTTTATTTACCATTATATCTCCAAGATTTAGGACAGAGGGAATGTTCAAACAATAATTTTGAAATAGCTTTATTTTAAATAGCTAATTTAATGTTATCTCCCTGTTATGCTTGTTTTCATAAGAAGATATTAAAATATCTAAAACCTCTTTTGAAACTGAAATTTCACATTTTTTTTTAGCATACCGTTATGGTATACCCCACATTTCCTAGACTTTGATTATGTTCTCCTTTTCCTCATTCCCTAATGATTTTAATTGCTGGAATTGCCTACTCAATAAAATTATAAATTACAGGATAGAAATTGTGTTTTATTAGACTCTTCTCTTTCCCGTATTGTTTAACACAGTGGGGGGCATGAAGTTTAGCTTGGACACATTGGGAACTTAGAATGACAATATATTGTTTGTACTATACTAATGATAATGTCAACCTCAGGACTACTATGAAAATGCCATATCCTTTTTTGTTTACCAGTCACAGTTAGATTATTATTTGAACAACCTCTTCAAGATTCAGAAGGAAAATGCAAAGAAAGGATTTTGCTATATCTATATTTTATCCTTAAAAATGATAAAATGAGGACTTCTGGTAAGTAGATGAACTGAAATTGATGTTGGATTAAACTTGTATAAATGAAGATAATCTAAGAAGAAAAAAAAAGATAGAGGATATGAACAGATAAAATACCAAAAAAAGGAGCCAGAATGATCGTAAAAAAAATGAAAAGAGGTTCAATATCACTAGAAATCAAGAAATGCGATTTCAAACAATTGGAATCCACTGTTATTTAATGATAAGGCTATCTTGGTGAAAATCTCAACTCTCCTGTGATTTACAAGTTTTTTCATATTTCTGTGCCTTCATTTTCTCATTTGTGAACTCAGAATTATAACAGTATGTACCTACTAAGAATGTTACGTAAATTTAAAAAAATGTGCCAGCAAAATATCTAAAAGAAGGCCTAGTATATGGCAGTCACTCAACAAATATTAGCCAACAATGATAAATCATTGTATTCCTATGAGATTAGCCACAATAACAATAATAATATTAAAACCTTGCAAATAAAAAAATAAATACAAGAGAATGTTGGCTCAAAAGGAATTTTCATGATTCTGCATGTGAAAATAATTCAGCAATTTTAAAGTAGAAATTTGTCAAAATATGTATAAACATGTATATTGCAGTATTGTTCATATCAATAAAAACTGGAAACAACACATATGCTGGTATAGATGTGTTGGAATATATGTAATGGAATATAACACAATAGTTAAAATGAATACACAATTAAATAAATGGAAAGAATCATTTATCTCTTTTTTTCTTACATGCAACTTATTGTAGGTTAAAATATTTGATGAAATGTTAGGTATTTGTGAGTAAACGAAGAAAGAGCATATGAATTAAAGGATCACTGTTTTGCAACCTTTAATGTAATAATGGATTTAGGCAGTGGGTACTGACATCACAAAAAGGAAAAACATGTTTTTTCTGATGTAAGCACACTATACTACCTACGATGTAGTCTTGCCAAAATATCAAACCTGAATATCACTACCAGTTTACAGGAAATAAAGGGAAAAGGGGAACATTTTGAAGTTAGAAAACCAGACCTTGGGAAACTCTAAAGGTGAATAAGGAGGTTTCTCCAACAAATAAATAGCAGGAAAGGAAAAGAGAGAAAGAGACAGAAACGGAGACACAGAGAGGTGGAATCAGATATTGATTTTAGATCTATATTTAGATTAAATGGTATTTAAGAGACATTTTTATTTAATTCTGATTAGAAAAAAGCTTTACGTTTTTAAAGAATAAAATACAGTCAGAAAAATTTAATCACTGAATATTTGATGGAAATAAAGAAATACTCTTAAATATTTTATTTATGATAATATTTTTATATTTTTAAAGATCTTGTTTTTACAATTATATATTCAAATGTTTAATAATTAAATAGTATTCTAGCTGAGTTTTTTTAATAATCATATGAGGAGGTAGTGTTTTTATATAGATGAAAGAAGAATGTCCTAGTGTTGAAAAGTATTAAAGCTGGAGGAGGGTTAATTATATCATTCTTTCTATTTTTGAATACATATCAAATTTTTCATTAAAAAAAGTCTTAAATGGATGCATATGTATTTAGTAAAAAAATTAAAATGACAACTAGAAAAGTACACATGTGGAAGGTTAGTGTATTATCTGTATTTTTCAACATATAAATGTATTTATATGTGTGTATGTAAATATATATACATATACCTGTTAAAGGAAATCAATAAAAAATTTAACATTTTCACCTACTGGTTTTATTTTTCATCAATCTGATATGACTATTGAGTGTCTAGCAGATATAAGGAACATTAGCCAGTTAAGCTTGCTTCAATATGTTACTGTCAAACGTAATAAAGGTATCATTATATCTTGTTAAATGTAAATAATTCAAAGTGCAATCTTGCTTCTCTTCTCCTTACTGAAATAACAAGGATAGTATAGTTATAGACACTATAATGAAATAAAATTGGCATGTCTTCATTCTATTAAACGATAATTGTAATTCATAATAAAAATTAAAAGATGTTTAGCTGCAGATTAGACATATTTATCTACTAAAATATAGTTCAAACTTAGATGGTAAGATTATCATTTTCCTAAGACCCAAGAAGCATTTTGGAAATTAATTATTTTATTGTCTTGTTTCAAAGCACACGTTCTTAAGACAACTTATATATTTTAGTTCTGGGAATTTATAAACAACCACATTTTCATATCTGTCAATTTAATGAGAGATACACCAGTTATCAGTGTCTCACACCCACCATTTAGGAAACGAAACAGTAAACCCATCTCAAATTAGATCTTCAATGTAAAATTTCTTGAAAAATATTAAATAATAATCAACTACTTTATTCCACATTTGTACCTCTAGTTTTTTATTTTAATAAAATAAAGAGAAAAAATTTGGACAGCACAAAGGCAAATGTGTTTCATTGATAAAGGAGGAAATTATCATTCAAATATATATTTTTAAAAATATATAGTTTTACTTTTATTTTATTGTCATTCTTATTTATGAGTTGGAAAGGCTTTAAAGCTTCTCCTTCAGGATAAATTGTTTGCCTAAAAGTACAGCTCTCTACAGAGATCTATATTTCATTATTAAATCAATTGTTATTCTTTTCCATTCATTTAATATTAATAGTGATTATTATATCATAAAAGCTCATTGAGAATAGAGAATGCTTATTGACTTTAAAGGGACATCTTTAAAATATTTATAACAAAAATGTTACACACTTAGTGGTTTCAAAACTGCAAACTAATGGTGCCATTTCTCAATGAAAAAAATATTCCTACTGTCCCCATGAATGGTAAAGAGATACACTGTTACTAATAAGAATTCATACTTGTAACAGTAACTCAAGCATTATAAAAGTGATCCCTGTAACCAAAAATACCAGTACCACCATCATACTTTGAAATAAATAAAAAGAATCCAGGGGACCATTAATCCTGAGACTAGAGAGATAGAATAAAAAATTAATTTGTAGAGGGAATGTTTCATAGCGAGTCAATTACAATAAAGGTTATGTCATAGAGCTTTTTTTAATAGAGCATAGACATTAGCATGATTTACATCATTAAACAAAAACTAAGAAGGAAATCTATATTTCACATTAACATGGACCACGCTAAATTGAAGGACTGCTCAGCTTATGTAGCGCTCCATAGTCTCTGCCCTTTTCCTTCCCTTCCCATCTTGCCTATTTATTGGAGAGGAACACAGCCAAGTTCCAATTCATCATGGCTACACAGCTTCCCTGCGATGCTGCCACTGGCACTAACTCCCTCCATCTGGCCTTAGTCTGAGCATGGTTTCCTCCACAACTGTTGCCAGTCTGTTGCCATGGCAGCAGCTAAGAGGGCTACGACAGGATGGGAAAAGAATAAGAGCACACTCCATTTCCATGATCCTTGTTGAGATTTTGAAAGGGTTCCAAGCTCCCACTGAAAATGTGATGAAAAAATAACAGCTTCACAAAAGATACCCACATTACAGAAACACCTTTTTCAAAGGGAGATAAATGTGTATTAGTGAAAAACATTCAACACAGCAAATTGAGAATGAGGAAGCACCCTCCCATGCTCAGAAGGTGACCCATGGATTACATGATTATCCAGGGATGGAAGTGATAAAGGAGGGTTTCCAGGTCTTAATTAGTGGAAGATTAGAAAGACAAGCTATAAGCAAAAGTGTTAGATCAATGTTTGAAAATTACTCTTAAGTAAGAATCAGGTACTCATTTCTTAAATGGTTACATTAATGTTTGAATAAATGTAAAGCAAATATTTTCTAGCTACTTTATTTAATTTCATGTTAAAAATCATGATTACCAATCTTTAATTCCTAACTTATATCAGACCTATAATATGTCTTTATATGTTTGCAGAAAAATACATCTCATCAGAATTTCACCAAAATCTTATTTTAATTCTATAAAATCAGAAGTTGATCAGGGGTATACAAAAACATTTTATGTACAAAGGCAACTTATTATGAACCAAAGCACTGAAAACCAAAAGGACTATAAAAATCAATGAATTCTAATTTTAGTTTAAAAGAGACTACTGTCAAAGCTTTAAGGATGTAGAAATATTACTAATTCTTAATGTTCATGTGATGAGTAGAGAGTTGGAAATGTGTCTTAAAAGGTCATCTTGTCCTTTTCCAACCTCCAAGTAAGACTACAGAAAAATCCCAGACAAAGGCTGCCATGTCCTTCTTTGGGAAGTTATAGAAAGTCAGATTATACCACCTGTTTTATAATCCAGACTACTCTCTATGTTCATAATTTTCACCTTTTTGTAATTTAAGTAGCAGAATGACAGTTAACAAATTTACCTGAAATATTAAGCTTCTATAATCAAACATTATACATAGTCTTTTCTGGGAAAAATTACGTAAAGAAAGACAAAGGTTATGTTCTACTAACAATCACATCATTGAAAAGCTTCAAAACACACGGCAGCGTCATGCAAAGTCAGACTTCCTTATATGGTATATCTGTGATTTAATATCAACCAATAATAAAAACCTTACTAATAACAAAAGGTTGTTTTTAAATGGATTATGGGTAAACTTGAAACAGAGAATACAAGTAGGCTGTACTTCACTATGTAGTTTGACAAACTAAGGGATAAAAACCACAGAACCTGTGCACAAGGCCAAGGGTTGGGCTTCCAGCTTGAAGCTTTTTAAAAGTCAAACAAGCTAAGACTGGTGAAAAAATGGTTTTTATCATCATTTTTATTTGCCATAGTTTAATTTTTCCTAGAATTCAGTCTACTTTTAAAAAATACCCCTATTTTATTCTGTCAAATCTGCAAATATTTACTAAGTGCCCACTCTGCCCAAAGCACATGGGTAAAATAAATGTTTTACTTGCTTTCAAGATCTTTAAACATGACTAACACACAACATGTTTTCTTCTTTGAGCTTTACAAAAGATTACTATCAATGTTAATATTTGACATGTCAGCATTGTATCATTTTCTGCTAAATTGTAACTATGTATGAGGGCACCTCCACCCAAACAATAAAAATAACATTACCACACAGTAAATGTGATATCCCTGAGGTGAAAGTAATTCAAAAGATTTGGCTGTGCCAGGGAGTAAGGCACATTTAAGCTTTTTGGATTACATAGCAATGTATGATAAAGTACATCACATTGTGTGTTAAACTTACAAATTCAAATATACATGCTCACAGGCTGGGAAAAAGAGAAGAAAAAAAGAAGAAAGCATTTGAACAGTCCAGAAGACTTCAATCACCACCACACTTTCAGCCTGTGTGCAGCAGATAGAACAGAAACTGCACTCAGAAAAGTTCAGATTCCTCCTTCTCAGTGTTTGTGTTCCTCTTGCAGTCGGAGCATCTCAGTGGGCCATGTGTGATTCCAATGTTTAAAGATAGGGCTTCTTTTAAAGTGCCCTCAGAATGCAAGCTAATTATGTCAACTCATGTTCAACTAAAAGAAAGTGATATATTCTAACTTGAGAGGAAAAACTGGCTATGTTGGAGCTATAGACAGTTATCTCCAGTATGCTGCTGTTATGAGGATTTTCAAGAATTTGTTTCACTATAATGTGATACACTTTAGAATCCAAAGAAAATCATTGAAATGAGTTTTGTTGTGGGACAGTTACTATTCATCAGACCTCATCATGGCCTGCTTCAAATACCCTTTTGATTCTAAAATCGTCATGCAAACTTACTATCATTAATCCAGCTTCCCTGTCACCTGCATAAGTGGAATGAGTTCTCTGGACAGTAGATACTAAAATTACCTTCTCTTAAATAAAATATTACTCATTAAAAGCTAATAAAGTTGAATTATACCAAACATCTTGCATCTACCATAATTTTGGTAAATGATAATAATACTAGAATGAAAGACACATCCATCTTCAAGAGTTTTTGGTCCACTAAAAAAAAAAAATGGTATGATTTGATATCAAGACTGAAAGTTTGAAGTTTGTACTAGATTTCCCAGGAGCAGAGATGGAGTTACTAAGACTCTCTGCACAAGTAAAGAGTTACCACATGAGTTAATGCTTCAGCTGAGTCTTCACACACACACACACACACACACGTACACACACACACGAATTAGGAGAATTCCACACAGAAAATTGAAACTGAAGGCCATCTCAATTAAAGGCATGCATATACACATAATACAAGAAATGAATTGGTCATTTAGGAAATATCCTGCTATATGACTAGAGTATACCCTCAATAGGGCAAAGATCCTTTTTAACTAGGTCATTTTAAAATTTCTTCTATAGGTAGGGTCTGTCTCATAGGGGGTGCTTAATAAATTTTCATTTGATTAGACGTAAGTGGCTGGAATATGTAATCATCTGAAGTGAGTATAACAAATATAGTTAGGATTAGGTTGGCATGTGAGTGACAAGAAACCCCAAATAACAAAGGATTAAAAGAGAAAATTTTATGTCTCCCTCATTTAAGTTTTGGCATCCCAGGCCAGTTGTAATGACTCAATGAAGAACAGGGACCTGATTCTTTCTATCATGTTACACTTAATATGGCCACTCTATTCCCTCCTATCATATCCACATTCCAGCCCAGCAAAAGAAGGAAGGAATAGAAGAAGCGTATGTCTCCTCCATTTAAGGAATAGGTGGTTACTTAGAGATTTGTCTTATCCCACCTTCAAAAACTATAACATGGCGACATGTGATTGCAAGTGAGATTAGAAATGTAGGATTTATTGTTGGTGTCCAGATTTAGTTAAAATTTAGGGGTCTTAGTAAAGGGAACAAAATAGAAAATAAAAACTGGGGAAAAATGAGCAATCTCTTCCTGTCAGTTTAATGGGGTTTGGATATTATCATATAGGTAGTATGATCTAAACAATTACTTAGGTTAATGAAAAAAATTTTTTAGTTTTCTTTACAAAAGTTAATAACATCCCCAGGAGAAGTGAGTACACCCAGCGCATAGACATTGGTTTCTAAGGCCATTCTCTATGAGCCACCAATGCCCCAAAATGAAACAATTTAAGTAACAGAATAAATAATGTAATATTGCAATATAATCCAAAGTATGAAATAATTATCCATAAGTCTATAATAATATAAATGAATTATTGAATAAATGAATAGATGAAAGAAGAAAACTAATCTCTTGTACAGAAGAATTCCAAATAATTTATGTAGACATACCTCCTAAAGAAGATAAGGTTTAACTTCCCACCCTCTAAGTGTAGCTTGCAAGTAGTAACTTTCTTCCAGAGATACAGTATGGTAAAAATAAGAACTTTGTGGTGGAGAAACCTGAAAGATACTATCTCAGTCAGATGATCAAAGTTAACATCAGTATCAGTGATAGGTCATATTCACAGCATGTACTCTTGATATGAATGTACCATAAGGGAATGATACTTTACCTCTGTGATCTTCTCCCAAAACTTACAACTCCTATCTAATAATAAGAAAAATATTAGACAAACCCCAATAGAAATACATTTGATATGTTACTGTTCTCAAAAATGTCAAAGTCATAAAACAGAAGGAAAGTCAGAAAAAATGTTAGTCTTAATGAACCTAAGGAGACATGAAGACTTAATTTAATGTGGTTTTTGGATGGGATCCTAGAACAGAAAAAAGGCATTAAATTAAAAAAAAAGAAAACCCTAAGCAAATCTGAATAAAAGTATGGACTTCAGTTAATAATAATCTATCAGCATTGGGTCATTAGTCTGACAGATATATCATACTATGTAAGATGTTAATGAATAGGGTAAACTGGGTATGCAGCATATGGAAAGTGCACTATCTTTGTACCTTTTCAGTAAAAGCTTAATAAGTTCTGCAAAAATAATTATTATTTAATTCATGACCTGTAAAGATAAGGATAAGATATTCATCCTCATATAAGGAGTTAACATACTGTAAGTCTCTGTGAGCAACTGGCTGCCTTTCCTAGGGGGCTTTCTCTGTCTTCACTTTCTATTTACAAAACCTCATTTTATCTTTTTCATTAATTATAGACCAAAGGTATTTCAATATTTCAATCATATTTAATTCATTTTCTGTATTCCACTGGTCAAAGTAATTTTTTTTTTCAAATTGCTATTTGCTAAGAATACTTTAATGTCTTCTGAAAACTCAATGACACTGTCTTCTGGAATATGATATGGTTAATGTAGTCTAAAGCTCTAAAAACTGTTGAAATGCACTTGTGTCAGACATAACCTGTCTTTTTTTTTTCCTTTTCTAGTTGACAGATTAAGATCTAATTTCAGCCTCAAATATTGGAAAGCTGGCTCCATATGGCTACTTTCCAGACCTAACCAGGCATTAACATATTAATATATATAAAGCAACAATTTTTTTTATCTTCATCTAATTAATAATTTAGGTAAATGTTGAGCTATATAATTTTTCTAAGACTTAATAATTTTTAAAAAATCATGTGCCATGCATATTTTTATTTATTTTTTATTAAATTGACTCTTTTTAAAAAATATTCCTCTAAAGGACAAATGTTCAGGTCAAGGTGTGTCACTGAATTCCACAGTAGCCATTGTCACATAAATAGAAAAGATTCCATAAAAGCTTACTCTAAATAATACAGAGAAGTTCACAGACTTAAGGTAAAATAGAAAATGGGATTAGAAAATCTACCCAATTGTAGCAAGTTGTAGCATAGCAAGCTTTATTTACCAAAATATAGACAAGAAGTAAACCTGATGAAAATGAAAAGTGAATATAAGGTTTTAGGTAAAGTGAAGTAATATTTAATGGGAAAAAAATGCTAATTTATTAAAACCCATTTACTAAGTTTCAACTCATGCCAGACCCTAACTTTAAAGATTAATAAAGTACATCCCTATCTTTCAATAATGTACTTTTCTGGTGAAACATATACACACAAAAACACATCCTTACAATGTAATATAATGTAGATTACATTTCAGAGATATCCACAGAGCATTAAAAACATATATATATCATTTTTTATAATTAAGTAGTATTCCATTGTATACATATACCACATTTTATTAATCCATTCATGCATTGATGGGCACTTGAGTTGTTTCCACATCCTTGCTATAGTGAATTGTGGGGCCATAAACATTTAAGTGCAGATGTCTTTGTTATAGAATGATTTTTGTTTGTTTGGGTAGATGCCTAATAGTGCTATTGCTGGATCAAATGATAGTTCTACTTGTAGCACCTCTTATATTTTCCTGGATAGAGCTTGAGCCCATCCTCCGAAGTGAGGTATCACAAGAATGGAAGAATAGGCACCACATGTACTCGCCATCAAACTGGCACTCACTGATCAACACTAAGGTGCTCACACGGTAGTAATTTCCTTCAGGGATTAGGGGGTTGGGAGGGGATAAACTCACAACTAATGGACGCGGTGAGCATTGTAGTGGGGGAAAGGGAACGTCTCAAATCATGGTTGGGATGTGGCAAAGTCATAACATGTAACCAACATGTTTGTACCCCCATAATTTCCTGAAATAAAAAAAATTAAAAAAAATATGCAGAACACACATGGCAAATACCCTAGATTTTGACATTACCAGTAAATATAAACACATCTAGAAATTAACTGTAGTTTGTGTTTTGAAAAGGAATAGAGAATCAAATATATCATCACCTACTTCTTCTGCTTTAGGAAAGGAAACTATGATGAAACAAAAAGTAAAAGTATATAATTTTATATAATTATACTATATATGGTCATATAAGATATATATAAGTATATAATTCAGAAGAAGCCTGGAATGAGGGCTCATGGAAGGGTATATCAGATGTTCAAAAGGAAGAAAGGAGGGGCATAGGAAGGTAAGAAAGATATGTGTAAAAACCACATTCTCTACATGATAAATTATAGAATCAAGATAATCCTGTAATTATCCTACATTAAGGAGATTTCCTTCAATAATATAAATCATACAGGCTAGAATGAGTAGTTACATAGACTCATTATCTATAGAATCCCGTAGATTTGAGTCCCACATTAAAGGAGATAGATACATGAAATTTAGAAACTTGCCAGTTTTTCCATAATGATAAATATTTTTAAAAGGACACAAAAGTTCCAAGGTGAAAGGGATACAAAAAGAAGACATCTAGCATATTGATCAACTTCCTGTTTTGTTTTTGGTTTTTTTCTTTGCTGATAGGTTTTCACCTGCTAATTGTTCCCAGAAAGGTGCAGGATAGAATTGCATAGTACAGAATGGTCAACAGTAGGAACATTCTAAGACCAATGGACAAAGTATTAGAACACACAGAATGAAATTTCTCAAAATATATTTTCATTAGTTTCTGAGTTTTAAAAAAAGCCACATTTTATATATTCATATATTCTGTGACTTCTGCTTAAAAACTTAATTCTATTGTTTAATATTATTATGAAATAGTATATTAACTTTTAAAATTACACTTCAAATACCTTGCCCGACTTCTCTTCTGTTTTGTTACTACCACTATATCATCTCTTATTTGAATCATAAAAACAGCCTCTAAGCCAGCCTCTTCACCTCCCTCTGCTCTAATCCAACACTCTGTAGTCACAACAAGTATACAAAAGCACCAACTTGATCATGTAATTCAAAACCTGCACTTATACATTTATTGCAGCACTATTCACAATAGCAAAGATATGTACTCAACCTACACTATGGAATACAACTTAACCATAAAAAGAATGAAATAATGTACTTTGCGGCAACTTGCATGGAACTGGAGGCCATTATCCTAACTGAATAACTTAGAATGAAGGAACAGAAAATCAAGTACCACATATTGTCACTTTTAGGTATGAGCTAAACAATGGATACACCTGGCATACACAGTGGAATATTAGACATTGGAGACTCCAAAACGTGGGATAGAGGAGGGTTAGGGATAAAAAATTACCTATTGGGCACAACGTATACTATTGAAGTGATGGGTACACTAAAAGCTCAGACTTCACCACTGCACAATATATCCATGTAAAAAAACTGTACTTGTACCCCCTAAATCTCTGAAAAGAAAAAAGAAAAAACCTTCACAGACTATCCTTCAAATAAGAATTAAGAGCAAATTTATTGCTGAGTTTAAGATCTGCTGTTCCAAGTCTATTTTAAAAGGATTTTTACCTTTATTTCTACTTTAGTGTTTAAGCATTCTTTATCTGAACACTACCCTTCCCCAAATTATTTCCTTCTTTATAATCAGAACACTTTGAAATGACCTTAGCCTCATCCTTCCCCAGCTGCTGAATTTCAACCCATCTTTCAAAATCCAAAACTAGAGAGGAAACCTTTTTAATAAATCTTTGAACAGAATACACATTTGGTGAACATTCACGGAATTAATTTGAAACTTGTTCAGGCTATTTAATGTAAGAAACTCCTGACAAAAATCCAGACACTACTTGAATATTTCAAAAATAATTATTTGATTCATGAGTCATTCATTGTTAATGATTTTTCTTTCTTTTTGCTTAATTGAAATCTATCTTCTTAAAATTTCAATCCAGTTATTCTGAAAACTCTGCTTCATTTGGAATGCTTTTAAATGTTCTTTTTATTAAATTTTATTAATAATAAGGTTCCTTGTTTATTTCCTTTTTATTCAATGATAATTTAGAGGTAAGAACTATATAACTAAATATATGCCTACAAAACCTTATCATATCATATAGACCCTATGTGAAGTTTTCATTGTAACATGGAGGGCAGAAGGAAAATCATAGTTGATGTCAAAACACATGACAACTGCTGCTACTCCAAATATTGTGAAGTCCATCATGCTGTGTTATTTTTTCTTTCCTTATATATTTGCCTTTGGGCAAATTACTTGCCAAAAGAAGTTCTGATTATCAGTGAGGGCTAGTTAGCGCCTTCATGTCAAACCGAGGAACCTCAAAACTTAACATTTTTTGCCCAAAACCATCAGTAGAGTCACTGTGGAAATTACTGTAATCAGTCATGTATTCATTCCACAAATACTGAATGTCTTTTGATGTCTTAGAGAAATATGAAAAAATTGTATAGCAATACGTACCATTCAATTCAATTCAATAAAAATGTATTGTTTTCACTCTATGCATATCATTGTCTTAACTAAAAAGATAACACTTCTGTCTTCATAGCTGTTTTCACATCCTGGGAATGTCAAATATATAAGTTATTATAAAAACTGGAGTTGGCAAATGTATAAATAATTACAGTATTCAGTGATACTGTAAGTGAGTGAAGCCACACTTCTACTAAAGTTCAGCATAGAGTGAATGCAAAGAGTTCACCTGTTCAGCCAGCTACTTCACACTCAATCCATAACCACATTAAAAAGCATCATATCCTTTCAGATCCTAAGAATACCTGCCACTGGTTTCATAAAAAATATATCGACTTTGAAATGTAAATAAAAATAATATCAAAATTACCTTATAAGATAAAAAAATGAACAAAGTATGAACCCATTAAGATATTTTATTAAATTTATCAGCAAACACTGCTCTTTATTTCCAGAAAAAAATACAAAAACATTATGTGTGAATAGAAAAAGTCATCTTTTTCTGATATACAAATGCATGTCAACTTTTAATTTATAATTCTAAGTTGGGAAACTCCAAAGAGCTATTTTTTAATACCCCAGCCCTATTCTTATTTTACATTAATATTCATCACATGCAGCACATCCAAAGATATTATTTATTGTATCACTACACAAACACATAGACCGTTCCAATGCCTGCTCTTCTGTAAGTGGTCCCCTCATGGGAGTTGACTCATCCTCTCAATCTGACCCATTCGCTTAGACACAGTTTACATCTTCTCTCCTATTAATACTTCTAGCCCTTTCCGAACTATTTCAATATTGAACACTTTTTTCTCCTTAAGCTACTATAGTACTTACACTCTGGAATAAAACATTTGGCAGTTGACTATATATAGTGTACCATCCATATCCCCAGAAGAATGGTTCATAGAAATTATCACACTTATTATAAAACTCATTTTTTAAACAAACAAATGAGAAGTGATAGTTTCTTCTTTTGTTTTTCTTTCTTTTCTAGTTCTTTCAGCAGTTCTTGGGATGCAAGGATAAGATGGGCAGAATTTATTAGTAAAACACCCTCCAATTGAAGTCAGTCATAATTTGAATTTGGTAAATTAGTTTATGGTATGAGAGATTTTTTGTAAATCTATAGAAAAGTATTTTCCTGGCTTTATAAACTGCTCTAAACTTTGTCAATTCCAGGATGATTTGAAAATGAGTCCTTGGACTACTCCACCATAGAATAATTTGATTAATAAGTTCAAGCTAATGTCTCTGGGTATTATTTATTGTCTTGAGGATTATTTAAGTCCCTGGTCTTTAATTTTTTATCTTATATTTGATATTTGATAAGATTTGGTATCTGTCTTATGAGAGCCAGGGTCCATTATGCACTTAAATATTATGATCTCCATATCATGTCCCCTATATTATATATGATTAACTTGTTAACTTTTTAGTTATCTCATTAACTTGTTAGTTATCTCATCAAAGTAAACAAATTTCTTTTGTTATGTTTTTCAGAATAATATTCAAGAGAAGTGTGTAGACATTAGACACAGTTCTTGCTTATTTATCTACCTCAAAAGAGAACCTTCGGTCTTTATAGAAAACTCTGTTAGAAAAAACAAATGTAAGACTGCTTGGAGCTTTTACTGACAATTCTCAACACTTTTATTTCATGAATAAGAATAAGCCATGGACATAAGTTAGGTGACCGCAATATAAACTCCTGGATACCGATAGTTATTAAGGACCTGTACCATAATTCAACCATGATAGCTCAGAATGCACAGGCACTCCTCTAATCATATATAATTTATTCTGAGATAAAAATTGGGATACATTCTGATTACCTCTTTCTTTTTACCTCTTTATTGATAAGTTCGTACTACTTTCGTTTGAGTCGCTTGCATGATGTTCTTTTGATTCCCACCCTACTCCCACCACACACACACACATACACACAAACATACACATATTGATACTCACACATACATTCATATTGTAGAAAACAAAGAGATATTTTTTCCTAAGTATACATTATCATATAGTCTCAAAAGTTATCTCATCTTCTTTGGCAAAGGCACTATTCGCAGTTGCTCCTTTAAAAGAAAAATTATTTCACTGGGATCAGTACATTTTCTAGGTAAAAAATAACTGGTATTTCACTGGGGTGAGTATATTGCCTAGGCTTAAAAAAAAAAACAAAACTGTATTTCTCACCTGTCCTTATAAATAGGAATGTCCATGTGATATAAGTCAAAGTATTAGCATTGTGGTTCCAAGGATGCTGACTCAAACAGTCAGTACTCTATTACCATTGGCTCTTCACCTTTCCTTATTTTTTGGAAAAAAAAAAAAAAGAAGAAATAAAAGAAAGAAGAATATAATGGTTTGAGTTCCAATAGCATCTTGTAAGCATGAAAACAGGAACCACCACCTGGAAATGGTGACATAGAAAGCTAAAAAAAGATTATTGTGTCCCTGATGAAATCATGTTGTCCCCATACCAGCTTCTAGCTGCCTATCTTTGGACAACTCCTTATGTGGAAAAAAGCAGATCATAAAACAATCTGAGTTTCTTTTCAATATGTAGTCTAATACAATCCCTACTAACATACCCTTCTAAGGATTGTCAGAAATAAGAAATTCAGATGAACTCATCTTAAACCCAATGAATCGGTTTTGGCTGATGACAGTTCGTGTTTAATTGACTCATAGCTAAAAGGTTCATACTGCAAGTTAATTTATTCTCATAGTAATAATTTGAAACAAGTGTATCTTAGGTGATTTACCAGGAGATTACATCACTTTAAATTAAATACTTTCTGGGTAATTTATTAACATTTTCTTTGGATAACTGTACTCTTGATAATATCTATTTAATTTCTTTTTTTATTTTTTTTTATTTCAGCATATTATGGGGGTACAAATGTTTAGTTATGTATATTGCCTTTGCCCCACCCAAGTCAGAGCTTCAAGCGTGTCCATCTCCCAGATGGTGAGCACCTCACCTATTAGGTTTGAATATACCCATACCATCTGCCACCCTCCTACCTGTCTGACACCCGATGAATGTTATGTATACCATGGAGTTCTACTCAGGCACAAAAATCAATGGTGATCTAGCACCTCTTGTATTATCCCGGGTAGAGCTGGAACCCACTTTACTAAGTGAAATATCAGAAGAATGGAAAAACAAGCACCACATGTACTCACCATCAAATTGGTATTAACTGATCAACACTTAAGTACACATATAGTAATAACTATTTAATTTCTTAAGACTAAAATTATTGAGATGATAGTCTATGATGTAGAACATTTGGCACCTCAATCATTTATTATCCTTTGCCTTAAAGCATACCTGAAATTGTTGTGGAAAAAAATCTCAAGTCATTTTTTAGGGATTCCATTTATCCATATCTACCAAGCAGTTGAAGAGTCCTCTTCAAACTCACATCACTACCAGTCTCCTCACATTGTTCAAGAAGTCAGGCCCTGGCTAGAGGCATGATGGGGTGGTAGTCCAGTCACAGGATTGGCAAAACCATGCTGGCTACTGAGAAAATTTTTCCATGGCATAAGTATGAGCGAAGATCTGAGTAAGATAAGCTGGACTTGGAGGCAGTCCTATTGAAAGTTCAGGAAACCTAAGATATGCAGAGCTTCAGGAGAAGTCCCAAGAAGGTAAATGCCGTGACCTGCTAGTGTGAGAAAAAGTACAGGAAAAGACCATTCTGTGGACACTTTCTTCAGGAAGTGAAGAAAGTCAAATGCCATGTGAGGAAAGATTAAGACAGATGAAGAATTCAACCTGGGGATCATTATTCAGCAGGAAGCAACAGAAAGGATGTAGTTGTATGGTAAAGTATTTTGAGCTAAGAAGTTGCTGAAGAAGGGGGAGGTAATCTTGGCATATTAGGAGCAGAAAATAAACCTGAAGAAATTAGAAAAATCTTTATTACCTTCCAGAAAACAACTGTTTCCTTCCTAAACAAAGAAAAACTAAAAAACATCTTCATACAAGATATAAGTGGCCCAAAGGTGAAAACAGTCACTGATGTAAAAGATTATATGTGTTATATAACTATTTTATATATGTAGTAGTTAATTAGATAAACAAATGAATAAATAAAAATATATGACTATAATTAATTTTCAGAGGGCACTAAGTATCTCTTGTGCCTAAGTAGCAGAACAAGAAGATAGTCATCAAAATCAAGTTATATGACCATAAATTATAGCTATGTTAAGTATATTGGTTAATTAATAACCAATTTTATTACAAAGAATTGAATGCTTACACCTAGAGAAATAAGAGCCAAAGTCTGTCTATTGGGAAATGAAAATGTGAGTTTTCTCCTCCTAACTCATCAAAATAATGAGACTATCACAGACCACCACTATGAGAAGTTCAAGAAGATAAGCAGGTGAGACTGAGAAGCTGATGGGTCCTGAAAAATACGTTTTTTATTTTGTTTTTACTTTTTACTTTGATTAGTATAGGATATGCTGTAAATAGAACACACACACATATGCACACACACTGTCCTCACTAGAGGCCAGCTAATTTTTTAGTAGATAGGTTCAAAAACTGTGCCATAGTAGTTCTACTTTTTACATGCTGGGATTTGTGATATTGAATTTGTAATCTTTTTAAACAAAACAATGAATAGTTTCTTCCAAAGGACAAGCAGTTAGTATTTTGTGATCTTCCCATTGATTTGTTTCCCCCCCGCCCCCCCCCCGGGTCAACAAAAGAAATGTGTGTGGATTGTGTGAGATTTTATCACATGTATGTAAAAAAATTATTCATTCAATGATGTCTTCCTTTCCAAATAGCTGATATGGGACTCAAAATCTAATTATTCATTGAAGTTTGTTTTGAAAAATCTAGGTGGGACTAAAAGGAAAATTGTATTTTCTGGCTTTTACAAACTTGCTAACCATTCATTTAAAAATGTCTTTCTATTTTTACCATTTTAGCTCTTATTTTATTTGTTAAACATAAAATAAACTTAGCCAGGTGGTTAAAATATTTATAAGCAACTTTTACCCAATAATTATGCTGGCTTTCTATAAAAACTCTTATTTACTTATAACAGTTAACAATGGTTATTTATAGTCATAGTATATTTAAAACTTGAATTCATTGCCGCAAAATACTGATCAAAATCTCAGTGGAGAAAAAATAATATTTATTCATAATATTTATGAATATAGATATTCAGGGCATGAATCATAATATTATAAAAACTATGAGCAGTTTGTATATCCTAGGTTCTCTGAATGTGTGCTTAGCTTAATCATTTTGTCAGGGCACCTGCTCTATATTGCTTTGCTTGTTCTGCTCCCATTGGAATAGTTTTTAACTGAACATTATTTGGGCATTATAGCATTGGCCACATGAGAGTATTGTGCAAAAACATCCTTATGAAACTCATTTTTTAATTATCTGCAGGAGCATATTGAAGGCATTGTTCACTACATGACATGCTTGCCTGTTCATGAGGATTCACTGGGGATTAATATTTGCATCTGGTCTCATCTCAGTCTTTGGGATATGTGTGCATCACCCAGTAATTATATTTAACTTATGGACATTTTGATTTATGCAACTGATCTTATTTTGTCTTTCCATCGTCTGTTATGAAGCACAGAACCATACTTGTTATCCACCTCATGCAAGTACATAGTATATTATGTTTCATGTACTAGTCTTATTCTTACATACATATTTTCTTTCCCTGACCTTATTATCCTTTGAATTTCTTCACTTATTAGCTTTAATATTATTATATGATGCTTACTTTTGTTAGCTACCCAAAGCCTCATTTTTTGTGTGGACAAGACAATATATAATACCATTTTTAAAAATAAAAAGCAATTTACTCATTCATTTAATAATTATATATTGAGGACCTACATTACGCCAAAATCTGTATAAGGAGCTGGTTTTACAATGGAGAATAAATAGCTTAAGGAATTTCTCTTACTCAAGCAAGTCATTATAATATAACATAACAAGTCTAATCATATGTACAATGTCCAGTAGAGGCACAAAATAGAGGGTAATCAATTCTCTTTTAGAGGAAAGGTACCGTATCAGTCAAGGTCCTACCACTAAAAAGATGTCATATGCAAACCAGATACCTTATAAGAGTTTACAAAAGGGATTTGAATGGGCATTGGAAAGAGCTAAGAGGTGACACAGGTCCCTGAGGCTTACAGAAGCAGGGAGCCCATGAACACCTGGATCTGAAGAGTCAAAAAGAGAAACTGGCTTCAGGAGTCTAGAGAAGATAAATGTGTAGAAAGAGAACTCTAAAGGAGAATGATCCAACCCTAGGGTCTTTGCAAAGAGGAAGTCAAGAAAACAAATGCTTTGACCTCACTTGCGCCCTTCTCTCAACTTCTAGTTGGCCAAGTTTAAAAGGAAGCCAGAGGGAAAAAGTATTGGTTGCCAAGGGCTGCTGTAATAAAGTACCACAAACAGGGTAGCTTTGAACGACAGAAATTTATTGTCTGACAGTTCTGGAAGCTAGAAGTCTGAAATCAAGGTGTCAGCAGGGTTGATTCCTTCTGAGGTCTGTGCGGGAGAATCTGTTCCATGACTCTCCTAGCTTCTGGTAGCCTCAGGCATTCCTTGGTTTGTAGATGCCATTCTGTGTCTCTTCACATCATCTTCTGTATGTTAGTATATGTCTTTGTGTCTAAATTAACCCTTTTATAAGGATAGCAGTCTTACAAGATTAGAGTCCACTCCAATGACCTCATTTTAATCTGATTACCACTATAGTGACCCTATTTCCAAATAAGGTCACATTCTGAGGTACTGAGGGTAAGTACTGCAAGGTATCTTTTGGGGAAAGAGGACAAAATGCAACCTGTAACAATAAGAAATTCAATTGATCTGGTCAAGATATTAAATTATCTTATAATTTTACTTATCATCAGCAAAGAGACATCCCAGCAGTTTTCAATAATCTTTAATCAGCTATGTTATGATAGAAGGGAATTACTGTCTTTGGCAGAATAATTTTACAGAGTGTTAGGATAAGGGCTTTTTCAACTTAATTGAAACTCAGATGATTTTAAGAACATTCTAGAACTAACTGGTCATGAATGAGATTGAGTCATTCTGTAAAATTGTTTCTAAATTTTGAAAGACTAGAAACTAAATGACTTTGAAATTTCATTCAACTGTTTGTTCCTATATCTTACCTAATAGTCAGACAATTAGAAACTTAATTTACTTCCACTATTTTAAAATATAGAAATTTACTTTCTTAACAATATTTCTACTAATAATTTGATTCCCCTAAATCTTATAAAAGTCATCCCTCTACAATTAGTTTTGCTTATATTACCTTCCTCTTCATTTTAGGCCATATATTTAAGCTTACTGTGTAAATAATTAAATATCTGTTACAATTTTAGTAGGTTATAGAAATGATCAAAATCTTTGTTCAAAATCAGTACTGTCTTAAAAAGTAGTGTCAGATTTACTCATTTGAGTTAAATCATGCATTGATTTTCAAACCTGTGTACAATGAAAACACAGAGTAGCCCTAAGCATCAATCTCAAAGCATAAGCATTAATCAGTACTAAACTCCTACGACCATAATTTAGAAGGAAATGTAATTTGAAGTGACAAACAATTTTGTTTAATTGCCTAAGTTTTACTGAGAGAATACTTTGACTTAGTAGAAATTCTTAAAATGTGAGTCTCTTTTCATTAGCAAATTGAGAATAAAATTTAAAAATATGAGCACTTAATAGCCTAACCTTAATCAAAATAACATTTTTCCTAACTTGAAAAGAAAACATACAAAGTGTAATGGGTTTGTGTATGCAATTAAACTTGTAAAAGCAAATTATCCTTGTATGGAATGAATATATGAAGAAAAATTGGGAACCATTTTATTTTGCCTCTAAGTTAGAGAAGGTTTACCATGTACCTCAAGTAATTGTAATAATAAGATTAAGATAAAAAATAAAATATTATTTTATATAGTAGTTAATATATTAAGTTTGGTACAAATCCAGTTGCTTGTTTAAATCCTATTTTAAATAAGGTCAGAATAAATAGTAAAAAATAAAAGCTAAATTAAACATGTTAAGAATCATGATAAAATACACCAAACCAAGTTCAAAGTAAATACTATTGCTCTATTTTACAAATGAGGAATGAGAGGACAAGAGAGGGTAATTGATTCACCTAAGGCTACACAATTAGTAACCTGCATAAGCTGGGGTTTAAGTCCACTGCTACATTGCTCTGCCCCAGATGCTCTGTAATAATCTTATTCTTCTTGTACTATTAAGGACTGCATGTTTGTGCGCCCACAAAATTCATGTATTGAAGCCCTAACCCCCAGTACAATGAGATTACATGGTGAATGCTTTGAGAGGTAATTAGGTCAAGAGGCTAGAGCCCTCATGATGGGATTAGTGCCCTTATATGAAAAGAAGGGGAGAGAGCCCTCTCTCTCTCTCTCTCTCTTTCCCAGGTGGAAATACAGTGAGAAGTTGGCAGTCTGCCCACCAGAAAAGGGCCCTCACCAGAACCTGACCATGCTGGCATCCCAGTGTCAGACTTCTACCCTCTAGAACTTTGAAAAATAAATGCCTGCTGTTTATAAGCCACCCACTTTATGGCACTTTGTTATAGCAGCCCAAACTGACTAAGACACGTAGGCTAACTTTCACTAAGTCAAAGAATTTACTATAAAATATCAGTTTCTAATTCCCAATTTTTGTCAACAATTTCTCCCACTGTTGGGGTCACTTGAGCTCCTTCTTCAGATTTAGCCCCACCTTAACTTCTAGACTAGTGCTTACCTTATACAGAAACAATAAGGGAGATTTGGCTAAACATCCTAGGATATAGCAGGCAGAAGCCACTATTTACCTCATGCTGACCATGAGTCGCAGTTTCATCAATTGGCCTTCATCCTCCCCATGCACTATGCCACACTTTTCATCCTGATAATCTGTCTGGTGCCATCTAGGTCCTTGACTACACTTTTCTCTTGCTTATCCCAATCCCACCACTTCCTCTGTTCAAAGGTTAGGTTCCTGTCTGTTCCTCTAAGTCAGCTGACTCAGCCAACCAGCTGTTCTGACCCTTGGACTGGAGAAATCCTCTTCCCTAGAGATATCACTTCTTTTGCCTTTTCCATGGCCTCTATCTTTCAGATATCATGATCCATGGCCGAGGCTAGATTGCCCGCTCCTGGGCCTAGAGCTGGGGATTGTGTGTCAACATCTCCTGGACTGCCTGTCCACACTAGCTTTCACTCTCAGTGTGCCTTTGCTTATTGTGGGCCTTGCTTTAGGTTCTGGATTGTGCAAGCCAAACTGCCAAGATCAGTCACAGAAGCTTCTAGTATTAATATATTATCACATTTAATCCCCCTGCCCCTCAGAAGTATGCTCCATATTATTTCCTCCAATGTGCAGAAATGGGAAGGAAAGCTAAGTAAAATGTCTAAGGCCTAACGTGGGTTCTCTACCAGAAAGTTTCCCTTTCCTGCCCACCACACACACACACACACACACACACACACACACAAACACACACACCCCCAACATTCATATCCTTTCACACATAGAGGGGGATAAGATACTCTTCCTTTGTTCCCAGAAACTTCCTTCACATTATAATTTTCCCTTTTTTGTCTATTTCCTTGAATAGAATGTGAGGAGACTGACGGTAGAGAACATGTAGTAACTTTTATATTTTCATTTGCATGGCATGTAGTACACATTCAATAAATGTTTAGTGGCTTAAATTTCTGAAGATGGCATGGCCAGTAATGGTAGCGATTGGATCTAAACCAAACTTTGTCTGATTCCAAAGCAAGGGCTGATTTCTTTTTTTTTAACCCAAGGATACTCTATGGTCCTGGGGGAAAAATAAATATAAATTTAAAATAAAATTTAAAAGTTTGTTTTAGCTCCATTTATTTCTTTACTAATATGTAGGAGGATTACTCTGATGTTTTAATCCTATGAATAAATTCAGGGAAAACGATGAAAATCTTCATCTATATGCCAGTGTTTTCTCAAACATAAGAGACAAAAAGATTACCTATTTATGCAATTTGATATAATATATTCCGGAAGGACACTGTCCTCCAAATCTCTGTCTGACCTACCTTATTTAAATACTACTATTATTGACTTGTTTCTATATATATATATATATATATATATGTTATATATATATTTAGTGTTTTAGAGTTTTAGCAAGTATTTTACTACAGGACTACTATTAGCCTGTATGCACCAGCACATTAAAACAGCTGACTTTCATTACTGGGTTTTACTGGTTGATAAATATCTGATTAAGACCACTCTTCTGTTATAATATAGAATTTTTCATTTTGATTTTTGTTCTTTGAACAAGCTTTAAAAGGAGGGAAAAGCAGACATCATTATACCAATGTTATCAATGTGCAATTCAAATCTCAGGGAAGTTAAGTAACCTTCCAAGAATTTATGCCATTTAAAAATATAAAAAATATATCACAATAAGCAAAAATCCCCAGAAAGAGGAAGTGGAAAGACGAAGCATTGTCTCTATCAAAATTTTGCCTTAAGGCCCACACTGTCTTCAAAATCTATGAAACTCGGACAAGATAATTATTCCAAAATGTCTTTTCTTGTGATTTTGAGTTTCAATGATAAGAAAAGTACCTACCATGTCATTAAATTGAAAGCATAGGTTCTTAAAGCAAATCTAATTGGCATGATAATTAAAGATCATAGACATGATTAGGAAAGTAAAGACAAGTAAAATTTAGTGAAGTTGCTATTAGCTTTTATGAAATTCAAAACTTTAATACAGACAAATGGGGCAACAAATATCCTACTGACATAATGAATTCAAAACAGTAAAGACTAGCATCTACTTTTGAGTTTTAAAATAAAAAGCAAATAATTCTCTACATTCCAGTGGGACCAATACTTCTTAAAGCTCCCAAGATTCTTTTTCACTCAGCATGAAAAAGAAAAAGAAATTAATCATGATGCATTAACATTATATTGTATTTCTCCAGTTCAATGTATTCAAGAACCCCTTTCCTAAACATTTCTTTTTTTTTTAACTATACGCTAACTCCTGAGAAAGCAGAAAGCAATCTCTCTCTCACCTTCTCACCCCATCACTCCACTCTTTCAATTCTTATGAGCTAATTAGTCACTAATTAGGTAACTAATGAATAATAAGGGAAAATCAGAGCCCAGATAAAGCCAATTTTCATGGCATCATTAAATAATTGAGAGGTGGAGGCTAGCATAAAGGGATCTGTGGAGGTTTATTCTAATAGTGAAGCTGCTGATGTATTTTGTTTGAGAAGTAAGCTCTGCTCACTTAAAACATGTCCAAGTAATAACGGAAATACTGTGTAACTTGGGAGGAAGGCTACATGTGGAAGGGTAGTACTTAATGGTGACTTTAGAAAAATCCAGAAATAAGGAGTGTGTTAAAACCAAGTCATTTTGATCAGCTCCAAATGGTACCTTGGGCAGAATACCAAACTAAAATAAGCAAAATCAAAAGTACTCATTTGAATTTAAAAACAAATGAAGATAGACATTTTCTCATAAGGTAAACTCTTAAAGAAATCTAGTATTTCCCACAGTTGCCAAGTCACATTTTACATTTCATTGTGAATATTTAGTTTGCAATTTTATAGCACCATCAATTGCAATTAACCAATTATACATCTTTTTGTTTTTAAAATTGTGTTTATCTTTAATATTTCCTACACATTTGCTGTATCTTCCTAAATCAAGGTGATAAATTATTGATGTGACTGTTTGGACCATATTTTGTGGCTACTTTCAATTCCTCAAATAAAGATATGAACAATGCTGTAAGCTTCTAAATTTTCTTGCTCTTTACATACTTATTTTTATTACCTGTATTGCTATGTCAATTATGCAAACAAACAAATATAATAGAGCTGAATTAGGAGAAAGATACTGCAAAAGAAGCAACAATGACCTCTTGCTGAGGCTGGTCTCAAACTTCTGACCTCAAGCGATCCTCCCACCTTGCCTTCCCAGAGTACTAGGATTACAGGTGTGAAACACCATGCTCAGTTAATTTTAATTAATTTCTAACAACTTTTTTAAAGTAAATAAATAAAGAACTCCATGTGTATTAATTTAAATCTTGCATGAACTTTATGTGGTAGGTTTTATTATTAACATATCCATTTGAGAGATAATATAACTGATGGCATGGAAAAGTTTCCATATGCTTCCTAAAGTCAAACAGCTAATAACAGGTCAAAACAGGAGTTATGCAGACAGCTTGAATCCATGGAGGAAGAAGAGAAGGAAGAAAAAACAGAAAGACTAGTGGTGGCGGTGATGGACAAGTTTTTTACAAAAATAGAATTTCGGTTTAAATGCCAAGAAATATTGAGTGTAGTTTACTGATCTAAAATTAAAGAAATCCACAAAATATCACATTAAAAATAGAAATCATTATCATGCTTAAAGTCGTACCATTACTTCTGACCCAAATTCAGTTGTTTCATATAAATAATTAATGACAACAGCGAAACTAAGTAATCCTTGATAAATTTTTCTTGTTGATTCTTCCCTTCTAATTAGCACTGTTACTTCTACTTCTTAAGTGTTTCTCTAATGGATTCTGTTCTTTTCTCATAGCGCTCCTTCTACCACTTTAATTGTTCTTGTTCAGGGTTTTGAAATAGTCTTCCCACTGAAATAGGTCTCCCCTCTCACTTGAGAATCCTCTGTTGCTATTATTGACTCTTCATAATGCCTCCAAGTTTATCTCTATCTATAAATCTGATCCTGGCATTCTATTAATATTAATTCCATTTCTTTGTGCAAGGTACAAGGCCCCTACTTCTCTTCCCTTTTGATTTCTCTCTACCCTCCTCCTTCCTCATATGGACCCTCTGTCAGCCACACTTGCCAGTATCTCAAGCATGTAATTCTCTTTCATTCCTTTCTGATTTTCTGAGTGCTAGAATAGGTTTCCTCTTGTATAATAGTTTACTTGGTAGAGTCCTACACGTTTTTAAAAAATTGTGTTCCAATATGATATCTCAGAGATGCTGTTCCTAGTCATAGTCAATCTCTCCCTCCTTGATGATTCCATGATACTTTGTTCATGTGATTTTTAGCACTTGCCTCACTTTAATTCTTTGTTAAATACAGTTTTCTTCACTAGGCTGTAAGCCCTTCAAAGGCAGAGACCACAAATCTTATTCATCTTAAAAAAACATTAGAGGCTAAAACATTTGTGGTTATGCTCTATAGTATAAAAATTTGAAGCTTCAATGGTTTATTTGCTTTTTTGTTAGAGCAGACAAAAAAGTTTGAAGAGAATGTTGATCATTCTAGCAGCCTTATATGTGGACATTTTTATTAATTTATCCTATTTTTATAAAAGAATGTGATCTCCAACCTTCAATATTCACCTGTTAAAATTTGGTACTGCAAAGTATAGCCACTTAATTATAACCTAGGAATCATTTACATTCAATTTTTTAAAAACCAGATTGAGAGAAATTATATTTATGGGGCATATCTTTAACTATATTCACTCTATCATCTATTCTTGGAATGAGGCAAAATCTCTTGAATTAAAACAAATAACCAGCTTGTTATATATATCTTATTTTTATCACAGCATATGGTACCGGGCACTTCTAAACTGAGTATTAAGAGATTATCCTACAGTATTTGTTGTCCTTCAGCCAAGGTGGTCAGCATCTCTACTATGTTCATTTGGACCAGTGTACAGTATTCTGAACTGAGTTTTTTATAGGCAGGATATTTTTATTATGTACCATTTAATTTATTTAGACAGTGCTTAACCTGCACTTTTACTTGCAAATGGAACTTTGTAATGAAAAAATTATGTAATTCCCTGAGATACAATACATTCCAAAGCATAGGTTCTCTTTTCTCTTGTAAACTGCCCTTATTCAAAGTGACTGTGAGACAAAGCAGCCAGCATGAAGCAGCTCTAGAGAATGTGTCACTGACAGAGACAAATGAGTCTGAATGAGTTTAGGGGAAGTTTGACAGCTAAGATTTTGAGCTCCAAGGGAAAAGCCACTGCACTAGGGACACAATTCTAAATTGTGTCAGGTTCAGAGTAAGCTTTGGAGAAATCAGTGCAATTGGTATGTGTGGTATGTGCTTGTTCTGTAAAGTCTTTTTCTTTTTAGTAAACATTGTACATTTGTTAAATGAGAACTGATTAGAAAAATAAAAAGCCTTACTTGTTCACTGTAACTCAAAAATACAATCAATCAAAACAAACAAACAAATAAATAAATAAAACAAATAAAAGCAAAATTATCTCACTAAAGACTTAGATTCCAAGTTAATCCTTTTTACATCCCCTGAGTTTAGGCTTACTTTAGGGAGCTGTCTTATTAAAATGTCATTTTAAGTTTCTGTAAGTATAATGATATAATGAAGTCCAGCTCTTCCTTCCTTTGTCAAAGATTCTGGTGACAGTCTCATCTATACTGATTTGCCTTTCCAAAGAGGTAATATCACCTTGGTTTATATCCTCATTAATTAATTCCAACATTTTGTAAGAAATAAGAAGTATTTTTATTATACCAAAATCCCATGTGTACCTTCTGATAGGCCCACAGCTAAACCATAAAGAGACATGGCAAGAATTAGAGAAAGACTCTCCCTCTGGGCCAGTAAATGCAGGACCAAGCATTCCTTCTCTGGAATAAAACTTGGGGAGCAAAGGCTGAGCTGGAGTTGAGTTCAGTCTTTTCTGACTACCCAGAGAAGGACTTTTGTGTGTTTTACAAAGTACACAGTTCTACCTGGTAGTATTGCTCTCAGAAGATAGAGCTGACAATAGTGTGAAGTGCAGCAAGTCACAGTTCCATGGGCTCAAAGCCATCTGTTAAGTGGCCAGTGGAGGGGAGAAGAGAGAACAATGAGCAGCATAATGTTGGCACCGAGCTTTAATATGCATCAGCTAAAAGTATTTAAGTTACACAAATCTAGTTCCACTAAGCACAGATTTCTTGTTTCAGCCACCTACAGATTACTACCCAATATTCACACTGTATACTCCAAGATGTTGATTTCTATAGGGACAGTAACAAAGTAATGGCCATGCATGGAGATTAGTGCGGTTTAAAGGGGTTTGCTGTAAGATCATTTCTGCCTGAAATTTTAGAGAAATTCTAAAGTGCAACAGAAATGGAAAAAGGACATAATTAACTTACAAAAAATTCAGAGACCAACTGTTAAGCAGTGGCCTGATAAAAGTTTATGGAGGAAGATGAGGAAGATGAAGATATGGGTGTAGCTTAGCACAGTCAATAGGCCAATTCTAAGCAAAAAAAAAAAAAAAAAGTTAAGAATTAGGCTTATTTTGCATCAATTGGTTCAGCAAAATTTGATGGGAGGAATAATTTTAATAACGAAAAGAGCTAACTTGATAACCTTATACTTTGAATTCATCTGCTAAATAGGCCATTTAAATTGATTACACTAACAGAGTTTCTTTTTAGAGCAGAAAAAAGAAACAATATTGGTTAAAAAGAAACATTTTTTTTTCTAAACCGTGAAATTCAAAATGTGAAAAAGCACTTTAAGAATAACAACATATTTCAACAAGCATATACATTAATTATATGCCTGACTTGAAAGTCATTGAAACAATAAAACCCTATCTTTCCAAACTAAAATATCAGCATCCTTCTCAGTGTAACACTTTACATGCCATGAAATTAAGCCATGCACTATAAAACTAAAAACAATAGCATAGTGTTATGCCTTTATTTTAAAAGAATGCAAATTATACAACAATCTGAACAATAGAAATGATCTTTAAAGTAAAAAAATGAATATTTAGACTCTCTTACACTGAAATATAAAATAAGAGACTATCTTAGAGCACAAATGTAAGAAACGTGTATGTCCCTAATCTATATGATGAATGAGAATGTCTTAATATATTCCTTGATGCTATCCTCCCAAAATTAGAAAGATAATAGACAAACAAATATAATTAACTCTCATTCTGCATTAAATAATTATTTTTAATATCGAAGCATTTTCCATCACTTTCCTTCAGTGCTAAAGTTGGAAAATTGCAGTCTGCAATACAAAAATATACGTACATACTGATTGTATGCATTACATACATTGATTATTTTTAAACTTTTCTACTAATCTTATTTCTTCTTGTAGGTCTGAGTTTCTATCTGGTGTCATTTCCCTTCATATTTAAGAATTTTCTTTTCAATGTCATACGTCTCTTAATGATGAAATCCCCCAGTTTTTGTCTAACTAAAAATTTCTTATACACATTCATTTTTGAAAGGTAGATTCTATGGATAGAGAATGCTGGTGGACAGGATTTTGTTGTTTTTAATTCCATCTCCAGACCCCATTTAAAGATACTATTCTATTGTTTCTAATGAAAAGTCCACTATTATGTGTATAATCCCCCACCCCACTATGTAATTTCAAGATTTTCTCCTTAATTTTAGATTTCAGCAGTTTGACTATGATGTGCCTAGCTGTGGTTTTCTTTCTTTGTATTTATCATTTTGGGGCTTCATTTAAATCTTTGGAGCTGTAAGTTAATGTCTTTGGGGAATTTTTCAGCCATTATTTCTTCAAAACATTTTTTCTGCCCCAATTCTTCTCTCATCTTACTCTGGAATTCCAGTTACATTATGTTACACCAGTTACATTGTCTGGAAGGCTATATTGCTGCTGCTTTCTTTTATTCCTCTCTCTGTACTTCACATTAGTTAAGTTCCCTCTTCAACTCTACTGACACTTCGTTTTCTGTCACTTCCAATCTTCTTTTAAACCTATACAGTGATTTCCTTTATCATGTCAGTCTAATGCATTTTCAGCATTAGAATTTTTATTTCATTCTTTTTGTAGTTTCCATTTCTCAATTGAGATTCCATTCTATGTCCATTCATTATTCTTATTTTCCTTTAAGTCCTTGAAAATATTATAGTTGCTCTAACATTCTTATCTGCTGATAGAAAGAACTTAATTATGCCATTGTCACCTTCTAACAACTGCTTGTTTTCTTGAGTATTGGTCAAATTTTCCTGTTTCTTCATATATCTACTGATTTATAATTGGACAATGAATATTAGTAATGAGAAGCTGAAGAGAATTTGGACTTTCTTATATTTATCTGAAAATACATTTTATTCTAAGAGGCAATTGAGTTAGCTGAACTTGAGCTCCAAACTCAGAATCCAGTAAGGTTGGCAGCAGGTCAAATCCCCAATCAGTTCTTCCAGCTGCTAGCTGCTGCTTTTTCCGTGGTCCCCTGCAACCCATGTTCAATTTCGCAACCAACATGCATAATTTATAAATCTTATAAAGTTTTAGGCAGATGTTGTACTAAGATTTTAGTGTTCTCTTCCTTCTGATTATCCCTCCCCTTCAGGAGATTTCTTGTTAAATTTATAGCTGCTCTTTCAGTTCCAAACTCTTCCCTCTTGACAGACCAGGCCAGTAAAGCTGCAGCTTTGTGTTCTCAAGACAGTACTAGGGTTGAGGAGTGTCCTTGTGTATAAAAACAACTAAATTTAAAAATCTCACAAGGTGCAGTTCTTGTCTTTTAACAGTAGATTCAGCCTCTAATCTCTAGTGTTCGCAAATAATTTTTAAAGAAAAATATTTCATCCGGTTTTTATACTTGCTATGCTAAAGTTTTACCAAGTAGTGAAAGCTTCACTATGGAATATTTTAAATTATTATTAAGTGATTATGTGGAAAATCCTGATTCTTGGCTGATTATCTGAGTTGTACGAATAGTACCCCTGCCTGAATACATTCACCAAACATGTTAGATCTTGATACTCTTGCAAACTGCTGTCAATTTTCTGCTGTTTGTTTCATTGATACCACTGACTCAAGGCACCATGAGATATTTTACTTTGTTACCTTCCCATCTTCTTCCCTTGTTATTAATACTTGAGTGTTTGATTTAGGCCTTCTATTTCTTGCCTTTTTCCAAGTTGTTCTTTGTGTTACTGGCCATTTTACTAGAGCTATGTACAGAATATACCTAGAATCACTTAGAAAGCTAAGAAAACGACCTAAAGGATAGCACTAGCTTTGTAATAGACTCTGAGGTTAATAGATTATTCACTAAAAGGATAGTCAAGGTGCTCTATTTTAGCTGTGATATGAAAGAATTGCTAACCATTGTGTTCTATGGTCCTGCTAGAGGTTATACTCTTCTTCTATGCAATATTAGTTAAAAAAACAAATCTTCATAGTTAATGGTTGTTAGGGAAGGGGTACAAAATCACTATAAGTTCCACTAGACTGATTTCTAGCTTGAAGTATTTCTAATTCTAGGTGAGTTTTTTAAATTCCAAGGAAACTAAGAAGGAGTAATCTTATATCTACAATTCCTATCATATAAACATTTAGAAATGTTGAATTCACACTTCTAGTAGTAAAATAAGCAATGAGTTTTTTAAGCTCAAGAAGAGCTACACTAATTACTATGAAAAAAGACCTCATATTTTAGATATTACATTTATAATAAAATTTAAAATATCTACTCTATTCATAAGGATAGTAATAACCATGTATTCAATAACAGCTAAATAGAAAATAATATCTAAGATTCTCTATAAATATGTTACCATTTTCCTACAATCCTGTGAAGTAGATACTTATCATAATTTTACTCATTAGGAAATAAAACTTCATGAATTTAAATCATTTGTCCATGGTTACATAGTTAGCAAATGCTAAAACTAGGATCTGAAAACTGATATAACTATATATCCCATGCTCCTTCTAGAAGCCCAATAAAGAAAAGCTCAGTTTGAGTTTATCTACTTCATTTGTAATATCTGATGAATATTCAATGAATATCTTTCCTTTCCCAATGTGACAATTAATATTCTTTCCCCATCCTCTGACTTCCTAGAGAACCAAAATGAGAAGAATTATGTAATCAAGAGATTGAGGTTTAAAATCTAGTTCACATTTTCTATTTGTAACTTAAGACCAGTCTCAAAAATTCAAATTCTTCTAAATCTTTCTAAACATCAGTATCTTCATCTGTCAAATGGGGACAGTAATATTTACTTCTTAAATTTATTTTAAGTATTAAATCACATAGCCTCTGACATGTAGTAGATGTTCATAGATCCTGGTTGTTTTCTTTCCCTCCTTTCTTATTTCCATGTTGTTTATTTTTATCTACAAACATTTTTTATTTTCAAACTCTAAAATGAGCTTATGTATAATAGAAAGTATGGGAAACACATGAAAGTGGGAATAGAAAAATATATGTGCAATTCTCTCTTTTGAATATAATCATTTTCATACACACACATACATACATATTTTTTATATAATTCTAGCAAAACTAAATGTTTTTCGCTTTCACTAACAGTGTAAGAAAATCCTGGTGCCTTTAAACACACATATAAGTTTAAAGGCTTCACAACATTCATTGTCAGGATAGGCCCTAGCTGACTTAACCAATCTCTAATTTTAGAGTACTTAGTTATTTTCACTTTTACACAATGCTAAAGAATGCTGCAAAGAACATCTTTGCAAACAGAAATCTCATATGTCATTTTTATTTGTTCATTCAGATAGAATTTAAATGATGAAGTGAAATAGTATAAAAATTCTAAGGCTCTAGTTAGAACTGCTTAATGACTTTTTCAAAAAGTAATACCAATGTGTATAACAATCAAAAATGTGTGAGAGTGTTTTCTTCCACATAACTATCCAAGCTATGACTGCTCTTACTTTCATAATTTTTGCTGAAATAATTGAAAAATACTATCTCACTATTTTATTGGATTTTTTTACAATTTACCTTGTGTTTGTTTTTTCTATATATTTCATAATATATAAATTGCACATTTCATTAATTTTTTATATTTTTCTATTTTTTTATTGAGCTGCTCAAACTTTACATATGCTAATTTAATCTGATAGTAGGACATAATATGTTCTGTTTTAGAAAAAATTTACTATGTATTTACCTTTTAATTCTAGTAGGTATTTTTATCATAAGATCTTAAAATCCTAAAAGAAAAGAAAAGAGTATGTCTATAACATGAGGTGACAAAATGTATTCCAACTATTGGTCTTTCTTCAATATAAGGAAAAAAACTGTAGCCCAAAAGGCATATCATATGTGACTAACTTATTCTGATTAAGCACACAAATCTTTGTTAATATGCTTTAGTTAGTGTTCACCAAAAAGTTTTCATTAAAGTCATGCAGAAAACAAGGTTAACCTAAAAAGATAATGACTAAAACATTGTCCCATTAAAACCGAAAACATATCTGTGTCTGTGCTCCACATATAATTATAGAAAACACTTATTGTAAAAATAAATCTATAGAAATTAATGACAGCAGCATCACATTGTTTTGATAAGGTTCCCTTAAGTGCCTTTCTAATTCTGTACAAAATGTAGCACTTTCTGGATTATCAAACCCTGTATCTATCACCAGGTCTCTGGACCTCTGTTCTCCAACTGTCCTGAATGTGACTTGCCATGTGCTGACTAGTGCTATACTGTCTCCTTGCACACTTCTAGAACACACAGCCTCACTCCTGCTTTAATCTAGCAATCTCCAAATCTGTTTAATTATCATCTTCTTGAACACTCCAGCCAGAAGTCTATGATCCTTTTAGACTTGGTTAAGTGAAGCTACTATGTTCTTTCACTGAATCTTGAACTTCTAACCATTGTACTTATGGCACATTATTACCATTTTATTATCTGTCATTCTCAGTAGGAAGAGAGCTCAGCAAGAGCACAAAACATGGAATATTAAACACAGTTACAACATGCGTAACTGACATAATGTGAATGTTACTTTACGATTTGCAAACATTTTCTTTAACAAAACTTATAAAAGACAACACTGTGGTTTACTATTATATCGTTTCTTTTTCTTTAGGGAGTAAAGAGTAATTATAATCCATAGGTAATGGGTAAAGGAGAACATATAGATAACTTATAAAATGTAAATTCAAACACAATAAAAATGAATAACCACAAATTAAATAGCTTTAAATCTTTTCTTTGATCAGTTGTGACTTTGAAACAGGAAATGCATTGCTCAATTGTGACACTTTAACACAAACACATTTGTGGACAGAAAATACAAAAAACCGAGCAATATATGTTTAAAACTTGATGAATTATAACCTAGATGAATTAATTTATATATTTTTCTGTAAGTCAATTCAAGTGAAAGAGCCAGATAATTAGAATCGGGGAACAAATTAAAGATTTAGTCAAATAAGATTGAAAAAATAGCATGTCACTAAGTTCAGGTTACATTCAATCAAAATTCTTTCACATATTTTTCCTCCCTAATCAGTCACATGAAGACTAATACTACACACAGCCAATGTCAAAATAATTGATTACAATAAATATAGATAGTTTTATTCTATAATACTTATAATACTCTAAACTTATTTTGCTAATTAAATTCCCAATAAGTTGATTAATGACTTTTTATTTAGATTTTGGACAAGGGTAGATTCAACGCTTCACATCCTGCTATCTGACGCTGTTGTATGTCAGAATTTTTTTTTTTCTGGTGCATATCTTTTCTTCTCACAGTATCTGTTAACATAGTTTTAATGCTATTTTTAGCCAAGGAAAAGAAAAGTTAAAAAAAAAAAAAAAGACTTTCAGATTAGCAGTTCCTTGGAGGCTTTGCTGTGCTTTCTTTCTAAGGCATTACGTTGATAAATACTACAGTGGTGACACTGAGCAGACCAGCAACAGATCTGCTAAAGGAAAAATGTCCTCTAATAAATTTAGCTAAGAACTATGACACACAAAAAGCAGGGAAGTCATCTAAGCGGTCTGCGTTGTCCTGAGTATTTTCTAGTGACAAGATTTCTGCCATTTTTGCTAGGTTTGTGTTTCCAACAGGGCTTAGCTGAAATCATATTTTGATGAAATTGGAAGAAGCTACTCAGAAGTATAACTGAGATAATTGAACATCACTTAAAAGAAAATGTTATAGCCATTGAAAAGTACAGTGTATGTTCAGGCTATTGGAGACTTGTTCCATATAGAAGAGATTTGAGCTGTTTTTAGAATGTATTTGATTGAATATGAATATACCCAATAGAAAAATAAAAAACGTCTATATTCTTATGTCTTTCCATTATAATTCTAAAGTATAATGAATTTTTTAAACAAAGCCAATTATGATTACTTTTTAAATAGAAGATGGTCCCCAAAGTTGCTAACTGATATATTACTCTCTCTCTCTAAAGTATAATATCCTTTTAATTTTAGGTCCTTTTTATTTATACAAGGCACAGAAGAACATTTTAGGTTTTGGTCATATTCAGAATGATTGTTGTTTCATTGAATTTGGTAAATTAACAAGGAACCATTTCAGAATAAAAATGAAAATCAAAACTAATACATACCCAAAGCCAAAAGCTTACTTTCAAAATCAGGAATGTTTATTAGTGTGACTTCATAATATGAAGGGAGATATTTTTAAAAAATAATAACCTTTCCAGAAAATATTGGAATAAAATCCAATGGAATTGTGCTCTCTTCTTAACTAAGGATATATTAATCACTTGCTTTAGAAATAACCTCCTCTCAACCATCATTCCAATTCTATTACAAGTTTTTATCTCCTTACAGGGATATTCACCCTTGAACATAGTATTGTACTTCGCATTCAATAAGAATTTTTTTAATTACATAAAGAAATTAATGAGTGAATGAATGAATGAATGAATTTTGCAGGTTTTGCTCACGTCCAGCTCTAAATAATTTTTCAGATGGGTGACAATCAATTAAGATTATCTAAGTCTGGTAAAGAAACTCCCAGGAGGTACAACTTTAATGAAAATGTGTCTTTGATAACTGAGGTAGTAGAAATACTGGCAGTATTTAGAAGAGCCTATCAAAAAAATTAAACACAAAAATAACAAAAAGTCCTTCTGTGCTCATACAGTTTTTTTTCTTACCAGGACTTAGTTTTATTGTATGACATAATTAGAGATACTGCTTATTATGCATGTGCCCTTGGCTAAATAATTCTTGGACATCATTTTTATTTCATTATATATGACCAATATATAAAGCATATAGAGAAAAGTGGGAGGGGGTAGGGTAGGTTGAAAAATGATAGAGAAAACAGGTAGAAAAAAGAAGGCTATTGCATACGTGTGACTACATTTTCTGATTTACAATATTTCAAGTTTCATTATTCCATGATTTTGAAAAGGTTTAACACAAAGGAAATCAGATATTTTTCTGCTTCCAAGACTTTGGAATAACTTAGCATTCTGAGAAATAAAAGATTTTGGAGCTATCTACAGAATACACAAAAACAGAATGCCTATTTAGAATACACTTACATTTCTAAATAGAAAATAATATAATTATATATTATATTATGAAACTGAAAATAGTACAAAGTTCAGAGTGAGTTAACTCCCAGTACCCTTTAAAAAACTAGAAAATCAAATGGGAAATTCTAGAATTTTAGGTTTTCTAATTTTTGTAATTTAGAAAATCACCAGTTACCTCCTACTTGACAAGAAAAATGGTATCTTCTGAATTCTTAACTCTCCACAATATGTATGCCTTGTTGACTATTACCTCCTCCATGAGACACTCTTCCCCTTTCACTCCTGTAGTAAGATATTATTATACTTTCTACTGTAATATGGATCACAATTTCTCTGATACTTTTGAAATATTTTAGCTTCACACACAATAAATATGTATATTCTAATGCCTTCTCTATTCTTCAGTATGCACATCACATCAGTGATGTTTTCCTTATCTGATTTAACTCTCATTCCAATGAAAATGACTTGTAAATCTGTATCTCCATTTCTGACTTTACCTATAGCCTAAAATGCTGCATTACAATTATCTGATAGACATTTTTCCTTCAAGATTAATAATGTCTTCACAAACTCAACAAGTCTACAAATATATGCACAGCAAGTCTTCACATTGTAGCCTCTTCCTCTTCTTTTCTTTTCTTCGTTGTTTTAATGTTTCCCGCATTACATTTAGACTCCAGTTGGCCTCCTGCTGGTGTGTAATAAAAGTAACACTTCTCAATACTTTATTTGCAATTTATTGCACATACATATAACTTTTTTCATTGCTATTTCAAATCTGCAAGTTAAAAAAACTTCCCACCTTAATGTTTAAATGCTGTAAATGCTTTCTAATTGGCTTCTAACCCTATACTTACTCATCATAGCCTAATATCCAAAATCTATACTGTGGCATTCAGATATTCTATAATGACATCTAATGTGACTCTCCAGGCACATCTCCTAAAACATTACTATGTGCTAACCTTTGCTTCAAAAAAACAAAGATCTGATGATTCTCCAAGTGATTTTTCATTTCTTATTTTAGTTCTATTGTTTAATTCCTTTATGGTTCTACTTTTATCAATTCAAATAAAATTTCCTCCATAATATTTCCTTTCCTCTCCTCTTCTCCCCTCCCCTGACCTCTGCCCTCACCCCCTTCTGTCTCCAATTCTTGTGTTATTTTACTTTGCCAATTTATATGTCACTTTCCCTATATGTCTTCAAGGATGTTTATAATGGCATAATAACTTCTCAGGCCAGAAGAGACCTTAAATATCCCTATTTCAGCCATATTATGCTATTTAAAATTATCTTGAAGGCAGCTCACTTCTCTTGAAACAGGTTGTTTTTAAGATTAGAATGCTTTAATTATTAGAAGATTATTACTTATATTAAGCCAAAACCCTCCACAGATTTTCCCATGTACATATGTTTTCAGTCCATTTCCTCTTATTTTCCTTCTTTCTCACCTTCATTTCTGACTTGAGCTATTTCACTACCCTTTTAGTTGGTCTCTTTGCCATTCTCTACATTAGTACAACCTTAAGAATGCATGCTAATCATGTAAATTACTTTACTATGATTTTTATTATGATGATATCTTTAGTGGGCTGTATTGTCTACTGAGTAAAATATAAAATTGTTAATCTTTTAAAATGTCATACATGATATATATCTAACTATATTGACAGAATTTGCAGGACACATTGAATATTTATATGAATGGAGTGAATGAAGGAGAAGCTGACTCCTAAATTTCTAGATAGAGCAATCAAGGACAAGGAGCTGCTAGAACAATAAAAGTAGGAGAAGGGACAATTTCAGAATGTAAATTTCTGTTTTTTATATTCTGAATATGAATTAACTATTGATATGAAGGCAGAAAAATAAGCTATTAATAGAATATATAATACTAGCAAAGATATTATGCATTTATTAGAGTAGTTTTGTGAGATGAAATTAGCAGTTTCCCTACGCATTTCAGGCTGAACCTTCATGCAGAATTTATTGCTCACCTATCTTCTTCATATGAGTTATTGCTTATCTATATTTTAACAATTTTTTGTGTTTTGAGTCCAAGTGCAGAGCATATATCAATTTTTATTAAAATCTATATTATTTGATTTAATGGATCATTCTTTTGTAGTATAATTTTTCAGGTCCTAATTTTCTGTGTTAATATATGTTTTTAAATACATCAAGGATTTTGTTTCATCTATAAATTTGATAAACATTCAACATCTTCACCTAAGAAATATGTAAAACATTGTGATGGATAGGACAGAGAAAAGAGAACTTCCATTAGAAATTGTCTTTAAGGCTGACATTAATCCTTTTAATCAAGGATTATATTGATGTGTCAATCCAATATTTACTAGTAAATATATTACCAATCATCTATTCATATCTCACTATCTTAACACAAGAAGTGTTGACAACTCCTACTTGCATGATGCATCTTGTTTTTTTTTTGTGTGCTTGACCAGGATGAAAATTTTTTCAAAAATAAAATAGAGGTATTTGAATATTACATGTTCAAATATTAATTGTGAAATATCATAAGCATCTACTACAATCCTTTTTTTCAGGCACTTAAGCACATATTTAATAATTGTTTTTAGAAATTCCTAGTCTATCGTCAATCTATTGATAACATATTTCTTATCTCCCTAGTGAATTTACAAACTTGAAAAAAGACATGTTTTCTGGATTATTTTACTTTTTCACTAAGATTATTACCAATGTCCTATATATGGTGAAAATACAAAGAATACATTTTATATAAATGAATTTTATAAACCTAGATTCAACAAAAGAAATAAATAATGATCATATGGAGTAAGAGATGATATGAGAGTTCCAAGTGTGTTTAAATAAACAAAAAAGCCAATGAACATTTGATTTATTTTTTAAAATTAATTCTTAAGATGGTTTGCTCATTTTAATAGATGATGGCTAAAGTTTCCATTGCTAAATCATGTATATTTGTCCATTCAACAAAAATAGTACTTATTTAAATGTTAACTTAAACTTGAAAAACTGTAACTATCACCTTCAAAAAGCATATTTAATACATTTTGGTAGCAATAATGAAAATTCACAAATCTCCCATCTGCACTTACTTAGAAGAAAAGTATAAAACTCATTTGTGGATTAAAGTTTCCTTCAATGTAGTTTCTAGGAAACCATTCATAAAATCACAGCTGCAGCTAATTTCCATTTCTATGGATTTTTGCATTTGTTAGAAATAGAGAAAAAGGACCATACTATTTTTGAAAGCCATATACAGAAAACTAAATTACATGATCTTAAGCATACAGATCTTAATAATTCACAGAATTACAACTCATTATCTCTATTCTTAAGAAAAACTCTGATGCATACTAGCATTCTATAATAATTCATTATATCTATCTACTTCACTGGCCTAAATTTTGGAAAGTCACTTCATATTCTGTGATATGCACGTCTGACTGTTAGAACTTTCTGCCTAATTTCCTGGCTGGGTATTTCAACGAAGAATTAGGCAGTAAACACTAATGATAACAAACAAATGACCAAAGAGTGAAAAATATATCATGCTCTTATCTATTATATATCTAATGTCATATCAAGCAAATGAACAAATGAAACCATAGGGAGATTTTAATAAATTTGCTGCCATTTTTTATCTTGGCTGCAAGAGGGAATACATCAATGAGTTCAAGTCTCCAGACAAAAATGAATGATATCCCAACATAGTAAAAAAAAACTCTCAATGTCACCATGGAAATGACATCTTTGAGCAGTCATGGATAATTATAAAATGGTAGAAGACCAAAGATGAGTAAAAGTTATCTTTATATTCAAAAAAGAAGGTAAAATGCTTCCTCACAAAGGACATTTATTCAGATTATAGTCAATATTATGATATGAAGTTTCATTGCCAAAAGACATTTTCATATTATATTCTTCTTAGCAGTAATACTTATTTCCAGCAATTATCTTTTTGGTTTTTTACCTGTACAATTTAGTAACTGTGGAGGATGACTCTGAGCAACTCTACAAAGGATTAATAATAATAAACAATTACTGTGAACTTAGCGCAGAAAATTTTTCAATGAATGACAATTTTTCAGTTATGCATAAAGTATAAAACCTGTCTGATTATTTTAAAAAAGTGATTTTATTTATTATTTATAAGTAGCCAAAACAGTAATAAATTAAGCTGCATATACTCATTTTATTTTTTATTTATTTATTTTTTTGAGACAGAGTCTCGCTTTGTTGCCTGGGCTAGAGTGAGTGCCCTGGCATCAGCCTAGCTCACAGCAACCTCAAACTCCTGGGCTTAAGCAATCCTTCTGCCTCAGCCTCCCGAGTAGCTGGGACTACACGCATGCGCCACCATGCCCAGCTAATGTTTTCTATACTTTTAGTTGGCCAGATAATTTTTTTCTATTTTTAGTAGAGACGGGGGTCTCGCTCTTGCTCAGGCTGGTCTCAAACTCCTGACCTCGAGCGATCCACCTGCTTCGGCCTCCCAGAGTGCTAGGATTACAGGCATGAGCCACCGCGCCCGGCTGCATATACTCATTTTTATAACAGGATAGAACCAAATCCCAGAAAAATATTATAAATATATGCACAGTAACCACTCATTTATCCTCACTTAGACATTTCTGCCAGAATTTTCATTACACCTCAAAATTGTCTTATATTCTTTGAGAGAAATCCATGAACCAGATAGTGGATAACAGCAGATTCATCCTCAAATTTTGAATCTGAGCTTCAGCGAAGGGAAAGGCTGGTCTATAAATAACATCTTTAGTGAAATCTATCACATTTCTTCAAAGAACTGCAAAAGCTTCATTAAATCTGACTTCTCCATTTACTTCAGCAGGAGCACATTCCCTCTTTAATGTTTGCACTGTACTCCCCATTTCTCAAACTGTAAATTTATAATGCAGTTGTTGTTGAAAAAGTATAGTTTAAAAATAGAAAAAAAAAAGGCAGCAATGAACTCAAGTAATATAGTAGTCAACACATTTAACAGCATTTTATTTAAACTAGCAGTTAAAGTGTTTCATTGCAATGTAACAACATCTTGTAAGTGTGGAACCAAAAAACTTATTAGGTCCACATAATATTATTTTAATATTATTTAGTGTTTCCATCCGTAAGTACCACCAAGTAAAAGCCTTGAAATCTGCTCCTTAAATAAACAGAATTGATTTCTATGATGAAGATATCATCATTACATTTGATTTTGTACTGGAAATGTAACATCTGAATCAGTTTTTAATCAGCTTTTTGCTCTAAAGGAGGAATTGAAGGTAGGAGTTTAAATAAGCAGCATTTGGTAAGTCCAGAAACATGCTGTATATTTTTCTCCTCCACTCAAAAATAGCATTTATCTTACAGGGTTGTAATGACTAATTGCAAATTCTTGATCAGAATTACCTAAGAGTAGTATTAGAGAGAGGCAAATTTTGGTTCAATACAAGGATAAATGCATTCTACATGCTATAATGTATGTGAAAAATGGAAGACACTGGGGATACAAAGAACAGCAGATGGAGATACACACGTGGGAATATGGTCTTAACAGAGGATCAGATGAGATGAGAATGATAAAATTAATCACAAAGTGAAGGAGTTTGGGAAATGCCACCTCTAAATATGCCACGTGGTATGCTGATTACTTCAAAATGGGCACACCTGGGGAACAGCAAGAGCAGGGAGGGGCTTCCTCTGAAATCCCCTTATCTGCCTAGAGACAGAACCTCCAGAAGGAATGCAAGAGACATGAATCCCCTCCCTGCAATCTCATCACCCAGGGCAGATTAGCTCATATCACAGTAAAGGAGACTGGGGATGACACCACACCACACAGACCTTGTCACAGGCTGTCACTTATTCTTCTGAGGGCACAGTCATCTTTCCCCAAAATCATTTACTCTCTCCTAGGTTGCCTACATCCTCCCTCCCCTTCACCCTATAAAGAGGGTATATGATTTTGCAGATCTCACTGAATTCTTGGGTACTCACTTTTTGTTCATATGATGCCCCCATGCACGTTATATATTTGTACACCTTTTCTCCTGTTAATCTGCCTGCTGTCAGTTTATTTCATAGACCCAATTATCAAACACTCAGTAGAGGAAGAGTTTTCCCTCCCCAACAAAAGAATATAGAATCTTTCTCAGTACCATGAGGGATTGGTTCCAGGACCCCCTGTGGATATCAAAATTCATGAATGCTCAAGTCTCTGATATAAAATGGCATAATATTTGCATATAACCTATGCATATCCTCCCACATACTTTAGATCATCTCTAAATTACTTATGATACCTAATACAATTGAAATGCTACATAAATAGCCATTATACTGAATTTTTAATTTGCATTATTTTTATTGTTGGACTGCTATTTTTTATTGATTTTTAAAAATATTTCCATCCACACTTGGTTGAATCCAAGGATGCCCTAACTCTCTTGAATTCTATGAAGGTGGAGAGAGGCGAACTTCCCCCTGAAGAAAACTTCCTGCAAAAGAAAAGTTGGAAACTAGCAGAGGTTGGTTCCTGAGGTTTAAGGAAATTAACCAACTCCAGAACAAAAGAGTACAAGGTGAAGCAGCAAGTGTTGATGTAGAAGCTGCAGCAAGTCTTCCAGAAGATCTAGCTAAGATGACTGATGAAAGTGGTCACACTAAGGAACATTTTCAATATAGAGGAAACAGCCTTATACTGGAATATGGGGAAAAGATTTCATTTAGGACTTTCATAGCTAAAGAGGAAATAGACTAAAGTACTTCAGGCATATCTACAAAAATTTGTTGGATTTTTAATTACGGTAGTTATAGTACAAGAAACACTATTATATTTAATCTTACTAGGTAATCTGTTGAGGCATAATGCCTATAATTTCTAAATGGTCATATTTCATAGCTAATTATGTAATTATAAATAAATAATCATAACTCTTCTGTTCAAAATGTAACAATTTTGAAAATTGAAAGGGGGTCCTAAAATAATAAAAATTACATAATTTTTAAAATAGTTATATGTTGATCAATAAATCGATTTTACTGTATTAGTGAAAGCAAAAATGATCTTATCCACATTATTTTCAAAAATAAAATAATATATAACAAATAAAAATGATGCATTCATATTAGTGAAAAAAATTAAGTGTGCCTAACACCAAAAACTAAGTATAACAATAATTCTTGGTATATACTAACATACTTTAATAAATTTCTTCATCTGAGTCTAATACTATGTATCTAGTACTAATCTGAAGACTATTTTTAATAGTCATATTGTTTTTAATGTTTTTCATATTTTCTTTAAAGGTTCATTATATGGTTACTAAATAAGACACTGCTTGCACCTTCTATCAACTTTTTTCTATAGAGTATAAATTTTTAACTGTGGAAAAAATCTCTTTACAAGTGCTTAGTTTTCTGCTAAATTCATATCAAATTCTGATAAATAAAGGATATTCTGAGCTTTTTATATGAAAATGTGTAATTCTTTCAACCTAAATATTTTTGCAGGTTTTTTCTTTCTGCCTCTACGCAGTGTCTTTCTTCAACAAATAATTATAAAGCAGAAAATATGCCAAGTCAGTTGTCTATTAATGATCTTTTTGAGTGTTTCACCAAATTTATATGTTGCAAAATTTCATGCCTTCTCAACTTTGTTTCATTCTGGTATAGATTTAAAACACTTTATATAATTAAATATAGGCATACCATGCACAGTTATTTATACAAGTCAAGGTATTCCAAAGCTTTTGAGGTATTATCATTTAATTTGTTTAGTTGATACTTGATTTTATAAGAAATCTTTATGGCTTCCTCTTAATAAGCTTTATTTTTAATATTTTCTATTCACTGTGAGCTTCCAAATGTGAGTTTTGGCATATCATTTGTTGAATAATTCGATTAAAACTTCAAAATTATTTTAAACCGAATGCAAACAGGATTTAGAGGGCTTGTGTTACCAATAAGTTCAATACCATTATGGGACACTTAGATTGATTTCTAAGGTCATCTTCAAAGGCTAAAATATTTTGTAAATAAGCCTTCTAGTGGGTAGCAAAAAGAGAAAATGTGTATTACTAAGAAGAAAGACATATGTTTATGTGTAATACTGTATAATAGGCTGGGTGTGGTGGCTCATTCCTGTAATCCTAGCACTTTGGGAGGCCCAGGCAGGAGGATCACTTGAGGTTAGGAGTTTGAGACCAACCTGGACAACATAGAGAGACCCCATCTCTAAAAAAAAAAAAAAAAAAAAAAAAATGAAGAGTTAGTAAGTCCATAGTTTTAGCTACTCCAGAAGCTAAAGTGGAAGGATGGCTTAAGCCTAGGAGTTTGAGGTTGCAGGGAGCTATGTGCCACTGCACTCCAGCCTGGGCCACAGAGTGAGACCCTGTCTTAAAAAAAATAAATAAAATTGTTTAATAAAGAATTTGAATGGCCTTTGGCCCTGCTTCCTGGGAAGAAATAATCCAGGTAATAGGAGTCTCCTAGTTATTTGTAAGTATCACCCCTGAGTTTATGTGAGAGTGATGACTCAGGATGGGGGCTGTTCACCAGAAGAACAATCATGTGATTAGAAATTTGAGGCTTTGAGTCAGACTGACCTCCAGGGTTGGGACAGGGGCTAGAGATTGAGTTTAATAATGTGTCCAATGATGAAATGTTTCAATCAATCATACCTACATCACAAACCCCAGTAAAAACTCTATACACAGAAACTTCAGCTTAGCCAACACATCAATATGTTGGGAGGGTGGTGCACTCTGATCCATGGGGAGATGGGATGGAAGCTCTATGTCTGAGACTCTCCCAGACCTTGTCCTATGTTTCTCTTCATTTGGCTGTTTCTGATTTTTAATCCTAGATAATGAAACTGGAATAATTAATACAGTGCTTACTTGAGCTCTGCGAGTCATTCTAGTGAATTATCATACCTGAGGGAGATCATGGGAACCCACCAGATTTGAAGCCAGTTGGTCAGAAGGATCGGTGGCCTGGTGACCTCCAAACTTGTGGATGGCATGTGAAGTGATAGTTTTTTTGGTGATTATGACCTTAAACTGTGTAGTCTGACACTAACTCTGGGAGGTTAAAATCAGAACTGTATGGAAGCCCACATACATTTTATGGTTTCAGTATTCATTGTGTGCGTGGGCATGTCATATCCTCCTAATTTATCAAAGTGTGTTTCCCTATCCTCTTTCTGTTGGTGACCATCAGCAGAATGATAACAGAGAAAAAATCCTGGGAAGGTCTCTTTACTTAAAATTTAGGTAAATTTTATACACATACAGATACACATACACTGCCCAATAAGAAGCTATGAAAGAATATCTGAGTAAAAATAACTGCCACAAAGCTAATTCCTTGAATCCTGTGATTTAAAATATTAAGAAAGTGAGAATTGTCAAAGTGAAGGTGATAAAAAGACTAAAAGAAGGATTGCCACATTTCCCTTCTACAGGTCACATCAGAATAAAAATAGCTTAACAAATGCACCAGAAACACTGTTCTATAGATCACACTTCATGTACATTTAACGATTTCCTAACATCAAGGCTGACACTTTGTTTGCTGAATGGACAAATAATAAAAGACAATGTTAATTGGAATTAAACAAAATATATAGGATATATGATGGACCATTTAAAACTAGAACTTGAATAAAGGATGAATATATTTAGCACGAAACTAAACAGGAGAATACTGAGACATAGTTTTGTTCATAGGGACAAATTCATATCAACAGATTTTCAATATTTTGTGTCTCTGAAACAATTATTTAATCATCCTAGGATAAACAATTTAATATTTGTCATACTTAGATTAATATTTTCTTTTTACATAGTGGAAATATGTAGGGAACATAAAGTATATAGTGGAATCCCTATGTCACTTCAATAATGACATGAACAATATGTTGAAAGTGATACAAGATTTACAAATATAAGATTTACATTGGAATTCCTACATTAAGAGGAAACAGTATTATCGTATCAGCATATTAAGAAGGTATAAATTACTCCTGGAAAAATTCCAAGAACATTTCTCTAATTCAATAAATAATCCTATATTTTGATCTTTATTTACAGATGAAAAACCTGAGTCCCCAAAAAAGGAGGAACATAACAAAACATATATGGATCTGAAGTAGCAGAGATGAGATTTTAACCCAAGTCCCCTACCTTCAAATCCCAAGTCCTTTAAGTTAATTATATATGTCCTTTTCCTCTTTACTATGAGCTTTTTTCCCCAATTTCTATCTAGGTCAGTTTAATTTTGATTGGGTACTAGTTTTTCTTCAACCCATTGTGTCCATGGGTTACAGCAACTTTTTAGTAGTGAACTTACAAAGACATTTGGTACCTGGACAAAACTATTGGCCTCACCATTGACCATCTGTATCTTCAGGCTCCATCATATGTAGTAAAGTCTGCCTTATTTCACAAAAGATAATTTGTTGACTAAAAAAAACTTAAACGGTAAGTTAATTTAACCTCATTCTGCTCCACAAAGAAAATTTAAATGACTAATCCCATTCTGATACTTCACAAATATGTCTCCTATAAGTATTAGTATTAAGTATAAGTATTAATAATTTGAACAAGGAAACTAAATGTGGATGTATCCAATCAAAGCTATTATCTCCAACTCCAAATGCCTATCCTACTACCATAAAAGTGTCTGTGTCCACATAAAAAGTCAATGTATGTTTTCTTAGCTGTTTTAAGGGTGAACTCTTAAAATAACTAAACTTAATTTTGTTCTGACTATACATTCCTTGATGCAGGTCCCATTTTATAACAGCAAATACACCTAGCATTATATTCTTTTTATAAAGGATCATATTTCACAGACAATCTGATAGTAACATAAGCTTTCCATAATTATCAGTAGTAAGGAACGTGAGACGATAAAAATGAATAATCTCAAATACACAAGAGACAGGTGGGAGCCTAAGTTACATCTGTTATTAATCTGTATCAGAAGGGTAGGAAAGAAAAGGAAGCAGGATAAAAACATGAAGGGATTTGTAAGACATACTGGAGCTACACATTTGTATTTCTTAAGAGCTTCCTTTCTTTCTCTGCCCTGTAAACTAAAACTGCCTTTATAAAATAGCCCTGAGTGATTGTCTTGTCAGAAGAATCTTCTGTGTATTGCAGTCAAATTAAATTGAACTGAAATTCATCATGGGAAGAAGATATTAGAGAAAGGGCAATGAAAAGGTAAATTAAAATTAAATTGCCAGATTTAAAGGCCCATCCAATGAAAATGACCAATAAACTCAAGGGTTATGATACAGAGTGTGGGTATTTTTTCTTTTGATCTAAGACTCTGCTATATTCCCAAATGCTCTTTCAGGAGAATGATACCAAATTCATTATATATATATATATATATATATTTTTTAATCTGCAGAAGCCAATGGGAGCGATGAATGGAAAAAGTGTCATCATTAAGTTGACATCTTTCCCAGTGCATAGTAGGCTCTACTCTGTAGCTTTGTCCCACCTTAATAAACTCTCACACACACTAATGATTTTCTCTATGGAATATATTTACATGTATAATGATGTCTGTTTTACCATCATTAAACAGCGTTTTCATGAGAAAGACTATTTCTTCAGGTAGTTATGTCTTGCATCCATAGGAATCAACTTTATCGTGATATTGTAAAAGAGTTGTTAAAATAATAAATAAGCATTCTATTTGATCAGATCACTTTCTTGGTTTAGGGATTAACTTAATTGGATGTTAAGCTTTGAGAGAAAATTACTTTGAAGAATACCATCAGTTTGGCAACAAAATAAAATTGAAATATGTTATCAGCATAACTTGGTATGGTGGTGTAATGAGTTGTGTATAAACAGATAAATCTGAGTGCTGCTAATGCATCGTCGTTTTCTTAAATTCAGAAGAGCTCTGACAACAGGTCAATAGTATTCTCTCTCCAACAGATACCAGCATTTATTTTACTATACAAACGATGGAATTGCTAAATTTTTGTCATTCCTCCTAATTTGAGATTCTATTAGCACTGACCAATATAACACCAGCTTGATTATACACATATTTGACTTTCTTTTTTAAATTCTAAGACTAGTTTTCTCTTTTTTCAAATTAAGTAAATAAACTTAATTCAGGAAAGGTAATTTCATTTGAAATAATAACAATTTCTTGTCATTCTCCCACATATATAGCCTAAAAGTTAATATCAAATGCTCACTTTTCATTACTCAACACTTTCTATTATTGGATACTTTAGTATTTCAGAATACAGTAGTTTTATATTTAAATTATACAATGAGGTCACTACTATATTTCCATACATTTTATATTAAAATATTAAATTTTGCATTGTTTAGTAGCTTTATATCAAAGCATAGCTACAACTTTATAAATCAAAATCCAGAATATCAAAAGAGTTTATATGATGGTTACAATAAAAATCAGTAATCACAAGGTAGAAATTGATAGTAATTTTTTTAAAGGGAAAATAAAGGAGGAAAAAAATAAGAATACAACCAGAGAAATACCGACGCAGACTAAAATAAAATACTCCCTTGACTATAGGTCCCTATGCCTGAATAAAATTATTCCATCATAATGGCTTTGTCTAAGATTAGCCCTTCTGCACTCCGGGATGGGTTTCCCACTACCAAGGAAAATGCCCAAACAGGAATTCTCATGTGGTTTCTTGTGCAACCACATAACAGGTGCTTTACAAAAGCAGAAAGCCTTTGAATAAGGACAAATCGGTTTTGGGGTGAGTTACACACATATAGTAAAAGTGTCAGCCTTGCTCCCTGTTATTTTCTCTTTGACACAGATTGAAAGAATCCAGGTGTACCTTCCAGAAGAATTCAGTTGCTGCAAGTTTGTCCACTTGAATCTTATAAAATGTTTTATAATTTAATAATATTATTGCCAATACATAAGGGAATTTGGTTTTAAAATTATGTGTAGTGTACAAAAGAATGAAGACAGTAGAGATTAGCTAATTGAGTTAGAATGGAATTAAGACAAATCAATTGAATTGAAATCCCTTTCTACCTTCCTTCTCCAAAAATTATTCAACATCTACTATGTGCCAGAAATTGTTCTTGACTCTGCTACTATAAAGTCAAATAAAGAATGTTCCTTTCCCATGTAAAGGATTGGGGAGATTAGCACTAAACAAACAATTGCCTTGCAGGGTGCAAGTGCTGTGAGAAATATCTATGAAAAGGAAGGAGTTGCAGGAGTGGACAGTGGGCAGTAGATAGTGCTGACTTGCCTGCAGAGCTAAACATTGACATGCAGAAATAAATCTTACAAGATTAACACAAGTTATCTAGACACAGATGGTGAGGGTGGAAGAGGGCATGTTAGCAAAAAAAAAAAAAAAACAAAAAAACAAAAAAAGTGCAAAAAAACACAGCTTCTCAAACAGATTGAATTGAAAAAGTCCCCTTGGGGAAATATTGACCAAACAAGAGTCCTCATCTAGCAGATTGCCTGCCAACCCAAGGAGGTTAAAATTCAATTCTAACTCTGACCCCCATTGAAATGGCCATTTTGATTATCCCTGGAATGTTTCAAAACAAACCTGGATTCTGAATTCAGCATTCCTGACACGATTCTTGGTCTGTTCCTTTTGCTTATATTTCAATATAAGTATGGCTAAAACATGTACCATCTCTATCTTACTTTCATAAGTAAAATAACACACACACATACACACACACGCGCGCGCGCGCAACTATGCTACTTAAAGTTTCACTAAGAACTTGCCCAAAATTATACTGTTAATGAAGACTTAAAACCAGTATTAACTTCATATATGATAGATCTTTCTCCTACAGTCATGCGTCAACAGGGGTTTTGTTTTGTTTTTATATTTCCTACTTCCATTATTTTAGTCATCATTGTCATTTATAATTGTACATTAAAAATCATATTTAGAGCACTTTCTATTTCTTGAGCCACTTTTATGATCATCATATTAAAAACACATAAATTACATTTTGTGCAAAGCTTTCTTCTTAAAAATAATTTAATAATTTGTTTACTCTCTACCTTAATAAACGTAATTGTATCATCAACAGAATCTAACCTTCCTTTGATGATTTAGGAAAGTTTCGAGGCATTAGGTTAAATTTTCTGATCACATCAATTTTCATAAATATAAAAAGCAAAAGTTGAAAAAGACATGGTAAATTAGACCAAAATAGTACTGGTCCCAGAATAACTTTCTGACGTCAGTTTCTTTATCATTTCATGAGGTCACTAAGAGTGTCTGTTATTGTGAAGATTAAAGTAATTAATATGTATAAAGTATGATAGCTTAGAAGACTTCCTGGTACAGAGTAAGCACTCATTAAATGTTAGCAACTGTTATTGTTATTATTAATTTTAAAAACCAGCCATATTTAGTATTCTACCACCCACTAAATTGGCAAGCAGAAAAAAAAATCATGCCCATTGTATTTTAAAATGTGCTTTAAAATATTAGAAGCATTATGACAACCTAAGAATTGTTTGTTTAGTTATTCAAAACATTAGATTCTTTATCTTAAGTAGCTTTGTTTTTAAATTATATATGTCAGGGCTCAGAACACAATACACCAAAATATGGCATCTTGGCATACTGAGTATTTCAAACTTAAGGAAATTGATAAAACTGCAAAAGCAGGAAGGTCTCTCTGATCTTCTCCCACCTTCTCTCTCCTAAAACAGGCCATAGACACTGAAATTCCCCTCACCCCTTCTTCCCTGAAGCAGACCATAAAACCTAGAAAGGTCACTCTCTGACAGTTCCTCTTCCTCTCCTCTGAAGACCATCATGTGACTGGTATCCTGCCTTACACCTAGAGGGAAGCAATGTCATAGAGACACAGGAAAGAACCCGAACAGACCTTGCTGCACTCTCCCCAGTTTCTTCCCATTAGATCAGACCCTTTAGTTCTCCAACCATACTTCTGCATCACTCTCCATAAAAATACTCTGATTTCCCTGGATCTTTGGGTCTTCGTTTCTGAAGGCTCCCATGTAAGATAAAGCTTATATCAAATAAATGTGCTATGCTTTCTCTTGTTAATCTGTCTTTTATTATAAGGGTGTCAGCCATGAACCTTGTGATAGGTGAGGAAAAGATATGATTTTTTTTCTCCCCTGAATGTAATATTGAAGGTTTGCCCATGTGGAAAGAAAGATTTACGTTTCAGAAATTCATTTTGGAAATTCAGAAATGTTAAGATGGCTACATATGGCTGAAAGTCTGTTTGATATGTTAAACCCCCAGACTTCTATGAGCTCATTCTTTGGAACCTTAGACTGTAACATTTTGCCATGTTTAGAATTATAGTTAATTCCTAGCACTCTGGGAGGCCGAGGCGGGTGGATCGCTCGAGATCAGGAGTTCGAAACCAGCCTGAGCAAGAGCGAGACCCCGTCTCTACTAAAATAGAAAGAAATTATCTGGCCAACTAAAAACATATATATAAAAAGAAAAAATTAGCTGGCCATGGTGGCACATGCCTGTAGTCCCAGCTACTCGGGAGGCTGAGGCAGTAGGATCGCTTAAGCCCAGGAGTTTGAGGTTGCTGTGAGCTAGGCTGATGCCACGGCACTCACTCTAGCTCAGGCAACAAAGCAAGACTCTGTCTCAAAAATAATAATAATAATAATAATTATAGTTAATTTATTTGATTAAATCTCAATTTTTATTTTAGTTGTGAATATTTTAAACAGAAGTAACACTGCTCATTAAAAAGTTCTTAAGTATTATAAGATTTATCTAATATTAACAATCTTCATTTGTTCTTATAAAAGTCAAACATTCATTTTTTTACCATGCAGGATATAACTTTATATCTAATGTCAGTATAGTTTATGGAATTTTAATATTAGCAAGTATAATTTTAACTACTCTATATTTTACAAGTTGATTATGTGGCCCTAATATTACTATTATTAATATAATTATTATTATATGCCTTGGTGCCAAGAATGTAACATATTTTCTTATGTGAGTATATTTTAAAATATAGGAGATGACTGAGTTATGGTACTTGATGCAAAAACCAAGCTTAAGCATCAAACCTTTCACAGAGATTTGACTAGCAGCCACAAACTGACTGAAGTAATGAATTTGCACATACTTGCCAAATGGATTATCTAAAATTATGTCACAAAATGTTAGTGCACACTGAAGAAGTCCTGTCACTATTTTTAATTGCAAAAGCTATATTTTATTTTAATTATGTGACTATGAACATCTTTTACCCATATTTAATTCAATCTGATATCCTTTCTCTCACTCTCTCTCTCTCTCAACTCTTCCCCTTTGTTCCTCTCTCACTCTTTCTCTTTCTCTCTCTCTATTTCTCCCAGACCTAGGGGAGTTTTGTGGTATATTTAAAAGCTGACATAGATTCTTCTGGTGCCTCTGCTTGTGTTTCTTTCATTATGCATTTTCTTAGATTCCACATCATCTAGAGCATGAAATCTACTGATAACATTCATTTTTCACCTTGTCATCTCCATGTGTATCAGGCAAGATAATCAATTATTAAAAGTCTTTTAGCAAGAATATTTTCCCCAGCATACTAGCTTACCAGTTGGGAGAGAAACTTTAACAAAGCAATAATTAAAACAGACATAAGGCAAGCTATTTTCTTGCTTTCGTGGTTTACATGGAAGATACAGAAATCAGCAGGTCAAATATCTTTAATACCAGATGTCTAAAACATTACTTAGATAATGTAACTAAATTTTATCCCTACATTCTATCTACCCTAATTTTTAAACTGAATAGGTGAACTGGCCTAGCTAAAAAGAAAATTAAACAAAACAAACACACTTGATAATTTTTATTGTTTTATTTTCTAAATGATCAAAACTTTGTATAAATATTCAGAGATAAAAAGATAAATTACAGACTGATTTCTTGATATTTTTATTACCCTTATTCTACAGTTATCTGATGTTTCCAGCACAAATATACAAAGAAATTTCATCTGGAAAAATCTGCTAGCGGTATTTTAAGTTATTTTGTGTCTATCTGCTCTTGTGACAAGTATCTTCTGGTTTTCTATGACGTTCACATTTTATACTCTTGATATCACCATTGCTCACACTTGCTAATTTAATATGTGACATGATTTTACTGTTGAATAAAATGCTATTTCACATTTTTTACTTCTTCCATATCTACATTGATTTAATTAAGTAGTCCTGGTTTCTAATGCATTTTTTGGTTCCTCTAGTAGGCACAATTACTTGTCTAATTATGATTGCTTCCTCACTCCTTCCTAATGGCATAGAGATGATGACTTTGTTGGTGTCTCCTTTAGTTCTCATGTGATTCATTAAATCTGGATTAGTGAACAACCTGGTAACCCCATCCCCTCTGACAATGATGGGTACAAATTTGGGCAGGTGGGTGGTTTCTTGGAAATATTCCCTGAAAATTAAAAGGAGAACCATAGAAGAAGCTATTTCTCTTTATTCTTCTGATATTATATTATCTGGCCATGACAGAGTTGCTGGAGTTGCTGCACCATATTTTGACCTGGGGCGAGCTAGACTGAAGACCAAAGTAGACAAGCTAAGGAGGAAGTGGCTGAAAGATGATCCAAAAGAATCTTTATGCTTCATGAGAATTTTGAGTAACTAAATTAATCAACTCCATTCCTGCTCAACCTCAGGATATTTGTTATGGTTTGTTTGTTTGTTTGTTTATTTGTTTATTTGTTTGAGAGAAGGTCTCACTCTGCTGCCCAGGCTGGAGTGCAGTGGCACAATCACAGCTCACTGTATCCTTGAACTCCTGGCCTCTCAAAGTGCTGGAATTATAGGCATGAGCACCGCAGCCAGCCAGGATACTTACTATGAATTATAACAGATATCTTTATCTTTAAAGTCAGTATGCTTTATGGCCATTTGCATTTTGTTGATTAATGCATTTGAAAGCATTCAGTGTCTTTTCTCTTTAGGCACTATGGTGTTTGATACAATCAAAACAAAGCCTAACCTGTTGGTTCCTAAGCAGTGGTGTATTTTCCACTTTCCCCTCCATTCATTTGTAGACATGAAATTCGTTGTTACCTTCCTCCCAGATAGTGCTCCTCATTGTAGAATTTGCTTTGATAACTTATTAATGTCAGAGGATAGGTAAAAAATAAACACCCTTCAAGAAACACTTTCACTCTAATAAGGGATTTTAAATCAGATCTTAAGCCAGAGGAATGGAATATCTAATTTTAAAAAATTACAAGAATTGCAAAAGACTTGTGAGAAGCAGTTCTCATTGTCCTTTAATATTGTCCCTATGGTATCTTCATACTTAGTCCATTTCTTGACCATACACCTTCATTCTGTCAGGAGTGCTCAAAGTACTTTAAAGAGAATGAACTTGGATATACTGTAGTCTATTCAGGGGAATAATATTAAGAATTCTACATTTGGAAAATGTCTGTAAATGATAAAAGGGAGCATGGCTGTGTTGTTTTTGTATGTGTGGATACACAATTGTTTCATTTCAGTCTTGTGTATAGCCAAGCCAGGACTGAGGCTGATACAATCATATTGATTTTCTTTTACAGTTGGAGAAATATGTTTGTTCTCTTTTAGTGGTGAAAAAGTCTTACTATACATAAAAGATTGTTGATACACAATTTCAGGGACTAATAATTGACTTAATTTTCATTAATTTATTCAAAAAAATCATGAGCACCTATTATGTATCTGACACAAATTTAGCTATTAGGGATACAGCATTGAACACAAGTCTTTGTGCTAATGGAGGGATTTGTAGTGGTATGGAGGGAGAAAAAGAGATAAAAAAAATATGTGCCATATATTAGGTGTCAGATTATGATTATTGTTATAGAGGAAAAATGCAGAAAAAGTAGAATAGGAAGTGTGCGGATAGGGAGGAGGGCCTCATTTTTCGTAAGGTAGTCAAGAAAGGCCCTATTGAAACATAACGTTGGAGTAAACACCTGTATCAGCATTTGTTGTGCCATGTTGTGCAAAATACCTTTCATGTGCAGAAATTCATGCTTGAGAGGTTGATGATAGGAATGTTTTATATTTAAGAAATTTCTAATAGACATAATAGAATATTCTCTATGCATGTAAAAGTCTCTATTGACATTTCTCAAAAGAGCCTCAGCTTCAAAACATTTAAAATTAAACTCATCCTCTTCCAAACCTATTATTCCTTTTATTCTTTTCTCCTCTTTTTTCCCCAATCATCATATAAATAGTAAGGAGCACTACCACCATTGTATTTCAAAAATATGGACATCATTAAGAAAGCCTCCTTCTAACTCAATGCCCAGGCTGAACTAAGGTATTATCTCATCTGGGAAGCTGCATTTTCTACTTCCAAAATCCAATTGCTAATATTGTCTAGCGCAAATACAACTAACTACAAACTCCATTTATTTATTTATTTATTTATTAATTTTTCTGGGGGTGAGCAGGTTCCACTAAAAACTAGAAACATGCTAGACAAATTTGGAAAAAAATGTTATACCATTTATTTTTTTGTATATTTACTTTATAAGTGTGGTCATTTTGTTAGACAAATAAAACCAATAGAAGAGGAGAAAAACGGTTTTGTGTGCTATTAACAGAAATAGTGTCTCCCAGAAATGGACTTGCAAATTGCTGCCGTAGTGCCATTTCATTCACTATATTCTCTTTAAAAAAGAAAATTGTGTGCCTTGAATATGTTAAGATAGTTGATTTAAGATATCTATATATCTATTATTACTGACTGCTGAAATTTAGCCTTGGAAAATAACATTCCAGTTGCTGTTTTAAAAACAATTAAATGAGGTTTCTTAAAAAAGGTATTTATTTTACAATACATGTTTTTAGGATCTGTGTTTCTTAAAACCATTAAATGAGGTTTCTGAACAAAAAAGAAATTTATTTCATAAGAAGTATATTAAATATCTACTCTCATAATATAATTTCTAAGTATTAAGAAATATAAATAGATTCTCAATAATACATACTCAGTAAAACTGGCTTATTACTTATTAAATGTAATATGCCATTTTAAAATCCCATAGAAGGATAAAAATTTCTTTTTTTCTATTTATAATATCATGAGGGTACATAGGTATTACATCTGGATCAATTCACAGGCATACCTTGTTTTACTGTGCTTCGCACGTATTATGATTTTTTACATGTTAAAGTTTTGTCAAAACCCTGCATCAAGCAAGTCTATTTGGGCCATTTTTCTAATAGCATGTATTCACTTCATATCTCTATGTCACAATTTGGTAATGCTCATTATATTTCAAACTTTATCACTATTATTATATCTATTGTGGTGACCTATGATGAGTAATCTTTGATGTTAACAATATAATTGCTTTGGGGTACCACAAACCATGCTTCTATAAGACGGCAAAGTTAATTGATCAATGTATGTGTTCTGACTGCTTCACTAACAAGCCATTCATTCCTCCATCTCTCTCCCTTTTCTTTAACTTCCCTATTCCTATCACACAATAATATTGAAATTAGACCAATTAATAACCCTACAATGGTTTCTACGTGTTTAAATGAAAGGAAAATTCACATCTCACTTTAAATTGAAAGTTAGAAATGATTAATATTAGCAGGGAAGGCATGTAAAAAGCAGAGATGGGCCAAAAGCTAGGTCTCTTGCACCAAACAGGAAAGTTGTAAATGCAAAGGAAAAGATTTTGAAGGAAATTAAAAATGCTACGCCAATGAACACAGAAATGATAAGAAAGCAAAACAGCCTTATTGCTGATATAGAGGAAGTTTTAGTGGTTTGGATAGAAGATCAAATCAGCCACACATTCCCATAAGCCAAAGCCTAATCCAGAGCCAGGTCTTAACTCTCCTCATTTCAATGAAGGCTGAAGAAGGTAAGGAAGTTGCAAAAGAAAAGTTGGAAGCTACTAGAGGTGGGTTCAGGAGGTTTATGGTAAGAAGCCATCTCCATAACATAAAAGCATGAGATAAAGTAGCAAATACTGTTGTAGAAGCTGTAGCAAGTTTTCTAGAAGATGTAGCTAAAATGACTGATGAAGGTGGCTATACTAAACAAAAGATGAAAGTGAATGCCTAGCTTCAAAGCTTCAAAGGACAGGCTGAGTCTCTTGATAAAGGCAAATACAGCTAGTGACTTTAAGCTGAAGCCAATGTTCATTGACCATTCTCAAAATCCTAGGGTCCTTAAGAATTATGCTAAATCTACTCTGACTGTGCTCTATAAATAGAAAAACAAAACCTGGAAAATAGCATGTCTATTTACACCATGGTTTACTAAATATTTTAAGCTCACTGTTGGAAACTACTGCTCAGAAAAAGATTCCTTTCAAAATATTACTGTTGACTGACAATGCACCTAGTCACTCAAGAATTCTGATGGAAATGTACAAGGAGATTAATGCTAGTTTCATGCATGCTAATGCAACATCCATTCTGCAGCTCATGGATCAAGAAATAAATTTGACTTTCAAGTCTTGTTGCTTTAGAAATACATTTTGTAAGGCTAGCTGCCATAGATGGTGATTCCTCTGATGGAACTGGGCAAAGTAAATCGAAAACCTTCAGGAAAGGATTCAAAATATTAGAAGCCATTAAGAACATTTGTGGTTCATGGGAGGAGGTCAAAATAGCAACTTTAACATAAGTTTGAGAGAAGTTGTTTCTATCTCCAGTGGATGACGTCGAAGGGCTGAAGACTGCAGTAGAGGAAGTAACTGCAGATATGGTGGAAATAGCAAGAGAACTAGAATTAGAAGTAGAGCCTGATCATATGACTGAATTGCTACAATCTCATGATAAAACTTACGTGGATGAAGAGCTGCTTCTTATGAATGGGCAAAGAAAGTGGTTTCTCGAGATGGAATCTATTCCTAGTGAAGATGCTGTGAATATTGCTGAAATGACAATCAATGGTTTAGAATATTCCATAAACTTACTTAATGAAGCAGGTACAGGGTCTGAGAGAACTGACTTCAATTTTGAAATAAGTTCTACTGTGAGCAAAATGCTGTTTGACAGAATCACATGCTATAAAGAAGTCTTTCATGAAAGGAAAAATCAATTGAAGCAAAGTTCATTGTTGTCTTATTTTAATAAATTACCACAACCACCCCAACCTTTAGAAACCACCACCCTCAGATAGTCAACACTGAGGTAAGACCCTCCACTAGAGAAAAGATTACAACTTGCTGAAGGCTCAGATGATCATTATCATTTTTTCAGCAATAAAGTATTTTTAATTAAGTCACATACTATTTTAGACATAATTTTATTGCACACTTAATATAATATAGTGTAAACATAACTTTTATATGCACTGGGAAACCAGAAAATTCATGTGACTTGTTTTATTGCAATATTAGCTTTATTATTGGTCTGGAACCAAACCTGCAATATCTCCCAGGTATGCCTATATTGTATAAATTCATCCCAATTCAAGTTCTGGTCCCTCACCCTATCAACCCTCTTCCAAGATTCTTGAATCATCTTGAACCTAATCCCTCATTTTCCTTATTCCCAAGGAGTTATGCTAAGGCTTTTACTCCTCTGTTTAAATTTAAAGCATTCTTAATGTTAATGTTTTTGCATGAGTTTGTACCAAATGAATGACTGACATTCACTATGCCTAGAACATTCATTCTCTTCCTGAATTGACATCTTTATTTTGACATGGCTGAAGTATCAATAAGCTATTTACTGGCAGTTACTCTTGCTACAAAGGCACCTAATCAACAAATATTATTAACTTCCTAGTGCAATCAAAATATTGCAGGAGATAAATAAAAAAAATAAAATCATTCTTTCTTTTCAAGGTTATTACAATCTAATAGGTGGAAAACTGCATATGAAAATAATAGCATCATGAATGCTACGTGTATGAATTGCTTGAGGTCAGAGGAAGATGAAAATTCTTCTGGTTAGAATGACACAGAAAGCTTATTAAAGGAAGTGACATTAGTGCAGAGCCTCGGTAGTTAGGTATAATTTTAAGATGTCAAGATTGGATGTGCTGTGTCATATTGGATTTAGTTAAAAGTACATAACATTAGTTTCACAAATTACTATGTAGTCAATTTGCAAAGTACCTTATAGTTTAAAATGTATTTTCATAAGAATGTAAGAAATAAAAAATTATAGGCCTAGCATAGATTTAGTATAATGATTATATATATAACAAATAGTTTCCAATTTTACAAAAGATTTTGCCTCTAGTCCTTAACTCTTTATAGGAGGAAAGAATCATTTAAAGTGTAACTAACATAACTGTCTAGTTATTTCAATATCTATAATGACTAGTATGCAAATTATAAAATGAGCTTAATAACAATTTTTCTGACATCACAAAACTTATAAAGTATTTTTCCTTATTCCTGAGATCTAGTTTCCTTATATTTCCTTAGAAATATGAAGCAATACATCTATTCTTTGAACTGAATTTGAAAAAAAAACTAAAAATTAAGAAAACTATGTTGTCTAGATTTTATTAGTATCAGGAACTTTCAAACTCCCAGTAACCAAGGATTAGGTTGTTTGTAAGTAGTGTAGCTGTTACTTTGTATCCCATCTCTACTTCATGGTTATTGAATATATGATTATAATTTGCGAAAGCGATGAGACTTACCAACAGTTTATACTATGATTGGTTACGGCAGAGTTAAGCAGACTTAAACCCCTGAAAGGAGGGATACTTCTCTCACAGGCATGGTAAAGTGAGGTTTCCTTGTTGCCATTGCTAATGTTTACCCTATTTCTTTTTGTGGATGACCCACCATAGTATCCTGAGAAGCCAAAATGGGATACACAGGGTCTAATGGAAGCCCAACTTAATAACACTTAGGCCTATCCTAAGGGTCTCACGTGAGTATGTTAGGGACATCAACAGCAGACTGGGAGCACATTCCAGCATTCCAGGCAGTGATTAGGTGGTTTCTCCTTGGCAGTGAATATAAATTGACATTAGATTCAGGCTTGACAGCAAAATATCTGGAGCCTTTTGATCTAACATGCAGCACATATTGTTCCTTTCCTGTTGCTGTGGAGAAAAAAATGCACTTAGTCAACTCCTCTCCAGTGTGTTCACAACTATATTCCAGTGTTTCCAGGAAGCATTAGATAAGAGTGGGAGGTGGTGAGGCAAACATCCTATGGTGTCACACTGTCTCTAAGCCAATTTTGGAGACTGCATGACTCCTGAATCATAATAGCTCCGCAGTGCGAGCATTTACTTTGTCCAGGCAATATTGTAAGTGCTTTACATGTACAAACCCACTTAATTCTCACAACACTATATAAAAGAAATACTATTAATATCTCCATTTTATAGATGAAAATGGCGGCACAGAGAAACTAGCCCCCTATAAGTATCATACAGAGTAGTTTCACTGCCCTAATAATCAATCATCTGTGCTCCTCCTATTCATCCCTTCCTCTTCTCAATCCCTGGAAATCACTGATCTTTTTACTGCCTCCCTAGTTTTCTCTCTTACAGAATGTCATATAGTTGGAATCGTGCAGTATATAGCTTTTTCAGATTGGTTTCTTTCTCTTAGTAATATGCATTTATGCTTCCTCCATGTCTTTTCATGGCTTGATAGCTCACTTCTTTTTAGTGCCAAATAACATTCCATTATCTGGATGGATCAGAGTTTATTTATCCAGTCACCTATGGAAGGACATCCTGGTTCCTTCCAAGTTTTGGCAATTATGAATATAGATGCCATAAACATCTATCTGAAGGTTTTTATGTGGACTTAAGTTTTCAATTTCTTTGGGTAAATTGGAAACAGTGCAATTGCTGGATCCTATGGTAAGAGCATGTTTAGTTTTTTAAGAAACTGCTAAATTGTCTTCCAAACTGGCTGCACAATTTTGCATTCCTACTAGCAATGAATGAGAGTTCCTGTTGCTTGACATCCTCACCAGCATTTGGTGGTGTCAGTGTTCCAGATTTTGGCCATTCTAAAGGTGTTTAATGGTATTTGTTTTAATTTGCATTTCCCTGATGACATTATAATGTGGCATATCTTTTCATATGTTTATTTGTCATCTGTATATATCCTTTGGTGAGATGTCCATTAAGGTTTTTGACCCTTTTTTTAAATTTTTAATCATATTATTTGTTTTCTTATTGTTGAGTTTTAAAGTTCTTTGTACATTTTGGATAACAGTCCTTTATCAGATGTGTCTTTCCCAAATGTTTTCTCCCAGTCTATGATTTGTATTCTCTTGACATTGTCTTTCTCAGAGGAGAAGTTTGTAATTTTAATGAAGTCCAAATTGTGCCTTAGGTATTATATCTAAAAAGTCATCGCCAAACCCAAGGTCATCTAGATTTTTACCTGTGTCGTCTTCTAGGAGTTGTTTAGTTTTGGTCTATTATACATTTTGAGTTAATTTTTGTGAAGGGTTTAAGATCTGTGTCTAGATTTGTTTGTTTTCATGTAGATGTCCAGTTGTTCCAGCACCATTTGTGGAAAAGACTATTTTTTCTCCATTGTATTGCCTTTGCTCCTTTGTCAAAAATCAGTTTCGCGTGTGTGTGTGTGTGTGTGTGTGTGTGTGTATTTCTGAGCTCTCTATTATGTTCCATCGATTTTTTTCTCTAATTTTTCACTACTACTGTACTGTCTTGATTGTTGTAGTTGTCTTGATTATTGTAGCTTTATAATAAGTTTTAAGTCAGGTAGTGTCGGTCATCCAACCAAATATTTGAAATGTCAAAAATCTTCAAGTGTGTAGGGTTCATAATGAAAAGAAACTGAGAATAAAGGAATAAAGGAATACTTAATTGAAGATATAAATAACCGAAGATATTGAGAGAATGACATTTAGCATAAAATACCAATGGGAGTTCATTATTTAATTGACTTTTGATATTAGCATAATGTTTTAATTTTCATGAGAGCCATAAATATCTTTGAGAAAGAAAATAAATTATAAGGGATACTAGTTAGCTGTTGATTTTTAATTCTTCTCTGTATTATAATATTCAAACATTTCCATTGGCCTTTAATAATTTACATGCTTTAAATCAAAAATAATGGATTTGTTTAAGAACTTTTCTTTTCCTTGAATGGACTTGTTTCTTGGACTGTTTTTGATCTTGAAATATACTCAGTACATATGAACTTGCTTAAAGAAATGGAGTTAAATTGTTTTAATATCACTATATGAATTCAAAAAATAAATTATTTGAATAATTTAGAGGGATTTGTATTTGCCTAAACATAGTCATAGAATAAGTCCTTATAAACCAACCTAGGCAAAGCCTACTTCAATGTAAGGACAAGAGACAAACCATTAAAGATTTAGAAGCAAGAGAAAGTTATTTCCTTATTTGCCTATATACTTTCATTAAAGAAATGTCAGAAAATTCTATTTAATTTTGTAAAAACTATTTCACGGATTAAGCTATTTCAGAAATTATATGAAAATAAAATATTTTCCCTAATGATTTTGTTTTAAAATATGATGAGTGCAATGCACACTGTCTGGGGAATGGACACCCTTAGAGCTCTGACTTGGGGGGACAGGCAGTACATGGGCAACGTTATGTAACCTGAACTTTTGTACCCCCATAATAAGCTGAAATAAAAAAAATTTGTTTAATTGTTTAATACAATCACTAGTTGTTTAACTTTCAGAAAGGATAATTAGTTTGGACATAACAAATCCCACTTCCCCCAAATCATTTGGATCACCAAACAGAAATATTTTTTGTGTATTCTCTATATAACTTTTCTTATTGTCATAGTAATGACTTTATTAGTCCTTAAAGGTGCACATGTACACATACACACACACACACACACACACATACACACATACTGGCAGAAACATCCAGATAGACAAAGACAGAGAAATATTCATACACACACACACACACACACACACACACAGGACATAGTGTGGTGCATTCATATTAGGAAACTACAAGTTTTCTCACTGTAATCTCACTTATCCATGATGATAAGCAATATTTAGCAAGAGAGTAAAGCTGGTAAATTTCTGTAACACCTGGGCAAAGTTCCAATGGGCATGCCCACATGTTTAACAGACAGACAAGCAACCTCATTTAACCTTGCTACTGCCAACATGAAAATGCAGGGGAGCAAAAGAAATGTGTTCTGGCCTTGCCACATTGATACAGCAGGGTAGCTATTTTCATTATTGTTATTACCTAATTTTAAATTTACAGTATTGCTGTTCTTCCCTGGATCTGGGCCAGATACTTTGGGAGGTGCATTAACATATGCAGACCTCTTAGGGGACCCTTAAGAGTATTTCACTGGAAATTTACTACATGGTTTCCCTTAGTAGAATGAAAGTGTTATCATGCCTCCGCAAGTGCCTCAGAGTCCCAGAAATCAGAGGAAAAAAGTGTTCTCTCTGTTGTTTGATGATGATAGTACTGTTATCCTTCTTTGCTTTTTGGTGGCCAATACTGCATCAAGGTATCGTGATACAATGATTCTGCTCTTTTAATTTCAAATAAATTACTGCTTCTGGCATCCTGTCTCTGAGATGAAAGAAGAGGAATTAGTTTCGGTGAATCAGTCACAGGTAATAGAAATGCTAGTGAAACCAGCCACTAAGGCTTTCTTGACTTATCTACTGAATGTGAGGAACCCTGGAAATTAGTTCTAGCTCAAAATGTTAAACACGTTACCTTACTTTTCTGGATCCTAGTTTTCTAAACTTAAAAGTAAAGTTATCAAACTGAATGATTGCTAAGGAAATTTCTAGTTAAAGCATTCCTTGATTTTAGGTTATTAAACCTCATCATCAGCAATGCCACAAAATAATTTTCTAGGTTATCATAAATTAAAAAATAAATAAGTAAATAATAGACATATGCTTCACCCATAGATTTTCCATCTATCTAAACCACAATTCTAGTACAATATCCAGATCTTTACTGAAATTACATATTGGAGATATCTCCTTAATTATTCCACATCTGACAACCAAATTCATCATCTTCCTCATCCCCAAATAACTTTCCTCTGCTGCTTTCTCTGACTTGGATTATGATTAAAAAACAGAAGTTACAGCAGTGTGGGTATACAGAATGGGACTAATTAGCCATGAGGAGGAGAGTTACCTAGAAATTCTAGGGTATGGAATGTTTGAATTATTAATAGAACATCTAAGAGTAAACTGGAATTGAAGCTTAAGGCAGAAGTGGGGTTGAAATATAAAGTGGGAGCCTCTGTCATGGGAAGTTATGGATGTGGAATGAGTTTACCCAGGGAGAGAAATACAAACGGTAAAAGACGTTATACGGAAAAAGTGCAGGAAAGGATTTTTTTCTAAGTAATAGAGACCAAGGGACATTGAAATGCAGAAACATACAGTGTGCAAACTTCTAAAAGCTAAAAGCCTGAAGCCTTCTAACATCCAAGCTGTCAGGACAAGTCATGCACAAGGAGAAATTCAACCTTCATGACTGTGTTTTCAAGCCTGGTTACTTCACCCTGATTCTGGCCAACTTATATCTCTGAGAATAATCAAAGTGATATGTAAGTTAAGAATTAGATGCTTAACACCCTATGGAGCACCGATTGTTTTGTCTCATTTTGTTAAAGTGATTCATTTCTTGGTTATTTCATATTTAAATTTCAATAAATCATTGTGTAACTCTAAAGATATATTTAAAGTATAATTAGATGAAATGAACAAAGGCTTTGAAATACTGTAGTCCAGCATCCTATTCCAGCCCCAATCCTTAAGAAAGTCATATGACTTTACAGTTTTTATTTGACTCTATATGAAACAATTAAAAAAAATCAAACATCCAAATTGTATTCTGTGTCCCAGCATCCTATGGATAACAAAGACAGTCCCCAACTTACGATGGGTCAACTTATGATTTTTTTTTTTACTTTATGATAGATTTATCAGAGAATTAATTGCATTTTTAACTTATATTATTTTTGAGTCATGATGGGTTTATCGGGATGTAACCTCATTGTAAGTTGAGGAGTATCTGTAATGGTTATTTGCCTCACTAAGATTACTGAGATTATTAAATAAGGCCATTCATGAACAGGGCCTTGCAATAGTAGGTGATCAAACCTGTTATTTATTCTAAATTGCCCTATCATAGTAAATATACGTAATGACAATGCCTTGCACAAAGACAAAAATCAATAGATAAATGATTTAATCTGATTTCTCATTCAAGAGAAATTCAGCTGACTAAACAGGAGTGTCAATGAATAAACAGTTTATGTACATAATCATACATGGATCAACAGTACACAAGGAAACAGGCATGAAACACATAGGTAGCAAACAGCAAAACCCCAGCTGCTGCCTTTTAAGAACAGGGAATTAGAACATGGATTGGCTAGATGGAATTGTGATTTCTCCCTGCCAAATTGACATTTAGTTACAGTTTTTAAAAGAGGACCCCTAGGTGGTGTTGAAGTTGCCCATGAATCATGAAATTATGTGCAAAGTTCTGTTATGCTATGCATGCTTTTTTTCATGGAAGAGAATCCATAATTTACATCAGAATTATATATTGAAGGAAAAGCTGCTGACTGGATAAATTAAATTAGTATAGCTCCCGAATTTTGACATCATCCAAAATAAAATTAGAAGAAGAATATCTTACATGAGATGAGAAAGAGTTAGACAAAGAATAGGTGTTAAATATTTCCCTCAAAGCAAACGGTACTTTTATCTACTTAATGGTTGTTTGTTTCTTTACTTTAAAAGAGAAAATTACTTTTTAGAAAATATGGATAAAAACTGGTAAGGCTGCCATTAAAAAATAAAACAAACAAAAAAACCCAACAATCACTATATGTTTGGGGTTTAGAACAGTTTGAAGTTCCTCCTCCAATGCCTGATAGTTCTTAGAAAATCACCGTCCATGAGTTGCTCTTTATCACTGTCAGGGAAAAAAGTTTTGTGATGTGTTAAGCTCTGGTGATGTTTGCCATATCATAAGTGCCTTTGTCATCAGTTAAGTAGTCTCTTCAAGCCAATTACATATTCCAATGTACAGTAGTATTTTCTATTTTTTTTTACCTTTATTTCCCCTATGCTATTTCACTGAAATAAATGTGGGGCTGAATTCACTGTAGACCTTAACATGGAAGTGCATTTTCTCTCCCATTAAGAGCACACAGAGACAAAGTACTTATAAGAAATGATAACGAAAACATTACCATTTGCCCAGGTATGCTCACAGCTCAGGTTCTACTGGCTTTAGGAGGCTAAATATGAGAAGTACCACAACGTTAGCAAGGATAATTACTGTTATATGTTTACCTATGTGGCCATGTCATTTTATCTTCACTTGCTCTATACAAATAATTATAGTTTAGGAACAATTTTCCAATTTTATACTTATGCGCGTGCGTGCTCGCTCTCTCTCTCTCTCTCTCAATTTTCTACCCTTATGCTTGTGTTCTCTTCTCTCCACACCCCCCATAACCTCATCAAAATAGCAATCAATCAGAGATAGGTGGATTCTGAGCAAAATATTTTGATTAATTGACCCAGAAATATTTTTCCTATCTCTTTTTCCAGAAATCACTTTCTTTCTCTTTTGCAAGAAATCACATATATCCTGGATCAAAATATGTTAAATTACTCACATTCTTAAAATCCTCTGGAATATAAAGGGTGCGGAACATGGGTACAAAGTTGAAAGGAATAGATTTTTTTCTATTTATTGTTTTTTCAGTCTCTAGCCAGCTATTAGAAAAACCTAAAAATAGAAAATGCTGCTGGAAAGCAGAGCATAGAGGAGTATTTTCACTGGTTAGTCCACCTTGGATGATGGTGGCACTAGACTTTGTTGTGTATTTCTATGTCATTTGACATGTGTTAATAAGTAGGTGTTTCTTCTGGGATTTGGAACAAAAAATCTAATGAAGTGTTTTGCTGCATCATGAGCAGGTAATTTCAATAGCCTTTTCCAACAAGGAATAGATTCTATGGAGGCCCAGATGCTAGACTGCAATCTCAAATCAGCAAGCAGCCCACTTGAAAGCTCTCTATGCATAGCCAGGAGGAAGGTTTTACTGTGCATTCTGCCACTGACTTTTGGGATTTCTGCTTCTCACCTGTAAAATTAGGAGCTGGAATATACAGCTAAAATCAGTTCCCTTCTAATCCTAATACTTACTAATGCTGCAATCCCAGGAAATCAAATCATATTTATTACAAACATGTATAAATTTTAAATAAATCACATCTGATTAAGGAACTAAGATGTGTCCCTATGAGTAAAGCATATGATCTCTTACACATGGACTTTGTGATATCTGTTTTGGCTGCTCAGTATCCATTTAAAAATACTAGTTGAGCTCCAGTTATTTATAATTAGTTATATCTAGTGATTCTAACTAGTGCATTATTTTTTTGTTTGTTTTATTAAAGTGGCTGAAGAAATCCTTTATATGTTGTGATAATGTATCTATATTTTCCAAATATTAATTGAGAAAGAATGGAATGTTTGCCGTTATGGTACAAACTTCATCCTTCTAAAATTCCTGTGTTGAAGTCCTAACTCCTTGTATCTCAGAATGTGACTATTTTTGGAGGCAATTTCTTCAAAGAAGTAACTAAGTTAAAATGAGACCACTAAAATAGGCCCTCATCCAATATGACTAGAGTACATATAAGAAGAGGACATCTGGACACACAAAGAGACACCACGATGTGTGTGACCAGAGCAAAGACGACGTGAGGACACATCCAGAAGGAGATTTTGCAAGCCACGGAAAGAGGCCTCAAAAGATGCCAAACCTGCCAAAACTTTGATCTTGCACTTTTAGCCCCCAGAATAATGAGAATATGAACTTCTGTTGTTTATGACACCCAGTCTGTGATATTTTGTTATGGCAACTCTAGTAAACTAATACATCTGCCTTTCTCGCTTTCCATTTACCTAAAATAGTTGAGAATTTGGCTTCCTCTTTTTGAATAGTTTTATGATTGCTGACTGGGAAAAAGTGCCAGAGTCTCTATTTTTCTTGTGATTAAGATAGAACATTTATTTATAACTTTGCAATCCACTCTTCAGATTCGAATGTCTGAGAGGCACCCTCTCCAAGCGTTCATTAAATCACCAGCAAATACACATATACACAGCTTTGATATAGTAGCAGAAAAGTTTAGGATTTTGTGAACAGATTTTATTTCTATTCTTATTAACAATCAACCAAAATAGATGTATGTTTAACCTCATTATTTCTAGTGTTTAGAGGCAATCTGTGCCTACAGAACATCAACACAGTCAAATTGGTGAATTCAAACATCTGTCCAATTCAATAGGGGAAAATAGTGGAGGTAGTTATATAGTAAAGGGAGAAGTTTTAAAACATGGTTGAATGTCTTTTAATTAATTATTGTTTTATAAGTCAATATGAATGGTAGAATGTTCCCTACTTCTCATCCTTTTAAAAGTTCAGGAAGGCAAAGAAAAAATACCTATAATATCATAGCTAATAACCCAAAAGTACATCGTCATGATATCTTATGTACTGTCAATTCATTTAGTGTTTTAGTATTACCAAAGAACTTCTCCAATCAATTCTCTTTCTATTCTCAGACATCCTTTTTAGTATACACTTTAAAAATATGGATCATAGATGTTCTAATGGTTTGTATAAGTGCCAATATGTTTCCAGCACTTTTTCTTAATAAATTTTGTAAAAAAAAAAAAAAAAAGTTATAAAATGCTATCCAGCGATAAATATGAGCAAGACAATTTGGGAAGGCTGTTCAAAGATGATGTAATCTGGCTTCTAATTTTTACGGATGAATATTGGATGAAAGTGAGGTTATGGCATACATTCCAGTGAGATTTATTTTTAATTTTATGTTTATATCATGCCCTTTCTATACAATTTTTAAAATGGACTCTAAACATATCATTAAATGGCTGGATTTGTTATGGGGAAAACCAGATATAGGGCTTCCTGCATGCAATTTATAGCTGAAAGCCTTGTTACAAAATCTTTACTGCCAGAAAAACCATTAAAGTGATAATCAATTGTGGAGTGTCATGCCCAAAGGAATAGCATAAAGCAAAATGAAATGTTGCCAATTATTGAAAACATTCCCCAATATGGATTTTAAAATATGACTAGTTGTATGATAAACTCTACAAATTAGTTACTGCTTGAAGCTACAATGCTAAGCATTTCCAAAGAAATGAAATGGCTTCTGGTTTTCATTTTGAGCAGTGTGATAAAATATGGTGTTAGCTATTGAATAGTTTTCCCTTCATTTTCCAAAATCACTTTTGGATAGTTTCTGCACATTCAAAAAAAAGTAGATCATTAAGATTGTTATTGTAGTAATAAAAATAAAACACCTTCATAGACAACATAGGCTGCTTTTAAAAAATAAAAAACAACATCTTTATACAGTGAAAAAATAATTTATAAAGAAAAAGTGATATAATCAAAGTTCACTAAATAAAGGGAGGCTATCTTTTATTACAGGTGGTGTTTTTGTATATAACAACCCTGCTTTGAAGTTTCAGTATTACAATGAATGTATCTTTGATTTCAGTTCTTTTTTGGTAATATTCAGGGTTTGGGGGCTAATATTTTCTACCAATAATATGTATCAACAGCCAATAGCAATATGATGATGAGGGCTAGTTGTGCTTCTCCACCCTCTATACCACACATACCTGTCATGATTTTCCTTTACGTACCTCACCTTTGTTAAAACTCTATTTTGTTCCAGGTGCATGTCAATCCTACACATTGATAACATAAAAAAATAGGCTCCTGCCTGCTCAGGGTTTTAAATATAGTGTGTTCTTTATTTCTCAATTTTTGTAAAAGATTGACTTTATAAAATCTTAGAGCAACTATTTTGGAGCTATTTCCCTTATAGTAATTTTTTTATTATGACAAGTTTGACACTATCACATACTTGGAAACCTAGCAGTACCTACTCTAATAGTCTAAAAAAAAAAAAAAAATTTGTGTCAGGGGAGGCTTTTAATTCCAGATACAAAAACAAAGCTGAGTAACTGAATGCAAGGTATTTTTTTAAAGCATTTCAGTTTCCTTCATGACATAAATATAATATTTTGGATCATAATTATTTGAAGGTTTTGCTGTTTTTTTTGTTTTGTTTTCTGGTATCTCAGATAATTTAGATTATGGTTAACCAAATATTTGCTTCATTTTTATGTTTCAGAATATATATGAATTAACCTATTGAGGAGAAAAAGCAAAGTAAGCATATATAATAAACTTTCTTGCTTTTTAAAATTGATTTAATTTAGTCCTCAATTCAGTCCTCAATTACTCATAAGCAGATAATGCAAGGCAAAAATTTAATTTTTAATGAGAATCACTTAGAAAATCAAACATTGCAAGGAATGGGCCCTGAAAAACTGTTTCACAAAATTATTCAAATAAATTCAAAACTCAAATGGAAGTGATTTTTGATTTATACTTTATACACAGAATCCAGGGAATGACAAGTAGAATTTTACAAATAATCCAACTCCAATAGTGGTTAAACCAAACTTACTTACTTACTTAATCTTCACAACAACTCCATGAGATAGGTACTACTTTTGTTCCCATTTTATAGATGTGCTAACTCAGAGGACATAAGGAATTTACTAGTGCTAAAGTGATACAGCCAGCAAGTGGCAGAGTCAAGATTATAGCAGAGGCAGTCCGGGTGATGATTACACACTCTTAACCATTCTGCTAGTAATGTCATTTTTCAACTTTCCAGTTAGGAGCATTAAAGAAAGTCTGTGCTTTTGACACACTAAAAAGATCCTATTAATAAATACTGGTATTGTAAGAAATTAGGGAGCCGGCCACATAGCTGACAAAGGATCTGTGAGCTACTGTTCTATGGTCTGCTGATAAATGATTCTTCAAAATGTATTAATAATAAAGGGAAAGAAATTACATGTCATAAGTTCACAGAAGCCAAATATATGAGCCTTTTAAAAAATAATACATTTGAGCTAATGAATGCTTTAATGTTAAGAATTGGCAACAAAATGGAAATGGATAACTTTCTTAGCTAAGACATGTACAGAATAATTAAAAGAGCAGTAACAATAAAACTAATGGCTCAACTTCAAAATGTGGTGAAATATTATACCTAATTCACAAATATAGGCAAAGAGGAATATGACTCTATAGTTGCCAAATTACCCAAAGTCTGAATCTAAATAGTAACTTACTTTAATTAAAATTTATCAAATAATACTATTTTGCTGGTGGGAGGTAGGCAGAAAAATAAAGGGAATTAGCCATACCTCAACAAATATGCAAATCTTGATTTTGCTTTGCTATATCTTTAGGTATATTGAGTTTTATTTTCAAGAAATAAAAGATGAACATGAGCATAGCAACTTTTGTTTATATTTAAGGCTTGTTAAAAAATCCACTGAAAATGAAAGAGCATAACATCTTACTGTTTAAGCACATAATATAAATCAAACAGGCAATAAAAGCAAGCCAAATATTTCCTTAATAGTTGGCATAATTTTTAAGCAGGTGATTGAGCTATGTAGATGCTTGAAATTAAATGAGTACCTCTATTTATTTGCCACTATAGCCAAATATTTAACAACCTTTATATGTGATTTTAATCATATTTCTTCAAAATTAAAAACATACATGTCTTTAACTCTGTAATTCTTTTTCTAGAACTTATTCTACAAACATAATTGAAAACCACTCAATGACTTATATATGAGAATAATTTTTGTGGCATTGTTTCTAATAGCAGTGAATTAGAAACAGTCTAAATGCCAATGAGTTAAGGAAGAATTAATTATATTGTGTAGAAACACAATAAAATTCTGTGCCATCATTTAAAATATCAAGGTAGCTCAAGCACTAATAGGAAGATGCCCATAATATTTAGGTTGGTCCAAAAGTAATCATGGTTTTAACATTATTGAAATTTGCCATTTGATATTAGAATACATTCTTTTTTTTTAATTTCAGCATATTATAGGGGTACAAAAATTTAGGTTACATATATTTCCTTTGCCCCCCCCCCCCGAATCAGAGCTTCAAGTGTGTCCATCCCCTAAATGGTGCGCAGTGCACTCATTATGTACAACCCATCCCCTCCCCCCCACACACATCTGCCCGACACCCGATTAATGTAATTCTTAAATGTGATGATCAGTGAAACCAATCTGATGGTGAGTACATGTGATGCTTATTTTTCCATTCTTGGGATACTTCACTTAGTAGAATGGGTTCCAGCTCTATCCAGGAAAATACAAGAGGTGCTAGATCACCATTATTTCTTATAAGTAAATGTGGTTATGTTACACATCATTTTAATACACATTTCTCATTTTATGTTTTTTTTTTTGCTAATGACTTATTACTAGCTGCTTATTTTATATTTATTTTAGACTATGGAAATGATGTTAGACAAAAAGAAAATTCAATGATTTTTGTATTCGAGTTCAAAACAGGTCATAAAGCATCAGAGACAACTCTCAACATCAACAACGCATTTGGACCAGGAACCACTATTGAACGTACAGTGCAGTGGTGGTTCAGGAAGTTTAGTAAAGAAGACAAGAGCCTTGAAGATGAGGAGTGCAGTGGCTGGACATTGGAAGTTGACAATGACCAACTGAGAGCAATCATCCAAGCTGATCCTCTTACAACTACATGAGAAGTTACCGAAGAACTCAACCTTGACCATTCTATGGTTGTTCAGCATTCAAAAGGTGAAAAAGCTTGATAAGAGGGTGCCCCATGAGCTGACTGAAAATCAAAAAAATCATAGTTTTGAAGTGTCATCTTCTCTTCTTGTACTCAACAACAATGAATCATTTCTTGATCAGATTGTGACATGCAATGAAAAGTGGATTTCATATGACAACCTGCAACAACCAGCTCAGTGACTGGACCAAGAAAAAGGTACACAGCACTTGCCAAAGTCAAACTTGCAGTAAAAAAAGGTCATGGTCACTGTTTGGTGGTCTGCTGCCAGTCTGATCCCCTACAGCTTTCTGAATCCCAGTGAAACCATTACATCTGAGAAGTATGTTCAGCAAATCAATGAGATGCACTGAAAACTGCAACGCCTACAGCCAGCATTGGTCAATAGAAAGGACCCAATTCTCCACGACAATGCCGGATCCCAGGTCGCACAACCAACGCTTCAAAAGATGAACGAATTAGGCTATGAAGTTTTGCCTCATCCACCATGTTCACCTAACCTCTCTTGCCAAACCACTACCACTTCTTCAAGCCTTGACAACATTTGCAGGTAAAACGCTTCCACAACCAGTAGGATGCAGAAAATGCTTTCTAAGAGTTTGTCGAACCCTGAAGCATGAATTTTTATGTTACAGGAATAAACAAATTTATTTCTTGTTGGCAAAAACGTGTTGATTGTAATGATTCCTATTTTGATTAATAAAGATGCATTTGAGCCTAGTTATAATAATTTAAAATTCATGGTCTGAAACCACAATTACTTTTGCACCAACCTAAATAAATTCTAAACTGAAGAAAACTGGTTTCAGAATAATGTGGGCAGCATGATCATAGTTTTAAAATCACACACATACGGTTTTTGTATGTTGTAAATGACTGCATAAACAGAGAATTCAGAAGTATATACATTAAACAATTAACCATTGCTATCTGGTGAATAACAATAATAGAGTCAAATGAGGACTTTTATTTTTCACTTAGCATAATTATACTTAAAGTTTTAAGGGATAGCTATATTACTGCTGTAATACTGTTTAAAAAGTGATTAAAAATTAAAAAACAAAATTAACTAGCCTGTGAAGATTACAAATGAGTTTGAAAAGATTTTTAAAAATAGAGAAATCTAATGAAATAACATAATTGACATTTCTGACTTAAGTGTGAACAAAGACAATTATAAGAAGCAAAATCAAAATCCAAAAGTAAGCAGAGTTGATGGGAAATACTAGCTTCACACACTTTTATTTTAGTATAAACTTTAACCTCAAACTTTGTCAAATATTCTTCTCTAGGCAGGAGTGGAAATGCTATGTCAAGCAATGCTTTCAGTTTATAATTCCACAATCAAGAACATCATGACTCTTCCACTATTTAAGCATTCATTTCCAGAAAAATTAAGTCTCACTTTCTATACTTTAGGAAATTTTCCTTTGCATCAAAGCTAGTAAAAAATGGGAAAAAAAAAGACTTTTATTTTGGACAATATGACAATGTACATGTATAAAGAAACTCCACCTGGTACAGAACAGATTGTGTGTGGGTGGAGTGGGGGTACATATATATGTATATCATGTCTAAGCTGATGTAAAAACAAAACAAGAAAAAATGATTAAAACATAGGAAAAAGAAGAAAATACAATTCCACGATGGTAAACTTAGGAGCTGGCATTTATCCTGAGGAAATATGCTAAACTCCAGTGGCCTAGAATATGTTTGAAAGGAGTATGCACCTTTAGTGAAAAAGGTGGACAGAGGGCAGGAGCCCAGGGCTCCCAGGCAGATGGGAAGTTGTATAAAAGATGCCTCAATTTCCCAAATTATAGGACAAAAGCCAAACCTCCAGCACATAAATCACCATAAAACCCATTCCACAAAAGTAGAACATCTATCTAGGCCTGGGTTTGGAATGAAGCAAGACAAGATGATATACCTATTGAGTGATGGAGGGAAAAATATAAGAATGAAAAGAAAGACTCAATCCCCAAAAGCCAACAAACGTAAAAAAACAAAAACACTAAAGTTAACTTATAAAATAGCTGTCAAAACAGAAATAACAAAATGAGTCGTTGGGAATGAATCTAAGTGTGAGCATAAATAAAGTAAATGAAGATAATCTAAATTTTCACATAATAGATTTAAAACTAAGTGATACTGAAATTTCTACATATGAATCTGGTAGAATGTACTAAAATGTTATGTAGAGGAATAAAGAGAGATTTTAATGCTCACATTAGAAAAATACATGAGAAGTTAGTAAACTAAGAATCTGACTTAAGATGTTAGACAAGAAACAGAAGAATAAGACCAAAGAAAATAGGAAGAAAAAATAAAAGAGCAGTTACTAAAATGATCATATGGAAAAATATATAAACACCGCTATGTCCTCAAATTTAAAAACTTAGGTAAAGACATATTTTGGAAAGTAATATAAATGGCCAAATGTGAGTCAAGTAGAAATAAAAAGTTTGAATAACAATTTGAAAGCTGAATCATCAATAAAAAATATTTCCAAGAAAAAAAATATCAGAGTCAGAGGGCTACTGGAAAGTTGTCAAGGAAGAAAGATATCCAATTAAAAAATCTTTTTTTAAGAGACTAGAACAGGAAAGATGGCCTATTACATATAATTTGCATCATCTTGATTCTAAAACTAGAAGAGGCCATTCTGAGAAAGGAAACCTCAAATAGTTGCAAATATATAATATTAAATAAATTAATAGCCAACCAAAAAAATTAAGAAAATAGAAAACCTAAGTTATCAAGATCAAGTTGAATTTATTCCAGGAATGCAAGATAAAAGTTTGGCTCAACAAATTCCCCTATATCATTAATTCAACATTACAGATTAAAGAAGATACAGGGATATAGGGTTTAAAGGAAATATATATATATATATATCTCCCAACAAATGCAGAAGGAACATTCAATAAAATCCAACAACTGACAGATGGTGAAAATTCTTAGAAAACTAAGAATAGGAGAACATTTTCTTACCCTTAATAATAAGTATCAATGAAAGCAGCAGGTGTCATATTGATTGGTGAAAATTTAAAAGCATTATCTTTAAAATAAGGAACAAGAAAGAATACCTACTGTCACCTTCTCTATTTAACATTGTATATGAGGTCCTAGCCTGTGCAACAGACATTCAAAGAAATAATACTGGGTTATAAGTGTGTCTATCACCCAGATAGTGTTTACTGTATCTGTTAGGTAGGTTTTCTCCCATCTCCTACCCACTGTCCCCTGCTTGATTTCTACTGAGTTTTACTTTGTTCTGTGCACACTTATATCCCTGACTCAAACACAACAAAATTGGTACATGTAACCAAAGACATTTGTACCCCCATAACATTTTTTTTTTTTTTTTTTTTGAGACAGAGTCTCGCTCTGTTGCCCGGGCTAGAGTGAGTGCCGTGGCGTCAGTCTAGCTCACAGCAACCTCAAACTCCTGGGCTTAAGCGATCCTACTGCCTCAGCCTCCCGAGTAGCTGGGACTACAGGCATGCACCACCATGCCCGGCTAATTTTTTGTATATATATATTTTAGTTGTCCATATAATTTCTTTCTATTTTTAGTAGAGACGGGGTCTCGCTCTTGCTCAGGCTGGTCTCGAACTCCTGACCTCGAGCGATCCACCCGCCTCGGCCTCCCAGAGTGCTAGGATTACAGGCGTGAGCCACCGCGCCCGGCCACCCATAACATTTTAAAATAATAAAAAATAAATAAAAATTAAAAAAGAAAGAATACTGGTCATTAAGAAATAAAACTTTTATTAGCCACAAATATAGTTATCTATATTGGGAACCCAAAAGAAGATAAAAATGAATTATTAAAATTAATTTAAAAGTTTAGAAATGTTGCTGGATTTAAAAGCAATTTTAAAAGTCAATTGCATTTCTATGTATTAGTAACAAACATTTAGGAATAAAAATTAAAAAGAAGATACTATTTAAAATAACTACAGCATTAAATATTTAGAAATATATTTAACAAAAAATGTATGAACTGCTTTTAGATAATTATAAAACTTTATTCAAAAACAGTAATACATAAGACCTCACTTAATAGAAAATATAATGGCTAAGAAAATTCAATATTGTTAGGACATCAATTTTACCACAATACAACCATAGATTCATTACAATTTTAACCAAAGTTCCAAGTGGGATGAGTGTGTGAATTGATAATGAGCTGCTGCTTTATATGGTAAAGAAAATAGCTAAGAGGAGGAGGCTCCAAGATGGCGGACCAAAGACACCACCAGCCAGAGCATCTCAGTAAAAGGGAAAAGTTTAAATGAAAGAGAAAAAATGAACAAACAGACAAACATAGATCAGATGAAGGTCTGAAGGAGGGATGCCAGAACCTTCAGGAGACTTCTCAGGAAGAAGTTACAGAGCAGAACTGGAAGGAGAAATGTATCTGCAGAGACCAACCCCCAGGAGGCTAGGAGACCAGTGAGAAGGGCAGTTGTAGCAATTTGTTTCTTCCTCCTCACATCTCTAACAGTTGGTGGTTTCCCAAGCTGCTAGAGAAACGTTATACCCACATGAGCCCACCAACTGCTGCCGCCAGGGAGCTGAGAGCTTCTTGTGGACAGGGCACCAGGTTCCCAGCCCCCAGGGAGCACTTCCTGCCCCACAGACCTGAGTCTGGATGGCAGGTGCCATATTGTTTCTTTACCCACTGTGCACCCTTGTCCTCCCCAGGGGGCTTCAACTCCTTGGGTTTCATCTTGCTCACTGGCACAAAGATATCTCCCAACTCTGGCCAGACAACAGGAGTCACAGGGATCGAGTGGGTCCGCCGTGATCTGCACAACTCCAGGCCCTGGTCATTCTGGGAAGACTGCCTCTTGGATTGACAGACAGACATGACCAGGGTGATAACTTACTTCTGTCCAGACTTGTTCTCTCCCCTTCCCCTCCCACACACATGGCTGCCCATAAAGACAACTGACTGCCACACAGAGGCTTCCACAGAGAGTGGGGCTCACACCTTTCCTTTTGACATGCTGCGGCCGACTGAGAGGTTCTTGGATTTTAGCTCACTGCCTGCCAGCCTTCCCTGGTGCTGCTTGCCCAGCGACTGCATCAGAGTGGGGCATGCCCCAAGGCAGAGGGACATTGAACCTGCTTGGGTATACTGTGGGCAACTGGGGACCAGCACACTAATTCCTGGTATGGTCAGAGATTGATCTCTGGGGCCCCAGGGATGAGCCCACAGGCCAGATCCCATACCTCCAGGTCTCAATCCTCTTGCTCTGTAGCACGAATGGGATATTTGTGAATTAGTCTTCGGACACATGAGTGCCCACAGGGACAGAAGAAGGGAGAGAGTGCAGTGTGGGTCCTATCAGCAACATGCCTCTGGGGCACCCTTCCTCCCAAAGGGCCCTCCTGGATCAGGCTGGGATCCTGGGTAGGGAACCTTCTGACCCGCATCACAGTCATGGGGGAGATAAGCTGGCTTGAGGTTTTGCCTATAGGCAGATGTCAGGGGGAAACAGTAGAATAGGGGAGGGCAGAAAGGAGCAAGGCCTGCTCCAGACTGCCAGACTCTGGGTCTCAGACAGCCCCATTTTCCATAGGCAGACTTTCTGGTTGAATGAGGTCACTTCAGCTCCACCCTGGTGGCCTTGCCAAGAGGCACAGAGCAGACTTTGACCCCTGATGAAAGAGGTTCCTTGGCAGCTTTTGTGTAGGCTGAGAGCAATCTCACCCAGCTCAGTCTCACCCAGTCATATTCCTCCACCCACTTCTGCTGTGGTGGAGAATAAAGACTCACTTGGAAGTTCCAGCACCGCATCCACCATCTGGGGCATTGGAGTGCTAATCCTGAGGTACTAGAGCTGGTCACAGGACCCAAAACAACATTGCAATGTGTTCCTTCCAGCAACTGCCACCTATAGACAGGGAGGTCAACTTGCATGCCCTTTATAGCATTTACTGACTCAATCATACAGGGTGTGGTTGATTCTCACCCAAAAGCACTACTTATTGTCTCAGAGAGTAAACTGGGGATGACATTATGTAAACAAAAGAAAATCCAAAAATAAAAAAAACAACAGCTGCTCCAGATGAGAAGGAATCAGTTAATGAATTCCAGAAGCATGAAGAATCAGAGGGAAAGGACACCCCTCAAGGGAAACACCAGCTATCTAGCAATGAATACCAACTAAAATCAAAATATTGAAATGACAGATGAAGAATTATGAACATAGACTATAAGGAAGGTAAATGAAATATAAGAGAAAATAGAAACCTAATACAAAGAAACCACAAAAACAATGCAGGAAATGAAAAAATTCACTGAATAAATTGAATTATTAAACAAAAATCAAACAGAACTTCTGGAAATAAAAAAACTCCTTCAAGGAAATACAAAACATAGTGGAAAGCCTTAAGAATAAGTTAGATCAGGCAGAAGAAAGAATCTCAGGGCTTGAAGACAACACCTTTGAATTAAACAAGTCAGTCAAAGAGATAGAGCAGAGAAATGAGAGAAATAAATAAAGCCAACAAGAAATGTGGGATTATATAAAGAGGCCTAACATAAGAATCATAGGCATCCTTGAGGGTGAAGAAAAAAAATACATAAGAGATGGAAAACCTATTAGACATAATAATTGGGGAAAATTTCCCTGCCCTTGCTGGAAATCTAGATACCAAGGTACAAGAAACTCAAAGAACTCCTGGGAGATTCATCACAAAGAGGCAAACACCACAACCCACAGTCATCTGGTAGACCAAAATAAACACTAAAGAGGCACTCCTATGAGCCATAAAACAAAAGCACCAAGTAACTTACAAAAGAAAACCCATCAGACTACCGCAGATTTGCTACCTGACATCTTATAAGCCAAAAGGCATTGCGGTACCATTCTCAGTCTTCTCAACAGAATAATGGCCAGCCTAGAATATTGCATCTTGCAAAACTAAGTTTCTTATATGAGATAGAAATGAAGACTTTCTCAGGCAAGCAAACATTGAGGGAATTTGTCAAGACAAGACCTGCCCTGCAGAAAGGACTCTGACCTGCATTATACAAGGATCAGCATAATAAACACCCACTGAAAAGCTAAAGGTCAAAGCTCAGATACCAAAATGGTTCAAGAGATAAAACAAAGCAATAAAGTTCTACTCAACAGGATGAACAGAAATCCACCCCCAATTATCAGTTCTTTCAATAAATGTGAATGGCTGAAATCTCCATTCAAGAGATATAGGCTGGCTGAATGGATAAAAAAAAATATATAAGCCAAGTATCTGCTGTCTCCAGGAAACATATTGAACCCACAAGGACTCATTCAGACCTAAGGTGACGGGATGGAAAACAATATTCCATGCAAATAAAAAAACAAAAGAAAGCTGGTGTAGCTATTCTCATATCAGATAACATACATTTCAAAACAATAAAAATAAAGGCAAAGATAGTCATTACATAGTAGTGAAGGGAAAATTCAACAAGAAGACATAACAATCCTAAATATTTATGCATCTAACCCCAGTGCACCCAGATTCATACAGCAAACCCTACCTGACCTAAACAAATTGATAAACAACAGCATCATTAAGCTGGAGACTTCAACACCCCTCTGAGAGAACTGGACAGATCCTCCAACAGAAAATAAGCAAAGAAACAATGGACTTAAACAGAACTGTAGAACAAATGGGCCTAACAGACATGTACAGAACATTTTACCCCAAAACTACAGAATATACATACTTCTCATCAGCTCACAGAACATTCTCTAAGATTTATTACATCCTATGACACAAAACATGTCTTGACAAACATAAAAAAATAGAAATTATGTCATGTATCTTCTCAGATCACAGTGGAATAAAATTTGAAATCAACTCCAACAGAAACACAGAACTCTACACAAGGACATGGAAATTAAACAACATACTGCTGAACAATTCATGGGTCAAGAAGGAAATTGAAATGGAAATCAAAAGATTCTTCTAACTAAATGACAAAAGGGAGACAAGTTATCAAAATCTGTGGGAATCAACAAGAACAGTCCTAAGGGGAAAATTGATAGCCATAATCACCTATATCCAAAAGACAGAAGGTTCACAAATCAACAATCTAATGAATCATCTCAAGGAATTAGAAAAGGAAGAACAAACCAAACCCAAACCCAGCAGAAGAAAAGAAATAACTAATGTTAGAGCAGAACTAAATGAAATCTATAATAAAAGAATTACACAGATAATTAATGAAACAAAAAGTTGGTTCTTTGAAAATATGAGCAAAATCAACAGTCCTCTAGCTTGAATAACCAGAATCAGAAAAGAAATACTCTAATAAGCTCAGTCAGAAATAAATAAAGAGATATTACAACTGATACCACAGAAATACAAAATATCCTCTCCGAATACTCTAAAAATCTCTATGCACATGAACTTGAAAATGTGGAGGAAATGGACAAATTCTTGGAAACACACAACTTCCCTAGGCTCAATCAGGAAGAACTAGAACTACTGGACAGACCAATACCAAGTAACAAAATCAAAGCAGCAATAAAAAGCCTTCCAACAAAGAAAAGTCCCAAAGCAGATGGTTATATACCTGATGTTCACCAGACCTACAAAGAAGAACTGGTAGCTATTATTCCATAATATCAAGATGATGGAATCCTCCCCAGTTTTTTTCTATGAAGGCAATATCACCTTGATACCAAAGTCAGGAAAGAACACACCAAGAAAAGAAAACTGCACATGCCTCCCCATTCCCCCGAGTCTGAGCTTCAAGTGTGTCCATTCCCTAGACAGTGCACATCGCACTCATCATGTAGGTATGCACCCCTTTGTACCCCCATAATGAGCTGAAAAAAAAAATAAAAAGAAAAAAAAGAAAAAGCTGCAGATCAATATCCCTTATAAATATAGACTCAAAAATTCTCGATAAAATTCTAACAAACTAAATTTAGCTGCACATCAAAAAAATAAGCCACCATGACCAGATGAGCTTAATCCCAGAGAGGTAAGGACAGTTGAACATATGCAAATGATTCACCACATAAATAGAAGCAAAAACAAATACAGTATGATCCTTTCAATAGACAGAAAATGGATTTGACTAAATCCAGCACCCTTTTATGATAAGAAATCTTAACAAAATAAGCATAGATGAAAAATACCTCAATTTTATAAAAGCCATACATGACAAATACACAACCAACATCATACTGAAAGGAGAAAAATTGACAGCATTCCCCCTTAGAACTGGAACCGTACAAGGTTGCACACTGTCACCACTTCTATTCAATATATTAATAGGACTGGAAGTCCTAGCCAGAGCAATCAAGCAAGAGAAGGAAATCAAGTGTATCCAAATAGAGAAAGAAGAGGTCAACTTGCACTCTTTGCTGCTGATATGATCTCATATGTAGAAAATCCCAGTGATTCTGTAGAGACTCCTGGAACTGATAAATAAATTCACCAAAATCTCAGGTTACAAAATCAGTGTACATAAATCAGTAGCATTCTTACATGCCAACAATAGTCAAGCTGAGAATCAAAGAATTAATAGCTTCTACAATAACAACAAAGAAAATAAAATACCAAGGAATACATTTATCCAAGGAGGTGAAAGATCTCTACAGAGAGAACTATGAAACATTGAGGAAGGAAATTTCAGAAGATGTAAACAAATGTAAAAACATGTCATGCTCATGGATCAGCAGAATCAACACTGTTAAATGTCTATTCTACCTAAAGTGGTTTACAGAATCAATGCAATCCCCATTAAAATACCAACGCCATTTTTCACAGATCTAGAAAAAATAAGTCTATGCTTCATATGGAACCAGGAAAGACCTCACATAGACAAAGTAACCTTAAGCAAAAAGAACAAATTAAGAGGTATCAATTTAACAGACTTCAAGCTCTACTACAAGGATATAGTACCAAAATAGCATGGTACTAGCACAAGGAGAGATGTACACCAATGGATCAGAACAGAGAACCCAGATATAAAACTATCCTCATATTGCCATCTGATCTTTGACAAAGCAGACTAAAACTTACACTGGAAAAAAGAATCCTTATTCAATAAATGGTCCTGGGAAAATTGGATAGCCACATGTAGAAGACTGAAACAGGATCCACGCCTCTCACCAATCACAAAAATTAATTCATGATAGATAATAGATTTAAACCTAAGGCATAAAGTAATAAGAATTCTGGAACAAAATGTCGGAAAAACTCTTGCATATATCTACCTAGGCAAAGAATTTATGAAGAAGACCCCAAAGGCAACCACAGCAACCAGAAACGTAAATAAATGGGACCTGATCAAATTAAAAAGCTTCTGCACAGCCAAGGAAACAATCAATAGAGTGAACAGACAGCATAAAGACTGGGAGAAAATATTTGCCTATTATACATCTGATAAAGCACTAATAACCAGAATCTATAAAAAATCAAGCAAAACATCAAGAAAAAATCAAATAACCGCATCAAAAAGTAGGCAAAAGACATGAACAGAGGAAAGATTTTCAGAGAAGAAAGACTAATGGCCAATACACAAAAGAAAAAGTTCTCAACATCTCTAATCATCAGGGAAATGCAAATCAAAACCACAATGAGAAATCACCTAACCCCAGTGAGAACGGCATTTATCGAAAAGTCCCAAAACAGCAGATGCTGGTGTGGGTATGAAAAGAAAGGTTTACTTTATACACTGTTGGTCAGACTGCAAACTAGTACAAACCCTATGTAAGGAAGTATGGAGATACCTCCAACAACTAAAAGTAAACCTAACATTTGATCCAGCAATACCACTCTTGGGCATTTACTCAAAGAAAAAAAAAATCATTTTATAAAAAAGACACTTGCACTAAAATGTTTATGGCAGCAAATTCACAATCACAAAGATGTGGAATCAACCCAAGTGCCCATCAACACATGAGTGGATTAATAAAATGTGGCATATATATATATATATAATATATAGACACACACACGCACACACACACACCATGGAGTACTACTCAGCCATAAAAATGGGGAACTAATACCTTTGTAAAAATCTGGATGAAACTGGAGACCATTCTAAGTGAAGTATTGCAAGAATGGAAAAAGAAACACCACATGTACTCACTATGAAACTGGAACTAATCAATGAACACTTATATGTACTTATGGGAATAAAACTCAATGGAAGTCAAGCAGGTGGGAGGGGGAAGAGGGGTTGTGTAAATTCACACCTAATGGGTACAGTGCTCACTATCTGGGTGATGGTCCCACTTATAACATTAACTCAATCTGTACAAAAGCAATACATGTAACCAAAATGTTTGTACCTTCGTAATATTCTGAAATTAAAAACAAAAATAGCTAAGACACTTCCAAAAGAGTGGAATCAAATAGGACAATGTACCTTCTCAGCTTTAAATATTTAATATAAGCATAGAGTAATCAAGATAATTTGGTATTAGCATACTTATAGACAAACAGATTAATGGAAGAAAAGAGAAAACCATAAAACTGATCTATGCATATGAGAAATTTTTACACAGTCTATGAAAATAAATTTAGGTGGAAAATGACATAGCCCATCATGAAAGGTATATTTTAAATTGGAAAATGCAAAAAACCCCACAACTTTATGATTCAGTGTAGGAAAGACACATGCAAATAGCATAAACTCTTAATGCAAAATATTCATAAATTAAATCCTATAAAAGTTAAACCTTCTTTACATCAAAAGATAAAATCTAAAGGTTGTAAATAAAAGGCAAGCTACAAACTAGGTGAAGACATTTGCAAAATGTCCCATAATGTCTTATAAGTAACTCCTACGAATCAGTAAGAAGAAAATAACGTGGCAAATACATTCAAGAAACTTCAATGCCCCACAACCTGAAAACATGCTTAACTTTCTTAGTAAGCAGGCTAACGCAAATTCGAACCACAATGAGACACCATTTCAAGTCAAAAGTGATAAAAATTAAAGGAGACAATACCATGTGTTTGGGAGGATATGAAATAGTAGTAACTCTCTCATCTCCGGTGGGAGAACACTGTATCAATTTCTTGGAAAACAATTTGGCATCACTTTGTGAAGCTCAAATTTCCTATATCTTGTAACTTGCAATTGTACTCCTAGGTCTACTCCCCAGAGAAAAAAATCTTGGAAATGTACAAAAGAAGACATGTAAAACAATGTTTACAATAATAACAACAATAACATCTGGAGTGATCCAAATGTCCATACACAGTACAATGGATAAATAAAAAGTTATAGCTCTGTTGTCCAATAAAATACTAATAAAAAAAAATCCTGAATGGCAACTTTCCATTTGTTGCATTTTTCCACTGACATTTTGGATTATGGGGAGTATTAATGCTCAAAATACCTTCAGTATAGTAGCTATTTTACAATAGTAGGATAAATCGAACAATTTATGTAAGTCAATGGGCATATCATAACATTATATGTTAGTTTCTATAGTAATTTTGAGCATTAAACCTTAAAAAGAGCCCAGTTATAGCAGCTACAATATTATTTCTACCTAGGCTGGTGTGAATGTATGTTGTATAACATGATGGAGTCCCTTTGCCACACTATATGTTAGCTCCAGGAAATTCGCAGATGAATAAAGCAGCCCTTGCCCTTCAAGATCTTTCAGTGTAATGATGAAGACAAACTTTTAAACAAAATTTTAATAAGCTCTCATAGTATTATGATATGCAGGAGAAGCAGAGAGGAGCGAACTAACTCTGCCTGAAAGAATAAGTGAAATTTCGCAAGAACAACCTGATGAAATTGCATGGCTCCTGTGGGGAATGGAGAGTAACTGTGTGAAGCTGGTAAGAAAAACACCTTGGCATGAGATATCTGTAAAAGTTGATGCAAGGGTAAACTGAAGTCAGGTCAAGAAGGGTCTTGTTTATAATGCTAATAGGAATAGCATCCTGCAGAAGACGGTAAGTCATGAAAAGAGTTCAGGAAATGACAGGATAAGGTTTGTATTTTAGAAGGTTTTAGCAGTAGAATAGAGGTTATATTAAAAAGAGCTGTGACTCCCATGTATAAATTTCCTCTCCAGCATTTAGTCCCTCTTTAACTTAAATCTTTTTCTTATGAATTATATATTCTGGCAGCAAATAACCATGAGAATGTAGGAAATATAGAACAAGGGACACTGAAATAATTACCTCCCTATGGAACTATCTGTGAAAATATAAAGTCATGTATCTGCATAACAATAATATTAAGGTGAATATATAAAGAATGGAGTCTAAAGTCTAAAATAAAACTTCAAATTGAAATATATGTTAACATTTTCTTCTGAAATGAAGTCTGAAAGTCCATTTATCTGACTCTATTTCAAATACATACATTAATTTATTTAATATTTATATTTGTATTTATATATTTAAAACATATACCATATATAAATATATTACAAATACATTAGAACATATAAATTATACATATTGTATGGATAAATATATAAGTAAATGACTAATATATGTTCTATCTCCAAGCTTCTTATGATAAAACATTTTCTTAAGGCTTTATTAGATTTAATGATATAATTTTCACTAATTAAGATATTATCCTATACTTTTATACCCCATAATTAGCTTAACAACTTAATGGAAAATGAAGAGAATACTATATGAATAGGGAAAACTTAAAATATTCTTTAAATTGCACACCTACTTTGTTTAATAATAATCAAATTACTTCTGCACAAATAAAAGGTATATGCCCATAAAACAATTACTGTAAATTTTTGGATAATTGGAATACTTATTAAAACTATTTTTATCTAGAACAGCCTAAAAAAGAAGTATGTCTGTTCAAAAATGCTGTATTTATTTTGAATTTGTTTAATAATGAAAAAAATGACTTGCAAAAAATGATTAAGAAATCCAATGAGTATTTTCAAATATTACCTCTTTGTCACTAAAATTTGTCTTACCATTAAGTTCTTAATAATATAATAAATATTTATTAGTTTTATTTGTCTCAACCTGACATTTTTAATAATAAAACCATGAATAATTTTAGAACTTATATATTGTACTATTCCAGTAGCATGTCACAATGGAGAAAATCAAATATGGTTCTTCCTTTAAAAAGTTCAGTTAACTGGTAGACTAAGGAGACCATCTTTGCCAAAACTTTTCTATTTTAGCATAAACTATAGTATAACTTGAACAATCAATATTAAGCAGAGGAATTATCATGCAAAAGTAGCTATGTGGGAGAAAGATTTTAATATAAAACAGATTTTTAACCTTTGGGAAGAGTTAGACCTCTCTGGGAAGCTGAAAAAAATCATATACCTTAAGTACTTCTTATGAATATTTATATTGACCATATGTACAAATGGTTGCAAACAAGTTTTTCAGAATTTATGGAATATTTGAAGTCTGTTTACAAATTTAAAACTTTTGACACACAAAGTAACAAACTACGTAACAGCCACAAGAGTGATAACTGATCTTCTGACAATTAAATAACACCACATTATTGCTGGAGTTTTGATTTAATTTCTCAGTCTCCCTCTTACCTAAGAAGTATTTTAATTTTCAGGTACTAGATCAAGTTCTAATTCCTCCATAAAAATCATTTTTGATTATTATTGTCCTCCAAACTTTAATGGCAATCGTTGTCTGTACCATTCATATACCTTTTAGCCCGCAGGAAAGTATTCAGTGTTTCTTACTTAATAAGCATTAAGCCTCTTGGAAAAAGAACGTGTGTATTACAACAATTTCCATTTTAGTGCCTAGCATAAGGTATGGTACATTCATAATGAGAATCAACACATATTTATTAGTATTCAAATCATTTTAATTTTCTTATTTTAAAAGGGAACTACATACATTTATGTAATCCCTAATATTATAAAGTTATCCCATTAAATATTTGTTTCCTGAGACCTCAGTCTGTATAATTTGGAGTCTATTGACTTGTATCAGATCATGTTATTAGCATTTTGGTATGTTCTTATACTTCTTTTAGTTTGTGTGCATTTACTCAATCTCCCAGGTACGTTGATGAAGCCTGAAAGCAGAGAGTGCATGTTTCAAAGCCAATGGGAACCAGATGATATCACTGAAATATACAGTAGCCATTTTTCTTGATTATAGCACTTTCCCCTAATCTGTTTTCAAAAGGCTAAATGGAAATGACCTCGTCAGACAGAGAGATATTTACCTTTATGTGTTGTACGCATTCCAGGGAATCAATGAGAAATAAAATGTTGAGAGATGCGTACTTTTTCCTTTAACCTATCTTCAATTGGCAACTATTCCTAATGATTATTTTCAATTATTTAGAGACATCCATTGTTGGAGGAATGAATTCACTATTTGATGTAATTTAAAATTCCTCAGTGAAATGAAAAAGAGTTTTCCATATAAATAGTCACCTCCAAATTAGTATACTTTGCACTCTATGGTAGAAATGTTCCCAATTATGACCCAAGATATGATAGGTAATCTACAGTCTTAGTGAATTTGCACTCAAAATTAAAGTATAGAAAAAAAAAATGGTTACTGTGGTAAAACAAGTTTAGTAATACATTTTAAATATTTAGCTCTTTAGCCTCAGGTTTATTCTTGTTACATATAGCAGGTCAGGAAAAATGATGGACCAGTGGCTCCCCAGATCCTGTTCTCTACTTATGGCTAAGGCAATCAGTAGCAAGAGGCATCTGTTATTTATGTGATACTCATCACTGATGATCAGGAATCTTCTATAAACCCAAACTGCTATCTGCCAAATGTCCCTTCCCCAATACATCATTTTGCAGATCAGAAGAAAGTCTATATTTTCATTTGTCCTAGAAGTTAAATAATTTCCCTTATTTATTTATTCATGATATATATTAAATAACTATTTGACCATCCATCTCCTCATTTCCTAGGAAAATTTAAATCCATCATTTTAATAAAATCAGTGATAAACTTTCCTGAAAAAAAATAGAAATACACTTATAGTACTCATGGCTTAATACAAACTAGGGTTCTCCATATTTTGTAAAGCTGGGGACGTGCTATGATATTCACTCACAAGAGCTGCCAAAGGGGATAACAAAAACGAAAGGGGAAACTTGAAATAGATCACTTCTCCATGCTGACAATGGTGAGAGGTTTAAAGTTACACAAGGCTTTCTTGCTATTGATAAAGCTTTCAAATCTAGTCATCTTTCAATTATTTAGGGACTGATCATACAATCTGTGACCCATCCCTTTAGCTTCTCCTCTTGCTATTTCTTTAAACATGGGCCCTTTTAATACTAAATGAGTGAAAGAAAACAGAAGAGAAGCCAAAACAGCAAAAGTTGGTACATATGAGCAGTACTGCACAGGAATTTCAGTTGTGCTCATATGTTTTTGTATTTTCAATTTTTTATGTTATTCCATTTCCATATTTCACATTCCACATCATCTCACCCCATCCCTACCCCTAATAATTATCTTCACACAGGATGTTCAAATTTTCATTTATATCAAGTGTGTACATTTCTTCTTTCAGTTTTTTTCCTATAATATTTTTTTAAAAAAGAAAGTCATAACCTTTGGTGAAAGCAGTATTTATCAAAGGCATTCTAAAATAGAATCAAAATTATCTTTTAAAATGTAAATTAACCCTTTCTGTGGAAAAGAATGTTTAAGTTTGAATGACTTAAAACGTGTAACTTTTATACTAAATTCAGGGTAACACAAACCTTAGTGTATAAAATATATAATTAAAATTAACATTTGAGGGAGTTTTACAATTTTCAAAGAATGTTCATGTAATAATCTCTTCTTGGTCCTTACGAAAACCTTATGATTTTGTGGATAAGAAAAACTGTAATTGGGAAAATTTAAATAAATTCTCTAATTCCACATGACCAGGAATTATCAGAGTCAGACTTCACACTCAGGTCTTCTTGATTAACATATCTACAGATATATAATAATATAGAAGAGAACAGTGTGTGTGTTCCATCCTATGTTTCTGAAGCTACATAGCTTTTACTCACCATTTTCATTGGCCAACATCTTAGACACTGTAGTTCCTTCCTTGATGCAACCATAGTAGCTTGACAGTGGGACATTAAACTCCCTATGCTCTGAATGATGTATATGGAATTCCATAGATACACATTTCCTCAAATACATTTTAAAATATATATTGGTTATTTTCTGCATTATCCCCAGGTCTTTCACATGCATTGTAAATTAAGCAAAGTTTTGTTGATTGTTATTGGAACTTGATTACCAAGTATAACAATATTTCCATGAGAAATGTGAATATGTTATTAATAGTCAATTTAAATTTGGAATTTCATCCATTGGTTCATTTAGTAGAAAACTGTATATTCACCAGTGGACAGTGGAATATCTTTCAAAACCACAGATAAAAAAAGAAAAAGCTTAAGTCAACTTTGTTAATTTGGTTTGAATTTTCCAAAGCTGCAAAATTTCCTTATCTCAATTTAATTTTTCAAAGCTGGAAAATTTCCCTATATCTCAATTGATGAGTTTCTGAGCTAAAATCCATTGCTTCTTACAGTCAGATTTCAATGCTTTCATCCTAAACAAGACAATATAAATAGCAATGAGTAGAAAAGTATCTATGCACTTAAAATATCACATTTAAATTAATTGTTTAACAGAAATCTTTGCAATTTAAGCACTCCAGCAGTCTCCCTGCTAATTCAAGGTGTCTTAATATGGTGGCGAACCATGATCTTTTGATAAAAGAGAAAGAGAAGGTGGGAGGGAGAGAGACAAGTGATCTCAGAAAAGTGGAATTTAAATATTCTTTTTATACACACAGTTGTATGCTTTGATATATACATTTGAAAACTTCTTCCAAATACAAATGAAAGCTAGAAAAAATACTGGGATATGTTTTATGCCTTAACTAAAGAAAGACTTATTTCAAACACACTGCAACTTCATAAATATGCCAGTGTGGGTACAGAATGCAGCACTTAATTGTGAGACTCCAGAATAAAGAAGAGTTGACTGAAAGCATTCTCAGTGGATCATTTCAGCCTCTTCTCACAATTCTCAGCCAAAGTTCCTTGATATAATTTATTGTGAGCTAAAGGAATAAAGCTGTATTAGTGATTGTCTATATTATTCTAATTTAAAAAGTAAATCTGTTTTTCAAAATCATCAAACTCATTTTAAAGCCAAATATAAGTGGTTTGGGGTCAATTACTATTTTCAATTATCCGTGTTATGTCTTTTTTCTGATCACATGATGGGTGGAGGATGAGTATGATATGCGGATCTCATCCACTCATCAAGAAATTTTGATTACAAATGACTCTCTAATGATGATGAATTGCAAAATGGCTCAAAATATAATAGTTATTCAGTTCAGAACACTGAAATTGTTTTTTCAAAATTATTTGGAAAAACAGATGAACTAAAGTAAAAGAAAGTCTTTAAAGAGGTTTTAAAAACATTATTCTAAGTATTTTTATATACCTATGAAGCATACCAGTGAAAATGACTAAAAGATGGTTTCTGGTATATGACAATACATTTTTTTTTAAAAAGATGCCCTTTTTGTCTTAAGACTTGTATAGCCAACTATTGGAAGATGTACATTTCATACATAAATATTATAATTAACAAAAAAAGAATAAACTGGGAATAATTATTTTCCAGCAAATCCTTACAAAGCAGTGCCAGAGCTATGGGTATAATGTGATATAATACATGAAACAGTCATAATCTATGAGATCAAGTGACTTTAAGTATATTATTATATATAATGGAAAACCAGGAAACAATGTCAGATACACAATATGGAGCTTGAGAGCCATTCAGACTACTTTAATTGCTGAGATTAGTCCAAGTGAGTGAAAGTGAACAAAAAAATAAAACAATAGCAACAATAGTCACAAAGCTAATAAACACTAGTACAATTTATTGATTTTTTCCATGTGCTAGGAACTATGCTTAAATGATTTATTTTATTTTATTTTAACATTAATCCTCTGAATAAGATGTTATTATTTGAACTTTACAGATAAAGAGACTCTTTCTCAGAGTGTTTAAAGAACATTTTCAAAGTGATATATTCAGTAATATCTGAAGTTGGTCACAAAATTCATCTTTAACATTGATAAACCATAATCTCTCCTCTACATTATATTGAAAATCCAGGAAATGAAGAGAAAGAAGTTAATGAAAATATATTCTTTAGCTCCTCCAGTAAATAAAAAAGAAGGTTGATAGATTGAAATATATCAACTACTTCCATTTTTCCCACAGTTTTTAATCAAAATAAGGTATCTATGTCACCATAAACACACAACAATCTCATTTCTAATACATAGTCAAAATCCTAGAAACATTACTGACTCTACTAATTCCCCAAACATGTCTTAAATACTTCAACATTTATCCTAGTCTTGAAGATGCCTATGATGAAAACACCACTGTGAAAATCATTTATAATGGCACACTTCTAATGGGAGATAGATGTGGGAGCAGTGATTTGGAAAATACTTGTCAAATCCTAAACCAAATTTTAAAAAAACAGAAAAATGTACATTTACACTTAACAATGGATGTCACACAAGTTTAGAGGACACAAGCTATGAAGTCAGATCAAACCAGCATGGAATTGCTTGCACATGTTTTATAGAAATGTGTGACCTTGGACAAGTTAATAACCTCTATTAACTTCTGCATTAGTTAGGGTGATACTAGTAGTTTAACAATTCAATCCTATATCCCAGACTTTTAACGAATCACAAGTTAATCATTCTCATTTAAAGTCCTAAGGTGCTTTTCATGGACAATATGTCCCTTCTTCAAGATGAAATTCCGGGACTTGGGTTCCTCCCGTCTTGTGGTTCTACTGTTTTCTACAAGTGGTGGCCATGGCTCAAGCCAGAGAAAGGAAAGACGAATGCAAGAGAAAGCAAGGCAGGTTTTACGGGTCAGGCATAAAAATCAAGCACATTATTTTCATTCATAGTCCATTGGTAAGAACTCAGTCCTGTTATTTTATTTGCCACTTTTTAAGTAGAGTTCACTGAAAATGGCATTGTGAACTAACTCTCAAGGAAGCTCTAACAATTTCTGCCACACCTTAATTTGTAAAATAGGGGGAAAAAACGTAATTCATAATGTTCCTTGTGAAAGTTATTTGAGAAAATGCACAAATTTAGGAGAAATATTTTAATGTTATAAATATTTACTAAGGGGTAACCAGTGTTTGTTGTTTTATTAGTCCTCATCTACATCATTTCAGCAGCAAGCATGACCAATTTCTCAGAATAGAAATTCATTAAAAAACGGATGTTCCAAGAAGACTATAGCTGTTCTCTCCCCTCCCAGGCTGTTCCAGAGTCTACTCATCCATTCACTATAAAATATATTTACTATTCATGAGAAACCATGCTAATCTCTGGTGATAAAACAAAGGGTCAGGGCTGGTATATTTCCTCAGAAATACTATACTAGAGGAGGCAGAACACAGATGAGAAATTAAATAGTAATTTAAGAAAGATGAAAAAGATAAAGCAGACAGTGCACTTAGCAGATTTCTTGGCATGTTATAAGCAATCAATAATAATAACAATGATGACATAAGTGCAAGTAGCGATGATTATACTCCAAATCTACTAAACTAGCATATGAAATGAAATCAGGAAACAAATGCTAGAAGAAAGGGATGTGTGTTTGTGTGTGTGTGTTGTGGTGAGACAGGTGTTAAAGGAAGAGCCAGGGAGGCATTCCTCCTGCTAAGAAGATGTAATAAACAGAAGCACAGAGGCATTAAAAAGTAGCTTATACCTGAACCAGAAGCCTACAGTGACTGTGGGAACATAGAGGTGTAGAATTTTTTGCATGATATTTTAAGGAGATGGCTTGATTTCTATAAATAATGGGGAGTCATTTGAGAGGATGTAAGCAAAGAAGTAGCATTGCAAGATTTTTGCTTAAGTAGTGAGAAGAATGGGTTTGGAAAAATAAGGCTAACATAAACAAAGACCAGTTAGGGAACAGATGCAATTCACCCAATGTAAGGCAATGAAGTTCTGAGATAGAACAAGATAAGGAGAGGAAGGAATACAGATTACATTTAGGAAGTAAATTCAGCAAGATTTAGTAATAGATTGGATGAGTCTAAATTAAATGACTGGGTGGATGTTGTTGCTATCAAGATAGATAAAAAAAGAAGAGGGACCAGTCTACGAGGGATGTGAAGAGTTCACCTTTTAACATAGTGCATTTGAGGCAACACACAGACTTTAATGTAGGAAATTGGACGTGGAAGTCTGAAACAGAAAAGTAATCTAAGGTGAAATTATTTTGAAAATCATTATGATTTTAGTAGTAGTGAAATCTTATTTCTTCCTGGTATTTACTTTAAAAAATGGTTTTAGCACTTAACTGTAGGAAAAGTATTAAAAAAATAAAGTTGAAAACACATAATTAGCCATATCAAAGTCCTCAAATAATGGAAGTAATTAAAAGAAGTGGAAACCAAACTTCTTAAGAAATGTTTTCATACTAGACACTAACCTGGTTTAAAACTATTCCCATTGTCTGTTCACTGAGAGGGTCCAAAAGCAGTGTCACCCCTACATCCCAGTAGCAATAAGCATATCTGGTACCTGATCATAATTTCTAAATGTCATTTTCCAATAAAAATAACTAGGGCTCCTGGGAGAAACTGCACATTCAAAGTTTGGGAAGAGAAAATACAAGATGCAGCTGGACCATTGTATAGTCCCAGAAAATAAGAAAGTGCTGAAAAACAAAGTTAGGGACATGTCAGATGGACACAGGAGCCAACCTAAAAGAGTTGGCTAAAGCTGAACCAATTTGAGGAACAAAATAAATGACAACAGCATTGAATTGAAACTCAACAGATATTTATGGGTCCACAGTGATGTAAACAAATGAATGAATGAATGAGATGGTACAAAGTTTCTTTACAGAAGAATGTCAAATAATAAATGTAGAAGAAATGAGGGAAATAGAAAAGTCCTTATTAGATTACCACAGTAATATTTGCTTCAGCCAAACTCCACTGAAGAATATTAAAATCAGTGGACTAATCTCTAAGGATAAACAGGATATTTGCATAGTCTAAAAGTATCTGCCCCCCAAATACTTATTAATGAATGTGGCGATTTTAATTCATGTCCACAAAATCTTTGATATTCCTCCCTCCAGATAGTAGAAGTTAATTTCTGTCCCCTTGAGTATGGGCAGTATTTTGTGACTTGCTTCTAATGAAAAGTGTATGAAAAAGAAATAATAATAACTACAGTAGAGAAATCTGGCAAATGCCACCTTAATCAAGTGATCGAGGTTAAAATCACTAGTGATAAGTTATATTGATGCCACGTACCTCTGATAAGATGCAAGGAGAAGACCATTTCACCTCAGTGGCATTCTTCCTAAAAAAAAAAATCTGTAACTCAAGTTTTATTAAATAAAAAAGAATAAATTTTATAAAATACCTGCCCAGTATTTTTCAGCGTCAAGGTTGCAAAAAAACAAAGAAAGACTGAGAATCATTTATCCCTAAAGAGGCATGACGACTAACTGTGATGCAGGATCCTGGATTTAACCCTACAACAGGATAGGGATATTAATAAGAAAACTGGTAAAATCTGAAAGCCTGTAGTGTAGTTAATAGTGTCATAATAATGTATGATATATCAAAATTAATTTCTTAGCTTTGATAAATGTACCATATTTATGTAAGATGTTAACATTTGGGGAAACTGGGTAAAATTTATATAGGCACTCTATATGCTATTTTACAACTGTTCCATAAATCTAAAATTATTTCAAAATAAAGTTTTTTTTAATTCTCCCACTGCTACCAGAAGACAAATATGGAAAAAACATTAAGAAATGAAGCTATTTTAGGTTTTTAAATATATATATGATTACTATATCAAGGCTAATTCTCTGTTATATAAATGAATTTTACAGTCAAATGAGAGGAAGGATTAGAAACATAAATACACACAAAAAACAGCCAAGGAAATTTCAGCAAAATTCCATTAGCCCACCTCAGATGTTTGAGCAGAGTGAGAGAAAATCATTAGTTCATTCAAACTTTCTCCCTATAATATTGCTCCCTTTCAGGTATCCTTGTAGTTTCTCTCTATGAAACGTCTACAGTACCCTATATAACAAACCAAATAAGGAAAGCATAATGATCTATTCATTTATTCAGTCTATTATTTATCGTGCATCTCTTCTGTGCTAGGCATTATTATAGATGGTTGGAATACATCATTCCTAAGTAAAGTTGGAACAGATAATACATAGCACCTAACCCAATCCTCTGATTATTCATATGAGGAAATTTGAGGTTTCAGATTTAAATGACTTAACCAAGATCACAGAGTAAGTTAATCACAAAAGTGGACTAGAAACCAATTTCTTTTTCAGCAACTTTCTTCTCAATCAAAATAATGATTCCAGGTTGAAGAGAGACACTGGGAGAGTTGCAAAATGTGTTTGTTTTCTTTGTGATTAGGAAACACTTCTCCAGCCTCAAAGGGTAATTTGAGCTCATGATAATGATTTATTCAAAGAGCTCTTGCTTCTAGCAATCTTTATTCCAGGAACTTGAAACTCACACTGTTTAATCTCCAGAAAAATCCTTGTTAGGTAAGTTTCATAATTGTTCTACTTCTTTTTTCCCCCCAGAAGTGGAAAGTTAGGCTTTGAAAGGTTGAATGCTTTTCTGAGCTCATTTAATGAGATAGTGACAAAGCTGAAAATAGAAGTCTCCCAATTTCTCATGTTTGCCTTATTTCACCTCATGTTATCACACTGAATTAAATTCTATTTTTCTGTAGTACTCTCACTATTAGGGAAAGGTGTCCTGAATCATTGTAAAGTGTGGGAGATGAAGAGAAGACTCTAAGGGAGTATTACTGTATGCTTACGAAACACACAACGTAGACCTCATGAAACATTTTACATTCAAAGGACTTTTACACTGATTTCCTATGATGGCCAGGTTTCTTAGTTTCTCTCACCCTGAGTTTCCTTATCTGTGAAAGGGATAAATAATACCTACCTTCATAGTTATTATGTGGATTATTTACCATAATGCATATAAAGTACTAGCACTTTATCTGCATATACATAATTAAGTTTTCATTCTATTCCTCCAACCATGTTAGCCTCATAAATCAAATTTAAAATGAGATAATTGAGAAAAATTATTTGTAGAACTAGGTCTATATTACTACAGTAAAGGGAAAATTAAATGTCTGATAAATAAATGTTCTGATAACATTTTGAGTATCTCATTTGCAGACCTTGCACTCACAAAACATAATTAATCTAACAATTTGAATCTTTGGCCTACAAAAATCAAATATATATTATTTTGTTAATGTAAGTGGATTTTTTAATGAACAGTTTAACCTAATATAAGCATTTGATTGTTAACATTTGATTAACCTGAGGAGAAAAAAAATATGTTTCATTTACCATTTACTAAAATTCACAAATAAAGAACAATTATGGAAGACCTTAAAATTAATTCTGTTTCTTCCTTTCAAGTGTATGGAACAAATTATTCCAGAATCTTCACATATATGATAACTTCATATTTTTCTTAACATTCATATTTTGTAACAGTGATAAGCCTTGTTCTTAGGTATGTTAAACATTCCTTTCAAGTTTTAAACAATTAATTTATTTGGAAATAGTGTGTTTTCATAGATAATTGAGGGGAAAATTAAAATGATTTGTCATTAATTCCAAAATCTTCCAATCATTCTGTTTTATTGTATTTTATTTCATACCACATTTTTTAAAACATATTTGTGGCTCAATTTTGCATATATCTAAATTTTCTAAAGATAAAAGAAAGGAAATAATTAAGCAACAAAGAAAAGCCATGTGAAAGGATTTTTTTTTTTTTTTAAATATTTCAGTGAGTGCTGTGGGTCAGTCTGTGGATGAAATAAATGCTTCACAAACGGTTGGCATGATGAAAGAGAAAAGGTGCTAATCATCTTTTATAATTTCAGAATTCACCATTAAAATCTAGCTGTGCCCATATTTAGGCACTCACATTTTCCTAATTTTAAAAAATGCACCTGTAGCAGAAATTTTTCTCCAAAAAGACAGAGCCAGCTGGAGAGAGAGACAATTAAGGCTGATTGGATGACTCAGCAATAAAAATAGGAAGCTAGCTGGATGAGAAAGGATGAGCTACAGGGAAACAGATTGTCAGGGAGGGGGTCCTTTGAAAGAAAGAACAAGAAATGAAAAGAAGCCCATCAACATGGACAAGGGAACGGAGGTTAAACTTTTCAGCTAATGACAAAGCTGTTCCTAAATTTAAAGAGTAGACAAAAGAACATTTTATTCATAGTCAAACTGTGAATAAGTTTATGCAATTGTCAACATCTATTATGCTTTAATAAGTAGTCAATATAGCAACAATGGTACCAAAGCAGGAGTCTGGCCTCATGAGAGGACACCTAGGCCTTTCTTCCATGAGTGATAGTGCTCTGCTCCTTCCTGCATCAGGAACTAATGCCTTGCTCTTTTGCCAGGAACATACCTTCTTCCTCTTCCTTTGCTAATTCTTCACAGGACTCAAAACCCCACTGGCCTCAGGATTACACCTAGCCGGAGAAAATTTATTTTATCCTTCAGATTGGGTCAGCCTCCTGCCACTTTTCAAATACTGTCTCTTCCTTCCGAGTACATAACCCAAGAATACATGTATTTAATTTTCATATTTTTAACATTCAACTCCTATGCTAAACTGTAAGAGCCATAAAAGGAGAACTGTGTCTGTCTTTGATGTTGAACAGGCACTCAGTAAATATTCATTGCAGAATGAATGAATCCTGGATAGAGAATAACGAGGCTGAGATGCAATTTTCAGTGCCACTAATCAGTTTCATTTATTTTGAATGAGTTCACTTTGCCTCTTCACGTCTTCGTTTCCCCTCAGATCACTTCCACCTCAAAGCATCTCAGTTTTAATAAATAGGTTATCCAATATTCTTTTCTTAATTTCAACATGAGATTCCCAAGGAACTTTAATTTCAAGGACTACGGTAATATTTTTCCCAATTCTCTCCCCATTCTCTATTATTTCTGCAGCTGGGTAAAAGTAATTCTTCTTTTCAGGTAGGGGAACATCTCCTAGTGATTGAAGTGAAGAATCCTTACTACTGTAATTCAAAAGAGCGATGAGATTATTTAACTATCTGTACAACAAATAATGAATATAAATCTACTAAATCTCAGAAATTGTTTTAGGTGAAGAGGTCAAAACAATAATGAAATAAAGTCTCAGCTATCCTAGAGCATTTGTTCCCAGTGTAGGGGAGAAAGACAAATTAATGTATAAACTATGAAGCTGTGGTAACTGCTATGTAGAAAAAATAACACAGAGCAGGATGTATGAAGACTGATGGGGAGAGGATTATTTTATATGGGTAGTCAAGAAAGATGAGAATGCACATGCTCCTTCCTCCATCCTCAGGTTCCAGGCCAAAATATTATCCTTGGGAGTCCTCATGGAATTGCCTGATCTGGTAATATGTAGGTATTCAAGGTAGTAGTGATTACATGTTAGTACTAAATAAGCACTTACTTGCATGTACAACTAATGAAGGTTTACATTTTCCTGCAGTATTTGCAAACATAAGGCACTGCACCCCAGTCCTCAGGCTTGCCTTATTGTCCATATCTTCCTGACACTTCATACTACTACCCTCTGCAAACTTAGTACCTACACATATTACAGGGATGTACATATTTAACTCATGATGCTGTTATTAATTAGATAAGAAATGGGTAAATCATTAAGAACTCTAAATTTTAACCCATAAAATCATACCACGCATAGCATTCTCAGATGGGAAGATGAAAAATTATAAAAGAAGAAAACAAAACCTAAAGTTTTGGGGAGTCCAAAACCGACATGGAAAACATATAACAATAATATGTTAATAAAATGTATCAATACATTGCAAATAAAATAAAATTGCGAAATTACACAGAGCTAAGCCTTGATCTCAGGGTATACTGTAAAATTTATTTTGTTACAAAACACCTAAACAAGAAAAAAGGTTTTCAATGCATTATTAGGCCACTATTTTGATCAATCTCTATTATTATCTCTCTGATATTATTTACATAGAAGCCATATTTACAACGAAAAAAGATAATTTGGTGTGACACAAGCAAAAGTTTGGTGCTCATAATTTATAAAATTTCTTCTATGTCCCAGCCACTGTCTTTAGGCAGTCTTGGACTCTTTACAGAGACACCAGATCATTCAGTCCTTATAACATTCCCATGAGTTGTCTGTTATTGCCCCTACTGTATAGAAAGGGAAATAGAGACTTAGCAAGGTTACAGAGTTCATAAGAAGCAGAAATAAAATTTCAACCTAATCGTGTGTATGTCAACCACACCACATTGCTGTCACTTATCAATTCTATGATACTTGTGAAAGACTATTGAAGTCAATTGTGAATAAACATCTAATAATACTTCTTTGTTGAAAATAATTATATGACTGTCTAGAGCAGCAGTTCTGAATATTGATGTGGAAATCACTGAAAGACCACAATCAGTAGTGTGCTGCTCCCAGGAAACATCCTTCAACAATCACTCCTGAGTGCTCACCATGTGGGAGGTACTATCAGGGCACTGAGAATTCAATACTAATCAATTATGAACCAGCTAACATCCCAGTGGAGACACAGAGAGTAGCAAAGCAGTAAACACATGAACAAAACCATTCTAAGTGCCAAGAAGCAAAGACTCACAGTGATGTGAATGTGAATGTAGAGGAATAGCAACTTTAGGTAAAGGTGTTCAGGAAATATCAATCTGAGAAGGTAACATCTTGAGGTAAGACTGGGGAGACAGAGAAAACAACCAATGCATTTGAAGGAAAGACCAAGCTTCAAGGAACGGAAATAAGTATAATGAAGCTAGTGAATGGTCTGTAGAAGGGAAGTATGGATATAAGCTAAGTTTGGAGAGATAAGCAGCAACCAGATCATTCAGGGTCTTTGCCATGTTAAGATGTTTAGACTTTATTGTTAGCCAATAGAAGGTTTTACTCAAAGGAGTCAGAGAGTCACAAGACCCAATCTAAAAATATATATATGCACACACAAATATATTTATATAAACAATCTCACAGAAAATTCATAGTGTTTATATATACATATATAGAGATGATTGATTTTCATGTATATACATAATATCTGTATACATATATATCATGTGTATATGTGTATTTATACATATCGTGTGTGTATGTATGTGTGTGTGTGTGTGTGTGTGTATATATATATATATATGTATATATATCTAACTGGGTCCATTCATTGCATTCCTGCACTTCTATTCCAACTATAATGCTCAAAGTCAAACTCTTAAGAGCTGAGGCTGAATAAGACGACTATGCCTTAAGGCAGGAAGAAATACAATTCTGTAATTCTGGTAATTCTGATTTCATCTTGTTCATTCCGTCTAGATGACAGGTTTCTTTTTGGTAACTGACATTGAAATGTAGAACCTGCAAAATCAGCCATTTATCATTCCAAGTCACTAGAAGGCTTCCTATCTGAATAGCAAGAAAGTCGCCTCTTACTAAGTCACACATGCCATTTTTTTCTTCAGAATAATTTTGATATGATTGCATATGATCAGTTTGCATCATGTGAGAAAGATGTACAGTATTCTCTCTTATCGTCTTGGTGATTTGTGTTATACTGAATTGTCATTCCAAATGCTTCTCTGTGGACCAGATACAGCCATGGTGAGGTTTTTTTCACTAATCTGGGGAAGCAGGAGAGGTTTTCATTGACTGTTGATTATGGCCTCTTACATTTCTAGTGTAACACAAAACTATAATAATAGTAGATAGCAGATTTTTTGATGTTACTTATTGTCAGACTTAAAAGCTAACATGTCTATTTTGCACCACACATTTTGAGACAAAAATAATTTTCTTCTTTATGAAATATAATCTAAGATCCCCCCAATTTAAGGTATACAGTTGAGATAGAGCCTATCTATCTCGATAGATAGCCTATATTCATTTTGTCTATGAATATAAAGTCTAACTTTAGGCAAAATAGACATGAAGAGAAATAAATATAGATTTACTTACTTGAGTGGCAGGGCATTATCCATGAGCTTGTGTACAAGAGAAATGTTATAACATAATCCCATATGTGATATTTATTAAAAGAATAATCATCCTATAGTTTCATAAACCATTCACAACAAAAATGTCAGTAATAAACTCAATTTATTTGTGAAATTTTAGATACCTTTACTTAAATATAACAAATTTTATTTATGAACTTCATAAAAGTATAGAAGCAAAATGAATAATATATGGATTGCCACACCAGAGTAGAAAACTGGAAAATTAGCAGCATTTTGGCCCCTTCTCTCTATAGAAATCACTAATACACTGGCAGCATAAATATGAAATAAAGTGCCAAACAATTTGTGTTTTCACACATGGTTCTTTACTTCTCTTGGTGAAATAAACATTGGCCCTGTCAAGGTGGAGTGTGCTTGGAGTCGAACTTAAAAAAAAAAAAAAAATTGAACAAATTAGTGCCTCTTTAATATCACTGAGTATTTCACATGGTATACATGCTTCCATGTCATCAAAAATCTGAACGCAAGCCTGGCCCTGCTTTCTAAGAATACTCATTACCATTATAGCTTTATTACCTAAGTTGTTAACCCTTTCATAAGGCTCAAGAAATCACCTACTATGAAAAAAAAATCACAAAAGGAAAAGTAAAGATGGAACAAAAGCTACAAAACAAATGGAAAAAGCTTTTCTGAATCTCTGTAGACACTTGGATGAATAGAAGCATATTAAGTATGTGATTCTGAATAAAATGTTTATTAGAAAAAAACATTAAATATTAAATGTAAATGGTTTGAGTATTCCAATTAAAAAGAAGAGATTGTCAGATATGATGAATAAATAAAAGTAAGACTCAAGTATATCCTGCCTACAGGAAACTCACTTTAAATACATAAGTTGAAAATAAAATATGAAAAGTGATATGCCATACAATTATTAATTAAATAAAGATTGAGTGGTTATAGTAATATCTAGCAAAGCAGATATTGGAGGTAAAGAGGGTCATTTTATAGTGATAAAGGAAGCAACTCATCAAGAGGACATAACAATCCTAACTATGAATTAAACTGATAGCACAGAATCAAAGTACAGACAGTAAAAACTGATAGAACTGAAAGAAGAAATGAACAAATCCAAAATTATAGCTCCACATTTTAATAACCCTCTCTTAAGAACTGCTGGATCAAGCAATCTTAAAGTCAGCAAAAATATAGAAGATTTGAATAACACTATTAATTGACTGAATTTGACCTAATTGGACATTATAGAACATTCCAATCAATAACAGCAGAAAATATTTTTTCTTTTAGTGAGTATACAACATTCACTAAGATAGACCATATTCTGGTAAATAAAGTGAGTTTCCATAAATTGTCAGAAAGCATAAACTCAAATATGATTCTAATACTGCATATTAGATATTATATAGGTAATAGTAATAATATTTAATAGTCTAAAATCCTAAGTAGTTTATGTTTAAGTACTTTTTAAGTATGAATTGTATGAAAAATAAAGTCCAAACAAAGTAATACATTTTAAGAAAAATGAATATATTTTGAGCCACACTTAAGATCTGGTATTTAATGCTTGCATTTCAAGTGTTCTCAAGATTTCATGTACAATAAGTTTTCCTTGTAAAAAAATTATTCTGGTTATATCATACATGCAGAACACTTGTACTCTATTTGATTGAAGAAAGATATGAAAATTAAGCACTGTAATTCTTTTTAGTGTGAAAATTAGGAAATTAAATTATGCAAATATTCATCCACAATTAATAAACTGTTAAACTCACACTAAATCTAATGTTTTGAAGCCTGGAAATTGGTACTTCCATTAATGGAGTGATTTAAATTTCTATTAAGGTTGAATTCCCTTATAAAAACTAAGTAAAATAAAGATACTTTATAATTGATACACTCAAGAGACAGCTCTGATTGAGAAAGTCACCCAGGGTAAGTGCCAGTTCCCTCAGCTTTCTAACCACTTTGTGAGCATTGAAAGATCATATGGTAGCAGTGTCTACCATTGACACCCTAATGCCTCCTCTCTTGTCCAAATTATAGCACATGCCACTGAATGGGGTCCCTGCCTCAATTCTTACCTGCCTCTTTTCCAAACCATGTGTATGCTTTCTTTTCAGTCATATTTAAACATAGAGGGAGCAAGTCCTACTTATTAAGATTCTGGATCATGTTGTGTGAATTGAAATCCTGGCATTATTATTTGCTAGCTGTGCAGCTTGGGCAAGTTGTTAATCTCTCTGTGCCTCAGCTTCTTCCTCTATTTACCGTGATAATGATACTACCTAGCTCGTAAATCCATTATGGGCTTAAGTAAATTAATAGTTGTATTAATTTTAAGTGCTTAGAATACCATGTGGCTCCCTAGTAAATACTATATGATTGTTAAATATATCATGGTGTTGTCTAAAACCTTTCAAAAGTTTTTAGCTGTCCTCAGAACAAGGTCTACACTCTTTAATTTGACTTTCAAAATACCAACTTATCTTTCCAACTTCATCTCTGTATACCTAAGCTATATGGACTTAAGTTTCTTGAAAGCCCTCTTGTCTTTTTACTTAAGAAATATTTCCTTGGCTACTATGTCTTTCCTTTGCTTTTTCCATAAGTCCTACTCATAAGTCTCAGTTCAGATATCACTTTCCGCCAGAAGCCTTCCCTAGACTCCAAAACCATTATATAGCCTCACAGAGAATTTCCTCCATCATAGCACACTACATTTTAACTTCTTGTATAACTCGTATTACTGTAGGCCATGTAAGAACAGAAACTATTTTTGTGTACTGTCGTAATCTATATGTGTAGCATATAGTATGAATCCTATATATAGTTATTCAACATAAACAAGAAAGAATGAGTTAATGAATAAGTGAATGATACAGTTGACTGTATTGCAGAAAACTGGAGCACATTTCTTTCATCATGACCTCATTATCTAGCTAGAAGATTATCTGAGACCTTCCATGAGAGGAAAACAAAGAGATCAAGCTAGTCTGTGATTTTATTTTGGATACAAGTTTAATAAAAGTTAGCAACAGGTCACCTTGGTGATCTATTTAGGACACATTCTGTCTCCATTTCTCATCTATTGCAACTACTGAAGTAATGCTATTAAGCAAATAGCTTCAGTTCTCTGCCTTCCAGTTACCTGGGTTACCTGTTAGAATCATTCTTCTTGACTTTCTCACAGCTGGGTGAGGCTGTGTAATATTCTGGCCAAAAAGTTATAAGTGACATGTATCACTTCTAAGTCAGATCATTTAATTGGCCATCAAGACCCTACAGAGATATCTCCCCATCAAAACAACTGGCAATGGCCGTGATGGTAGTGGCTTAGTCAGTCTGCATGCAGGTGTGAGGTGACAAAGAGCAAGGCTGCTAGCCCACCTTTGATGGTTATATAGTGGGAGCAATGTATTGATTGATTTTTGCTATGAGAAGCTACTAAGATATTTTAACCTACATGGTAACACTTCCAACATTGCAAAACAATTTATCTCTAGGAAACGATTAACAACTTACAGACCACACACTGGGGAATGTTGATCAAGCTTTCTAAAAACTCTTAGAGCAAGAAGAAAACACTCCAAGGAAACCCTCCCTCAAATTCCGTGACATCTTGATTTTATTTTGGAGCGTCAGGTCTGCAACAATAACATGTTCTGCATAACCAAGCTGTGAGGAAACTATTTTGATTATTTGTGTGGAAAAATTGAACTATTTTTTTCTTTTAGGAAAATTTTAATAGAATAATTTGGGAAACTATGTTTCTGGAATAATTATTATAAAATTATAGCACATTATAGTTGTATTTTTTCTAACCTGAAGCATTTACTTTCCATGTCAAATAAAATAACTGAACAAAATAAATTATAATGCAGAGATTTTATTGGGTAAAAAGGAAAATAATTAATCTGATGTGTTTGGCTTTTCAAGTTTAGTAAGATACTTTGCCAATTTGGAAGTGTTCTATTTTGAATTTAATCATCTCCTTAATTGCTTTTATTTTTTATACAAATATTATTTTTTTCTGTTTTGGAAGGCAAAAACAAAATGATATGTCAATAGCTGAAAAGATAAAATTAATGATTCTCCAACAGAGAGGTGAATCACACTGTTTCTTTACCCTCAATACTCCATCCTTCAGTTCAAGGAACAATGGAATATATAGTAACCAAGGTCCCTGAAACAGGACTTCTGTGACCCTATGCTAAGGCTACATAGTATGCCTGTGTGTGTGTGTATGTGTGTGTGTCCTGGTAAGGGAATTATATTTATTTTTTTGCGGTTATAAAAAAATGACTAAAATATTGTGCTGACACTCTTTGTTAGCAAATCTTCTAATGGGAAAAAGGAGAAGGTCAAGGGAAAGAATTCCACTTCCATGAATCTTCTGATCTCTCACTTCTTGGAAAATAGGTATTGTTATATAACCTGAGATTCTGGGTAATTTCATTGCCTGCTGCTTCTCCCAACAAGAGTGGCAATGGCAACAAAAATAAAAACAACACCAATAAACAGTTCTACCATTGAAGGGACATTTTAGAACAGCTTTTTGTGGAAGGAATGCGTTGGTTTTGCGGGTGGATTCTCTGGGCATAGTTTCAGCAATAGCTACAGTAGCCACAGCTGTTAGGATGTCGGAAATGACTCCATTCAAGAACAGAAGCTGGGCAGTAAAAAGAAAATGAATAATATACTCATGTGGAAAATGAGACAAATTAAATATTTTGGATGGGTCTACTGTTTTCATAACTACAGAATAACTGATCTGTTATTGGTCACTCAGGTCCCTAAATGCAGCTTACTTTTTGGATATCTGTGACACATTCCTAATTGTTCATTTAGTAATTGTGATACCACATTTTCTGATTAGGAATCTCCTGTAAGAGCATCCATACTATAGGAAAGAGAGAGAGAGAGAGAAATTAGGTTCTTTTTTTGTTGTTGAATTCTTTGACTGAATGCAGAGTTTGTAAGACTGCCTATAAAATTAAAATATATTGTTCCTTCTTCATAAAAAAGATTTCAACATTTATGGACCTTTCATGAATTTGTATGATTTGAATCAAATCAATGTTTCATATTCTAGTGTGAGGAAATCACTTTGCAATCTCTTTAATATTATTTTAAATAAAATTATTCTCTCTGTAAAACTTACCAAATCTCACATTTTAGTTAAGTATGGTATATCATAGTCCTTTTTTGTTTCAACTGACTAATCAAGGTGGTAATCATATGACCCAAACACCACTACCCCCTCTACTGTTCCCTGAGAAGCCTTTGTGAATCAATTGCAGAAGTCTTTCCAACTGAGCTTAGATGTAGTTTTAGAATCATTTTTGAAATCTTCAATTCAACAATTCATAATAGATAGAAATTCACATGTATCTGTTATGATTATTGATTTCCTTTTCTAACTACTCCACTAAAATACAAAATCCCTTTTAGCAGTTGTTTATTATTCATCTTTGTATCTTTGTATTTGGATAGTATAGCTCAATATACGATGTACATATAGCTAATTAATATATGTTATATGATTGATTAAGCCTGTATTTGATGATAATATTTGCACACAAGGAGTCAAGAAAATATTTCACTATGTAGTCTCTTATTTCTATTTTGTATAGCTGGTATATAATTACATATACAATGTTTAGCTGGTTGCATAAAATCGTACATTTAAGAAATGTGGTACTAAACAGAATTCTCCAAAAACAGTAGCATTTTGCTGCAACATGTGCTCACTGAAATAATTTTTTTTTCAATCTGAAGCCATAGTGTCATCTAATTTCAAGCTATTGGAAATTTTTGGAACATGTGAAATAATGATTCACATAAATGAGACGAAGGATGGAGGATTTAGTTGGTAAAATTCCCAGTAACACTTAGAAACAGTGAAACATTCATCTTTGACATTAGGCAAATACTAGTAATGTGGCAGCAGGAAAAGATTTCAGCAAAACTGTGAAATAAAAATTTTTTATTGCTTGTTGGTGCCCTCCTATCTTCTTTACCAGCCAATCTAAATTTCCCACATCCCAGTAGAAACTCCCTCTCATAAAAAATCACGTTCTCTCATTCACTCAGGTTGTGACATCCATATGCATGCATTTGTCTTGTTTTGTTGTTGTTGAAATAAATTTTATTTTATTGACTCTAAGTGAAGACACAAAAATGAAGTTCTGTTTTACGAATAGTATCTAGCATTGTTTATACTGGATTTTGTATATTATTTTTCTTTCTTTTTTTCATTTATTAGAATTGCTATATCACTTATTTTATTTTTTTAGATTTCAAAATATTAAGGGTGTACAAATGTTTTTGTTACATGGATACCTTTTATAATACTTAAGTTGGGGACGTTAGTGTGCCTATCACCCGAACAGTTTTACTTCTTATCCTCTAGTATAAAGAATTAGTCTTAGCTACCTGTCAACCAATAGCTAGCTAAGATATTATCTATTAATAGTAATAGCTTCAAGTATATTTGAAGTTTTTTAGGATACTCTCTAAGATGAGAAAGCCTTGAAATTTAAATGAATCATTCCCCAGTGGTGAAATTTTACTCATTAATGTCATAATTCCTAAGAAACATTTGAGAGCAGAAAACTAGTCACTTAGAACTTCAAGAATCTATTACTCATAACCTGGCCTCACAGCCAGGAGAGTGAATACAAATACTACTTTGGAATCCATAATGTTCTAATATTATTCTAAACTTAATAATTTATGCGAGCCTTAAATATTAAAAATATAGAACCTCTTCAATAACTCTTTCCCAACACATTTTTTTTTACTATTCTTTGGTAATTATTGTTATAATAAAATGGTTTCACTTGTATAACATATGCATGCCAGGGGAAGAAAGAGATGCAATCTTCGATAGATTAAGGATTACCTAAATTTATATTTCCCTGAATTTCAGACTACATACAAATGGGGAGACTTTTTTTTTTAATTGTACAGTATTATCAAAACCTATGAATTTAAATGTTTGGTATTTATTGTCAGCCAATTGGAAAAAGTTGTTCTGAACATTTATCCTTCTCCTTGATATCATGGAGACGATTATTTTCACACAGTGGAGAACTGCTTCTCATACTAAGATAATGTCGCACCTACAAAGTTAGTTGATCCCCTAAACATTACTGTTAGGTACTCTAAGGTAGTTACAGCTCCTAGATTCTAAATTTCAAAGCACACACTGCCAAAATCTAAATTCTATTTTTTACTCTCCGGTATGATCTAGTATATTAAGGAAGGAGGAAATTTCATTCTTTCATAGATTCTGTGAAAGAATCAGTGAATTAACTTGACAGGCTAATTATATCTTATTAATATGCTCTTTAGACTTTCAATTTTAGAGTTCACAAGGTACTTTTGTGTGAATTTTCCCTTTGATTATTAAAAAAAAAACCCATATCAACCAAGAAAAAGCCATCATCCATATTTTAAAAATGAAAGAAAAGTGTCTGGAAATGACTTGCATAAGGTACTCCTGACTTTCATCTCAGAGTTCCGAATCCCTTTGTTTTATACATTCACCCAGCTGATATCTCCACAATAACAAAATCAGCAAATTGAGATAATAAGCATGTTATCATACATATTCCCCCCATGACCAATCTCAATGGGAAATCCTTTCTTATTACACCACTCCTGATTTAGGATTATCTCAAAGTACTCATAGCCATTATTCCCTTATTTCACAACTGCTTTAAATTATCAGGATCCCTGAGACTAATCTCCAGAATCTTTACTCAATGTCTACTTTCACTTTAAGATGTAATAAGAAAAAGAATTTGTCTGCCTTAAAAAAATGGCCTAAATGGCAGACTTAACTCAAAATAGCCACCAGAATTATATAACCAACCAAATGTATTTCCTTTTCACACTAAGACACGACTCTTCTAATACAAAATCTGAAGTGCACACATCAGCAAGACAGAAAGAGAAATCGAAGTAGGTCTTTCTCAGCCATTACTCAGTGCATTTGAAGGGTTCTAATTTTATTTATTCTTGAGGTTTCATAACATAGTTATAATGCCTTGTAAAAGTGACTTGTGAAATTGATGGTATATTTCAATTATTATGCTTTGCCCAGTTAAATTTGAATCAACTATCTCTTTTGAAATGATGCAGGCATAATCTTGTTTTCTAAAGTATTTCAAATTAATAAAAACAGTGTTGACATATCAGATTAGAGTGAAAGACTGATTTGTTAGAAACTGACAGTTAAAAATTATACATTTTCCCTTTATTATTAGATAAATATATTTAACATTTCCTTCAGAGATGAGTTTAATTTCACCTCACTATTCATAACAACAAAATATGCTTGGGTGCTACTGCACTACTTTCCAATGTACATCATGTCCCATCACACCCTGCTTGTTTGTAGACAGGTGCATGGTGTACAAGACCAACCGAAGTGACCTGTTCAATTGAGATAATTACTGGGATAATTAAAGTAACATGTCTATTATTAAATACCCTGGCAATTGAAGCAGACTTCAAGTTTAAACCAGAAGCACATCACAAATTGTGTCTGCAATATTCATGAACCAATGGCATTACCAACTTTCACTCTAATATACATAAGTGAGTCTAAAATAGCAGTAGTTATAATATATATCGTTTCTGCACACATAACGAAAGGAAAAACTAAGACATATATTCAGAAACTTTGCATAAATTTAAAACTAAATATATTTTGTCCTAAATTAGCCTGATTCATTTGCTGCTTCAATTTTCCACTTGGTATATTTTGGGCAGAGAATTAACGCATAAAAACATTTATAATGCTTCCAATATTTGAAAGGGCAGTAAGAAAATGTATAAGAAAGGACCAACAATTCAGCTCCCTTTTGAGGTTTTCGCATTTTAAATCAGTAGAAACATTTGTAATAATTATAACTTACATTGCTATGAACTTCTTAGTTTCAAAGTATGTTCAACAATAACATCTCATTTGAGCCTCAAATGCTATGAGGGGGACAGAAAATTATCATTATTCCTATTCTATCAATGAGGAACTTGATAGATTTTTTTCCATGATTTCTAAATTCCCTTGGAATATTTCTCATGCTCATTCACTTGGAAGGATATGTACTTTCACACTTAGCTTTGAAAGTGGCCACACTTAGCATGCTTTCCCTAGAACCTCTCTTTCACCTTTTACTATAAGCTCATATACAATGTCTCTCTTTTGCTTGTCTTTTCTACACCATAAAAGCTTCTAATATTGGATTTGAGACACTACTGTTTTGTTTTTCAGTTTGTTTACGTGTTTGGTTTTCCTACTGAATTGAAGTTCCCTTGAGGGCATAATTGAACACATTTAGCAAGTATTTTGTGCCCAATTATTTCCCTGTCACTATGATAAGAACTGAAAATGCAAGAAAGGTATGGTCTCTGCCTTTCTATAGTTTAATATATATTTTAAAGACATAGTTTAAGAGAAATTACAAAAGTAACGAATGATAGAAAGCAAAAGCACAAGCGGCTATGGCAGATCCACTGCAGATCGAACTAATTGTGTTTGAGAGACTAGTTCATGGCACCTCAAGAAAGCAATGCTTAAGTTAAAATGCGATGCATAAGTTGGGGTTGGTGAAACGAACAGTTTTAAGAAAAATGAACAACACATATAAAAGATTTAAAATTATGTATTTTACAAACTAAGGAGTTTAAGCATAGTTAAAAAATAATGAGCAATTGTTTCGCAGGGTAAAGTAAGACAATTTGGCCAGAATCAGATTTCAAAGGGCCTTGAATATTGGATTTTATGCTGATGGTATAGTAAAGTTATAGACATATTTTCAGTAGGTAAATGATACAACAGTCACTTTTCAAAAAATCCCACTTTTGAGTCCCTGGGAAGGTATGCAAGGGTGAATTTTAAAATACAGTTATGAATCTCATATAGAAATCCAAATGAGAGACAATCAAAGTTGGCTTGCACTAGGATGGTGAGAAGAGGATCAAGTGAAGAATAGGATTCAAACCATACTCGAGAAGTAGAATCAATGGAATTTGGTTATTGCTAGCTGTGGAGATTGAAAGAGAAGGAGAAATCAAGGATACCTTTTAAATTTCTGACTTGAACAACAGGAAAAAGGAGGAGATATAAAGGAAAAATGAACATATCGAGCTTGAGGAGCTCATGAGATATCTCTGCAGAGATGTCACTCAGTTTTTTGGACACTGAGGCAATAGGGTACATAATTCTGAAACTTTGAATTTTAATCTGGTTATTATCAATACAAAGCTATGGAATTATAGAAATACGTGCAAAAGAACGCAGACTGGGCCAAGGACAGGGCACTAAGATAACTGAATATTTTAATCTTAAAATAAGATGCCTGAACATTTCAAATTGAATCTTACATTGAGACATTAAACTGAGATTTCCATGTCAAAAGCATTGGGATTATACAGATCTGCTGCAGAACACTGACCAAAGAACAGTTATAAAATGAGGTCTCACCCCTAACACACATATATGCACATCCCCACACACCTTGTTAATATCTACTTAATTGTCTTAACATTTCATATCCAAATAGATCTTAACATATTATACCTTAGAACTTCAGAGTATCTATTAAAATATCACGTTAAAAATTGCAAGATGTAATACTGAAAACAATTCAAAGTTCTAACAAATCTTTAGAGAAGGAACTTAAAACTCTTTGTTTAAATCTGAGAAGAAAGTATAGATGGAGAATTTTTACATATATGAATATCCATGGTTGTCTATTTTTTCAAGAAAAAATTAGCCAAGCAATTAGGTGATTCTAAAAGAGTGTAAATGAACAATTTCAAAGAAGACAGTTTGGTATTTTAGAACATAGAACCCTGAAGTAAGTTAAACAATAGAGGACACCTAGTGGTCTTTAGCAGAATCAATATTTGCCTGCAGAAAATATCAGGCAATTCACACATGTGTAACAATATTGGTGTTAATAGATGTGCTAATCTGTGGCAGATGTCACCATGAACATTATAAGTATTATAGATATATCAATTTAATTTAAATATTTCAAATAATTTCCATATATCTCATGAATTTCACAACTGTTCAATTGTCTGTAGGCATAAATAAGTCACTTTATGTGATTTTCCCAAGATTAAATAGAAAATAAAGGCACAGTTGTAATAAACACCCATATATACTAAGTTCTAGCATACGATCCATTCCATGCCACCAAAAAAATCAAATCTCCAATGTAACTGATATTTAAATTGTGAAATACTATGAAATAGACTTCAGAAAAAGCCTTATCATATTTTATTGATTGATACAAACATTTCATGGCAAGAGTACTTGGCAAAGATAAACGTCTTTTTAACTGTCTAAAAAGTTAGTGCTTGACACTAACTATATACAAAAAAATGCAAGTAAGAGATAAATCCCACTACTAACTGGTGTTATTAGGTCTATCCACAGTGACCTCCAATCCCCTTCACTCTATAGCATTCTGAAACATAAACATCCTGCCTAAAATGCCTCAATGACAGCTTATTGGGTAAGTCCATCATTAACACAAATTTCAGTTTACATAGCCAAACTCACCCTGGAGATGCACAACTGTGCTAGACTACTTGTACTTGGTGTTTTATTGGAATGCACTTCTCTGCCTGGCCCATTTTTTTCAGTTTGGCAATCCAGACTCCATCTTCAAAGCTCAGATCAAGTATCTCTGAAGGCCTCTTCTCGTGCTAAAGAAACTGTGTTGTTCACTCCCTTCTTTATGCCACTACTTACCATACCATCTGTGATTATTTGCCCCCAAGACTGCTTTTGCTGCAAAACTGGCATCTGCCTTATATTCTTATTTGCAGCATCTGCAGATAGAGACTACTAAGTAAATGCTAGGAAGTGAAGAATGAATACTGCCTTATAATTATTTAACGGATTGAGAAAATGGAAGATTGTCATATATTTAGTGGATAGGCATGCTTTGATTATTTATCCTGTTTAGAATATGCACTAGTATACAAGAAGATTCAAGGACAAAAGTTGACACAGACTCTTCCCTATAGATGTCTATAGCCAGAAAAAGGAAAGGAAAATAATGCATGTAATTTCGCATTAGTAACCATGAACAAATGGATGCAACCATGAACAAATGGATGCAGTCATGAACAAATGCATGCAGAGCCAGTAAAATTTTTCAGTGTAAAGGTATCGACTATTAAAGTAGAGTCCATCACTGTAAAATACTTTCTGGAGATGAGTTTGAGTCTGATTTTTAAAGGAGGGATAGAAAAAGAAAGGATTTCCAAATCTGAGGTATAGCACAACCAAAATTACAGAAGCAGAAAGAATCATTCCCTACAAGAAGCATTCTAAAACTTTAAAAACAAAAAGAAAGAAAAGAGTTGTTGGGTGTAAATACAAAGTGACAATGGTGAGGCAGGAAACGGTGTGCTAGAGAGCCTTGAAGGCACAGCAAAGAAACACAGATTTGATGTGATAGGCAATAGGGAGCCTCTCTACGTTCTAGTTCAGGGCAGGTTTAGGAAAACACTGCTGTTTGCTTATGGCAAGCCTTAAAATCCTAAGTGTTTTTTTTTTTTTTTAAATGAAAGTAGTTAGAACATGTATTTTATATTTATAGATAGGCAATTTATAGCAAGAGTTAGTTTCTACTCTAAACCAATTTGAATACTAAAATTAACCAGAGACAGAAACTGTGGTCTGCATTAACTCCCCATGGAATAAATTTCCTTATTAATGCTGTGTTGTTAAATATAATTTGTATATATTAATAAAACTATCTCTAAGACAATATAAAAATCTAATATTGGTTTCTAGATGAGCATTGCGATGTTCAAGATGTATTATTTATGTGCAATTGCTATAGACATATAAAGAGATCAAAATCATAAGTCCCCTTTTCTGCTTCAAAATGTATTTAATTAATTGGGATATGTCATAAATCTACTCAAGAGAGTTTGGGACGATAAGACATGAGGAATAAAAAATAGAATATTATGGTTATATATGCCAAAGCCATAGTTATTATACAAGCATGTATTTCCCACATTATTTTACATTGACCATGAAGAATTTACACATTACCTATGACTTTGAATCCTACAAACAGATAATCATTACAGAGTATTATTTCTCTTTTCAATTACTATTTCCTAAATCTCTAAAAATTTCAAAGGTCATCCCCCTCTGATAAAATGACTGAGATTAGCAGCTGCAAAGGAACTCTTCACCTCTACACACTGAATAATCTCCTATTTACTGAGCTTTTAATCTACCCTTTATCTCTTCAGTGGCTTGTGATTGTCACATACTCCATTTAATTTCCAAGGATTTCCTCACCGTATGTCTCTTTTAGGAGGATCATACAGAATTGGTTCCCCTTGTGATAGGTTATGAAATAACAATCTGGCTGGGATCACTGTCTTTACTTGAAATACAACAATAACATCAATGCAGAATTAAAAGCATATTAAAAAGAAAACAAATACAAGAATAGGAAAGATTCACCACAGTTTTCTGGATATTAAAAGAAAAGGAATTTTCTACCCTGATTTATCTAAATTGCCTCAAATTTTTCACCTCACCTGACCAATATATATATATATATATATATATATATATATATAGTTTCAGTATAGTGTCAGAGAGCTCTATTTTTGCATCCTAAAGTCATTGATCTTATAATTGGCTTGTGAAAACAACCTCCCTCCTAATTTTTTAACACCATGTGTTTCATAAATTAGTTACCCAAATCAGCTATTTCCTCCTGTACTAACCACTAATTCAACTTTAGTAATGATAGTAACTTAGGTGCTAAGTTTTAAAGTTTCTATATCTCATTCATAATATTTCGCTAATACATCTGTCTTCAGGGCTTCTTGTTGCTTTTCAGTTGAACTAATTCAGTACAGAAAAAAAATGTATTGTTGAAGATGGAAGCAATTTCCTATAGAAGGCAGCAGCTTTCCTCGGGAATGATTCATTTAGAACAGTGGCAGCTTCCAGACTTCACACATAACTTCCCCAAATTTGCTGAATTTAGCATTAGCCAGCTTGGTACTAAAACACTCAGAACCAAAGACATGTGGGTGAACACACATCTTCCTCTGAATTCTTATTTCAAAAGCTCACAGAGCTACTTCTGATTTATTTGTTGTATCTCCACTTGTAAACACATCCTGGTGGCATTTATAAAAATCAGGTAGAGATTTGCCAGTTTGGGAACCATTCAAGTTTCTTTGTGACTATGGTTAGAATCATGTAGGTGATGGAAGGATGAATTTGTATTAAATTCTGGATTATGACTTGATATGTTTCTTTTCTACTTAAGAGTATTATTAACAGGCACTAAATATCTATGATACATGATATTATATGGGGATATCATATAATCAAGAAAACATTCTTTAACTAAATGAGCTTGTGGCTCACTTATTACCAAGGTCATTTATTTATGAAAAGGATCTTGCCAACTCACAACTCTGGCCTGAATGTGTTTGGTTACCTAATGTCTGTGAGTGCATATTAAATTGCATTTTACAATAATGATGGCAGCGAGCCGATGCTCCTGAATTATATCATGGCATCTTTAAAACACCATCATGTTACACAGATCTAGGTGCTTGTGACTACTGCCAGGAGCCAGAGGACATCAGTGTTAAGGAGTGTCCTCTTCTATGACCACATGGCCTGCCATTTTATCTGATCGGATGCCATCTGTTCATCCTGCTGCCATTCTCTAGGGTAACTGGGTTAAAACTACAAGACATTAAAAATAGTCACATTGCTTACTGTATTTTTAATTGACTGGATATTTATATCAGGGACTTTTCTCTCATAGGCTATTTATTAAAATCGTTTTTGTGGCCTTGTTTTAAGAGGTAACTATTTAACTCTGTTATGTTGCATGGATCACAGTCTTAGTTAAGAACAGTTTCTTAAACAATCTATAAAACGGTGGCATATTCACATATTCATAATTAAAAGAGTACATGTTATAGTAAGAACCTATATAGTCTTGCGGTTAAGAGCATCGGTTCCCAAGTCAGATTGCCAAGGTTAGAATCCCAGCTTCCCCTTTTACTAGTTCTGTGAATCTGGGCAAGTTACCTTGCTGTATTTAATTGTCCTCATTTGTAAAATGATGACAATAAGTGTGTCTACATCATTGGATTGTTAGGAACATTCAGTGAGATAATCCTTGTGAAAAATCAAATATATTACTTGACATACAATAAACCCTCAATAAATATTAGCAATTATCAAGAATCATCATAGTTTGGTATTAATCTCAAATTATTATGAAAAAGCTTTGAGAACTGAACATTTATTCCATTTTAGATGAAATGTGCTATATAGAGAAACATTACAAGATGAATCCAATTTCTCAAATGTACTTCACTTGATTTTAAATATATTACATATCCATATTTTAAGAATGATCCATTTTTATGCCTTCTCATCAGTACATTATGCAGTGTTTTATTATTGCATGCCATTTCCTGAAATCCTGTGAACCAAAATGTCATTGACAAGCACATACAAAAACACTGCTACAGCCTCACAGAAAGCAAACAGAACTTCTATTTTATGACTTGTTTAAAAAGATAATTTATCTTATAAATGCTAAAAAGCATTTCTGAAGGGAGTAAAGAAATAATGTATAGCCAGTATATTGCTTTCATTATTGCTGGTTTAGGCACTCTAGAAGCCTTTCTGACTCTCATTTTTATGCAGACAATAAAACTCAGGTTATAATTAATATAAAAATCTAGATTTAGGAGAAAAGAAAGCCAAAAAGATTAATATGCAGACTTTAGAATTAGGGACATAAACTCCTTTGCCTGATGATGGTACATTTAACTCAGATCTTTAGAAACTCAGTTGGCTGAGCCCTTGTATATTCCACCCACTGCCTAAGAATAACCGATGCCCTATTCAGCAAAATAAGGGCCTGATTGGCTAGATTCACTCCATTTATTCACTGCACTATTTGTGTTTTCTATGTACTAATTTCCCTCCTGGGTATGCTGTTTTTCACTATTATGAAATGAACTAATAGGGAGAAACTATAATAAATAATTATAGGCAAGTTATAACAAAGAAAAACATTAATATGCTAAAAAAGTTTTTATATGTAAAACTTGGAAAGAAACACTGTGTTTTATCCAAACATAAATTCACAAAATTTCAATATTAGAGGAAACATATACTGCACTACCTCAGAGAACTAATGTTATACTAGATTTGGAATCAGACCCTTGTCGAAGATGATATTCGCTGTATTCATTTTAGATTAAAAATCTCCAAGGTGAGAGAGGGGTTACATTGATTAGGATAAAAAATTATTGATTGAAGTGGCTCTGTTAAAAAAAATAAATTAGCATAAAATGATTATTTTATACGCTAGTTTTTTTTAGTTGATTCAAATCTGTGATCATCTTTTTAATATAAAAATATAACATTCATTAAAAAAAGAATCAAACTATTCTACTTGAATTTCATAAAACTCATTATACAGTTGTTCATTTTAAAACAGTCATAATTAACAACTTCATGATACAGTGGCTTTAAAAAAGAAAAGTTATGTCTTACCTCTTCCCACTGATGTATGTATCTAATTAACCTTGAAAGTCGTAATAAACGCAAGAGACTGAGAATTTTTGTAAACCTCACAATGCGAAGTGCCCTGGCTGTCTTGTAAACTTCGGAATCCATTCCTTTTTCTACAATAAGAAAGATATAATCCACTGGGATGGATGAGATGAAGTCAACCACAAACCAGCTTTTTAAATAATTCATCTTGATCACTTTAGGGTCCAGGATGATTTCAGAACTGTCTTCATTGACAGTCCCAGTCCTAAAATTCATGATCAGGTCCAACAGGAAAACTGTATCCGATGCCACATTGAAAACAATCCATGGTGTTGTTGTTTGCTCTGTAAAGAATGTGATTCCAACTGGTATGATGACCAGATTTCCAACCATCATTATAAGCATTATTAAATCCCAATAAAACCTACAACAAATAAAAAAATCAGATTTTAAAATGTAGAAAATAACCAGCCTATTCTCCCCCCATAAAAATTATTACTGATATATGGTTAGATATATAAGTAAAAGAACAAAGAAATGGTTTTATAAAAAATGTAACTTCTTCAATGGTTGTAAATATAACTCTGAGTAAAATTAATGTATTCCTAAGCCAAGGCATTATGATTATAGAATTCTAAAAATTATTTTATATAAAGCATTATGCAAACAAAATTCAAGAACATCCACGCCCCCACTTAGCTAGTAAAGAAGAAAAAAGCCACCTGCCTTATAGTTAATACAAAATATAGATGGAAACAAGGAAGAAGTATAAGACTAAAAGATCTATAAGACTGCTTTTGGGAAGACTCTTTGGAGGTGCTTTGAAATATTTTATATGTCAACTTATCAATCATAGATTTGAATAAACAGTAATAAAAATGGTACTCCAAAAAGTTTGGTACTATAAACATATCTCTAGGATCACAGATTAGGTTAGCCATAGATTCTAGAATAGCCTGCAGCTTTGCAGAACTCCAAACACTTATGCGTTATTCTTCTTTTATGTGAAATAAGAAAACTAATTTTTGTCTGACGATGAAAAGAATTTAACAGACTCTACTTCAGATTCGAAACTAGAATTTACCTAAAATTAATGTTCTTGTCACTACTTTGCTGAATAACTACTTTAAATACATTGCCATTATTTTTCCACACAATTCTTTCTTTAAAATTTCAAATCTAATTTTGAACATGCCTGTGATTACTGCCTTCTGAAACATTCTTAACTCAACTTACATTAAAATTGAAATAAAACCAGGAACTTCATTTCGGATTTATATAACTTAACTAAATTCACCAGAGATGACTACAATGTTATTTTCATGAGAGTTCTTTCATAGTCTATTGGCACTGCTATTAACCAGCTAAATAACAGACTATTTATAGTTGTTACACTATATACTTATAAAAATGAAAAATCAAATCAAGTAACACAACTGTATAATCATGAAATAGTCTCTGGAAACATGACTTACTTTATCTTAGTCATACATATCCTCTTCTGGTAGTTTTATTGTACAAATAATACAAAGTTCCATAATAAGAATTTCTGTTAACCAAGATATTTTTGTTTTACATTAATTCACCTACTTAGACTATTTGAGCAACATTTTGGTAAGGTATACATTTGCATAAACTTTTCAATAAATAATCCCTAATTATAAATGACTATTGGAATAAAAGGAGTAGTACAAGAAAAAACTATAGCAGGCCCTCTCTCCCCTTGTCTCCAGACCCAGGATGGTGTAAATGAAAAATGTTTGTCATTTTGAAGATTTCACCAGTATATCTACCAAAACTTACCCGTACATTTATAAACATGTATATAAATACTCATGTCAGACAACATGCACTGGCAATTCAGATGAAACCTTTTTTTTCCTCCTCTTTAAGGGAAATGCAAAATGTGCCCTTTAATACACTAAGGACAGAGGAGAGACATAAAGGAGACGCAATATTGTATTAGCTGTTTCACAAAGAAATGACATCACTGATCTCTAAAACGAATCATGTGTACCCTGAGGATTTTTCACTTCTGGACACTCTTATCAAGTCTCCTCTGTGAGCTTCTCGCTCTGCTCTCCCCTTGAAGGCTGTTGCCCCTGGGTGTCACACATAGCCCTTTTATCTTCTGTTCAACACATGCCCTTGAGGTAATATTAAATCCTCATCAATGTCTTTAATGATTAATTTTTAACCGATGACTCCAAAAGCTTTATCCACGTCCATTCCTGTCTTCTAAGCCTCTAGAACCTCATGATCAGCTGCCTGTTAAATCTCTCTCCTGGCATATCTCACACTCATCTTGAACAGCATGCCTAAGCTCAAATTTGTAATCTCCCACATACTTTCCTCACATGTCCTTTATCTCAGGGAATGGAACAACTCTATATGTGATTTGCAAGCCAGAAACCTTAGAGCCATCCTACATAACTCCTGGCCTTAAACCTACCCAACCCCATATACAATCAATTAGCAAGGCTGTTTAGTTCTAATGCCTAAAGATCTGTTGTATTCATCCATTTGCCTCTTACAATTCCCACTGCAGCTGTCATTCAGAAATTCTTACCGACTGTTTAATTTGGAGACAAGTTACTTAAATTCTTTAATCCTAAATTTCCTTGTCTGTAAAATGAAGATTATTATAGAACCAAATGTACAGGATTTTGTGGATTAAATGAAATGATATATGCAAATTACAAAGCCTGGTATATAATAAACTGTGGCACACAATGCTGGTGGTCTAATCAATATGCAATTACCTACTCTACTTACCAAAAGAAATCCAATTTTGTGAAAAGCACTCAGGAGCCTATTGAGAAATATTCACTTCTACAGACATCCTTATATTTCTGTCATTAAGTTGGAAGTGTTTATTGAAGGAAAACTAATATTCCATCCCTCTAAGTCAATAGAGATGAAAATATGAAGTTCCATCCATTCTTTATTATAATAATAATGTTTATCACACCATAGATTTTTATTATCAGTACTTAATATGGTCTGAAGCCATTTGATATCTCATTATCAATATGAAGCTCCATTAAACCCTACAATTTCCTTTTAAAGTATCATTGACTCCATTTTATATACATAAACACAAATCTTGTGATAGACTTGTATAATATTACACTGTCTTCGGATAACACAGATTCATTCCTTAGGTAGCCAAAGTAAATACAGTAATCACCTACTCTAGAAGTATGGTGTAACTTCTGTTTTTTAAAGCAACAAATGTATGCCTGAAAACTGACCTCATGAAAATCTCTAACTCGACTAACTGCCCACAAATTTCTCTTCGGACTCTTTGCTCCAAAAATTTCTCTTGGATATCTAGTCTCTTTCTCTTCCTTAACTCTCGATTTCTATGTCTTACACATTTACTACCAATTTGTCATTCCTATTGATCCCCTCTTTCCTTTCCTGCTGTTATCTCTCTGGTTCAGACAGAGCTACCTTTTGAGTAAAATTCCTCATGAGTCTCCCACCTATTTTTTCTAATATTCTACCCACTAGTTCCAAAGCAACCCACCTAACATGTAACTTGCCAGGTCAAAAACTAGCAATTACTCTCTCAGTTAGGTAAAAGTAACTTTATATGTTTGTCAAGGCATTCCATGATATGGCATCCTTGTCCCTTACCAGCCCCTTCTTTTTGGAATTTATGACAAGCATCCCGTATGTCAGGCAAGGGGGGAACTTGTTCATGTTTTGCCGCCATGCCTACCTAGGTACAGGTACAGGAGAGATGGTTACTTCCATGTAACCTATCATTCTATCTATTAGCATTCTACCTATCCTTCAAATCCCATTCTGGAAGGAGTTTCTTAGTGTTTTTGTTTTTGTTTTAATATACTTTACTTTTTAGAATAGTTCTAGTTTCACAGCAAAATTGAGCTAAGGGTACAGACATTCCTCATATGCACCCTCCGCCCCTCCACATGCAAAGCTTCACCCCATTATCAACAACTCCCCCAACAGAAGATAATTTGTGACAACAGATAAACCTACATTGAGACATCATTATCACTCAGAATCCATAGTTTACATTAGGGCTCACTGTTGGTTTGGGCATACTATGGGTTGGGCAAATTTATGGTGACGTGTGCATACATAAGTAGTTTTACTGGCCTAAATATCCTTTGTTCTCCTTCCCCTCATTTCTTAGATTGTTTTTTAAAATTCCCAGAGTAACATATATTTTCAGTATGTTTCCTATTTTATTTTTTCTTTTGTTACTAATGATTTGCCTTTGTTTCCTCCATCATTACTGGATTTAACTTCCTTGAAGTTCAAAACTGTACCTTGTCTTCTATTTATCTTCTGCTGTAATGTAGTCAGTATCTAAGACAGCAAATGCTAAGAATATATATTGATTTAATGTTTAATGAAAACATACATTTTTTTTTTTTTTTTTTTGAGACAGAGTCTTGCTCTGTTGCCCAGGCTAGAGTGAGTGCCGTGGCGTCAGCCTAGCTCACAGCAACCTCAAACTCCTGGGCTTAAGCGATCCTACCGCCTCAGCCTCCCGAGTAGCTGGGACTATAGGCATGTGCCACCATGCCCGGCTAATTTTTTCTACATATATTTTTAGTTGGCCAGATAATTTCTTTCTAATTTTTTAGTAGAGACGGGGTCTCGCTCTTGCTCAGGCTGGTCTCGAACTCCTGACCTTGAGCGATCCACCCGCCTCGGCCTCCCAGAGTGCTAGGATTACAGGCGTGAGCCACCGCGCCCGGCCGAAAACATACATTTTAATTGGGATATTTAAAGAAAAATTTTATAATAAGACAAAGAGCCATTAACACAATACACAATATTTCTTATTTTACCTTTTATATGAATCTGGGTTTTCACTCAGTGAAGGTTTTCTTCTCTTATAATAGGATACATTAAAATAAATAAAAATAGGACACAAAGAGAGTTTTTAAGTTCACATAGCCAGCAACAAAAAAAGAGTTTTTAATTTGACACCTGATTTGGTATATTATAAAATCCATTCACTTCTACTCATCCTGCCCCAGAGAAACAGTATTTATAAAAAGATCCTGGTTGGACTTTGAAGGCAGACCAGAGTTCAAATCCTAGCTCCAGTAGCTGGATGATTCAGGGCAGGATATTTAACTTCCATGAACTTTAATTTGTTTCTACTACCCTTAGAGGTGCTCCACAGGGAGACTACATGCAACGGTGTATGCAAAGTGTTGAGTATAGAACCTGTTATATAGAAGGAGACAGAAGTCAAGACCCAAAATGGTAGCCTCTGGGATTAGTATATGTAGAGGTTGAGTTTGGGTTTTAGGAAAAGGAAATTCCAGCTGGGATACCCAAACTCAACCTCTACATATACTAATATTACTTCCACAGTCAATTTAATTCCAGTTCCATCACAGTATTGCCTTTCACTCCCTCACCAGTGCACTTGACAATAATAAACTGATAAATAAAGACCACTTAATAAACAGTGCCCCAAATACTGTTTTAGCTCTTATTCCTAGCCAAATTAAATGCCTATCTTTTGCGCATTCAAAATGCCCAGCAAATAGTATACATACTGCTGATTTCCCAATGATCAAATTCCAAAGTAATCATATCTATGTTAATGGAGGTTTATTATACCATTATAAAATGTTAGTTAAAATATATATGATCATTTGTTCTTTGGATGGTTTGGAAATTAATTGGATACAGGCCTTTGTTTATTTCTCCTTGAGTGGTAGAATTATGATGCATATTTTTAAACTGTCCTAATCTTCTTGCTTTAGACTACGGGAAGAAAGGTGTCATTCATGGATACTTTCACTATGTCATTCAAATTCACTCCAGATGAAGCCCACAACTTTCATTCTGCTGAATCCAAACATCCATTTACCCCCTAATTGTCAACCATGAATTATACCTCCATAAGTCTACAGCTTTAATCGAAGGGTACAGAACGGAGCAGAACTCCCTGAACATTAAGGGCATCTATGCTGAAGTATTCTATCATTATTATGACATGCATATTTTCCATTAAAAATCATTAGTTTATAATATTTAAAAATAATGTATAATATAGCTCCTGATGTTTAAATTTAGAGTTCTTCCAAAAGCCCAACCTAAAACTACTCCTTAGCTTCTAAGTATTTTTTATTTGATTGACCGGTTTTATTTCCTACTTGTAACTCTCAGCATTTTATTCCTTTAAGGAAAGCAAAAATACCATCAGTGGTCATGTCATCCTCAAGAAAAATATGTTCTAGTACCATTCACTCTAGTATAAAATTCAGTAAGTTGAGGTTCCATTTTTTAACTGTTTCTAAAAAAGGACTAAAAGAAACTTTACATTAGGTTATCTCACCGATAAGATAGTCACATGGCACAGACATTGAAGACACCTTTATTTCGAAGCTCAATTGAATGACTATCAGTTGCAGGGGGCTTTATATCTACCGATATATTAACCACTGTGAAATTTTTAAAAGAAGATAGATAACTGAATTCTTCTCTGTCTAAATATGTGGCTAAGTTAATAAATTCAAGTTTCAGGGTTTTAATTTCAGATTGATTCACCCCTCATTGCTATCACAATTCTCCCCGCCCTTGCTTATTTTCAAATCATCCATTTTATTTATCTTGCTACTGATAACTTTATACAAGTCACTTCCCCTGTGTTTCTTTTTACTCTACAAATCTCAAAAAAACCTTTATCCTTTGTTCACTCTTAAGATGCTAATGCCATACAGATTTTTTGCATTACTGTTCCAGTCTGTGGGTGTGATGGATGGTACAAAATCAACTTCCAAATATGTTAATGGGTCCTTAAGTCTATTTATGTTTTACAGGAATTTTGGAATATATTCTTGATCCTGATTTCTAGATAATCTACATCATTGAATATTGAGAAATCAGTATTAGGGCAAAAAACATAAATAACGTTTATTAGATAAACATACTTTATATCTATAGACTCATTTGATATTCAAAACAACCAAAGAGGTAGGCAACATTATCTAAATTTGACAAGAGGGAAACGGAAACTATTGAGTTAGTGACGTTGTTTTAAGTTCTTGTAGAGAGGAAATAAGGGGAATTGATTATGAACCCATGACCAACTTCTGTGTTTGTACTCTTTCCACAATATTGAGTTTCTGGATAAATGATTCAAGGATTTAAGAGTAGCATAAAAAAATATTCCCACACTTAGGGTAGCAAAGGCCACACTTTCACCTTTCCTTACCACTCACCGATCTGAGGAAATATTATAGTTTACACAATTGTTTTCACAAAAGAAGGTCCAAGCCCCAAAGAGAGTAGGCTATGATACCTCAGATAGAGCTCCATGGCTGACCTTTGGTCTCTGTGCCTTTCAATACAGAAGCCACTGTAGAATGTTTGCCTACATTCCCAGAGAATATAAGTGATAACTCACTTGTCCTTTTGCACACAATTTCTAAATAAAGCTGTATGATATCACCTATTTCAAAAGGGATTTCTAAATTATTTCTACCTTAGTCTGCAAAGATATCTCACTAGTTTATTAACCAAAGTCAGTTCACATGCTCTAAAAGCCAATAGCACTTGGGATGCAAGAGTCAAATTTAGTACCAAATATTCTCTCCATATAGTTACATTATAATAATCCCAACAAATATGTATTGGCTATCTTCTACCTGGTAAGTATTGCTTTAAGCACTTCAAGAAATACATACATAAATTATATATAAATACTGCCCTCAAGGCCCTCCAAAATTAATAGAAAATGAAGACTTAAATAGAACTAAAAGAGAATTTAATATATATTTTTAAATAATATACAACAAGTACACGGGGTTTCCAAAAGAGAAACAATTGGTCATCTGTCTAAGGTAAGTACTACTATTAAAGCAATTCAAACACAGCATTTCTAAGAAATTCCCGGAGTTGCATATTTATTCATGGTACAAATATTAATTTGTCAACAAATACATGCTGCTTCCTGGGCTCAGCACTATCCATATAAAGAGAATTAGATACAGCTCAGTCCTCAAGAAGACATGGTCTAAGAAAGATAAATCACTAATGTATTATAAAATATTGTAAGTTCTATCATAGACTTTATAAAGAGCAATCATAAGAAACACAGAGAAGAGTAGTCAAGTCTTCTGCAGGGAAAGGGCAGGAGAGTTGGACAGGATTTCACGGAGTTGGTGAATTGATAACTTTCCTACACAGCTACGAAAACTTTTTGGTGTACACAACAATGCAAACAATCATTGAGCACTAAACCTAGTGTGCATGGTTAGGTTGCCACTAGGAATACCATGAGAATTAGATGCAAGGTAGAGATAAAGGGATAAAATACCACAGAATGTTAAAAGGTCTGGTGGTTTATTTATTTTTTCAGCTAATGCTTTAGCTAGTATGATATAAAATAAATCCAAGGCTATCCCAATGCTTTGTTCCTCATATATTTTCATGACCTCATTTTCCCAATTAAAATGTAAGCTCATGATCAAGGACAGCCAAGAATGTGAGCAAATAAAATCTCAAATGAAAATGTGTTAAGTTCTACTTATCGTTATAAATTTTATAGTACTCTCTTCTTCCTTCAAAATGCTTTTCTAAAGTAATCAATATCTACTTATTTTTAATAGCAGCTTTTGAAGTTAAAGATTATTCATTTCCACAGATTTTGAGCCCTTCATAGATAAATACGAATGTCATTTCCATTTAGTTTGTATTTTTTTTCTTCCTAAAACAGTAATGTTTAAAGATGTTATTTCATACTTAAACTGCATTGAGATTTTCACCCACCGGCAGCTGCATATTATGTGAGGAGCAGAACAGGCGATGTGTCAGGAAGAAAATGATTCTACCAGGAGCATATGTTTCCAGGTCTCTAACAAATATCGAGGGTGTGTGGGCAGAGTAACATTTGCTATGAAATATTAAAGAACTAAAGGCTGAGTTTCTTTAATTCTCTGGGCAATTCACACTAACACTAGGGCATATTTTAAGCAGAACTGCCAGTATACTGAGAAATTTTCAGTCACCTACAAATAAATTGAATGAATACCCACTCCAGTTCACTTCAGTCCTCACAAAGAACTCATACATGTATTTTTCTGGATAAGTATAACAAGAAACATGTTTTTTTCCTCTCTTCTTTCATCCCTTCCTTAATCATTCTATGGTATTTATTAAATCTCTTTTTGCTACAACAGAAAATATTCCCATGATAATATGTTAGTCAACAGATAACAGAATCCCACTAGTATGTGGAAGTTGCACCTGCTTTTTTATGTAGACCAATAATATAGAGGAAATTTTCAAAACTAATTATAAATTTACTAAATTCTGCAAGAGGTTTTGTGATTTGTACACTTCAATTCATTTGTAAAAGAAATGGCTTCTACCTTTAGGTAATTTAAGTGACTGTGTGTTTGGTTTCTCCAACAGCTAAAAAAGCAAACAACAGAAACAGAAAACTTGTGAAGAAATAAAACCTCGGATTTTCTTGGTACCAGAGAGATAACTGGAAAAAAAAAAAGTAAGGACTCAAGAACTGATCTTATATATGTGTCAAAAATAGCAGTTCTTGAAATAATAATTTTGTTCTGTTTGTAGATTACTAACTGAAAAATCATTATTACAAATCTCATATGGTGTCATATAATAAGAAAGATTAAAAAAGAAATATCAACCTACAGAATGTCTATGAGCATTAAATTGTGCCAACAATATTTACAATTTAAAATTGATGTAAATGTCTTAATTCACATTCCTACCCAATCTCTCTGAATTTTTCTTTCACTAATCCTCATCCTGATCAAGGAGCTTTAGATAAGCCAATCTGATTACTTAGCCTTTGCACCTCTGTATCTTAATTTCTTTTGCACAATTGCTCCATGCAAGTGTTTGGAATACTCTCCTCCATCTCTCCTTTTCTTTGTCTTCTCCATCCTCAAGTGGGCTACCAACTACCCTCAAAAAATCCCGAGGTCTCTGAACCACAGTCACTGTCCTCTTTCCTCTGAAACTGTGTAGCATGTGAATATGATATCTTAGTGGCATCTAACATTTGGAGCAGGATTTTCTGTTAACTAACTCAGGGCTCTTTCCTGTCTGATGTCATGCATCAGATTTATTCTGAGTTAGTATTTTTACACACAAAAAAACTGTGTAAACAGTATGCTACAGCTGTAGCACAATTCCCTCATATGCATAAGAGTAGCTTAATGGAAAATAATTAGTATTGATTATCAAAATAGATAGTCAAAAATGCAAAATTATATATTTATCTCTAGCTTTACTCCAAACATGTACTACTGAAAATGCATAAACATCTTAAATGGTAAATTGATAATTAGGATTTACATGATAGCCAATTTCTAAATTCTGACCTTTATGGATATTAGCACACAAGCAAGCATTATATTGCATAAGAAGAATCTGATTTAATAAGGCTGATATTGACTTTTTGCTTTAACATTTTCCAACTTAATTGCTCTTTGTCTTAAAACAATTTTATTAAAAAAATACTTCTGCATTTAAGCGAAAATAGTGGCCCACTGGTATCTTGTCAGTCCTATTAGTGTTTATTATGGACCACAAAAAATTCCTTGGTGTCAGGAGAAAAAAAAAATATGCAAAAGAATAGCAAGTATGACAAGGCAGAAAGAAGACTAGATTGAATGCAGAAAATTTCCAATATTCTCCTCAAATCTAAGAATTTTATTTTATAGGAGTTAATTATGTATCAGATCATGAAACTGAGAGAACTGAAGCAACTTTTAAGAAATTTAATATAAAAACTAACTTGAGGAAGGCAGAGAAGAAGAGATGGAGTAAAGAATTTCTGGCGAGGATGTGGAGAGATAAGAACAGTCTTACAATGCTGGTGGGACTGCAAATTAGTGCAACCTCTATGGAAAAGAATTTGGAGATACCTCAAAGAGCTACAAGTAGAACTACCATTTGATCTAGCAATAGCGCTATTAGGCATCTACCCAAAGGAACAAAAGTCATTCTATAATAAAGACATCTGCACTCGAATGTTTACGGCAGCACAATTCACTATAGCAAGGATGTGGAAACAACCCAAGTGCCCATCAATCCATGAGTGGATTAATAAAATATCATATATGTATACAATGGAATACTACTCAATTATAAAAAATGATGGTGATATAGCACCTCTTATATTTTCCTGGATAGAGCCCATCTTCCTAAGTGAGGTATCACAAGAATGGAAGAAGAGGCAACACATGTACTCGCCATCAAACTGGCTCTGACTGATCAACACTAAGGTGCTCACACAGTAGTAATATTCTTTGGGGGTAGGGGGGTTGTGGGTGGGTAAACTCACAACTAATGGACACGGTGACCATTGTAGGGGGGGAAAGGGCACATCTCAAATCATGGTTGGGATGTGGCAAAATCATAACATATAACCAAAATGTTTATACCCTCATAATTTCCTGAAATAAAAAAAAGAATCCTTGTGAGAGAAAAATAGGTAAGATGTGTAATTGCCTATATTTGAGGAAAAGGAAGTTGAAGGAGTCAAATATAACTCCCAGGTCTTATGCCAGAGAAGCTAGAAAATGATTATGTGAACATTTTGAGAGTAGATGTGGAGGAGATTATAAGTTCAATTTTGGAGATAATGAGTTTAATGTTTCACATTCACATGGCAGAAGACAGTTGAACTGTAATATTCTAGAACTCATAAGTGATTCCAGGACCAGGAAAACAGCTTTAGGAGTCTTTGTATAGATTTGAGAACTGAATCTATTGGGCAAAATAAGCCCTTCAAGGGAGAAATTAGAGATAGAAGAAAAGAGCCAAAATTATGTCATGGGTCAAGTGCACTCATAGGCAACAAGATGATGCACCAGAAAGTGAGGCTGAGACTGAAAATCTCTGAGAGAAGCAGATAGTGCTTTGGCATGAAGAGTACCAAGAGATAACTTTCCCAAATGGATGAAGTGATTAACTTAAGATAGTCATATAAATTAAGTTCTTATATCTCTTTATAAGTCTTCGTAATTAATATTTTTCTCTACCATTTATTTGTACTATTGAAATGAGTGAGATGTGTTTTTTAATGAAAATTCAATGTATCATAAGATTCACTTTTAGGCATTAATACATATTTACATAATTATGTCATTAGGCTAGATTTCAATAACTTAAGCCAAGGGAAGGCAAGCCATTATGTAATTATGTCAATCAGTATGAAATACTATATTTGAATAGTTCACCTAAGTATAGTGTTATTGGCATATTTTTCACTTCTATCCAACAATTTTATTTCATTTAAAAAAAATTATGATCTTTTTCACTTTATACAGACATGACAAGTGTAAATAAATGGATTAAAAAGACTAAAGTAAAAGGGACAACATGATCAATTTAGATGACAATTAATAGAAAATAAATAAACTGGTTGGAAATTCAGGAGAAAGGGCTACTACTTCAGTTAGTTTGAGGACTAGAGGAAGCTGCAGAAAAGTGGCATTTGGCTAACCCAGTTAAGTAGTAGAATTTTGATAGATGAAGATGATGATGGGGCTAGAGAGAGCATTTCAGATGAGAGAAAAATGGATTAGGAAAGACCTAGAGAAAGTAGATTCAGAAACTGTATCTTTAACATCTGACTTAATTCTGGCAGATAGAAAGTACTCCAAATATATAATATTTGTTGTATTAATGAATGATTAAATGTTTGAATTATCATGCAAGCTTTGGAAGATCACATGATGCAATTAGATGTTGACTGTGACTGTGTCAAGACTCATAAAGGTAACTTTGGTTACTGATAATGCCATTTATTCTGTGCCCACCCATGAGTTATCTAGAATGACTACACTAAAAAACTTGCATTCAAACTGCAGAATCCTGGCTTAAAAATTAATTGAGTTACTATAAATTTTTGATGACAATATTTGCCCAGAAAATATAATTATAATTTCTCATATGTGATACTATAGATACTTCAATAGCTATTGTAACGGCTGAATTTTGAAAACATGTATATTGATTTTTCTTAGAAGATGTAAATTTACTCAAAGATTTATTGTTGTTTTTACATAAAATGTATATAATGTCTACATTCATCTTTATGTGCATGACTTAGTTCTTCATTCAACAAGAAAGTCAGGAGCAGTATCACTAGGTTAAGAATCATATGCATAAAAGTGAAATGAATGATAAGTATGAACGTGAATGGCTGGAAAATTGATCTAAGCAGCTGTTTAGTTTTCCTAAACCCAGCCAATAATGACTACTAAACTTCGTGACAAATTCCTAAAAATGAGGTTTAAGATAAAAAATAAAACACATCTGCCTGGAAAGGAGAGAGAAGGGGTTGATGAGGCTAGATCTGACAGGTAGAATTTGGATAAGCACATGAAGGGGGCAGGAGGAATAAACTATGCCAACATGTGAAGAGCTGTGTAGTATTTGAGAGGCTTAGCAGAAATCAACACTAGCAGAGCAAAGAGTGCATTCTGGAGAGAAGTTGGAAATAGGGTAGAATAGGTACAATGGTGGTTCATTACGAATGAATTTACAATCAATTAATACAATTTGGAATTCATATGGAATACAATAGAAAAGTATAGAAAATCTTGAACAGCTGAGTGGCATAATAAAATATGACTTTTTTGTTTTGAAAATTGCTCTGAAAGCAATGTGAATGAGAAGTTGGCATAGAAGTTCAGTTAGAAGGAAGAGTTCAGTTAGAAGGAAGTATGGTAGTATAACATGGTTAGGATGGTGAGGGTCTAACTAGGTTGGGGACTATGGGAATGGAAGAGAAAGGAAAGAAGTTCTACTTTCTACCAACAACTAGTGTAGACATGGAAGGAAAGATAGAAAGAGAAGATATTTCTAAGATTCAGAGAATAAAGATGTTAAAGGTGATGCCAGAGACAGAAATGGATTATTGGGAAGATCTGGTTTTATGGTAAGATTTGATTCATTTTTGGACATGTTCATTTTGAGGAAGCTGAAAGAACATGCAGGTGGCTATGTTCTGTCACAGATGAAAACACGAGTCCAAATAGTAGGAAGAGTGGTGGTCAGGAAAGGAATCATGTGAGTACAGGTGATATGAGGAGTGGGTAGACGGGGAACAAAAGGAATAGAGGTTAACAATAGAGAGCAGAAAGTTCAGCATTAAAGAAGCACAGGAAATATTCAGAAATAGTTTAAAAACGATGCTCAAAATTTGAGGAATGTAGATAAAGAATAAATTTTTGGATTGATCATGCAAAGACAGGTTATCATTACAAAATAAATGGTAGTTTGGTAGTATGAACAAATTACAAACAGTTAGCAATGGTTTGTGCAGAAGTATATAATACTATAGACTATGTGTTAACAGGGCTGTTAACAAAGGAAAGGCAAAGATGAGAAGGTCCTAGAAGCCTTTGAGAGTAAGTGAGATTTGCTTATTCTTTCATTTATGTAGATGAGTTTATAGAGTTTCCCATCCCCTTCTGTGGTTGGGAATGAGGGGAGGTGTACATTTGTTTTCTACTTTTAAAGACTAGTAGAAACCTGGTCATATTTGAAGATTGATAGTATAGAAACTATTAATTAAAAAACTGAATGTAAAGAGTAAAAACGGAAAATATAGTCACAGATGAAGGGGAAAAATGGGACATAGACCAAAGTGGAGAAATTTACTTTGAATCATAGATGTGATATATCCTCCACACAGACTGAAGAAAAAGAAGAAAAGGTAAATTTAGGAACACAGACCCAAAAAAAAAAAAAAAAAATCTGAATCTCCCAATGGTGCATGATTGGAACTTTTCTTTTTTCTCAATAATTAAAACAGTGAATTTCCACAGTCTAAATCCAAATCATTTCATATGTTTTGGGGGTTAAATCACTGAAGCTAGGAGAGAATAATAATTCCTAGATCAGGCCCTGTGCTTCTTTACAATATTGCTCCCAAAGGAGCATATAAACATAGCAGTGCATTTTCCTTAAGGGATGTAGGCATTAGTCCTCAATCTGGAGGCTGTTAAGGAAATCATCCTGAATTAACAAATATGATATATTTTGGACCACGTATTTTAACAGGAATAATTTCTTTTTTTTAATTTTTTTATTTCAGCATATTACGGGGGTACAAATATTTAGGTTACATATATTGCCTTTGCCCACCTGAGTCAGAGCTTCAAGCATGTCCATCCCCCAGATGGTGCACACCACACCCATTAGGTGTGTATGTACCCATCCTCTCCTCCCCCTCCCATCTGCCCAACATCCGATGAATGTTATTACTGTATGTGCACTTAAGTGTTGATCAGTTAATTCCAATTAGATGGTGAGTACATGTAGTGCTTGTTTTTCCATTCTTGTGATACTTCACTTAGTAGAATGGGCTCCAGCTCTATCCTGGATAATACAAGAGGTGCTATAACACCATTGTCTTTTGTGGCTGAGTAGAACATGAATAAGGAATAATTTCTTAAATTGTCATTCCCCTACACTATGTAGGGGGAATGTAAGGAAGCCTCCATTTACTCTGCTGTAACTTACAAACATAAATTTCTCTAATGTTCAAAATACAGTGAACATAAATTCTATTACTTCAGTTTATGTCTACTGGGAAAAATTATACTTTTTTCAGGAAATGATTAAGTCCTTTCAATGCACGTTTTTCAAAAGGTGTGAGCAACACATATACTAATATAATTCTATAATGCAATAAATTAAAATTTATTCCTATAAAATAAGATTTCCTTCAAAATCAGTTTTTACTCAAAAAATGCTAAGCAAATCACATTTTACAAAACAGATTGAAACAAATATTCCTAAATCTCAGTTGCTTTATGATAGTAACTGATACACATGGATAATAAGAGAAACTTAATGACCCTAAATTACATTTTAAATCATACGATCAAATTATTTTTAATATAACACCAAGAGCTTTAATTCCCTGAAGAGTGGCAAAACACCAACTAAGTGCATTATCAATCAGAAAACTCAAACCCAATCCTCAGTCATTTCAGCGAAAACAAGTTCATTTTCCACATATGTTCCTTAACAGCCCCCACTACCCTTTCCTACTGTTCTATCATCATCATCTATATTGTACTCTCTACTTTAAATGCCTGTTCCCTCCTCTGTATCTCCAGCACCCAAATCTCACCTCTCATTAAGGTCCAGTTCAAATGCCACTTCCCTCCATTGGCTCTCTGTTACCTTCCAGTTTGAAGTAATCGCTCTGTCCTATTAACCCTAATGTTCATTACCAGCAAATCATGTTCAGAATGCATTAGATTATCTGACATGTTAGATGATAACATATTATTAAAGTACCTTATATAACTACTTCATCCCTCACCCCCACACCTCCACTAGACTATATGATTCTCGAGAACAAGGTTCATGTCTTATCCTTCTTCAAAGCTATTTCAGCAATTAGCACATGGATTTATATATAGTTACAACTCAATATTTATGTGTTGAATAAATGTTGATAAGTGATGACATCACTTTGGTGACTACTAATCATTTGATTACTTTCAGTAATCAAAGGTATGGATAGTTATAGTTCAATTGCAAAGCTTTGTATAAAGTGTTCCACTATAAACAACAGTTAAATATTAAGACTGTGTCTTTTATGAGACTGACATGGTTCTGTTCTAAGTTACCATTAATATAAATTGAGTCACAGTGTCAGAAAACCTGGGGATTTTTTCTTTGCAAAGTCATTAAACATAAGTTAGAAGATAATAGAGTTACCTTTTTTTTTAAGCTGGTTTAAAGCTATAATTCACATAAGAAAGATATTCACTCCAAGAGAGTGGTCAAATCCTTTAGTTAAAACCTACATCATTTTGAAATGCTTTCTCTCCTGAATTTCCTCCTGGTTCAGCCTCTTGAGTAGCTGAGACTACAGGTGCACCCCCGACCCATGCTCAGCTAATTTTTAAATTTTTCATAGAGGCAAGGTCTCTCTATGTTGACCAGGCTGGTCTCAAACTCCTGGCCTAAAGCTATCCTCCTGTCTCAGCCTCCCAGAATACTGGGATTACAGACATGAGCCACCATGCCTGTCCATCTCCTGAATTCAACAATGTCACAGAGAAATGGGAGAGAAGGAGAAAAAGAAAAGAGAGAATGTTGTGAAAAATAAATTATTCAATACTGCATCTACATGTATAAAGTGATTTCACTATTGCAATGTCTTTGAGAAGTCAAAAAATACCATGGGAAGTGTATATTACTAAATTTGTGCCTAGAACACTAAATGTTAGCATACTACCAAGCCACATATCTGCTGTGTATAAACAAAGTGTATTTGTACAAGAAATGTGAGAAGTTGTTTTATTCTACTCATTCATCTACAGAATTTTGGTTTTTTAAAGTAACTATTATTAACATCATCATAATTAATTTCAAAGGCTAGAAGTGATAGTAAAAGCTTTCTTAGGCCTTCATGAGTCTGAATAGTAAGAAGGATGTTTTCAGAGGCCACTTTTCTACATTAAATATATTGCTAGTATTTGTAGTTATATTGCTAATACTCATTATCAGGCTATAAGTAAATATATTATCAACCCAGTTTGCAATTAAAGAACTGAATTACATCAAGTAATTAAAACGTGGTTGTGGGCCGGGCGCGGTGGCTCACGCCTGTAATCCTAGCACTCTGGGAGGCCGAGGCGGGTGGATCGCTCAAGGTCAGGAGTTCGAGACCAGCCTGAGCAAGAGTGAGACCCCGTCTCTACTAAAAATAGAAAGAAATTATATGGACAACTAAAATATATATATACAAAAAATTAGCTGGGCATGGTGGCGCATGTCTGTAGTCCCAGCTACTCGGGAGGCTGAGGCAGTAGGATCGCTTAAGCCCAGGAGTTTGAGGTTGCTGTGAGCTAGACTGACGCCACGGCACTCACTCTAGCCCGGGCAAGAGAGTGAGACTCTGTCTCAAAAAAAAAAAAAAAAAAAAAAAAAAAAGTGGTTGTGGAATTAAGTCAAAATAACTCACTAAAGTATATTTATTTTGTTTGTAAGTATTGCTGTGGTCTAAGCATTCCATATTAAATAATGCAGAAATGCAAGTTGTGTCACAAAAAAATAAAATATATTATGCAAAATTCCATATTTTTCACTGGAAAGTCTAGTAGTTTTAGCTATATTCTGTTCTGGGTCTCTTGATTGCTGAAAGACTTTTCTGATTATTCTTCTTTTTAAAATAAATCTTTGTTTTAGAATAGTCCTAAATTTACAGAAAATAACAAAAATAGTACAGAATTCCCTCACTTAGTTTTTCCTATTTTTTCTTATTACATTAGTCACAATGAACAAATATTGATACATTATTATTAATTAAAGTCCATACTTAGATGTCCTAACTTTTTACTTAATATCTTTTTTCTATTCCAGTATCCTATCCACTATACCACATTACAGTTTAGTTGCATGTCTCCTTAGCTCCTCGTGGTTGTGACAGTTTCCCAGAATATTCTTATTTTTGATGACCTTGACAGTTTTGGGGAGCACTGGTCATGTATTTTGTGAAATGTCCCTCAAAATTTGGATTTGTCAGATGTTTTTCTCATGATTAGACTGGGATTATGGATTTCAGGGAGGAAGACCACAGAGGTAGAGATCACATCATGTCAAGAGTACATACTATCAACATGACATCACTGTTAATCTTCATCACGTAGCTGTGGTAGTGCTGATCAAGTTTCTCAACTCATTCTTTGAAAGAAATCACTGTTGGCAGTCCACAGTTAAGGAATGGGAAGTTAAAGTCCACTTCCTTGAAGGTAGAATATCTACATAAATTATTGGGAAATTTTCTCCCCCATTTATTTATCGAGGCAATCACTTTATATCAGTATGGTCTCATGGATGATTATTTTACTTTGGGTTGTAATTCAATACTACTTTATTATTTATTTGCTCAATTTGTTCCTTCTTTGGCCACTGGAAGCTCTTTAGATTATCTTTTCAAATTCTGCCCAAGCATCCCTAGTCATCAGTGGCTTTTTCAAGTGGCACAATTCTTTGCTATATCAGCATCACAAGTGGGAGTTAGTGGTGATAAAGAAATGTATTTGTCTTCAAATAAAGTTTTCTATAGCTACAATCAACTGATAAGACATTCTCAAATAGATCCCTTAAGCAATGGTCACAAACTTGTCCTTATGCTCTCTACCACAAGGAAGGCACAGCAGGATCATTCTTGCACTAACCTTTATTTCATTATTCATGATTTCAGTATGGACGTATATATGCCCTCAGATTATTTCTGATCACTTATTAATTTCATATGTTAAGTGACTTTTAATGTTAAAGCAAAATCATTTTTCTTCTTTGACAAAAGAACATACCAAGACATTCAATTAATAAGTGAAAACCTATTAGTTATTATACTCAGTTTTCCATGGGATAGTTATGGTTTAAATTTTAATATTAAAATGCTAATTTTCATTGACTTTTAGATAATACATATAAATAAGTATGCCTTTAATTAAGCAGCCTGTTATGAATTATGTAAATTAGCTCTCTGAGATAAATAACTCAACCATTTTAAATTATAATTTAAAGCTATTTTATGAGGAAAATATAGAAGTCTATATTTTTAAAGTACCACAGAACTCTCTAAGAAGGTAACAATCAAAACCACTTAATAAAGGAATAATGACCAAAAAAAGGGAAACTTTCATTCTACAAAGAATATATTTCTAAACTGAAAACATTCTCTCTCTCTCTATATATATATACAATATTTGTTTATAATTTTATGTTAAGTTTACATTACGAACTCTAACAAAGTTTACAAGGATGAAATAGAGAATACTTATTTTGTGAATTATATGGGTACCAATATAGTGCATTTTATTAGATATAACTTAACAAATTTTGTGTCCTCTTCTATCTCTTAGAGTTAATTTAATATTAAGTATATTTTTGGTCATTATATGTAGATCAGAAAATGTTACCAGCTGACAAGATATTTCAATATCATGAGTGCTGAATATTTTATTAATACATAGTAAAGTATAATAAAAATACCTGTGGGATTTAAAATAAGCAAATACTAAGTAAATATATTTTCAATAAGATATGCATGGATATAAAAGCACTTACTGTATCTTGTATATCGATGGCACATAACTTCAGGATTCTCAAACAATTATTGCTACTTGGAAAATATGAGTAAGTGGCAATATACTTTTCTGGAAAATATGATTTCATAAACTTGCTGGAACCAGTACTGTCACTTCCACTCTGAATTTTATCAGCTGTATCTTGGGAGAAGCATACTGCCACATATTCCCAGACAATGTGTAACACCCATCTCATATACAGTCTGATACTAGCTTGGCTCCTGATTCAGATGTGGCAAGAAATCAATTTCAGTTGCTTACGATATCTTAGGCCAGCCAAGTCCTCTCTCTCACTCTGTCTGCTAGTCACATTATGTCTATTAACCACCCAAACATTTTTTGGATGCTCCTTTCCCAAACACACTAGATCTCACAGTGGATCACCTAGACAGCACTTATTATTTAGCCTCACTGAGTCACTAGTGATCATTCATTAAAACCCATCCACCAGCTAAATCCACATGTGGATTGAGGCTACCACCTAAATTCTCTCTATACATAAAGGGATGCTGAACTGTTAGAGAAAAATGACCCAGTCATGCCAAAGATGGCACTATAATTTTATGTTCTTCAACCTCAGGCCCATTTGTCATATTCGACTGTTATCTTTTGACCTTTCCCTGGATCATCCCAAAGTATTAAATCAGTCTTAGCTTCAGGAAGAGCCAAGTAAGCCTAATGTAATTTAAGGGTCATCTCTATACAGTTCCCATCACCTACCTACATCCGTGCAATTTGCTTGCTTCCTTCCACTGTGAACAATTTCATATCTACCAAAAACTTACAGCACCAAAATTTGACAAAGTCATTTCAGTGTGAATATACTTCACTCTAAATACCATCAATAAATGGTTAATGTCAAATCATTTTCTGTTTTAATTGAGCAGCTCAAGAATGAAAAGGGAAAATGCTATAGGGAAACAGCAGTGAACAAACCACAGATTAACACATTTCACAACTTTGCCAAGACTCAGCCCTGTTGGTTATTAATTGGATCAAGACAAATGAGGAGAAGTCCACTCTAGTTGTGTGCATGCATCCCTGCTTCACATGATTTATAAAGTATGTGAGTGCATGTATGTGTATGTGAGTATTTCTACATGGCCAGACTTCATACAAACAAGCTTTATTCCCAGAAGATCTGGTTTTTCTTTTGAGACATCACTTTATTTCAAATATTCATATATACTTTATCACTTAACTTTTCCAGTATAATCTGCTTTGTTTTCATGAATATTGTCTATGAATTCTTCAGGAAAACAACCAGAGTTTTAATATACAACCATGATTACATAAAGATCAATATAGGTATAACTTGCTCTAGAAAAGTACATATACATGCATAAGCAAATCTATATATACATTATAGTTTTATTGATCCATCAAATACATTAGAGGTCATATATTAAATAAAATAAAGTATAGCTATAATTATATTATTAAATAAAATATTTTTTGAATTGTATTTCTCTAAAAGAATGTCAGAAGAAAGATATTTTTACATGTTCAGATCAAGATATGTTTGGAGCATGTCTTGGAACAAGATTCTTAGGCCACTTAGATAAACAGAAGTGGGAGGGAACAAACCAAAAGGAGGTAGAAGATATAAATGCTCTGGAAGGAATCTGAAAAACACAGAGAAAAGAATAGAATGGCTAAAATAACCACAGAATATTTGCAGTGTCAAGATAATGGAATATAAATTATAAATAAATTCTAAGTGAATGCAAAGTAAAGGAATGGTCAATTATGTGTTGAAAGATTTGTGAAAAATCTGAACCTTGAATGGGAATATATTTAAATACAATCATGACAGAGGAAAGATGAGCAAAGGCTCAGATGACACATTATAGAAGAAACGGATATTCACTATGATTCTTGAGAGCTTCTTAACTGTTATCTATCAGCTATCTATATATCTATCCATCGACCTATCTATTGATCATCAGTCTATATATCCTACATATCCAACTAATACTGGTGGGAAATGACTCAAAATGTTATTAGCAGTTGATTCATTACAACAGTCATTTGTCAAGTGGTTAGCTCTGTCTTCACACGTCTGAAACTACCAGTTACCTAGCTAATTCATTTGTCTTTGAATTCTAAGTTCAATTGCCACATTTTCACAGGGGCTTTTCCTAACTCACAGGATTAGACTAAACCCCTAGCTCTATCCTTCCATATGTTAACCTGTAGTTTTCTTTGTTAATGGTGATCAACTATCATTACTTGTTTCCTGTATGTCTTTCACACAAAAAATAGAGGTGGTGATTTCTTCAACGTTCTACCCTGGGTCTAGCTCAGCAGTTGGCACATTATTAGGTGATTAATAATTTGTATTGAATTAAATTGCATAGCTGTGGAGCCTCAGTGAATTTCATAGAGCTCTGCCTCCTGAATTCACTTGCAAATAGTCTGGCTCTGATTTAGTATTATCAGTTTAATTCCGTAAACTACTATTGTTTCTAAGGCTTAATCCCTAAGAATAGATAATTAGGTAGGGTTGTCTCTTTAGCTTTTAATTTTCATTTTGTCTTAGATATATATTAAATACTTGTAAGTATTTAATATATGCAAATATAGAAATACATGAAAGACCATAGTATGTATGTTTAGAAACAAGCAAAATGTAGCAGGAACAATGTGGTGTTGGTTTGGAAGACAGAAGTGTAGCCACACTAGAAGCCAACGGATGAGTTATAATAGTAAAAGTATTAATAGAAAGGAAGAGGATCTGACTCATGGTAGCATTGATGAGGAGACAGATTTAGGAGATATTTAAGAGATAGAATAAGGAAGGCAAAGTGACTGCTGTTTGTGTGTGTCTATGTGTGCATGTGCACCCCGTGGCCATGCTTGTGCACCAGAGCCTGAATGTCAGCAGCTCCCTAGGATAGTAATGAGATGCAGGGTTAAGTGCCATTGATAATTACTCAATCCTTAAGAACACATAAGCTGGAAAGCAGATTTGGCCATCAGGTCAAAGGTCACAAAACAAATGAAAGGGGTAGTTGGATATGTGTCTGATCCTGAGGAATATGGCCTGGGCGGGAACAGATCAAGGAATCATTAGCATAGGGTAACAGTTCAAGACATAGTAATGGATGACATTTCCCATGGAGAATATGTACAGTGAGAAGAGAAGAGGCCTTAAAGATAGACATTGCGGTCTACCAACAGTCGAGCTAAAGGTAAAAGAGTTGGAGCCTGAGAAGGAATTTGAGAAGCCATGGGCAGGAAGGTAGGAAGATAATTGGAGACAAGAGTCAGAGAAGTCGAGAAGGATCATCAAGTACCACTAAGGGGTTAAATTAAATAAATTCTGGAAAGTGTTTACTTGATTTAGAAACAAGGAGGTTAAATGACATTTACAAGATTTGTTGTTTATTTATTTGGTTTGTTTCATTTCATTCTGTTTTTCTGTTTTGTTTTTACTTTCAAGGAATAGAAATACAGTTGAATGGAAAGCCAGTTAATACAGGGTTAAGGAGTGATAATAAGTGAGAAAGAGAGAGTGAATGTAAGTTCCTCTTTTCTAAAGTCTGTGAAGGTAAAGGGTAAACTATGGAAGTAGCAAACATAACTGAGAGCCAAGGGTTGGTTTTGTGTTGTTTAAATTAAAATGTTTTGGGCATGTTTTTTATAGAGAAAGAATTTAAATTTACCCACATTAGTGAGGATAAATGATGTAATACATTTTTAAATTATCCATTATAACATGAAATTCTGATCTTGAAGATTGGTGATAACATCACCTACCTAATTTTTCCAAGAAGTTAAAAATAAAATTATTTTTTAAACAGAGAAGTTTCAGCAGGATTTTCCCTAATTCTCTAGTATATCTGTTTTCTTTCTAATTCTGTTGGAGATTCAGGTTCCTCAGGTTATTTCTATAGCTTTATAGTACCAATAAGTAATAGTTACTTTTGAAATTGTTTTTGGATGCACTGATTCCCTTAGGTGAAATATCCAGCTGTCAGACCGAAAGAAACCAGAAGGAATGATCCCAGAGTTACAACAGTGCTGTAGTTATGAGGCAATTTCTTGGGCATCTGCCACATTAAACTTCATGCATTGTTTCTTGCCTTTTTAGTTGTCTTTTCTCCAGTAGAAACAAAGTCTAATAACTCTCCTAAATTTTCCCAAGCAATTATAATTCATTATTATTCTGATAAACTATAATTTATAAGCTATCTAATACACAGCATTTATATGGTGGTAGATTATAACCTTATGGCAAACATTGACCTTTTTGTGTAATAACTATGTCTCTCCTCAATAATATTTATGGCTAAAGTTTTAGAACCTCTTTCTATTTCCATACAACTCTCAATGACTTCATCATGAGCACAGCTCCTCATTGCTATTTTTCATTTAAATAGTCTGCTCATTTTTGTATGTAAGTGCTACTATTCAAAAGTATACATAAAAGCATAATGAAAGAAAATTAAAAGTATTTTTAGGAAGAATGTTTTCATTGGTTCTTGTATTTTCTGGAGTTTTAAATTTAAGTATAACAAAAAGATGTTTTGCTTCTTTTTTACATGCCTGCCTGAATAAGAACATTTCCATTTTCAAGATTTACCCTTAACTCTCTTTTGGAAAAACAAATGAGCACCTGAAATAATTAGGTTTTGACACATACAATCTAATCCAACACAATGAACTAGAAATGAAGCTCCCAGATAATTGTACCCAATCTTTGGCTAATAAGGCACCATCTCCCCCTTAAGAGTATCAGCTAAATAACTAGAATTCATATAGCCAGAACAAAAATATATATAATATCTAAAACAATATTTTTTATAAATTCTGAGAAAAAGACTAAATAATTGGATCAGGATATGAGTGAATGTCTCTGGGATAAAGCATAAAGGTTAAGATCCTGGGCTCTGAGTAGAGTTCAAATTTCAGTTTCTCCACTGAAAAGCTACTGTCGTGACCACCTAACCTCTCCATCATTTGGTTTTCTAAGCTGCAATAGGACACAAACAATACCTATCATAGGGTTGCTCTTGGGGCTCAGTAAGATAACATGAATAAAGATACTTAGAATAGTGTGTGGCACATAGTTAGAACGTAGTAAGTAATACTGCATTTTGATCACCTTTTATAGAATATCTCACTGTGTTGCTTTTTTTATGTGTGATCAGTAAAACATTTCAACAGCAAATCTTTCTCCCACTACATTAATATAAAAGTAACTATCTAGTGATTAAAATCTCTATTTATTATGGGCATTAAAGTCAACATAGAAGCATTCATTTCAATGAAAATAATAGAAATAATTTTAGGCACACAGATAGTATATTTTGTGAACTTCATTCTAGCTCAGATGAAATAATGGAACCTCCTCATGTCTAGTTGTTGATTATGAAAGGAATTTGAATGTGTGGGTGTTAAGCTGGTTTAAATAACTGATAAAAAATAAAAGTGAAAAGCACAAAAGTAGATATTTTTAAAATCACATTTAATGAACTTATGTTTCTAGGAAGAAATACTATTTTCAAATGTCACTACTTTCTAAGTATTACCCTTATATGACTGTATTTCCTAGTCATTAAATGTTTATAGCAATGTGGTCATACTAGTCGTGACACTGATTTAAGAACACGTTTTGGTCATTACTATCTCTTGCTGTTTGCCTGCAGTGAGCTCTCACATAATTAGGGCTGAATACACTGCACTTTTAAAATTAAACCAAGCCTCTGGGAAAGAATCATGGAAATAGATGGTTAAAGGACACCCAGGCAATTAACAAGCATGATAAAGTTAAAAATTGAAGATAGGAAAGTAGGTTAAGAGCGTTTCTCTCTCTTTCCAACATGATTTGTTAATACAGAAGGAATATATATCAGTTTTATTTTACACAAGAAAGAGATACAAAGGCAGTGCACATTTCAGTCAATAAATTCCTTTGCCATCTTCCAGTGGATTTTTCTCCATTTTATGTGTATAATTCTGAAATAATTCTCCTGAAAATGCTTTATGTTTTCTGGAATCATAATGGTGTAACAAGGAGCTAATAATGAACTGCTTTTGAATAAATATATGTAAAATATTTTTCATCTGTGATGGTTTACAAAAAAGAATAGTAAAAAAAATTCTGAATTTTAGCTTGGAATTCTATAAATATTATAGAATTAAAGCATCATAAATTTCCCTAGTGGTATACTATTTTGTACAATTTCCCTATTAAAATTTTGTTCCCTCTATTAAAGGTATATGCTTGTGTGCCTGTTTCATTTACTAGACTAAAGCCTCTTGAAAGGCTATAAGTTTGTTTCCTTCTTTTCTGTGTCTAAAGTACCTAAGAGTCCTTGAAAACACACTCACCACTCAGTAAATATTTAATGAATGAGCAAATTCATGTCAATAATCTTATATCTTTTAGATAAGCCACTATTATTTCTTTACTTATGCTTGAATATTAATCATTAATAGAACAAAAAACGTGATAATAGAGAACTTAATATTTATTAAATATTGGCTATATGTCAGGCACCCTTTGCATATCATTTTTTTATCACAACATCTTTAAGGGATAGACATGATATTCTCAAATTGTATAGTTTAGCTTCAAAGAGATTGAATATCTCCTATTTCAAAACAGCAAATGAATGGGGGGGAACAGGTATGAATTTATTAGGTTTCTTTTATTCTGCTACATAATATCTCCTTTTTATCTGAATACACTATCCAAATAATAAAAACATTTGCATCTTAAAATGTTGGTAGCCACAAGAGTTTTCATTCTTCAGCAGGGAGGGAAAATCCATTCAAATCAAATTAAAAGAGTTAAGATTCTAACTGTTTTGAGACTATGTCTGGGTCATTTGGCCTGCATAAAGTTACCTTAAGTTGCTTTGCCTGAGAATTATTAGGGTTTTGTTGCAAATACAAATCAGATCTGTGGGTAAAACAGAGAAATATTGTGCCGTTCTTTCATTACAGTCTGATCTTTCTTTTTCAAAATTAAGATATCTTCCTTTTCAATGTGATGCTCAAAGTCTAGATGCATTAATTAAATAGCAGTGATAAAATCATGATTTTTCTAATTATATTATGATCTTTTCATGTATTAGCTGAAATAATTTTATAAAGACACACTTTTCCTGTTCTATTTAGTTACACACTGGTTCAAATCATAAGGAAAAGGTACCTTCACTAGGTAATCATTTTTTACATCATTATGAACTCAAATTAAAACATCCAATGGGTTTGAATTCATTGAAATTCATATTCTTTTTGAAGTCTGTCCTTGGCTTCTTCAAGTAGGCATCTGATTTTTTTTTTTTCCATTTCCCTGATAGTCTTTGATGACTTCCTTAATATCTGGTATGTCAAGTTGTTCCATGCTCTTAACATATATTTCCTGCCCCAGACCTGGGATCAGCCATTTCTCTTCTTCAAATTAATGCAGATCTCTTGTGTGAATCCCATCTCAGTTTCAGCTGCTGCTCCAGCCAATTCTTATTGGCTACGTGGAAGGCTCGCCTATTCTGAGATCTGTCAGATGCCCTTGCTTACCATTGCTTCCCTCCTACAAAGAGGTTCAAAAAACACAGGTCTTGCAGTTGTGGAAGGTTTTTGCCAACTTACTTATCTTTTAGGTTCTTTGGGATAGTTTTGCTGTAAGAGTTGTGTGTGTTTTTGCATTTGTTTATTTGGTTTTGTTCTTGGTCTAGCTATTTGTTCTGGTTTTTAGGCACAAAAACTAAGCTGCCACTATCACTACTATCGTTTCAGCCTCAAGATCCCTTTGCTTTTGAAAATTATGTCAACTTAAATTTTCATTTATCAATATCTATGATATCCCTTTTATTAACTTCATACAAAGACCAACTTAACAGCACTCACTCAGGAAATTTTTGGTTGAAATTTTTCTTTACTGTAAATTTTATGAACACAATAAAAGAACTGGGTACCACAAAGTTAAAATTCAAAATTAATCCTCTTTAGAAATATTGACTCTTTTTTTATTAATTAAACCTAGTGGGACACAGCGCTAATTTCTTATCCCTGTACAATAGTGATTTAAATGTGCACTGTTATGTCAAATAACACTGTTTGGCACAGTGAAAACAATAGATGATACATACCAGAAAGTAACATCATTCTTTCTAGATGTTATTGCCCAAAGGGATACATTCTCTACTTTGTTTTGATTAAGACAGCATTGATCCCAAAGGCAATGACATTTAAATAGTTTATATAGGGCTGTGAAAGAAGAGCCATCTCAAGTGCAATGGATTGAATGCTTATGTCTCCCCAAAATTTGTATGTTGAAATCCTAACCTCAGGAATGGTGGTATGGGGAGGTGATTAGGTCATGAAGATAGAGCTCTCATGAATGGGTTTGGTGCTCTTACAAAAGAGACCCCAAGAGATTATTCACCCCTTCCACCTTGAAAGGTTACAGTGAAAAGACAGCCATCTGTGACAAGCAGGCTCTCACCTGACAGCAAATCTACTAGCATCTTGATCTTGGACATCTCAGCCTCCAGATTGTGAGAAATAAATTTCTGTTGTTTATGATCTACCCAGTCTATGCTATTTTGTTATAGCAGCCAAAACAAACTAAGACAAGATATCCTCTCTCTCTCTCTCTCTCTCTATATATATATATGCACACACACACACACACACACACACGTGTGTGCGTATTTTATCTATATAATTCTATATAGAGAAAGATAAAATATACATCTCTCAAAATATAAAATTTTTAAAACTACATGAAAGCAAGCATTATAGTAAATAAAATTAATAGAAGTATGCATATATGCCATTTTAAATGGCTTCAAACCTTATTACTTTTAAAAGCATGTTTCTGTGAAGGAATTAAAAAGCAGATTAGACTAAAATATGGGGTTTTTGTAGGGAATATAGGGAAAAAGAAAATCTAGCTGTTGGAAATTATACATCAAACCAAGGTTGAGCAATGTTGTGAAAACTCTTCACTTATTCAAATTTATTAAATACTTACCTCATGCCACGCATACTTCTAGACCCAGGAGCGCAGTAACTAAAATAGTAAAAAATCCTCATCCTAGTGGGTCTAGATGAGGGGTGATAGATAATACTCAAAGTAAATAAACAAACATTTAGTATGATAAATTATGATAAGTTCTTTGAAGAAAAGCAAGGCAGAAACATGGGAAATAACTGACAACCAGGAGTTTAGGACAGGGTTGAAATTTTACTGAGGTTTTGTTTATAATAATTTACTATTATGAAAAATACCATAGGACTCATCCTTGTTTCCATGTGTTTGCAAACTTGTCATATTTTTCCTTTAATATAACTTACCAGCCTATACATTTTCAAGAATTTTTTTTTTTTTATGTAAGGTCAAATTGACTTTTAGAAAATTTGTAAAAATTTATGCAGCTTTTGGAGTCATATGCCAGCAAGCTCTTCCCACAGCAGTATTATTAAATAATTCACTGATATTTTTCGAGGAATTCTGATTTCAATTATTTTTACTATTTATAAATTTGAACCTAGCTTTGGACTTAACTTTGCTGAAAACTGATAAATATAAATTTTACTCAATTATTTTAGTTCATTAACACTATTTTTCTAATTTCAAATTAGGGTATACAGTTTATGTTTTTGGTTTTTGTCAGTGGTATTTTTCCTATTATACGTCATAATCATTATTGTTGATATGTAGGAAAGTTACTGGTGTGTGTATGTGTATGTGTATACATGTGTGTGTGTGTGTGTGTGTGTGTATAATTATTGTTGATATGTAGGAAAGTTACTGGTGTGTGTATGTGTATGTGTATGTGTATACATGTGTGTGTGTGTGTGTATATATACTTTTATATGAAAGCAGCCATCTCACTGAACTTTATAGTTAACTCTAACATTTATTCATTGAATGAACAAACTCTTTGAGTCAGATAAACATCATTTACAAAGAAATAATTTAACCTCCTCTCACCCAAGAATATTTCTAGTTATAATTCAGTGCCTCATTGTACTGACTGACCAATCCATAACAAATCTTCTCTATACAATACCTCCTGACTATGTATCTAGCCTCAAAACTAAACTACTTCATTGACAGGGAATACTCTCCCTTTCAAGGCAAGTATTTATAGCCTCACCTCTAACTTTTAAATGGCTTGTCCAAGTACAACCCTCTATCTTTGCTTCTTTCATTGATAGTTTTCAGTGTCTCTATTTCTGCATTACAATATTATAAATAGATAGTTATTATTATTAATAGATAGTTCAAAAATGTCTTAACTTGGGGTCCAAAAATAAATTGTTTGAAGGGAACAACAAACCTCTTGAAATTATGAACAAATATTGTAAATATATTCATTTTTCCAGGGCAGAGGGGCCACAGATTTAATTGATTCATAAAGTATTCCATGAGCCCAGAAGCCTAAGAGTCAGTAACACAAATGGATAACCATGAATGATTAAAACAACCAAAAATTACAGCCAACAGAATTCTGATATTATTTATATTGTGCAATATTTATACACAACCATAACTTGTTGCTTATAGCATATATTTCTGCTATATTATATATTAAATATACATCTGAATCCCAGACAATACATGTGTCTCCAATCTTCATTCTAATTCACTTAAATACTTACATGGTTATTCAACATAAATACAAAATTTATTATTCAGAACAAGGATGCTCTTATAAAATAATTATTTAAACAACTAATGACTCTTCTGTAGGAAAAATAAGGAACACATGTGCACCATATAAAAACTAATCATACAACTTTCAATATTCATTTTTTCAATCTGTGTTCATGTCCCTCAAATCAAGGTTATTTAATTTTTTTAAAAAAGTGCATTGTATTTAAACAAAAAAAAACAAGGTTAAAACATTCTGTAAGGACTATAAGTGACATATAAGTGACATCTACTCTAGAAAGGATATAAGAAAGATTTAAAAAAACATTCTGTCAAAGTTGTAACATTTCTCAAATTCTTAAATTATATTTCTAAATAATCATTTTTCAAAGACTGTCAAATTTGACAATACAAAGAAAATGAAAGAATCCATCAGGTTATGACTCATCTTATTTGGCTCATATATAATATTTAGCTGATTTGCAATAAGATGCCAAATAGTTTAACTATGCCATTTTCTGATGAAAATGAAGATGAACAGAAAGTAGTACATGCAACACAATGTCATTAGAATTTTCCCTAAAAGCTATTTCCAATTGTTCAATACTGTAGCATTCTATACCAAATGAGAGGATAAAATTTTATATCTGGAAAATTTTGCAGAAAGTGAGTGTATTAGAAGTTATCCAATGCTAATTACCACACAAGTAGACCTATTTCTCATAGCACATATAAAACATGCCATTACACATCAGGGCTTCTGCTGCCCAGACTTCCATGAAGGTAAAAAGCAAACAGCAACACACCATTTACATGGCCCTTCCTTCATATGTGCATTTTCTTAAAGAATTCTGAAGGTTGTCAGAGTACGTACTTACAGAATATTTTATTTTCTCCAATGATTCACTTGACTTAATTGTGTTTTAATTTTACTTTCATAATAATAACTAATAGTCAAATATCATTAAAGAGCATAATTTATAAGAATTACATATATAAAAATGTGTATAAATATATGGCATATATAGTGTATACATATAACACTATATACACATATAAAATATTTATCTTCTCAACAACCCCATGAGATACATATCTTATTATTTTCCTCATTTTATAATTGAGGAAATTAAGGCCCAGTTATTAAGGTGGTGGAAGTGTGATTCTAACCCAACAGTTCTTAACAAAACTATATGTCACCTCAAAATAATATATGCCTATAGTCTTTTTTTAAAGTAAAGCATAATTAAAGAATTATAAGAAGAACATATAAAGCCTCACCCCATTCCTTTCACTCTACACATCCACTTTTCAAAGTCAACCACCCTAATTGTTTCATTTGGCATTTAATTTATATTTCAAAGAAAAATCAACTTATCAACTTTAAAAACTATCCATTAGATGCCAATTATGGAAGATTAGGACTTAGCTTCCTTATACCCCCAAAGCCACATATATCTTTCTCTTGCCCTCCCAGAGTAATTGCACCACAATCTTTGCTTAAATCATTCAACCATATTTACATTATTATGACCAAATAAGCATTACTCACTGCCAAACCAAGCAAGACACTGTGATTTTAGCCCCTTTTCTATATACCTTTAGATCTTTCTGGTATTAGTAAAGGTCCATTATCTAATTGTATCCAATGTACTCCTCAAGTATTTATATGAAAGTTATAGATATTTCGTTCCAAATGATCTGTGGGAAGACCTGTTTTTTTGTTTTGTTTTTGTTTTTTTGAGACAGAGTCTCGCTCTGTTCCCCGGGCTAGAGTGCCGTGGCATCAGCCTAGCTCACAGCAACCTCAAACTCCTGGGCTCAAGCGATCCTCCTGCCTCAGCCTCCCGAGTAGCTGGGACTACAAGCATGTGCCACCATGCCCGGCTAACTTTTTAAAAATTTTATATATATATTTTTAGCTGTCCAGATAATTTCTTTCTATTTTTAGTAGAGACGGGGTCTTGCTCTTGCTCAAGCTGGTCTCGAACTCCTGAGCTCAAACAATCTGCCTGCCTCGGCCTCCCAGAGTGCTAGGATTACAGGCAAGAGCCACAGTGCCCCGCCTGCGTGGAAGACCTGTTAACAATACTTTTCAAATGTTGATATCCATCCATTCTTTTCCTACCCTGAAGGCCTTCCTTTAGAGCCCTTGCTTTCCTGCAGCAGTCTAGACTAGCTTCCTTCAAGGCCAGCTACTCAGGCTACTCCTGAGACTTCCTATCAAGGTTCTTCTGTGTTAGATCTCATTTCCTATCTCTATGTCTTCACGTAGTTTGGTGTAATTTCTTGTTTTGCTAGAGCACATCATCCAGTAAGTTTCTAAGAAAGGGTATATCATGGGTGGTTAATATTAGAGTTTTTGAATTCCGAATGTCTTTATTTAATCTTCATATTATGGCAAGGTATAGAATTCTTTTAGAAATCATTTTCTATCAGAATTTTGTAGACTTTGTTATTCTGTCATTAACTTGAAGCATCCTTCCCATTTCTCTATATGTAACTTTCTCTTTGGAATGTTTTATTAACAGTATTTTTTTTTTCCTGATTCAGTGGTGTTCTGAAGCTTTTGCATGATGATCCTTGGTGGAGTCTCTCTCTTTCATGGTGCTGAGCACTCTGTGAATCTCTAAGAACAAACATTTCATTTGCTGCTATCTGGAAAATTTTGCTTAAAATGTTTCTGCTGATTTCAATATGTCCATTTTCACTCTTTGTTCTTATTCAGGAATTCCTTTTGGTAGATTTTGACCTTATGAATTAATCCTTTATTTTGCCATATTTCTTTATATTTTCCATTCCCTTTTCTGTTTTTGCTCTGAGAGACTTCCTGTACTTTATTTGCTAACTCATTTCATTCAATAGCTGTTTCTTATTCTCTTGCTATTCTTTTCCTAGTATATTATTCTTATTTTATAGATAAAATATCTTTCTGAAGATTTCATTTAAAGAGTATGTTTTTAATAATTCCTCTTATCCCAGGCCTCTGGACTTTCTTTTTCTGTTTGATTTAGTCTTTCTATTTTAAGAGACTTTTCCCAAAAGTCTGATAATCTTTTGTTTTCAGTCCACATTAAGCAATGCAATACAGAAAAATATACAATTACAGCCTCTATGTACATATGTGGGAATTTTTGCAAACTGATTAAGTAATAAATATGATTTTTTTATTGGAAGATGTCAAAATGTGTCTCATTGAAAGTATTTTTCTCAGTTTTTTGCCTGGAGAGAAATGACCTGGCTCCAAACATTCTAATGTCAGCATGGAGAGTTTTGTATTCAGTATGGAAACCCTTATTTAATCTTGTTTTCAGTAGGGCTTTCCCAGAACTATTTCTTAACTGGCACCTCCAAGTCCTGAGCTCTTCTGTGTTTCAATGAGTAAAGGATTGCAGAAGTAGAATAATTTCTCCATTAGCTTTCTGTTTTCCAAAATGTTTTAGGGATCTATATCCTCTGCAGTCTCCTCTTTCATCTACTTATAATTGTGTCTGTGTTTTTTCATATTATTCTGGAGTGGCTTCAAGAAGGAGGAAGTATAAATGATTAAGTTTAATACATCATGTTTCCCTGAAGGTTTGGAGAATTATTTATATTGGTAGCCTTGCTTCTTATCGTGTAAAAGAGTTGGAATGACGGAATTAAAGTTCAAAAGAACTGAATTCCTGGCCCAGTTCTTACTATTTATCTATGTCACTATATTCATGCTACATAACTTATCTGAAGTTTCATTTATCCATCTGTATTTTAGGCAGGGAAATGTAATAGTTGGGGCACACACTTGCAGTGGTGGGGGAAGGGGATGCCAAGTGTTTTGTAGGGAAAGAAAGAGATTGCAATGCTTTCATCTGGATATAGTAACTCTAAGATTAAATGTGTGTATGACCTGGTTGGATGCTAATTCCTTGTACCTTCCTTCAATAAATATTTATTTAAAAATCTGTGATATTGACCCAGCAATCTCACTCCTAAGAGGAATAAAAACACTTCTGCACAAAAACTGGTACAAAAATATAAATATCAGTAGCATCCACAATAGCTGAAAACCAGAAACAACCCAGATGTCCAATATCTGATAAATGGATAAATAAAGTGGGTATATTCATAGAATTGAATGTTATTAAGCAGAGGTAGGAATAAAGTATTGATACATGTTACAACATGGATGAACCTTTAAAAATCATTATGCTAAGTTAAAGAAGCCAATACCAAAAGACTATATATTGTATAATTCTATTGATATTAAATGTCCAGAATTTTTAAAAATCTATATAGACAGAAAGTAGATTAGTGGTTCCTTAAATCTCAGGGAGAAGGTGAGAGGGAAGAGATAAAAGTAAGTGTTTATAGGTACAGGATTTCCTCTTGAGATGATTAAAATGTTCTAAAATTGATTGTGGTTATGGTTACACAACTCTGAACTTACTAAAAAACATTGAATTGCAGAATTTAAATGAGTGAATTATATGGTATGTGAATTGTATCTCAAAAAAGTTGTTAAAAATAAAGCATCTAAAAATCTTGGCCCAAAAATGTCTATTATGTGCATTTTTACAACATTGGGAATGTAAAACTAAATAAGATTGATGAGGTAGCAAAGTTGAAATTCTAGGGAAGGGAAATACATAAAAATAATTATAAATTCTGATGAACAAGGCCTACATAGAAAATAAGATGATCATAGGATTACAGTTATGGCCTAGATAGAAAATAAAATGAGTGTGAGCCTAATGATTAAACTGAAATCTAAATGATGAGTAGAAACTAGCTATGTGGAGGGACAAAAAATGAAAAGAAAATTTCAAGTAGTGGAGTTAAATCTGACATTAAAATCTCTGTGGCAGGAGAGAACTCAGCTTGTTCGAGGAGCTGAAAATTTACCTAAGTGGCTGAAACAGTTGCATAGATAGGTTGAAATTACGCAGGGTCTTGCAGCTCACATCTGTCAAATATATTCTAAGAGTAATAGAAGGCCACTAATTTTTTTTAAACAGAGTAATAATATTATTATATTTGCTTTTTTAGATCACTCTTGCCACTCTATGACGAATGGAATGGAGGACACTTTAAACTTTCTGTCCTATTTTTTATTTATTTTTTTTTCCAGGATATTATGGGGGTACAAACGTTTTGGTTACATGTTATGACTGTGTTTTTCTAAACAGCAAAGTCAACCTTGGGAAATCTCCATTACTCTTGTCATTTTAACAAGTATCTCAACTGGTAGCAGTACTAATTGGTAAATCAATATGCATAGAAGCTCTAAAATGTTCATAGCCAGTAATTCCATCACCTGAATTTTTCCCATAACATAACGAAGACTAATGCACAAAGATGTTTGTTGCAGCACTATTTATAATACTGAAGTACTGAAAACAAAGCTGGAAGTCCAAAATTTATAAATATTGCTAAATGTGTGTTATGTAGAATTAGCCTTATTTTTTAAGAGATACAGCTAATGCCTTGAAAATAAAGTCAGGTAAATAAGATTGGCAAGTTGTAAATCTAGGGCATGCATAATTTTGCTTTAACTGAGTGGTTAATTGTCAGGTAAAATAGAAAAATACTATGAGGAAATTAACCAATAAACTTGAAGGGTCATGAAATCAATTTTGTCAGTCAAAGTTGGGTGAAATGTATCAAATAAATGCTCAACATAAAAATAATCAACTTCTCTCTATATATATGTTTATATATACATAATTGTATATAGATATCCCTTCAATAGTTTCGGTAACATATGCAACACACACACAGACACACACACACAAATAGAATTAATAAGCCATGAAGGTTTATTTTGCAAAAACAGAAAATTACAGGGTATACCAGGGATTCCCTGATTTTTTTTTTTTTTTCTGGAACATCAGTGGTAAGTTTTACATCAAGATGCCTTCACAAAGAAAATTATTTTTAGAAGAAAAGTACTTGTCTAACTAAAAAGTTTTTTCCTAGTGCATGCAGATGTTTTTCTTCATTACCACTACCTCTGCTCCTAAAATAGTGTCAAACTAGCTGATAGTTTGCTGCTTCTTTATACAAAATGATAAAATGAAAATTCATCACAGACTCTGAAAATTCCCAGTACTCTTCATATAGTGGTAATGATCTACCACAATTTGTGCTTTACTTACAAGAGACTCTATTCTAAAGTCCTCATCTTAAGCCCAATTTTTATCTCCAAGAAATAAAGTGAATTATTTTCTAAACATAAGAATTGTCCTCAGAATGGCTAGAAGTTCACCTGAAAATCACATCAAATGTATTTTGCTGGTCCCATGCTCACGTTAGGACACAGGTTCATTGAGTGAAATAATGCAGAATTATAAATACTATTTATATCGCTTTTTGGTGGTGATGTCAGTTTGTGGGCTTTGATAAAGCAGATATAGTTGAATTCAATTTTGTTAAATAAGCCTATGATAAAAATAAGTAATATATCTTTCCAATTATTGAAAAGGCAAATTCATAAATACAAGTCCACATAATTAAATATGATTGATACAGTGCATTTGTCCACTGAGTCTCCTTTTATAGCAAGACCCCCAAAAGCAGTTTTAAAGAAAATTTCTCAGAAAAGAAAGGAAAATGTTTTGTAATCTTGATATAGTGTATCACCATAATATCTACTAAATTCAATTAAATAGTGAAACATCTGCTAAAATTTAAAGTTATAAAATTTATAACTTACATGTATATGAAAAAGTATCCGAATAAATTCACACTTCCAAATCTTTCAAATAATTTCACTTTCACTAAGCCTAACAGTTGCCAGGCCCCTTAAGAGAAACTTAATTGAATTTATAAGATATGAAAAGGTTCACCTAACATAGCAGAAAATAAATAAATTCTTATGGTTAATTTTGGCTATGTTGATATGGAAAGCAAATAAAGAAGCGTTGCTGGGAGAATACAGAGTGCATTTTGCACAAAGATAACATAACAGTAGGCTAATTAGTCCTTAAACCCCAGAAGGTTGAATTGTTTTCTTGTGAGAAGCTCCTGAAGACAAACGTTCTCTTTATGACAAACTGTATAATGTGGATGAAGCCTCCCTCCCTAATGAACACATCAGTGATCTCTGACATCAGCACAGTTGTAGGTGCAATCCGAGGCAGACATGGAAGGCCAGAAGTGGCAATATCTTCAGGAAATGACTCCCGTCTCTAGAGTCCTTGGGTACTTACGATATAATAAGCTTTTCACACACTCAGGCTAATGATGAAAAGAAGTGGAAGAATTAAGAAGTCAAGATGCAAAATCTCCTCCCTTTTCAGGAACAAAACATTGGCTGGCAATACATACATATGGAATAGGAGCGTTATTTTTAAAGGAGCCCTTGTGTAAGCATGATCCAACAAAATAATGTCAGAATCCTTAAAATGGCAAACAGCCTGGTGATAAATTCTTCCAAGATAAATTACTTGCATAATAAAAATAATCCACAAAAGTATTCTAAATATTCTTTCAATCCAAATTTGAATGATATAACTACTAATTAGCTATAGAAAGAAGCACAATGCTTGGCCAGTGTCACTTTGCATTAAGTGAATGGAGAGTAAAATTTTATCTAGTTAATATATAATCACTATTCAGTTCAAATATTCATATTTAACTTCCAAATTAAATGTATGCATATGTTGTTCACATGAAATTCTGTAAGACTGAGACCATGCCCTCACTACACAAAGATCAATGTAAATTCTTTTTATAGTAAGTATTCATATTTTCCCTAGTTTGGGTGTTTATACACCATGGTATAAACAAAAAAATGAGTTTTGTTTTGTTTTTTAACTAAATTCTCTAGCTTCCACCCAGTTATTTCTAATAGTATGCATAATATTGAACTCTTCTTTACTCCCTGAAGATTTCTAACATCATCCTCTCTTGAGAAAAAAGGGAAATACAGTGCCTCTGCCCTACTTACACTGGATGTAGGAGAAAACTACCTGCCAGACACAGCAATAGCACTCTTGGGCTCTGGAGGGTGAGAGAGACTCTAGCTACCTAGCTCTCCGGAGGTCTCAGTGGGAGGACAGTGCTGCCCCTTTAGGGAAGTGGAAAGGAACCAGCCTTAGAAATCATCCTGAGAAGGGAAACTAGAACAATAACCAAAGTCACAACCTGCTCTGAAGTAAGAGCAGACAGAGTCAACTTCTATGGCCATGAAAATGCATATGAAAGTACCAAGGAAAAAAATCTTGGGATCTTCATTTCCAATATCTCCCCTTCTTCATGGAAATTATTCTTAAGTGTCACTTGCTCAGTTGCTAAATAATAAATGAACTGAAGTTTGGCATTTTAGGAATTGTAGCAAAGCACCTCCCTTAGAGTATCCTTCAGGAAAGGGCCTGAGGTGAACAGATCATAACCATAGACATTTCTAGAATCTGTTGAAGATTACTCACACATTGCTTTTCTTGCTGAATTGTCAGAATTTTGTCCTTTATATTTTTGCTTTTTTCATTACATTATCTTGATATGTTACAGGTTTTGGAAAATCTTACATTGGTTTTGAGCCCATACAAAAACATTAATGATATAATAATAAGATGTCAATATTTCTGAATGTAAATACGTGTATGATCACTTCTATAGTTTGTTGTTTTAGAAAACCAGTGTATATTGTAATTATGAGTTTTAAAATCTATTTTTTTCAGATATCTTACTGTTAAAAAATCTAAATAGTAATTGTTTATGTCTGCTATTTTCTTTTGTACATTTATACAAGAGAAAACCAAACATTCCAAACTACTCCACACTGAAGTCTATGTAACGTATTAGCTCACTTTTTAATCATTTCCCATCTCTTTGAAACACATCATCATCTAATTTCAATTTCTTCTTTTGTTAAGTAACAATGTTTGTTTTTAAAAAGATATTTTGTCTCAGAAAACTTCCTTGGGAAAATATGGAGAATCTACTAATTTCATGAATTGCATTCATTCAAAAGGTTTTGGCACATTATTCTAATTCCTGAAACGTGGTCCTATGTTTTTATTCAGTAAGTCAGAAAAAGTTTATTTATTTTATATATGCTACTATTTTGAAAAGTATAGTCCTTTTCACATTTTTGAAGAAATAAAAATATTGTATGTAATCATTTAGTTGAGTGTGAATTTAAATAAACAAAGTTAAGCATTTTTTAATACTGAATCTCATATATATGGACATACCATGTTTATTTGTTATTAAGACTGAAGGCTGTTTATATGTAATTTTTCATTTAAAATTGTAATATGAGTTGTAACATTTTTCCATTGGTGATTGAGGAAGAGATAGTATTTTACACTTAATTCCGACCTTTAAAATTCTAAAGCACTACAATCTTATGTATGTTAGAACAAGGTCATTTATAAATTTGCTTCCCTGAGTATCTTCCTAGTGGAGGAAACATGTTTGATTATTTAGGAAGTCCTTATAATATCAACATTCTCTCAATCAACTCTCAAAGCTGTATGGATTATAAATGTCATTGGGTTTTTTAAGTTCTCCTTCTGACTTTGTTGTGTGTTTTTGCAAATAATTACCTTAAAATTATACACTTTCTAAAATCCATTCACTCTAGGCACAAATAACAGAGGCAACTGATTTCTGAGACAATAAATATCTCAGAGAAGGGGAAGACAGTCACTCCAAGCCTTTGTGTGGCGGGAGTATGGGTTTTCCACAGTTAATATCATTCAGAACTGTGGACAGCTCCCGTTAAGGCTTGGAGTTGTCAATTTCCCTTAGTTTCTAAACACATCTCAAAGTAATGCTGCTTTTTATTGCTATATTTGTTTGCTGTTTAATAGAAGCCTATTAAGACTGCTTAGTATGTGCACATCCTCCTCTAGTTGATTCCTTTTTTTCCTTTTCCAACTAGTTCAGCTAAAAAATAAATAAATAAGTATCTCCCTGAGTTACTGGTTTTGAATGTTTAAATGGAAAGTCCTGCCTTGTTCAGAACTAATAAAACTCTGCGCGCACGCTAATAAGAGGATCTACTTCACGACCTTCATTTGACAACCGCTCAACACTCTTACAGCCGAATGAATCATACTTGGAAGACAAATAAGATCAGAAAACGTCTTAATTGTAATTCTCCAAAGCAGAGTTCTCCTGCTGACAGTTCTCCTGCCCTTCTTTCCGAGCTGGGGAACTGGAAAGAGATTTTTTAAAATAGGCTTGTAGTCAAGGTCAAGAAAGGGTGTTGCTCTATTTCAGGAAGGGGGCTCCGGAAACGCCCCCTGTCTCTGTTTCGGAAACTAGAGGCTTCCTGGCAGGCTCCTGCCCAGCCTGGCAGCGCCCGGCTCCACTGAAACCTCAAGTTAGCGAATGTCCAGGCGCAAATTACCCTTCTTCAGCCTGCCTGCCACTATTTGGAAGAAATACAGTGAGGATACCCAGTGCCTATAAGCAGAAGAAAAACAGATTAACCCTCCCCAGGGGCAAGATGGTCTGAAATAGCTAAGACGTGTGAGTCACTGTCTCCGGTAACACCATCTTCTCCTGAACCCCAGAAGCCTCCTTTTTCCCCTTTGGGAGGGATCCACGTCTTGGGGGAGCAGCGCGAGGAAGGATGTCTGCCTGCCTCCTTACACCCTCATCTCCGAAGTAAAAGTTTCCCTGGTACAACTTAGCATCCTCCCATCCAGGGTCATCGTGTTCTCCATCCTCCCCCGGTATGTCCCCAAAGTTCAGAAGGCGAAGGAGAACCTGCCCCGGGTCCCGGGCAACAGCCACTCCTCATTCAAGCCCCTCCTCGGGGGAAACGAACCGGAGAGGAGCGGAGCCCGATCGGCCCGAGCAGAGGCTGCCGGCAGCGCCACCCCCCGCCCGCCCTCCGAGTCCCCGGGGCGCCCCACTCCCAAGACCAAGGAAGCTAGTTTGAGGGCGCGCCTGAAAGGAGGGTGGGGCGGCGACAGGGAGAGCTCACCTGAAATCACTGTACGGGTGAATAATCCAGAAGCCTGCAGTTTTAACCCTTTCCTGCTCCTTCTCCACCGCCTTCTGGCTCCCAAACATACGGAGGGAGAATTTGTTGACCCCGGGCTGCAGCATGGAGGTGAACTGCCTTTGCATGAAGCCGTACGGCCGCCGGGACCCCTCGGCGTCTTCGAAGCCCCCCACCGGCTCCTCGCCGCCACCGCCGCCGCCGTCCACCTTGAAGCACACGGAGTTGCCGTGCTCCTTCGCGCCGGGCCCGCCGCCCCCCGGCGGGGTACCCAGGCGCTTCTCGGCCCCGGCCGGCCCCGCGCCCGTCGCGGACGCCTTGGCTGGGAAGACGCTGTTGCCATCGTCCCGGCTGTTGGACGAAGAGTTGGGCTTGCCGCCTCCTTCCATGCCCAGAGGACGCGGCCAGCGACGGCGCGGGCTCCAGACTCGCCGGCCGCCCGGCGCCGGAGACACTAAGCCAAGCGGGCAGGGGCCCGAGCCGGCTGCCGGCCAACCCGGCTGTCCGTCGAGGCGGCGGCGGCGGCGGCGCCTGCTGCTTCCCGCCCGCGCCGCTGCTCGCTGCGCGCCTCGCTCCCGCCGCCGCCGCTGCCCTCAGTGGCTGCGCTCCCGACTCCGGCGCGGCTGGTGCTGAGGCTGAGGCTGAGGCTGCCTCAGCGAGGCGAAGCGAGGCTCAAGCCAGCCCTCGCGCGCCAGCGCTTCCCCTCGGCTGCCCTCTGCTGGCCGGCAAGGGTCTCTCCCCGCCCGCACACCGCACACGCTCTCCCTCCACTCCTGCTCCACTTCTGCCCAGCGTGACATTGAACTCAGGAGCCCTCGCAGACATCTATTTGTACATGTTGCGAGAGACCCGGTGTATGTTTGCACGAAATAGGGGGCAGAAGGAGAGAGCACGCGCAACAGAGACCAAGCCTGAGCCAGTGAGTGTGAGTTCGTCCGAAAGAAACAAACATCCTGAAACTCATGAAGACATTGACGCCCGTCTGAATGGTATTACAATTCAGAAAGGGAGGACAGGCTGACTCTACGTGCCGAAAATTCACATATAAAGCTAGATGCCCATTAGAAAATAAAGTGTAACAATGGAAAATAGAAAAGGGGTGTATGTGTGTGTGAGTTAGTGTGTGTATGTGTGTGCTTTTATTACGCGCGCTCAAGAGAAAGAGAGGCAGAGGGTAAAAGCTACTAGGTCTGTGTAATCCTGTGTAACCAGCTGCTTGGGGCTTTTCAGATTAAGGCTCTGCACCTGGGGAAGGACAACTGACCTCCTTGCACTTATCCCTGTTTATTCTTAACAGTTCCTTAAGCAGAGGATGGGATTTCTTTCTTACCAAAGGCACTCAGTTCAACACGCATGTGAGCAGATCTATCAGCCACCAATACTGAGAGAAAATTGTGTGAGGGAGACCTCACCTGAGCTGACCTATCTTTTTAGATAAGTTATGTAATCAATAAAACACACTAAGAGGTGTGTGTGCTGGTCTATGTTTACCTGCACCATAGAAGGAAGTCAAGATGTCTTGGAATCTCGTCAGAATGTAATCACCCTTTCAGATGAGGGTTGGGGTTTGGGGGAGTATTGGCAAGTGAAATTTATAAAAATGCTACCAATGCAGAGGAAAGCATTCTGTTTTCTCTTATTCCCGCTGTGTCTCCCAAACCCACTGGATTAGCTAAAGGAAGCAAAATGTGCTGCCAAACCCCACCAGTCACTCAGCAAGGCAGCCCCGGAGTCTGAAGAGCTTCAGGACTCCAGAATGTCCCGAAACATCTGTTTCAGATGCAAGCACTGCCTTCCTGCCCACAGCCTCTTCAAAGGAAATCTTGTCCTGCCAAGAGTCCCTGATCCCCTGGGTTCCTGTCAGCCACATTTTGCAGAGAGGGGGTGGGCACCTCCAGGAGGGAATCTATGTCAGCTGGCAACCAGTAGCCTATCACTAAAAAAAAAAAAAAAAAAAAAAAAACGAGTGGGGCTAATTAAGGTGTTTCCCTGAAAAATTGAACAGGGATGAAGCCAATTAACAACGGGAGAGGCAAGGATAAAGACAAAGGAAGACTATTGGATGCCTTTATGAGGGATTAAGAGGCTGAGAAAGGAAGCAGAGAACAGAGAAAAAAGTAGAGAGAAGCAAAAACCAGAAGCCATTAGGACTAACTCTGTTACAGTTCTGTAAGATTTCCCTTACCATTCTACTTACCATAGCCTATGCTAAATCTTTTTCAGTGAGCTATGTCCTGACTCAGACACCATCTGTTTTCAACTAATCAAAAACCAGAACCCTAAGAAATAAGTATAGATGGCTAAATTTTAATGGTAAGAGATAGGGCAAATGTGAACAATATAGAGTTCTGATCTATCAAAGTAGGGACCTTGGAAATCAAGAGGTCAGATGAGGATACCAGGTGCTGAGGGCAGAAGGAAGCCACGGGGATGGATAAAAACAAACATTGCCCAAAGCACAGTTCTGCCCAAGAAAGGCCGGATTACTCAGGCAGCTTTTCTTTATTAGACTAAAGATGTTTCCCTACTTTTCTCCCATTCTGCATGCTTCCTCAATCCCTCTATTTTCAGTCATGAGTGTGACAATGTATATTTTAACATAAATTTTAAGTTTTATAATAATGTAAAAATATAACATCTAAAATGTTATGCTGAGTTGAAGTAAGTTTCTCTTTTCTTTTAGCCAATCCCTCTATTTGTTCTATTTTGATTTAATCTTAATCATGACCAGGCAGTTATTTTAGTAAAAGTTTTCTGAGTCTCAGTGTCTGCACTAAACTAATATAACAGAATCACTGAAAAACAGGGTCTCAAAATAGCAGTAAGAAATGTCTTAAAAGGATCACAAGTCATTGGTTGCTCCAAGTGTAGCTTGTAGGCCATATTTTACTCATTCTAATTCTCAAAAACTATATTATTTTTTGGATTTGAGAATGTGCATCTTATATCAGTGTATGAACTTAAAGTTGTCAGCAATATGAAAAGTCAAATTTCTTCACTTTTCAGAGTATTGATTTAAAGTTATTTAGAATTTGGACTTTGGAATTTGGATTCCTTTGGAAGAAAAATGAATTTGCAAAAAGAGTGGGGCAAAGTGAAAGCGATAAAAGAATGAAAGCAATGAGAGAGAGACCGAGAGAATCCTTAATCTTGAGAATAGTTTATTTTTAGCTTGTTTCTGTATCTGTTTATTGATAAACTATCTCATGCTGAAATCCACTGAGCTAAATTTGAGTATTTTCTTCAAAATTATCTTAGAAATAGGACTACCATCATGTTTGACTCTGTCGTTAGATGTCCATGATGTCAATGTGCCTTGTATTTCAGAAGAATCTGATATCTGAGGACCCATCGGAGAATATCAATTATGAATTCATTTCATGAGAACGTCTCTTAAGTAGTTGTAATTTGTGCTGCTCAGTATGTACAAGGATTCTGCATCTTTTTAAATGTTCCCTGTTTCTTTTAATACTTTGCTTAAGATCAAATTGCAGACAGCAGCAGAAGATTAATATGAATCTAAAATAAAATCTCCATGCAGCAGACGCAAGCACATATGAAATGAGACAAAAAAGATAGATGAGTGACTTGAAGTTTGACAGTTTATTGGAAAATTCTCAGTGAAACTTAAAGGTTTAAGGGCTAAAACATTTTAGCTCCCTTAGTAGAACAGAGGAATATGTTAAACACATATTTCACGTGTAAGGAAATAAAGTCAGAAGGCATGTCTGTTGAAGAAGGCAATGGTAAGAAACAGTGCAAAAATAGCTCACCAAAGGCAACCTCACAGCTTTTCTGTGTCTAATGCACAGGCAAATTTGATTATCTATGTGGAAAGCAATGCCAACAACATGGTTAATGTGAAACACTAGAGCTATTAAAGTCAGAACAAGATACTTATTCCGAGCATTTCTGTAATGCGTGTTATTTTCAGTTGATAATATTGTCTCCCTGAAAACCCAAAAGAATCAACTGCATAACCATCATAACTAATAATAGAATTTAGAAAGCTGGTATAAAGCAAGCATGGAAAAATTGGTATTTTTCCTAAGTGTCAACAATGACCATTAAGACACTATAGAGAACAATGATTTTTTTTTACAATTGCAACTAAAAAAGAAAACTACACAGCAATAAACTTAATAGGAAATGTCTAAGATCCAGTTTAAAAAACAATTTTAGTAAAAGTCATAAACCACATTTGAATAAATATGTTTTATAAATATATCCCCTGTCCATATGTAAATATTCAGTATTATGAAGATGGTGATTATTCCCAAATTAATTTTTAAGTTTCACATAAAATTATGTGATTTATGTTATTAGTTTATTTTATGAAGGGCAACTATGACAAAATGTTTTTAAAGTTCATTTGGATCAGTAAGTTAGTTTTTTAATAGTCAATGAGCTATGGATTAAAAAAGGAAAATAATGAAGGGGTTTCCAAAGTATTAGAGCTCTTTAGGATAGTACTGGGCACAAAAAGAAACAGATCTGTCAATACCATAGAATAAAAACCAAAAACACACTCTAGTATTGATTATAGATCAAAATTGTCATTTCAGGTCAATGAGCACAGGACACATTGTGTAGCAAATGGTGCTAGAATAGTTAAGTAAATGTTCCAGGAAAAGGAAGGTAGAATATATTCTCATATTATTTCCTAAAGTGAATTTCAGATGATTTAGTATTATTGTAATGTAAAAACCAAAGTCATAGTAGGTTAAAATGTAGGTAAATGTTTACAAAAGCAAACACTGGGAAAGACTTTCAAATCATGAAAGTCATGAATCAGAAAGTATAAAATTTCTGTGTCAAAAATACCATAAGCATATTTAAAGACAAAGAGAGGGCCGGGCACAGTGGCTCACGCCTGTAATCCTAGCACTCTGGGAGGCCGAGGCGGGTGGATTGCTCAAGCTCAGGAGTTCGAGACCAGCCTGAGCAAGAGCGAGACCCCATCTCTACTAAAAATAGAAAGAAATTATCTGGCCAACTAAAAATATACATATAGAAAAAATTAGCCGGGCATGGTGGCACATGCCTGTAGTCCTAGCTACTCAGGAGGCTGAGGCAGGAGGATTGCTTGAGCCCAGGAGTTTGAGGTTGCTGTGAGCTAGGCTGACGCCACGGCACTCTAGCCCGGGCAAGAGAGTGAGACTCTGTCTCAAAAAAAAAATTAAAAAAAAATAAAATTAAAAAAATAAAGACAAAGAGATAACTAAGGAATATGCAAAATATATAAGAACAAGTGATCTTTCATATGTAAAAAGTTATTTATACAAGTGAAAGATTCTTTATATAAGGAAAAAGTTATATTTATTCTTGAATTGTAAATTTTATTTATAAAATATATATCTATATAAACTCTTTATATATAAAGTTCTTATTTAAAGCAAAAAGTTTTTATATAAATAAAATGCAACCAGCCCAGAGAAAAAATAACCATGAATCAGGGGTTTAACAGAGAAGGAATGTAAAGTTTTAAAAAACATATGGTAATATCTAAGAATACATGAAATAAAAGTTTTATAATTTAAAATGGCAATAAAATAAATTTTTTAATTTAAAATTTTTAATTAAAATAACAAATGTCAAGAAAAAGTGCCTGAAAAATAATATTAATTGTACAGTCAGGAGTGATAGAATCCTTCATGTAAGTAAATAAAAGAAAACCTTTAACAATATGTATACTCTTATCTAATGCTTCAAATGTATTCTAAGAAAATCAGAAGTGTACAAAAAGATATTTACTTAAGAATATTCATTAAAATTTATTTATCATTACAACAATTTGATACAATGTTTTTATATGATTAGAATTATGTGAACTCAAGAAATGCATATGTATAACTGTGTACTTGTATCAACATATATGTTAATTTTTTGTATCTATTACTTAATTTTGAAAAACAGCAAACTATGATTGTTAGGAGAACATACTGAATAGTAAGTATATTCTCAAAAGTTCCCATCATCCCTTTCTTATACAGCCAAACACATAGACATCCACATCCACATACACTGGGAAGATCTGAGTACATACATGGAATTTTTACTACCGTACTGTTCGTCAGCTTGCTTTTGTTTTACATTTAAGAGTATAATACAATAAATCACAACAATCTTTCTTGCTATTTTAAATTGTACTCTATCATATGTATGTATATAAGTAGGTGTAATATATTTTATTAATATCCTATTATTTGATCTGTAGCCTATTAATACAGATGTTTGAGATGTTTCTCATTTGTCCTATTTTCCATGTATACTATCATGCAATATACATCATGGTGTAGATTATTTCATGTGGATTGCACAAATAGAAATGTTACATAAGGTACAGTGAATTCCCAGTGGTATGAATATAGAGTCAAGTATTATGCCATTTTAAAAGACTGATATGTATTAACTTTTCAGGATCTTTTTTCTATTGATCTATTTAAAAACTAATAAACAATATTATAACTTTTTAATAGGTTATTCTATGTTTTAATCTACAGTAGGAACAATTCCTACAGCCATATTACTCCTCTTGAGTATATACATACACATTAAACATGTTTATTTTTTCAGATACATGTAGAATTATTTTTGACAGGTTTTGACACTTACCTTTGTAATTAAATTGACATTGCATTGCATATAGAGATTATTTAAAAGAATTATTATAATATTGAGCCTTTCTATACAAAACCAAAACAGATCTTTTTTCTTATTTCTCTTTAATTACACAAATACTAAATTATTTTTCCAAAATTTAAATGATACAAATTAAAAAGAGTAACCTGAAAGCATCTCATCAACTATTCCTCATTTTGCTGATAAATGTCTCTTTCCCGACTTTTTAGTATACATTCACATCTATGCCTATATTGATTTTTATTATTTTATGTAGCTAATCTCTTAATATACACATTATACCATCACTTGTATTTAACATTTAAAAATATATTTGGAGATAATACTATGACAGAATACTTTTTTAATGCTTTCATTTGTTTTGTAAAATGGATTTACCATAATTTATTTAACATCTTCTTTACTAAAGGTTATTTGAGGCATTTTTTCCTTTTGTGCTATTATGAACAATGCTGCAATTAATATCCTTCATATATCTCTGTGTACTTGTGAAAATAGATCTGGAGAAAAATATTGGAAGTAAAGAGAATTACTAGACTAACGTATAAATTTACTTTTGATAGTAACTATCAAATTGCTCTCCAAAAGCCATATGAATATGTATTTTTACTTGGATTGCATGGGGTTATGTGTTTCATACACTTGCATAAACACTATACATTAACAATATTTTCCAATTTAAGATGAGTGAGAAAAAGAGACCTATTGTAGTTTTAATTACATTTTCCAATTATTGATAAGAATGAACAGATTTCAATGTTCATTGGGTTTCTTATAGCTATTCATTTGTGAGTTACCTATTTTTACTATTTGATTACATACAATTCATATATGTCTTATTTTAAATATATTTTATGTATCCAATGTATATCATTTTAGAGTAATTAATTGCATGAAAAGAAGAAGAAACAACACATAAAAGAATAAGTTTGAGATGAAAATGAATATGTATTTAGTGTTTTTCACAACAAGACTTTAATTTCTATGTCTGTTTGAAATATTACCACAATTATTTTTAGTCCTCAAAACACTTGGCTACTTTTGTTCATATTTTCCCCATAGTTTGCCAAATTTTTTTAAACAACCCTACTGGAATTTTGCTTGAGATAAAATTAAATTAATTTAATATAATAATTGGAGAATAATTAACACAGTTATAATCTTAAGTTGATACATCTTAAGGTATGTTAAATCTCTCCATCTATCTATCTAATCTGTATATCTAAATACAATGTAATCTATTATATAGTTTTTTCATATAAATCTTGAAAATTTTTTGTTTTTAGAGGCATGTTGTAGGTATTTCATAGGTATTCTGATCTTTGTGAAAGATTCATTTATATTATTAGACTCTAGTTTGCTATTTTGGTTATAGAAAAATATTATTTTATTGATGGTCATGCATATGGCTATAGTAGAGAATTATTGGATTGTATCTAATTTTTATTTCCTTTTTTGTAGTCTAAGTTAATAATCACATTATCTACTAACTATATATATTTATTTATTTCCAATTTTATAACATATTTTTTCTTGACATACTACATTGGCAAAGATTGCCAATTAAAGGCTGACTAGTAGTAGTTATAATGGTAGCTTACACTATTGTCATACTGATGTTTAATATTAATAGTTCTGATAATATAGTGTTTGCTATAGGTTTCCAGTACATAGCTTTCATCATAGTAAGATAGGTTTCCTCTTGCTGACTAAGATTTTTAATGAAAAAATAACAAACTGATAAATGTTATTAATTTTACAGATATCAAGAAGATCCTATGTTACTTCTTTTAACGTTAATGTAATAAATTATGTTAATAAATGTGGCTAACAACTTTTTATTTATAAAGGTAAATTTTATATAGTCACATTAGACTATTAATTTAATACATTGTGGAATGATGATAATGCTAATGGTAACTATTTTTATTATTTCCTATTCTTGTGCAGTTTTCGCTATGTTAGCTTTTCATAGACTGAGATCCAAAAGCTTTATTTTTTTTCTCCTCTATAGTAGTTTATATTTCATATAAATCATATGTCTATCAAAGTTTAGGTAGAATTTATGTGTTCATTTAAGAGTATCTTTGATGGCTTCTTGATAATTCTGCAATTATGGAGTTATTTGAAATTGCTCTTACTGAATTAAGTTTCATAGTTTATATTATATCAGAACATTTTCCAATTCATCTAACCTTTTAAATGTGCAAAAGTGAATTTGTATACTATATTCTCTTTAACAACAGCAACAACAAAACTACTCTCTGTGTCTGTAGCTTTGTTCTTTTTTTATTTCAAAATGTTAAGCGGGAACAAATGTTTTTGGTTACATGGATCACTTTTGTAATGCTTGAGTCATGGCTCTAAGTGTGCACATCACTCAAATCTCATCCATTGTATCCATTCGGTAGGATTTTGCCCCTTCCTTTCTCCTCATCTTCCTTGCTTGATTTCCACTGAGTTTCACTTCCCTCTGTGCACATATATGCTCATCAGTTAGTTCCAATTTAAAAGAAAGTACATGTGATGTTTGTTTTTCCACTCTAGATACTTCATTTAGGATAATGGTCTCCAGTCCATCCAAATTGTTGCATACTCCATGGTATACATATACCACATTTTATTAATCCACTTATGAATTAATGGGCACTTGGGTTGATTCCACATCTTTGCAATTGTGAATTGTGCTTCAATAAATATTTTAGTGCAGGTGTCTTTTTGATAAAATGACTTCTTTTCCTTTGGATAGATACCCAGTAGTGGGATTGCTGAATCAAATGGTAGGTCTACTTTTAGTTCTTTGAGGAATCTCCATACTGTTTGTTTGTTTGTTTGTTTGAGACAGAGTCTCACTCTGTTGCCCAGGTTAGAGTGCCGTGCCATCAGCCTAGCTCACAGCAACCTCAAACTCCTGGGCTCAAGCGATACTACTGCCTCAGTCTCCCGAGTAGCTGGAACTACAGGCATGTGCCACCATGCCCGGCTAATTTTTTCTATATATATCTTTTAGTTGGCCAGAAAATTTCTTTCTATTTTTAGTAGAGATGGGGTCTCGCTCTTGCTCAGGCTGGTCTTGAACTCCTGACCTCAAGCGATCCTCCTACCTCGGCCTCCCAGAGTGCTAGGATTACAGGTGTGAGCCACCGCGCCCGGCCCTCTCCATACTGTTTTTCACAGAGGTTGTACTAATTTGCAGTCCCATCAACAGTGTATAAGTGTTCCTTTCTTTCTGCATGCACACCAGTATCTATTGTTTTTGGACTTTTTAATAAAAGCCATTCTAACAGGGTTAAAGTGATATCTCATTGCAGTTTTAATTTACATTTCCCTGATGATTAGTGATATTGAGCATTTTTTCATATGTTTATTGGCCATTTATCTATCTTCTTTTGAAAAGCTTCTATTCATGTCTTTTGCCCACTTTTCAATGGGGTTGTTTTTTTGTTTTTTTTTTTCTTGCTGATTTATTTGCTTTCTTTGTAGGTTCTGGATATTAGCCCTTTATTGGATGTATAGTTTGCAAATATTTTTTTCCCATTCTGTAGGTTATCTGTTTGCTCTGTTATTTCCTTAGTTGTGCAGAAGCTACCTTTGCTCTTTATCTCATTCCCAAAATTATTTTTTTCTGTTTGTATTAAAGAAAATGTAATAAGCTCATCTGTTTCATTTGTGTTTTCAAAAATAACCAACTTTTAATTTTGTTGACTGAGTCAAGTTTTTTTTTTTTTGGCTTTGTATTTTATTAATTTCTGAGGGGCCCAATTGATCCATCTATTCTGAGTCCACTTTTGAAGTAAATACTTTAAAAATTGCCCCAGAGTCCCTCTCTGCAACTTATTTCATCTGTTTATTGAGTATGAAGTAACTCAGGGAAAGATTTGCATTTGTAGTGCTTTTTCCTTGTAGGGGATTTTTCTGTTTTTATTATTTTGTTTTGAATTTATTTATTGGAAATACATAATATTTTTTCTTACAAAAATTTAGAAACATTTACTTTATATATTCCTGGGAGATCTTGAAATTTCTGGTGTGGAGACAGAAATTATCATTTGTCCCAGAATATTTTGTACTATTTCTTTAAAATTCATCATTTCTGCCACTTTAGAATATATAGTTCTGAAGAGGAGGTGAATGAATGTTTTGTTTGCCCTCTTGAACCACTCCTTGCTATGACTTCTCATTTAATTTACTCTTGTTTTATTTCTTGCAGTAGAATTTCATGGTCTTGTTAATATAACTATTAAATGTGTTTTAGTTATACTATGATTTTTCCAAGTTATTTTGTATTTTGACTGTTATGAATAGATTTACATCTAGTGTAACTTTTAACTAATCTTTTAGGGTTATTTTTTATAAAATAAAATTTCAGAGTTTCTTTTTTTATTTTAGTCTTTTAACTGGCTATCTTACTGAATTACTTTATTCATTAATTCATTCTTTAAAAAAATACTCATTGGATACCTATTATGTACCAGATACTCTTAAGATAGGAGTTTAACAACTGAACAGAAAATCAGGGAGGAAAAAATTATACTCTTGGCCGGGCGTGGTGGCTCACGCCTGTAATCCTAGCACTCTGGGAGGCCGAGGTGGGCGGATCGTTTGAGCTCAGGAGTTCGAGACCAGCCTGAGCAAGAGCGAGACCCCATCTCTACTAAAAATAGGAAGAAATTATATGGACAGCTAAAAATATATATATAGAAAAAATTAGCCGGGCATGGTGGTGCATGCCTGTAGTCCCAACTACTCGGGAGGCTGAGACAGAAGGATCCCTTGAGCTCAGGAGTTTGAGGTTGCTGTGAGCTAGGCAGACGCCACGGCACTCACTCTAGCCTGGGCAAAAAAGTGAGACTCTGTCTCAAAAAAAAAAAAAAAAAAATTATACTCTGCAACATCCTATTTTTAGTTTATTTTACTTATAATTATGAGTAAAATTATAATTATATAATTAAGTGCAATTATATCATTTGCAGATAGCAAATATTTTGTCCATTATTTATAGATATTTTATTTTGTTATCTTCTTAAAATTTATTGGTTTACAGATGGAAAAATATTCATTTAATATGTCTGATAGTGGATATCCTCAGAATACTCCTAGTATCTTAATATTAAATATTATGCTGACTGTTTGAAAAAGATACATTTAAAGATATACTGATTGTATTTTAAAGAAAAGTACACTAAGGGATAAGAAACTTGTGTGCAAGTGTATTTTAACCAAGTATACATTTTAAATCTTATTGAATTCTTTTTTGACATCTATTCTACTATTTTAATGACGTTAACAGTCATGGACCACTAAAATAAAAAATTCCCTGATAAATTTCTATCTAGTTTAACATGCTTAGGCACAGATTTTAATCTCAAAGTGGAACATCTCTCCTCATTGTTATCGCTCCCTTTAACCTTTTGCTGGGGTTTCCCTTTGCTCAAAACCAACTAGAAGTCCCAGAGTTCTGGAATCCATTTATAAGTTCTGGCAAAGTAAAAGGATAAAGGGTGGATCTCAAGAGAAAAAAAATATATCTGACATGATCTTCAATTTAAAGTCCCTTTCTTCCTTCTTCTCCTTACTTTTTTCTCTATTTTACTTTCTGAATAGTGCTTATTCTTTCTGAAATCAACTCGTGTATTTATTTTTTTACTATTTTCTAATTCAACAGAAAGCACCACAAAAGCCAGACCTTCCTTATCATGTGCACCACTGAAGCACATAGAATAAAGCCCAGTACGAAATAGGGATTCTGTAAATATTTGCTGAAAGAATGAGTGAATGAAACAGTCTCCCCCAGGAATCCTCAAGCTTGCTCTAGAATCCCCTCCTCTATGCTCCCAGAGCATCATCAGATGTTTATCATTACACATATCACTAGTATAGCAAGTATCACAGTGCATTATAATTATTAATTTGTATCATTTACTTTAAAGTGTGAGTAATATTAGTTCTATTATATTAATAATTATTGACTTGCATATTTTATCCTAGAGTGTGTGTAATATTAGTTCTATAATTTCTATAATAATAATAGTACCAAGCTATATTGCACTGGGTCCTGTGCTCTGTGCTCCAAAGGTATCCCACTTAAACATCACCATTAGTTTTTAAGGTAAATATAGTCTCTGTTTGATACTCTAGGATAGCTTATTAACATAAAAATTTTACATAGCTTTTATGTGACAGAACTACCCCTTACCATAGTCTGTGTCACTCCAAAGTTGCCTGTATGCCTAACTAATGCAGTCTATTCTATTTTAGTAAGAAGCATAAATATATTTTCAAACTCACTTATTTCTTGACATTGAAAATTATTAAATGTTTACCAGATCAATTAATGAATGAACAATATAAAAAAGGGTTAATAACTGGTCAATACTGAACTGCTGAATTTTAATTTCCTTTTTAAAATTGTGTTCTCCTTTAACCTTTCACTTCCAAGGCCAAATCTCATGACTAATTGTCTCAGAAAGAGGGGGTGGGTACCGTCACCAACAAAGAGGCCATTCATTGATCAACGTCGAGTCTAGAAGCTGACTTTCTCCTTTTCTTTAGCAAGAAATTTCAGAGAAAGTCTGGAAATAAAATTGCATACTATTATAAATGAGAGTATTACTGTTTTGCCTCTGAATCAATTTAATTGCATAAATTGGGTTAATGGAGCCTAATTTTTGTGATTCTTTTTGTCCCTAGCAACTAACAAAACCCTACAGTTCAAGGCTCTGTTTATCTAGTTATTTTGTTTCCTCCCAATAGTGGCAATTACATTTATCCATTCTCACCCCCGTTCTTGAGATTTTTGTAAACTTTTCAAATTTTAAAACATATAATCTGCAATTATGGATAAAGATTTTTTTTCTGAAAAAAAGAAAAAAAGTCTAGAGAATCCCATGAAAAGATAAAGCATTGACCTGACTGGAATTGAGGAATGAATTAAACATTCCTGTATTCTGAATTATTGGCATCCATTTTCATAAAAATATATAAATATTTTAATACTGCAGGAGAGAGCCTTATGTTGATTTTTTAAATCTATAATCCTTTTCTTTGAAGTACACCCTTTTTCTAAGTAAGTACATGAATTTAGAATCGGGCACCCATCGCAGGACCCTGCCAACCCTTCCCCATCACAAGTGTGGGTGCTGGATTCAAGCCTAGTCATGAAGGTTGTTCTCCCAGAATCCGAGCTCTTCAGTAGTTGAGAAAGTGGGCAGCTGCAGCTGAATTTTCCATGGTAACAATGTAGAGATGCAATCTGTAGTTTCTCCTACTGGAATTCCATTGAGCCACCCTCATTTGTGTCCTAGCATTCTTCTTTAAATTATGTGAAATTCTGTAATGTATTTTCTTCATTTGTCCCTCCTGATTCTATCTCGACCCTTCTCTTCCCTACTAGTGTCCAGAGGCTGAGCTCCAAGAACTGTATCACCAGGGCTCCCAAATATTCTGACCAGTCTAGGCCAACAGGGGGACCAGGAAGGGACAGAAGGGCAGGAAGAGAAATAGAACAGAGTTTTTATTTTCCTGGTCCCACTTCCTTTCCTCACCATGGCTCTGTCCTTGGCTGCCTTCCTCTATGGTCACAGCCCCTTCTCAGTGGCTACAGGTGTGGCCTGTTCAGTAATAATCTCCTCCCCCTTGATACTCTAGAAGTGGTAATGGCTTCCTGCTCTGGGTGGTTTCCATGTGGCTGCTTCACTATCTTTCTTGGTCCCCTTAACTCTGTCAATATCCCTATAAACAGCCCTTTCGTTACAATATCTTCAATTTAATAATCTCTTGAGTGTGCCATCTTTTTCTTGCCTGGACCTTGTCTGGTAAAATTTCCCAGTATATGTCTAAAACATTTTTTTGTAAAAGCTGGTATCTGTTTTCCACACCAAATGACCCACAGATCAAGCAATTAATTGATCTATCTCGCTGTCTATTCATATTCATCAAATTACTTATTTTTAATTATGCATATATATGAAAATATTAACTAAATATATGTATACTCCAATATGGGTTCTGTAAAAATATCATTCAGCAGCACTTCAGAGAAGTTTCTTCACCCATTCTATATTTTTAATTTAATTGTAAAACAAAAACGTGTCTTTATCTTTGATTTCTCTGTTTCACTTCTACCTTACATTCGTCAGCACTTCCTATTTTCTATACATTCTGAATCTGACCACTTTTTACTACTTTTCAACTTCAAAATCTAAACTCAAACTCGATAGCCAGAGTGAGTCTTTTACAACAGAAGCCAGGCCAGGTCATTTCTCTAATCCCAATCCTCTCAGGGGATGACTGTCCCATTAAAAGCCACAGTCTTGACAGTAGGCTCCTAAACCCTGTTACCTCTGTGATCCCATTGCATACATCACCTGCCCCCAAACTCTGCTCCTGTCACACAGACGTGCTTGCTCTTCTTCAAACTCACCAGGCGTACATCCACCTCAGGACATAGCACATGCTACTGCTTCTACGCACAAAGTTTTTCTCTGACCTCAAACAGGTGTGTGCTTTTGGTAATCTCAGTAAAGCCTTCCCTGATCCTTTTATATGGAAAAGACAACCCCTCTTATTGTGTCCTGTCTCTCTTCCCTGCTTTATTTTTTCCCACTGCACTTGACATCAAGTGACACGCTCAATATTTTACTTCTTGATGTGTAGCTTATCTGTCTGGGCGCTAGAATGGAAGTCCATAAGGCTTCATTCACTGCTATGCCTCTAGCACTTAGAACAATGGCTCCTAGTCTTATTCAACAAATATTTTGAATGAATGAAATTAATGAAATGAAATAAAACAAATGAAGGCACTTTTTGCCCCTCTACATAAGAAATTCACAACAGAAAATAACTCATTATTTTTTACTAATTATATAATTATTTCAAGTTTTACTTTGACTACAACTGATTAAATATTTAAGAGAATCCTCTGACCAGGTGAAAAAAAATTTCACAGAGTATTTCTCTTCTACTTCCATTTCCATTTTCTATGAAAATATTGGATGACAGAACTAGGCTTACGTCATGCAGTACCATAAAATATTAATGAAATTGTTAGTTTAACATTATAATTTAAAATTATTCAAGTGACTAAGTGAGAGAGAAATGACCCTGAATTTTAGGTTTAATAGTATAATTTTTATTTTTTAGTAAAAAAGGAGAAGAGATATTAGTGTATTATTACACGGAGACTAAATAAATTTTATATTTTATTTTTATGAAATAAAATCTCATTTATGGGCAATATCTTTTAAAATGTAACTGTCCAGTAGCAATCCAGTGGCAGTTTATTATGGCATGTATTAGTAGTTGATGGAATTAGTGGTAGATTGTATTTGGGTCTTTAAGTGTATAATAACTAAATGCAAGGCCTTTATTAACAACAGCCTGGGAGGAGGCTAAAGGATAGAAATCAGGCTATTCACCAGGTTCATTACTTATTAAACTACCTAGGAAACATAAGACTTGAAAATAAGCAAATTGATTATCCCAAGGGCAGTCCAAAGAGTCAGAAACACAGATTCAGAGATTATCATGGCTAGAAGTAGCTTTAGACAACGAGAGTCCTAGTCCTGGAGTTCAGTCAAAATAATTGATACTATAGTTTATGAATTCATGAAAAACCCTTTTTATTTCTGTGTAGGTGAGTTGACTTTGGATGCGATAACACCAATTGAGAATGTTAGTAAGCAGTATTTATTAATAGAAAATTCATGAATGACCCACCAGAGGTTCATTTATATAAAGAGTAAGAAGCTTCTTAGGATAACTCGTATCAAGGAAAGTAGCCAGGCACCATAAACCTGACCACTGACTCAACCATAGGATAAAGAGGGATATAGTGATTTTGAGTAGAGTGTGGTGCACTGGACGCCACCTCTGCCTATTCTCATGTATACCTGAGTCTCCAGGAGAGAGAAAATGAAAGAACTGTTTTACTAACATTTATAAAAACATAAAGAAAAAGGATTATTGGCATCTTTATAACAAAGCGTAACACTAAAAAGAGAGGATTACTTTTGCTGGTCAACACTGACTCACAAATATTTATATATATACTTGCCACAGACACAGCACCAGGCAGGTTTGACAACATGTTGGCTTCTCAGCATCATGACAGTCCCCACTAAAATGAAGCAGAGGTCATGGAGTCTCATTGGAGATGCCTTGCCAATCACGCAGAGGCAACTCGCTGCAAGATCTTTCGTGCAGTAACACCACAGACTGGATTCACTTGTGAGCACAAAGACAACACTCCTTGGAGACTCCCCAAAAAATACAGTCAGAAGAGAAAGAGATAAGAAAAAAGAAATATTTAGTTATTTCTAAATGTAACCTCAGATTTACTCACTAGTTGCTAAAGAATACGGAAATTTGGTTTAGAGAAGGAGTAGCTTCCTTTCCTTCAAAATGAGGCCTACATGAAAATGATTCCCCACGTGAAGTTCTGCCAACATTGGTATTTATCATTAACATTATTGAACATATGCATTTTTTGTCAAATGTGCATAAGTATAGGTGTGCAAAAAAAATCTGGGGTAAAAGAATAGTGTAGCAAGTCTGCCTTTAAATTATTTCACTTAATTAAGAAGACAGTTATAACTCTCCTTCAAATGTGTATACACATTCAAAACCCAGTAAGATATAGCAAGTCAATCCTAGTTTATTTGGACTAATAGGAGATGGCAGTTAAGTAGTGAAATTGACTTTAGTGATGTTTTATTAATACTTCTTGGCATCAACTTCCCACATCCAACAGCTTTCCAATTTCATTTTGAACAGTGGCCTCCCTGATTACGTGCTATCTCCTGGCATACTGCATTAATCTCTGTCCTCTCTTGTGAAATCTGAAATGAGTTGAAGGTTCTTATGAGACAAATCCCTCTTCTCAGCATTCTAGGAGAGCTAAGAGATAGACACATAACCTGAGAGTTTTCTCTCATGGGATTTGGAATCCTGAGTAAAGCACTATAAGGATAGGGGGAAAAAAGCATGATTTTCCTTATGTATTCCAGCAATGGCACATGGATGAGACTAGTAAGCCCTTCTTGCTTCAAAATACCCTGGAGCTACTTGATTTCTATACTGGTTTCTTCTGCTGTTTTATCTTCAATCTTGTGAATTCTCCTTTTGCTTAAGTTAGTTTCTGTTGCTTATAATCAAATATCTTGACACATAAAGTGATGGCAAAAGTGGGATGCAAATACAGGCCATTAGGGAGATATGGTGTATTTGAAATTAATTGTATTTCCTAGATAGAGGTAAAAGTAGCAAAACCTCCACTCATATCCCTTTAATGGAACCTAGAAACTCACAGTACCAGGTGAAGTGGCAGAACAGCTAAGTGCTTGCCTGTGGTCACTTAGAACTGATTGTACATTGAGAGCAAGATTCTGGAGAACCAGGTAACTCTTGCTATGAAACACCATAAGGCATTTTTCATTTATTGTTTTTGTAACACTAGTTAAAATTGCTATTATTGGCCTTTCATCACTAGAATATAAACTCCATGAAGGCAGAGACTTAGTCCATTGTGTTCACTACTCTAACTCTCTAAATAATTTAATTTAAGGACAATGAAATGGTATATCTGCTGCTGATAATGTGCTGATTATTAAGCCATCATTTGTCAGTTTTAAACTGGCCCATTTATACTTGGCTCTGGGACTCTACAAACTATATTTCTCTTTTGCCAGTGAATTCAGCTCTTCTAGCACACACCAATGGGTCTTCACCATGGCATTGGCAGTTCCTAGTAGCAGCAGTTTCCTCTAATTTGTAGATTATGTCCTCTCAGAGATACTAGCACCAGCTGAAAAGGGTCCCTTTCTCAGAGATTAGAGTCCAGCATCATGGGAGGGTGAGGGAGAAGGTGGAAACCTCAGTCCTTGCTTTGCATAGTTCTAGGATGCACGGATCTTAGTTGTAACATCAAAACTATGAGTGTGACAGAGAACTGATTTAAGCCAGCGCAGTAGAGAATTCTGAGCCTCCCAGACAGGAGCCGGTTCACAAACTTCAAGTTCCATGAATGAAGAGGAGACTGTGTACACTTTAGCAAGGAATAAATTATGGCACTTGTTAAATAGTTTGGTGCTTGATACCCTGGATTTGTCAGCTACCTTGCTTTTCTCCTCACCCACAGAATGGTTCTCCTCTTTTCTCTGCATTGTCCTTCCCTGAGCTCTCTTCTTCTCTCCTGCTAATCATCTCCAAATAAACTCAATTCCTGGAGATTCAGACAACCCCTGTTGTCATCTGGTCAGCATAGAGTTGATGGTAGAAAAGGGAAATCACAAACGGATTTCCATGATCTTGGTGAGGTCCAAGCTTTAGGTCACTTACACAATCCTGGGAGAACCCTAGCAGTGTGTCACTACATTTTTTACAATTTGTAAATATAAAATATTTTTATCTTCTTTTTCTCAAAGAAGTATGGTTATACTGTATAAGCTTCAAGGACCATCAAACCCAGATCTGCCTTGGAAGAGGTGATAAATGAAGTTTTAAAACAAGTCCATAAATCAATAGGTCTACTAAAACCACAAACATGATTATTTCCCAAGTTCCTGTACACCAAAAGTCCCTGTTAGCCCAAGATAGTGGCTCATACTTATTGCCCCAGCGTGCTCTTAGACTCAGAAATTGTCCTGAGTTTTTCAGTTTTTAAGTAAAGCATGGAAAATATTTGATAATTACATTAGAATTATTTAGGAAGAGTTTGGTAGATCTGCCGTGGCCTCATCTAGTAGTGTGTGAAACACATTATTCAGTAAATTGAGATTGTATTATAATGCATGGGAAAGTCTGCTAAATGACCAGAAATAACTTGTATTTCTTTCTCCAGCACTTTTCAGAGATGATGCATCTAACACCTCACTTTCAGAGTCAGCATGAAGGCATGTGCTCATAAAAAAGTGTCCTTGAGCATGGGAGATCAGGGATACTTAACCCTTTCAAGCCCCAGTGAAAATGGAAGAGACAGACAATAACATTTCTACTACCAGCCACTTGGTGTACTAGTCAGTGTGCCATGGCTCATGATGAAACCTGCAAGGTGCACAAAACCACCAAACTGCAGTTGGTAAAGTCAGAATAGTAACATGCAAAATTTCTGTTATGACAGTGATATTGAATACAAATGAAATTAAGAGGCCCTACAATACTGTAGTATCTAACATTTGACAAAATACTAAGAAAACAATGAATTATAAAACATAAAGCATAGTAGTGACAATATTGATGAGTTTTATCTTGTAAAGCATTAATGTAAAATGGTATTCTGAGTATGAGTGAAAATATAGTACCTTTGAGAATATTTGGGCAGAAATATTTACACATTGAATTGGGAAAATCCTCCACAAATAATTATTGCCAAAAATAACAATTATTTTACATATTTTTAAAATTCACATACTTAATACAAATATTTTATACTATATACATATATGTTATTTATAATTTTTATAAGGAATTGTATTTTTGAAAATGAATTTGCCAGTCAATAAGTCAATGCACAAAAAATTAAGTAATTTTAATTTTTTGATGTTCTTTTCTCTGTTAAAAGTGTCCAAGCTTGTAGTTTGATTATATGGTTGGCTAGAAACAGACCTCCTCAGCCAAAGGCAGAAGGACCTCAGTAGATTCTAGACCTATACAATAAGCCTATGGTCCCCAATCCCCAGGCCACAGACCGGTACTGGTCCATAGCCTGTTAGGAACCTGGCCGCACAGCAGGAAATGAGCAACAGGTAAGTGAGTGAAGCTTCATCTGTATTTACAGCTGCTCCCCATCACTCACATCACCCGCTGAGATCTACCTCCTGTCAAATCAGTCACTGTCTCCCATCACCCCCAGATGGGACCATCTAGTTGCAGGAAAAAAAGCTCAGGGCTCCCACTGATTCTGCATTATGGTGAGTTGGATAATTATTTCATTATATATTACAATGTAATAATAATGGAAATAAGGCACACAATAAATGTAATGAGTCTGAATCATCCCCAAACCATCCCCCCATTCCTGATCTATGGAAAAATTGTCTTCCATGAAACCGGCCTCTGGTGCCAAAAAGGTTGGGGATCACTGGGATAAGCTATTCTGGTACGAATGGCCAAGCCTAGGCCCTAGAAGTCCTCCCAATGAAAATTTTAAATCAAAAAGTGCTGTATTTTATGTCAAGTCACAGGAATTTGTGTTACTATTAATGCTTGAAAGATGTGGGGCTGTTGAGTCTTGGAATATTTCAATTTTACTCTAGTTTGTACAGAGCAGAAAAAGGATGAGTCTTAGAGAACAGTGGGAGATTATTGTAAGCTTACCCAGGTATGGTGATCCCATTTGCGGCTGATGTTCCAGTTGTGCTGTCCCAGCTGGAGTAAATCATTATATCCTCTGGCATGTGGTATGCCACTGGTAGCCTACTGAATATTTTCTTTACACTGTTCAATTTTAAATAGTCACCATATGTCCCATGTAATTTGATGTAATTTGTGCTAAACATTTGTCACATATTTCCATGTTCTGATATAATCCTTGTTAAACAAAGCAATTTTATAATTAAACTTCACATGCATTATGAACTTAAAAAAACAGATTAATCAGGGAGCTATTATATTAGCATACCTGTAATATTAGATACACTCGTACAATATATTTGACATCCATATACCCTAATATCATCTTATAATACTAATTTGAATCCTTCAGTGTGTAGCATGTTTAATATGCTGTATTTTATGCTACTTTAAGTTAAATTGATTTTCTGGATGTTAGATGGTCGACTTCCTTTCTGGATGAAATTACCTATTGTTGTTCTAATTGCCATATCTTCCAATTTTCTGTCTCCATATTTATTTGCATATTTTTTTCAGTGAAACACAATGTGTGACAAGCATTTGTTTTCATGGTTTTAATTAGATTCAATACAAAAGTAGGAACAGCTGACTCAGATATTATCTTGTTAGTCTGATTTATGCTTTCATGAAATCATAGTGTGCTAGATGAAGACCTGTGTCCCAACTCAACAGGAATTATTATAGTATTTGTCTTTTCAAGTGGTATTGTTTAAGGGCAAAGGAAGGCAGGCTTCCAAAGCAGTAGTGGCTGCCAGTAACCCCATGTGCACTTCTGAGGGGTAGTTCCTGCTGAGTATTTGCTGACAGACTTGGAACCGATTTATTGCATATATCAATTCAAATTTAGCTGCTTCAGAGATAAGAACATTTTAAAATAATACCATTCAGAGAGGAGGAGAGATCAAAGGAGACAGGAAGAGTAGGGGACGTGAAAGAGTAAAAGGAGAGAAATTCCAGAGTAAGAGTAGGGAACTTTATTTTTTCCCTCTATCAGGTTTTTTCATTTCACCATTCTATTACATCGCCAAAATCACAATGTTTACACAAAATGAGAATTAATAATTAGCAATAAAATAAGAAACCCTAAAAATTAAATTTTTCCTAACTCTTTGGATAAAGTTGAATGCTGTTAATAACAAATACTGATTATCTCATGAAATTTTCAACATTAAATACTAGCAATGTTCCAGGTCAGGAGTGGCAAATGCTGAACAAAAAAATGGTCACTCCTTCACTCCTTTCACCCATGTCTTCGGACATTACTAATAAATCATGGCATTATACTTTACTGAATCCTACTACAGCCTTGAATAACATTTTTTTGACAGCACTCTGGGAAGACTACCAACTGGGTATAGGTGTCAAACAATATAATGCTTATTTGCCCTCTTTCTTCTGTGTGAAATATTAAACACAGAATGAAAGTGTCTCCTTTTTATCCACACTCTTATCCTCCTACTATCTCCGGTAAGTTTGTCACTAATTCATAAGTAGGTTAATAATAAGATACATATGAAAAGGAAAGAGGATTTTCACAAAGATACTTTGAGCACTCTCATAATACTGATTTAATTTCCGTTTTTTAGAAATCAAGCTAGTCTGTGATAAATAGTCCCACTTTACCACAGTACATTGCTCCTGCATCACAGGAAACTTACTAATTCTATTTCTTACCTTCTATTCATTAAAAAAAAAAATGTTTTTTATGCTTTGAGCTTCCTATGACAATCATAAAGAAACTAGATCATTTCAAATCATAATTTTATATTCATAAAACTGTCTCCAGACCTTCTTTCCACTGAAGAAGTCTCCCTTTGCCATGGTCTCTGTTGTTTATGGCATTTATTAAAGAATTGATATTTCTAAAATTGCAAAGTATTTTATTCATTCTCTTTGTATTTAATAAATTCCAAAGTTAGAATAACTAGAGATTGCAAAGACTGGAGAGATGAGAAAGAAAATAATCTAGTCTTCTCCTTCCAGGCAAGTACATACCAGCAAATGGAAATCCTGTGTGAAATATAATCATATTGAACATATTATGCACTTGATACATACAAACCTGCCTGAGTTACTCAAGGAAGCTAGTGCTTCTAATTTTGTGTTGACTAGAGAACACGTTAAATAAATTACAGGCTATTAGAAGATACTGTGATTAAATCTGGTAGAAACCTAATAACCACTTCCCAAAGAAACAAAATTCAGAAATATTAAATTATTTCTTCCTTTTCTAATGTTTCTACTTTAGGGTAGTCTGTGTCAAATTGGTATTTTGTGGAGAAACTTTCTCATCTACTCAGAATGCCTTATAGTAGGTATATAATCATGTCTGTGATGCTTTTTTGACTAAAAGAAGAATTTATAATTTATAAATTATTTATGGTTTTATTACAATTAATGGATAACTTAATTCTTTCCATAAATAATCCAAAAAAAGGAAATTAATTTTATTTGCATATTTTGGTAATACTTGGTCCATCAGTCAGGCACATAATTTCTTTGTCACTTACAGATTTTCAGATAGTTGATATTTCACAGATATAAGCCCACCTGAAGAATGTAAGATGATATTGATGTAAACTCTGATAGCAAAATTTAACTAGAAACAAACTCTTATCATGTTTCTTACTTTAAGAGTCTTTTGGGGAGGGGAGGGAAAAAAAAGAGTCTTTTAATGTAAATGTTAGTAGCATTTATTGATTCATTTATAAAAATGATCCAATTATAAAATATTTTCTTTTTCCCACAAAATAATAAAAACACAGTTATTTCCACTTGTGGAGCTTGATCAACATTGAAATATTGTAGACTTAATCACCTCTGAAAGATAATTGTACTTAATGACACATTTCTTCTGGTGCATTTTTATTATTCTGTGGCCTAGTACAAAGATTTGAATTCCTTGGCTGTTTTTGATGAAACTGAATGATTTCTTCACATGAAATATTGTAATACTACTACCATACTTATTTTTATTCTTCCATTCTTCTGCTTTCTCTTTCCCTTTTTATTCTCTGTTTTCTTCTCGTTCCCAATTAATAGCTAAAGGGCAAGAATAATAATTATTGTTATGGAATGTGTACCATATCCCAACTACTGAACTTTTATATGTTATCTCCTTTAATCTTCACAATAATCCTATGTTAGAGACCAGATTCAGAATCTATTTAATTATGCCAAATCCCACGAAGAATCAAAACAGGATTTTAAAAATCCCTTTCTACTTTAAGAAAGGAGTTGATTTAGAGCAGTGTGATAACTGGTTCCCAGTAGTATGTAGGTGTTTATTGACTTCAACAAAATCTCATAATGTAAGCAGACTCATATCTAAGAATGCTTATGTTCCAAAAGCTCATTGGTCAACCCATTAGTTTAGAACTTGGAATATAAAATGAGGCCATGCGTACTACGCCAAGAGTAAATAAATGAGTAGGTCAATCTATTAAATTTACAATGTCACAGAAAAAATGGCATTAGCAGTCTTTTTGTCTCATTTCAATAGCATTGTTCCACTCTCTTAAATAATATAAGTTATTCTTCTTCAGTGGAAAAGTGCTTTGTGAATTTCTGTTATTTTTCCCCTTGCTTAGTTCTAGACAGTGAATAAATATGTTGATGCCATTGAATAAGATAAAATATATAAAATAATTTTTGAAATATTTGAGCATGATAAATGTGGTAGAAACTCCTAGTCTTTAGATTTTAATACAAGGGAGGTTGATCTTGTTTATTGCTTTACTTCCCCCACTCTTTTTCTGAAGCTCAAAATCTTTCTTAGTCACGGCTGCACATTAAGAACACTGCTCTTTGTCTGCACTCCCACGGTGCATTCTTGCTTTCTCTCCTCCTTCCCAAAGCACTCACAAACAACTTCCCCCTTGTAGTGTGTGTGCTGCTTCTAACCCAAATCTAGTAGAATGTATATAAATGCCGACAAAGCATGGGAGTGCTGGCAAGCTTAACATGATGACTGTGTTCTCCATTTTGTACAATTAGACTTTTAGATCTTTAAGCACAGAAATTATGTTTTCTTTTGCAATATTGCTTGAAATATATGGTAACGAACAGTTTGAAGTGAGACAAAATGGATTAGATTCCATTATCTCAGTTTATAGCTGAGTGACTTTATTCTTCATCCTCATCTATAAAATCGGGAAGATAACATATATTTTCCAGGATTTTGGTAATGATTAGCTGAGAATAAGTTTAAGCCATCTAAATACTGTAGGTGTCACAAAAATCTCACTCAATAAATGAGAGCTCCATTTGCAACTTCCCACTTCCTTCCTAATTGATTGTACATTTACAAAACTGTCTATCTTCCTAGCCACTTATATGTAATTATATATAATGATTCTGCAGTAACCAAAATAAGCCAGGAGCCTAAATGTAAAATCTCATATAGAAAGTTTTATATATGGATGTTTGTGTCATAGTACATTGGCAAATATAGTGTATATAGGGGGATGACTGAAGTTAGAGTATTTTTTGTTAATAGAAGGGTCAGATATCAAGTAATTTCTTATGTGTAATAAAAAAATAGCTTGAAACATTCACCAGAATATGGATGTGCTATCCTTGGCTGAGGCAAGGTTTGATTCCATTTGTCAATTCCCTCCCCCCTTTTTATGGTTTCTATATCTGTCTGCTGTCCTTTGTTGAGATTGTCTTTCTTTAGAAATGGAAAGGAAAACAAATTATCTTTCATCTTTCCCCTCCCAACTCCAAACCTCTTTTTCTCCTTCATTTTCTCTTTTATTTCCTGATTGCAATGTTTCAGGACAGAACCCGGACAAATTAATTTTTATAGCCTGATGCCCCCTGATATTTAACATAAAGTCAATGATTTGTCACATTCTTGGGAAATATATGGGATTAGCAAGTTGTTTCTGTTCACTATTGCACTGAAAATAGCCATACTTAAATCTCTGTGAAGTTTTCGCCAAGATAAATTTCACTGGTTGCAACAAATAAAACATGCAATGCTTGCAAAGTTCCATGGAAATGCTCTCTGACTAAAATTAAAAGAATCAAAATTAGTACAGCATATAGAAGGGATTTTTTTCAAATATTTAAAATTATACTCTCAGGTCATTTAAACCAAATGCTTGAAATCAGCCTCAACCACTCTCTTTCTCTTAGCCTGGAAGTACAATTGGCAGGCAAGTCTTGTTATTACTTTCAAATTTCCTCATTCTGTCAATGTTTATTGTGCCAGACACTGTCTTAAGCACAGGGGAAGTTGCCATGAACAAATAGACAGAAATGGATGCCATCATAGCGCTGAAATTCTAGTATGTGTGTCAGTATGGGGCAGGGGGGAGTAATCAAATAGTTAAGTATATTATACAGTATGTCAGAAGATGGCAAGTGCTTTGAGGAAAAATTAATCTTGAAAAAGCATATAGGGCAATCCATAGGAAGGCGAGCACCTCGCTGCTCAAGGAGGCAGATGGGGATTAGAATCCAGGATGAAGAATGACCTGGGAGTCCCTGGGCTTCTCGTGGTGACTGACGTAAATAGGATAAAGGTAGTAATGAGATTTTTACCGACACATGAGGGGAGAGGGTTTCTTTCCAGGAGCAGGAGAAAGTCTGAGGCCTCTTACTCATTCTTGTCAATGGTAATGTGGAGGCCAGGGAAGAGCATCTTATGAGAGTGGGTGGAATTCTGAGATCCTTTCTGAACCTCTGCCAGTGAAATTTCTACCTCAAAAGTGTGCCTTCGTCACATGTCTCCCTGGCCCTCTTCTGGTTCAGGCCCACAATAGCTTGTGTCACAACTTTAGCCTTGCTTCTTAGAGTCCATTTTTTTTTTTACATAATCAGAGAAAACTATAAGAAAAATAAGTCTGGCTAGCTTTGTACTCTTTCTGCTCCAAACCCTTTTTGGTCAAATTCATGAACACATAATCTGTTCCCCCTCTTTAGCCTAATTTCCAATAGCTCCTGTCTCACATTTTATGTTAGAATAATACAAAGCTGCTTTTAGTTCTGGGCCCAGAACACCTGCTTTAGTCCTTTTCTCTTGTTACTCCTTTGATGCAAAATGTTCTTTCGGCTTTCTTAATCAGACCAAATCCTTCTCAACTTTCAAGACACAGTTGCGGTGTCCTCACCTCCAGTGCAGCCCCCATGAAGCTGAGTTAACTCAGTGCTGCTTCTCAGAACTACCATTCCACTCTGGGCACCCCTTTTTCATGGTGTCCAAAGTATCGTGGACTGTTAGGTCCACAAGGACAAGGATCATGCATTATTCATCTAACACTCCTAAAGGATACCAAGGTGTCTGTTCAACAAACAATCAAACAGGAAATTGATAGGCTTCAGTACAACCCTGTTTGCTAACTCTGGTTTCTTAACTGGAATCCACTGATACAATGAGAAATTATTTTGAATTACAAATATTCACTGTTTTCTTTCTCTGGTTCTCCTTCAGTTCATCACTGCCACCTACCATCTATATTGCTTCAAAGAAAAGTGAGACTGTTATAAGGAAATGAGGGGATAAAAGGGAAGGATTCATGTTTAATTTTTTAACTTCCAAACCAGGCTTTGGTGGATGGAAAAAAATATCCAATAAAAATTAGGCACAGAGGTGGGGTCATACTGATAGACTAGAAAAGGAAATTGAAGGGAAATAATGTTCCCTTTCCCCTGTCATCTAAAGGAGTGTCAACCTTGAGCAGAGAAGGTGCTTATCTTAGGGGAGAATGGGAGACATAGAGGAAGGTCCTGGTAAGTTGTGACTCAGTACAGAGGATTAGGGTCAGCCTTTGGGGACTGCCAAGTATTTTAAAGAATCAGAGCTGGTGCTGCAGATCATCTTAGTATCTGAGAAAGACAAAATCCCATGGAGGGAAGACGCTTTAGGCTGATTCTGGAAGGAATCTCGGGGTTTATCCTAATTACAGACAAGGAAACTGAACTTTTTGGCTTCCACACAAGTCAGTCAGTGGCTGAGGACTTTGAAATGAGGGCAGGTAGATATAAATTCCTAAGTAATTCTGGCTCTCTAATTTATGGGCAAAGAAGCTTTAGTAGTCCACGAGTAGTTCTCCCAAGAGAATTAGTAGATGCTGGCCACAAACAGAAGCACAGAGAAGCCTGAGAAGGCATGCACAGAGTGGTAGACGGCGTCTGAGGGAGTATGGGGCCTCCCGGACAGTGGCCGTCGCTGTAGAAGGTATGTCACACATCGCCATAGAGGAGGTGTACCACACATCTCTGGTATCTCAGTTTAAAGCAGTTGTTTTAAAATTAAGCAAGTGGTATAAGATCTTATTAGTCTCTAGAGAGTTTGAGACCTTTGTCAGACCCTGAAGCATAGCATTTTGTTCTGTGAAATCTTGGGGAACATCAAGTAGAAAAGAAGGGCTCCTAAAAAAGAAAAAAGAGAAAAAGGCATTAATTGAATACCTACAATGTGCCAAAACTGCACTAAATAAATTTTTTTTTTAATTTCAGAATATTACGGGGGTACAAATGTTTTGGTTACATGCATTGCTTTTGTACTGCTGAGTCAAAGTTACAAGTGTGCCCATCACCCAGGTAGTGCACATTGTACTGGTTAGGTAAGATTTCAGCCACCCCCTCCTCCCTCCTCCCACCTGTTTGATTTCTGCTACGTTTTTCTTCCATCTGTGCACATGAGTGCTGATTAGTTAGTTCCAGTTTAATAGTGAGTACATGTGGTGTTTGTTTTTCCATTCTTGTGGTACTTATATCCTTAATAACATTTAATATTTATACCAACTCTATAGAATAAGATTATCATGCCCATTTTGCAGAAGAAAATAATTAAGTCTTACAGAGATAATTAACCTGCCCAATGTCATACAGCCAGGAATCAAACACAAGTCTTTCTGATACATAATTCCATGTTCTTTCTATCACACTGCCACCAGCCTCTCAGGTAAGAAAATGAAAAGGGAATTGAGGGAGATCAAAAATGCACTAAGCTTCCTTTATAATTTTGCCTATGCCCAGCTTTGCCTGGTATAATATAAATCACTTATTCAGCCTAATCCACCATTAATTTCAATTACCTACTGAATGCCTGCTATGTTCTAGTTATATCCTAAACCCAATCACTTCTAAATAATTGGAATTTACCTAGAAATTCCAGGAATTGAATAATAAATAAAATCACAAAGTTCTGCTTTCACAGAGTTTCTATTTTCCAGTGGAGGGAGGCAGATAATGAATAAGGAAGTAAGTAAACTATGTAGTATGTTAGATATTGATAAATGATGGTCAGGAGAGACCTCACTCACTGTTACAAAATTATTTGAGCAAAGCTAAGGAAGATTTTCAGAGACAGGGCATAGACCATTTCAAGTGCAAAATTCCTGAAGCAAGAACATGCTTGATATGGTCAAAGAATTACTCAACACAGTGAAAAGGGGGGAAGGGAGGAATGGTAGCAGCTGCATTCAAAAAGATAAGTGTGCTATGATTTGTAGGGGGTGGAGGTAGGGAAGGTGAGTAGACAGCATCATTAACCATAGTAAAGTCTTTGGTTTTTGCTCTCAGATGCAAAAACATTCAAAATCAAAAGCAAGACATTGTTGAGAAGTATTTATTCATCATTTTGTTTTAGTAACTCAGTCAATTTCCTTGCTCTGCTTAAAGAGATAGTAAGAATTTCAAAGACAACAGTCTTTCTACACCTGCTTTCATATACTTATTTGTTTAGAATACCAACTTGCCCAAATTATGAAGCCTATTAGGTGGGAGCTATTTCCTAAAAGAAACAAAAGGGTTGCAAATTCAGTTCTTCTGAATCTCTTCTCATTATTAACAATGAAGATGAGTGCATTCTATTATTAGTATGAAAATGATAACTAAAGGTTATTTTTCCAGTATCCATTTCATGTTTTTGACTTTTTGAATCTTTTTTGGAAACTGTTAATTTGCTATGCTATATTGCTACACTTACACTGCTCCCTGAATTTAAAAATGTAAAAAAATAAAAATAGCTAAAAATAATGGGTCTCATGGAAACACATAAAAGTGGAATCTTTTAAAATCTTTTCATAAAATGTGTGATGCAGAATATAAATCTTGTTTGGACTCATTTGGCCATCCAAGGTCAGAAGTGATGTTGGCTCCCTCCCAAGCTGTCCACCCCCTAGCCTTTGAGCCCTTTGGGTATCCAGTAGGTCAGGGCTTATGACTCCTAATGAGTAATGCAATGGTACTCAAGCTTTTGCACATGGGATGGGAATAGCAAAAAAAACACGCCTCTCTAATTACATGTATTAGCCCTCTAGCATAGGAATGCCTTCTAACATTTTAGGGTGGGGGGAGCAAGCTGAATAATCACATGGGAAATACAAATCTGCAGGAGCTGCCAAAGTTGTCCCAGATTCTAGCATCCAGACTGTCTCTCCCCTATTCTGATGTTAGTATTGAGCCAGCCTGCCTACCTCCTGTGGATGTCAAAGCCAAGGTCAAGGCCAAGGGAAGTGAACAAGCTGTCAGCCTAGCATAAGAAAACAGGTAAGCACATCCCGAAGATAAGGAAGTCTCCATAATTGACAGAAATGTTAGGCAGAAGCTATAGGTCATGACATTAGTGAAAATCTATGAGATCACTCCCTCCTTAATGCTCCCACAGGAAAGCAGAAAAATCAGTACTTGGTGAAAAGGTCAGCATTATATGGACTGACTTCCTCTCACCTATACCTTTCAATCCATTTCTTTTTTTAGACTTTACAACCTTTTTATTTTTAAGATCAACTCTTTATTAGATGTACTGTATGAACAATGAATCTATTTGCTACTTAGGACCTAGGCAATATATGGTTTTGAGCAATTGCAATCACAGACTTAAACCATAATCAACTAATTGAAGAAAGAAATTAAAAACTAACTCCCATCATTCATCTCTCTCATAAAAGCTGTTTGGCTGAGAAATATAGCAATAAATTTGCTAATTGGGTTTCAACTCTGAAATACAATTAAAATGGGAAATTATACAGCCACAATTTAGACTAAGGTACAGAGATCCTAAGTGGATTAAATTATATCTGCAGATATTGTAGATTTTATATAACAGTAATACTAATAATCATTAAACTCTTCTTATGTACCAGGCCCTATGCTAAGCACTTTTAGATATGCTTTTCATTTAAGTCACAAAACACACATTTTTACTAGGTGAGTATGTTTGGCTGCTTAAAGAAGTTAAGTGGCGAATTTGGGCCTCAAAACTAGATTTATCAGACTAGGAAGTCACTTCTCTTAATGCTCCAGTTTTCTTTATTTTTTTCACAATTGACTCTGAAAAGGTAGTCAAAGTATTGAAGGAATGTGAAGTGAAATGATGGTTTGTGAAAAAACAATACACTGAGGAGGGCTAACTGAGTAAATCTCTCTTCTGTTTGTAATTTGTGTTATAATTTAATTATGCTTAAGCCTCATTTCCACAAACTGCTTGAAATGAATTCTGATACATGAGAAAGAAGATATTTCTCTGTTAATACTAATACACACACACACACACACATAGACATACACATACAAAGTATATCTATATCTATATCTATATACAAAAGTAACAAATGGATGTTACCCATATCCTTCTTACAAGGTGAAACGGCAGGCTCATTTTCAAATGAAAATAATAAAGGCATACTTTTGCTGGATCAGAACTGAAAAATACTATTAATTAATTGGTGTGGATGAATTAATTTTAAAATTATTTGAGATATATTAAGGGATTGAACAAATGTGTTAATGATGTTGGGAACCAGGGTTCTCACTGTGGAAGAAATGACACGCAAATGTGAAATGGAGAAACATAAGAAAAAAAATCTGTGGGGATGGATTGAAATATGAGGTTTCTGTGTAAACTCTTGGTTTTTAAATATGTATGACTGTGTATGTGCATGGATATGTACACATAGATATGTATGTAGGTAGAGGTATATGCTTATGAATGTATGTGTGTGTGTGTGTGTGTGTGTGTGTATTTTTTCTATCTTGGTTGTTGAAAGGGAATTAAAGCAATGATTCCAGAGTAAAAATAAGTATGAACAGTGATCATATTATATCTTTAATATTTTTCTCCATTAAAGAAATCCTAGGTTCCTTGGATAAGTAGTTGATTCCAGGGCTGAGGCAGGCGAGGTAGAACTTGGGTTTGGAATATTTTATTATACCAGAGTATAAGTACACACACAAAAAAGTTATTTATGCCCATCACAGGGACACCAGAACCAGGTTGAATGAACTCCTATTGGCAAAATCTATGTCTCTTTTAGTGTGCAAATTATTAAAGATATTAATAACTTATAAATTTCAAAAAAGAAAGATAAATATGAGAGTGAGGAAGAAAATCTCCTGCCTACACTAAAATACCACGTATGAACTAGTAGGACAATATTTTGTAATCATTGTAATAAAGATCAGTACAGATGCGAATCATCGATGGATGCTAAATCCAGGGGGAAATTTTTATAAGAAAGTATGTGGCTACCCAATTAATTACTAATATTCTAATAATCTCTGGGGTTTTTGAGTATTTTTTAAAAAATTTTTTATTTTATATTCCTACACTGAATGGTTTGGCCAGTTTCAAAATCTGTGTGTATTCAGTTAAGAATGACCTCTGGAGGGGAGGGGTGTAAGTTAAAAATGTTTTAGTTGTTCATATATTTGAATAGCTTCAGCATTATGCTTAGAAATATAGGATGTTTTGCTATCCAAGGATAAATAATACTGAAAAATGACCAGTTTAATTAAATACTAAAGTAAATAGTTTGTTCAAAAATTCAATTTGGATTTTCTATTTTAAATAAAATTAAAAATTTTAAACTGTTTATATTTAACAAAATGAGTTTAAATTGCAAATATGAGCTGCTTATTTGAAAAATGAATCAAATATTTATTTTTCTTCAATTATCAAGGAATGATTTTCTGACAAAATTTTGTGATATCTCACATTTATAGCCTTTATAGCACATTTAACTTTCATATCTAAATGACCCCTCAAATATTATACTTTTATGCACAATAAGGATCTATCAGTGGTTTTATCAGATATTTTACTTCTTTGATGACAAAAATGTTCTCTTTTGAGGTACCTACTGTGCTTTTATATAATTTTTCCCCCAAATTTACCTTGGTCAATACACACACACTCACACACAATTTCATTTATTTTGTTTGTTTGCTCTAAAAATTAGTGGATTTTTTTGTACATGTGAGTCTGTTCTACTTTTTATACTTTTACTGGGTATTAGACTGGCATTGGATTTCACCAATTGGCCAGCGTCGTACTACTGATTTCATGATATCTTGATGTTGTGAATTTCACTTAGTAATCAATTCAGTCTGCAGTGCATTGTCCTACAGAAAACATCCAACATTTCACAAAACACTGACCATAGAAGCACTAAATAGAAGGGAAATTAGAATTCAGACTAATTTTATAATTAGTCAATTCACTAAAGAAATATATTGTCTTTTTGTCTCAATTTATGTTGTAACCATGTGGACACTGAAAATGAATATTGGGAAATCAGAATCACCTGCGTGTGACATCTTGTATGAATTACTATTTCTAGCTATTTGCCTGAGGATTTTTATTTTCTTCTAGGGTGCTTTGATCCAACAATTCCAGCATAGCTCATGTAAGAATCTGATGTGCTAGATCATAACCTGGATGAAGACCAGTTACCTAGTTAACTTGCATAATGGACATTTAGTTGAAATAGCTGTGGTATCCTAGGGAAGTTCCAGTCACAGGAAAGCAAACAGAATAAAGGGCCCTTATAAATAAAGGATAGAGTGACACCAAATTGCCAGCTGAAATATCATTATGTTCTATCTTCAAACGAGAACTCTCACTTTCAGTTTCCAGTCCAGCATGTAAGGAACTTAGAAACTGCCACTCCATACTAACGAGTAAATAGCTGAACAAAATGAAAAATCAACAGCTCTTCTTAGATCCATTAGAGAAGTGAGGTCACGGGGCAAACTACCACCCTCAAAATTGGATAGAAAAATGGAGAAAATCACAACTCATTGAAAAAGAAGTCCATGAACAGAAACTGCTTAATTGATAAATTGCTGGATGTTCAGTGTGAGCAAGTCTGAGAGTTAAAAACTTCCAGGGGACTCATGCATGAGGAGTCCCCACACTATTGTGACTTTTATTTCCAGAAGCTCTACCAGGTACTAGCAGTGAATAGTGGAGAAAAATCCACTCATGCTTCTAGTAGGGGGAAGGAAAAGGAACTCTTCTGGAATATGCCAGAGCAATAAAAAGCCATTCCTTCATAGAAGTATAGAAGTTTTCCCCTTTTCCAACACCTTACAAGTATATTATTAAAGCCAATTTGCTGCATTTCTTTTTACCTATTATATAATATCCATCTTGTAAGAAAAAATTGCAAGGCATACCAAAAGGCAAATATCACAGTTTGAAGAGACTAAACAAGTGTCTGAACTAGAGTCAGGGATGCAAGAAATATTGGAAGTGTTATACTAGGAATATTTTTTAATGATGACCAATATGGTATGGGCTTTAAAGCAAAATGCAAGAACAGATGGATAATGTAAGCAGAGAGATGGAAATTCCAAGAAAGAACCAAAAGAAATGCTAAAGGTCAAAACATTGTAACACAAATGAAGAAGGCCATTGATGGGCTTATTAGTAGATGGGATGAGACATTGCTGAGGAAAGAACATCTGAGCTTGAGAATATTGCAATAGAAACCTATGAAACTAAAAAGCAAAGAGAAAAAAAACTGAGAAAAATAGAACAGAATGTTGAAGAGCTGTAGAACAACTACAAAAGTTACAACATATGCACAATGGCAATGCCAGAAGCAAAAGAAAGAGAAAGGAACAGAAACAATATTTCAAGTAACAATGACTGAGAATTTTCCCCTAATAATGGCAAATACCAACCATAGATCCAGGATGCTCAAAGAAAATCAAGCAGAATAAATGCCCAAACTACTACATCTAGGCATAACTTTAAAGCTTTAGAAAATCAAAGATAAAGAAAAGAATCTTGAAAGAACTCAGAAGAATAAAAGCCCACCTTATATCCAGAGAAGCAAATATAAAAATTACATCTGCCTTCTCCTTAGAAGTGATGCAAGCAAGAAAATAGTTGAGTAAAATATTTATAAAGTGTTGAGAAAAAAAGCCAGACAGCAACCTAGAATTCTGTACTCTGAGAAATTATGTTTCAAAATGAAATAGAGATAATGATTTCCTCAAACAAAAATTAAAGGGAATTTGTTGCCATTACACTTGCCTTGCAATAAATGTGAAAGGAAGTTCTTCAGAGAGAAGTAAAATAATATAGATTAGAAAGTAGGATCTACATAAAGAAAGAAAGAGCATCAGCGAAAGAGTAAGTGAACACAAAATTAAAACTTTTAAATATCTAATTCCTAATTTATCTACTGGATAGCAATTTGTTCAAAATTATAATAGCAACTCTATATTTGATTATGTATGCTATATATGCATATACAAAGAAAATGAATAATAGCAACAATACAAGAGATGGGAGAAAGGAATAAAATAGTCTCCCCTTATCCTTGAGGTATCTATTCTGAGACCATCAGTGGATGCCTGAAACTATGTGGATAATACCAAACCCTATACTGTGATTTTTCCTATGCATACATACATACATACCTATGATAAAGTTTAATTTATAAGTTAGGCACAATAAGAGATTAACAGCAATAAATAATAATAAAATAGAATTAGTATAATAATATGCTAGCATTATTACTCTTGCAATTTGGGGTCATTATTAAGTAAAATAAGGTTCACCTGAACACAAACAGTGTGATACTGCAGCAGTGAATCTGATGCCTGAGATAGATACTAAGTGACTAATGACTGGGGAATATATACAGCATGGACACGTTTGACAAAGGGATGATTCTGTCGCAGGTGGAATGGGGTGGGATGGTCAAGGATTTCATCACACTACTCAGAATGGCTTGCAATTTAAAACTTATGAATTTTTTATTTCTAGACTTTTCCATTTAATATTTTCAGATTGTGGTTGACCATGAAAAGTGAAACCACAGGAAAGGGGGGGGCGGTTTACTGTGTTAAAAATATTTTGTTATTATAAAGTACTTGCAGTAACCATAAAGTAGTATAGTATTATTTGAAAGAGGACTAGGAATAGTTTTAAAGGTATATTGCAAACTCAAGGGCAACCACTATAAAAATTTTAAAAAAATAGTAAAACATATGCTAAGGAGAAAAAACCAGAATCATATAAAATGCTCAATTAAAACCACAAAAGGCAGAAAAAGTATAGAATAGGGAAAAAGGAACAAAGAACAAAGGCAACAAATAGGAAACAGTAACAAATACGATAGATAATAAGACAACTATATCAATAATCACATTAAGCAACAATGGTCTAAATACACCAGTTAAAAGAGAGACATTGCCAGAGTACATGAAAAAACAAGAACCACCTATATATTGTCTATGAGAAATCCACTTAAATTTAAAAACACATATAAATTAAAAGTAAATAGATGGAGAAAGGTCTACTTTGATAAATCTAATCAAAAGAAAGTAGAAGTGGCTATACTAATCTCTGAAAGTACAGGCTTCAGAGCAAGGAAAGTTATTAGAGATGAAGAAGGAGATTACATGATGAAAAAGGGGTGAATATCTCAAGAAGATATAACAGTCTTTAATGTGCATGTTCCTTAAAAAAAAGAAGCATCAAAATTTATGAGGCAAAAAATTACAGACCTGCCAAAAAAAAATTGTTCCACTATAATAGTTGGAGACTTCAACACTCCTGTGTCATAAATGGACAGATTCAGTAGACAGAAAATCAGCAAGGACATAGTTGATCTCAACAGCACCATAAATCAACCGGATATAATTGATATCTACAAACTACTTCATATAACATTGGTGGATTATACATTTTGCTCAAGGTTACATGGAAAATTCACCAAGATAGATCACATCCTGGGCTAAAAAACACTTAAAAATATTTAAAGAATAGAAATCTGTATACAATGTCTGTTCCCAAACCACAATGGATTTGAACTAGAAATCAATAATAGAAAGGAACTGGGAAAATCTCAAAATCCCAAAATAATATCCTATTATTAAACAGCACACTTCTAATCAACACAAAGATCAAAGACGAAATATCAAGAAAAAATTTAAAATATTTTGAATGAAATGAAAATGAAAAGATATTTTGAGCAACTTATCAAAATTTGTGGTCTTCAATAAATGCTTAGAGAGAAATTTATAGTATTGAATGCATACAGGGAAATTTATAGTATTGAATGTATACATTAGAAAAGCAGATCTAAAATCAATAATTTAAGCTCTTACCTTGGAAAATTAGAAAAAGGAAAAAAACAAGTTGGACTGTTTTAATGTACCTCAAAATAAGTCATCCTTTCAAAGAAATTGATGTTTTATTTAACACTGTTTATTTAACAGTTAAGAAGACATAGCCAACTGGTTAGCATGCAATAGATTAAATCATTCTCTGGGAGAATAAAACATTGAGTTACACCACTCCAGTGTGAACTGAGGACAAACATTTAAATTGCACAAACCCAGGATGAGCTACATATGCATGTGATTATGAAAACAAACTGCACTTTGTAGGCATCTGTCCTGCAAATATGACATAAGAAACAATTTACTCAAAAGTTCACACATTCTAATGCATTACATTCTTTTAGCAGCTCGAAAATAATGGCCCAAAAATTAATTCCCACAAGTACACGAAGAGTTCAGTGGTTTCAAAGCAAGCAAATGCAATTATATCTTACAAAGAATACCACAGCCACTAGGAAATATTTTGATTTTGAGTTTTGAGGCCTATTTAATACCCTAATTGTTTAATCTGCACTTAACAATCTTCTTCAGATCTTTGTAGAATCTTCAAATTGAAAATTATTCTTATATTGCCAGTGCTTCTTTTCCAATTTTCAATAGATTGTCTCTTGGTGTTTGTAATAGTATTTATATTAAAATATTTGGGTTCTATAACAGAACCATGCTCACTTAATTACTTTAAAAAAGTGTCTGGATAACTTCATGAGATTGTCAGTTGTACTCCTTCTATATAACCCACTTAGCATTGTTAGTCATTCATTTGTTAACTGTCTTATACTCAGCATTATTATAAGGCTAGATAATATTGAAGTAAAAAGAATACATTTTTCCCCACCTTGGAGTATGTTTTAGTTCATTTTGTACTACTATAACAGAATACTTGAGACTGGGAAATTTATAATAAGCAGATATATATTGGCTCACTGTTCTGGAGGCTGGGAAGTCCAGATGGAAAGGGTCTGACTAGTGCCTTCTTGCTGCATCATCCCATGGCAGAAGGCAGAAAGGCAAGAGAGAGCTGAATTTGCCCTTTATTACAGCACCAATCTCACCCATAAGGGTGTAGCCCTCATGGCTTAATTACCTCTAAGAGCCCCACTTCTTAATACTGTTAAAGTGGCAATTAAATTTCAACATGAGTTTTGGTGGGCACAAACATTCAAACTATAGCAGAAGGTCACATCTAGTGTGGAGATAGACTAAATCAAAGTCAATTTATTGATTGTGAACAAATCAGAATATTACTTTCAGAAATACTATAGAAAAAAATTAATCAAATTACATCCATAAAAATAAATTTACTTGTGAACTGACAATATTGAGATTTTCTCATTATTTATCACAGGTTTGTGAGAATTGTGTCAGTTTTTAAATTTCCCTCACATGGATTGGGGTTGTCAGCAGACAGAATTAGATAGTTGTTAGCACAGTGTGTCAAATATTCCTCCTCTTCCTTCTTTTGCCTTTGTCTCTTTTAACAGTAAAGAATTTATGATGAACTAGGAACTATGAAGCCAATTGTAGCTATGAGACTGTCAACATCCCCCTTCCTGGCAAATGCTCCTGGCTCTGAGTGACAGCCATGATATAAAATACCTGTCCCCACCCCCTCCCTGCTGGGCAGGGAGCTTGTTGTCTGCTGCCTGGGATTTCTGTTTGAGTTGAAGATTTACTTGGCTCTCTGCTGAACTCAAAAACAGACTAAAAATAATAATAGCTAATATGTATCGAGCACTGACAAAGTACAGGCCCTATAGTAATTGCTTTATAAAATATTGACCTATGGAACAAATGAGCCCCCGCCCACTCTCATCTCACACTTGAAAAATGCCCCAAGACAAGTCAACTCCCATTTAGAAAACAGCCCAGATAATCTAATCTATATCCCATTTATGAGATCCGTAATTGATTTATGATAATATTATCTAATAATATATTGCTTAGACATATATTAAAATAAATTTGATTCTCTGATAACATTAACTGTTATCAGCTGAAAACACAGATTTAGCAGGAACCAAAATATTTGCCATTTAAAATTCACCACATCTCATTTGAAAAGGAAAGTATCCTATGAGTGGAAAGCACTCAATTTGTAATCCAAAGTCTATGGATTCCAATGTCAGCCCCCCTTTCACTAACTAATGCTAGCCATCAAGCCACAACCTTATCTGTAATATGATTAATAATATGAGATGGCTATCCTCCTTTCAGGATGCATATGATAATACATGTAAGAAGGCTTCTTGAAGATTTTATACACACAAAGCATACACATATAAATTCAAATATATTTAAATATACATATGAATGCAAATAGAAATTATTTTTATTTAGATGTTTTTATTTTGCATAGAAATTGCATTTTATTGAATTCTGTAAGGACATTTCTTTGTGAAGCCATGTCTAGTCTCGTAATTGGAACTAATTTGTTTCTAAAAACCTCTATTACCTAATAGTATTTTAGGTTATGCCATACTAATTTATACCCTTGTTAATATTTTCTTAGGATCAACAACTGTCTTACCCATCTTTGAATCCACCCATAAAACCCAGCAGCATGCCTTATCCTAAAGTGAAAATTGGTAAATATGTTGACATTTTTCTAGGTGCTAATGTGCTATCTTTAAATGATAATTTAATATATCTAACACCTGTAATGTGTAAGGAATGTATTTAAAACCTTTTTATATTTTTAACATTATAATCATTATTATAACATTTGTTATGATCTTTATTATTGCTTTGAGGTGGTCTCAACCTCAATGATCCAATCTGTGCTCCTAAGAAAAGTCTAATTATCCTAAATGAGAATCCAATTAATAACATTTTCTTATTGCCTAAGTAGGATATTTTATCAACTAAGCAACTATGTATTATCTATTTATAATTAAACTTAACTTAAGAAAAGATTCTTTTTGATATATAGTAGAATGCAAATTATTCATCATTCAGTAAAACTTTTAGACACAGATTAACATTTTCTGTAAAACATCTAGAGATTACTTTATTTATGATACCCAGTGTCTGAATTATTTTGGATTTCCCATAAAGCAATCTCTAGGTATTAAAAACTGACTTTGTATATGTTCTCATGATAGCGGTAGAGGTTGTTTTTTTATTGCTAAAAAGATTATACAGAAAGGAAATAAGATGATTGAGATGTTAAGTGGTGTGTCCAAGGGCCAGGGTGAGTCACTGGATCCCTAAGAATCGAGTGATTTTCCAGATAATCGGCACGATGTAGCTAACAGGTCCTGTGTTCAGACATGGGCAAGAGGGATTTTTACTCTGGACCCCAAGTCTGAAGGGATCCCACATATTACAAACAGCAATACACAAAGATGTTTTGTTTGGGGCATGTAAGAAAAGTTTTGGAAAATTTTGTAAAAATTTTGGTGATGAAAATCACAGGAGATGGACACTTGATCTGAACTGAGCCACTCAAGCCAGAGGAGCATGTGTGTTTGTGTGTGTGTGTGTGTGTGTGTGTGTGTGTAGGAGGTTGGTGAGATGAGAAAATTATAGCCTTTGTCTGGGAAAAACAGAGGAAGAGTGACTGCTTTTGTTCAAGTTTCACTGTTTCAAATCTTTGAAAGTAGGTGGTGAAGCTGAAACTGCTTGTAAATCCAGAGTCAGAAAAGTGATGTGTTGGGGGAGGAAAGTTGATCTCTCTGGCTCTCTGGGGAGTTTGACTCACAAGTTCAGGCAGGTCCTGCCACCACCCAGACCTGCCTCCATCCTGCCTTGTCACTTCAGGTCCCTATTCCTAATTAGGCTGCTAGACAGCAAGGCTGGCTAGGAAAATTGTGGCCCCTTCAGCCTCCAGATACCATGTTCTGTATCTAAAGAACAGTTTAGTATGTGGGTAGAGGGAGGGAGGGCCAACTAGTCTAGGCCATGAGCATAGTTTGATTTACAATTTTTACATATTTAGAAATATGTTTGCGGGCCTTTTGCCCTGGGCTCTGCAAATGTTGGGAGAGGGCTTGGAGCTTTCCACATCATGTCTCCCATCCTCTAAATATGAAAGGAAACCTGTTTCAAAAGGTTTGTTCACCTCCAAGAGAATACATTAGTATTGTTAAATGTCGCGGGAAAAATACCAATCACCTCAAGCTTCCAAAAATATGTGTTTGCTGAGTAACTCACAAGAAATGTGACTAAACCAAACTAAATCCGACAAATGTACTTTCATTACAAGTTTACGTGAGTATTGACAGGTTCCTAAAAATTGATTTAACTCTTTCCTGTTTTTAAATGAGAAATTTAAAGTCAAGAGGACTGATTACATTTTCCCTGTTGATATTTTTATTCAATACCTGTGTAGTGTGCCTGGTGGTAAGTGCTAAGAGGATCATTAGAGAAGATTAAGAGGACATAAAGTCACATGAGGATCCTAGTCCAGATACAATGGTCATTTGAACAGGTGGTAGCATTTGAAAAGAAATATGAATAAAGGAAAGAAAAGAAGCCATATGAATATAGAAAGGAAGAATACTGAAGGCAAAGAGAACAGGAAATGCAGGTGCCTGCGGTAGAAGGGCATGTGTTTATTGTATTGAGACAGTAAGCAAAGAGGAACAATCAGTAAGAAATAGGATCATACATGTAGCCAGAGCCCAAATATTTATGGTTCTGTGGACATAATAAGTACTTTAGATTTTAATTTTTTTTTTTTTTGAGATGAGGTCTTACTATGTTGCCCATGCTGGTCTCAAACTTCTGGGCTCAAGCAATCCTCCTCCCTCAGCCTCTCCAGTAGCTGGGACTATAGGTAGGGCTTTAGATTTTATGCCAAGTAAAATGGGAAGAAATGGAAGACTGACACCAAGGGAATGACATGCGCTAACATATAAGGGTGAAGGATCCCATAGCTGCTGGGTGGCAGAGACTGGAGGAGACAAGGGGGGACAAGGACAGTGATTAGAACCCGGCACATTACAGGCAACCTGGTGACCCCAGGTTTCTTTTACACACTTCACTTCCTCCTGTGAGAGCTGACAGTTTCTTTAAAAATCAATAAATCTTTAATATCTTTAATTTTGTTGTATCTATTGGATATTTCCCTTCAACTAGTAATTTTTTAGGGCAGGATGAGTTATTATTTCTTCTACCTCTCCTTTCCTTCTCTTTATTTCAGGTGGAGAAACACATTTGTTAAGATGGTGTAAAAAACTATTTTCTGTTGTTATTGTTAGTAACAGAAAAATTAACATATTAAGGTGAACAATGTCAATAGTTATCTTCTAGAATAGCCTTTGAGAGTATACCTCTCAATTAAACAAATTGAGCATGAAATATGTGTAAATTTATGCATTTATATTTCATTGTATTTTATATACTGCTATGTGTACATATTATTACATATTCATCATTATAAAATATATTTTACAAAGAATTTATAAAAACTGAATATAAATAGAATTGTTACTATTATGTTCCCACTCTCTGATAGATCATTCCATTCACCCCTAGAGTGTGTGCACTCCACTATGGACATACCATGGAAGTTGTGGAGGCAGAAGAGAAAGGACTTTGATGCCCATCCAAGGCAGTTCTGTGTGAACTGGGAAGTGATTTTGAAAAGTGCTCAAATGTTCTGTTCCACCTCCTCGATTCTATGTGTTTCAGACTAATCATGACATTTCTTTCTTTATGTATTGGACTGTAACTCTATACCTTTCTAGATATTAAGCACATAATTTAAGTTTTTTTCTAGCTAACTAAATCTCCATATACCTCTCTATATGCATGTCTACGTCTATACTCATCTCCATGTCTCTCTCTCTCTAAGTAGATATATGTGAACATTATTTATCATCTCTATCATCTATCTCTTCATATATTTGTGGGACCCTTATTGGAATATTTCACCTATCATATAGATGTATCAAGATTCATACAGCACACTCTACAAATGTCTTCCTGAGAACAGGGGGAAGAGCATTGAATTGATCAATACAGAGTATTTACTTGTATTGTCATCTCCTCCACTTTCATTTTTTCACCACTGTCTTGAAAACCAATAAAGGTTTAATTTGAAAAGTGACCCAATGTCTATGAAAGAAATGTGGTATTCCACAAGGTTGTCAGTAGGCAAAATAACTGAAATTTCTCATTATTACATGCAAAATCTAAATAAAATTTTGAATACCCTTAAGATTCTAGGTGAATCAGGCAGGAAGTGCACAATTCTCTAGAGCAAGGCATCTTAGTTTCTTCATTTTCAATTCATTAAACAGTTCACTGTTGAATCAATAAGCATCATCAACACACAGACAGATTGATTTTTCCCTCAAAGATTTCCCACTCTATAAAGTAGACAAAATCCCATACTGAGCCTAGCAAATTTAAACAGTGATTGCTATTTCTCATAAATGTAACTTGGGCTGTCTCCTCAATTCTATTTTGTTCACAATTATTTGCCCAAGATAATTTCTCTAGATTCAAATTTATCATATCAGTAAAAATAAAAGGAAGAAGAAGCATTACTTACATTACTTATAAATGTATGCATTTGAAAGGCATTTTATCAGGAAGTTCATGGCTATATCTATATTTAGGATTTTATCTTATTTTGAAAATTTTGAATTCTATCAAATTTAAAAAGAATATAGAAAAATATAGCAAATATTTCTCAATCTATTACTCAGCCTTATCACATCTTACCAATGATGCCATATTTGCTCATCTTTGTTTATAAAGTCAAAAATTATAGATACATTTGTGGCTCCAGTATACCCTACCCAAACCCATTCTTTCTCCTTCCCTCCCCAGAGATAATCACCAACTTGTGTTTATGCTTATAATTCCCTTGCACATTTTTATTATTTTACTCTATATCTATGCATCCTATAAAGAATATGTACTGTGGTTTTACAAGACTATAATATTTGCTGTAACATTGCAATAATGTAACATTGTATATTGTAGGATTCTTCAATAGTGGTAATACATTTGGAAAAGAAAATATGCTAATAATATGTTGACAGCACACATCTTTCTCTTATTTCACTGAATAGTATCTATTATTTCTTTACCTTTTTTTCTTCTCCTTAACATATTTCTGTTCTTTCTTTCCTTTAAATCTACTATTAGGTAAATGCTGAGCTTCCTGGCTTGATTATCTAGACTTGTTACATTGTTACATTTTTCCCTATTTCTATCCCTATGTTACCTTGCTGTGCATTTCAGATTTTCTCTCCTATGTCTTTTAACCCTATATTATTATCAGTATCATTATTATTATTTGTAGGTCACCATTTTTTGGAAATGATTTTTCTTATTCTCTCATAATTATCTTTTAAGTAGATGTACTTTTATTCAAATGAATCTGAGCATAGACATTATAGTTTTACTGATTACTCTCATTCTCAAAGTAGTTACTGGTTCCTTTAATATCAGTTCTGTTTGTTTAGCTAGGCTTTTCTCTTCTACACTGTTGATTTTCTACAAGTGTCTGGTGATTTTTGGTTGTCAGTTCATGTTTATAAACAAAAGACCAGGGCAACTAATACAGTAGTTGGTGTGGAAATCTTCTGCCATCAGGTAAATTTTTTTTTTCCCTAACAAATCTTTCCTTTGAATGATAGTACTGGCTGTTGCTCTATACATATGGGCAGAGTGTTTCACTGGCCAACTTTATTTTAGATCACACCACCTAAAGATCAGCTCTTCTCCAAACTTCTAGTACCACAAGTAGAGCTTTAGTCTACCATTCCAAGGTTCACGATTAGAACCTTGATCTTTCTGAATATGTTACTAAATTTTTCACAAGCATTTATGTCTATTTAACCTCGGGGCAAAAAAACTCCATATCATGACAGCCATTTGCTGGTATTCATATGGTAGGTTTGCAGGAGAAGTCAATGGAGCTGACTAGATGTTCCCCAATTATCCTAAATTAAATACCGTGAATACTGCCCAATAAGCCTACTGTCGGGTCAAGATGGCAGAGTGCTCTGATTTGTGAATACGGTACTCCTATTTTCAAATTCGGAGTCTTTTGGAGCACTCATCTTTATTATCTGCCAGACTATTTTGCTAATAGGTATTCCCTCCTTTCAAATGGTTTTATTTCAGTAAAATAAAAAATAAAACAAAATAAGTAAACAAAATCAAATTATTTGTGGAGCTTTTCATTGCCTGAAGAAGAGTGTACATTGTTTCCAGCATCCTGAGTAATAAATTTTTATGCCCATAGGAGATTTTACCATGCAAGCTGCTCAGAATTTTCCTCTTTCAATCAGCCCAACATCCAACAGCCACGTGGGCTTCTTGCAAGCTAACTTCCATGCTGATAGATTGGCTACATTCCAATGTCTCAGGATAGGAGATTCTGCCAAATTATCTCAGGCAAAGAATGCTTTGTAGGTGACACTGATGAGACAACTCAAGAAGCCAGCTGTGATGTGGGTGGAAAATCCATGCTTCACCATCATGTGGAAGGTTGGACTTTGCTGGCTCTCAGCTGCCCTTAAATTTGGAATGGAGTGTAATGGTGCTCTTCTCTCCTTGCCAGCTCTCAGAAGGCATGAGGGCACTCTTGATTAGGTTTTCTACTTACTTTCAAGCAGTTATCACACATCCTGCTGCCTGGAAACAGAATAAATCAACAGCTAGTCCTTGAAAACATATGATTACCCTGGCAGTTTTTGACCTGTGGAAATACTTTTTGTGACCCAATTGTTTGCAACTTGCACAGTGGTGATCAACCTTCTAGACCAGCCCACAGAAATTCAGTTAAACAATAATCCAGTTGAATTAGAAGTAAAAGGAACCTGATCCATAGTTCCAAATGTAAGTGATGAGTTTTGTGATATTTTGTAGATCAATCCCACACCAGCAAAGTGATGTATGGATAAATCATTTAGAAAATATTGTCCTTTTTTAACCACAGAATTTTCACTACCATTTATAAGGCAATGTCCACAGAGCACTTTCTAGATTGAGATATAAACTCATTTCCTGAGTTATAATTTTCTTACATACCTATTTACATAGGTACTGCTGAAGTAGTGTTCTGTAAAACACATTTAGAAAATATTAATCTTCAGCATAATGCTAGCTAAAAAAGGGCATAGTACCTTTTGTGTTATTATTTATGAATTTTGAAAACAAATGAAAGGAGAAAATATCTTTTCATAATGATTTCATATAATAGAAATTCTAGAGTTTATTAGAAAGTCTGTCTTTGGAACTGAACTGACTGTTGGATCTTCTTCCACTGTCTTCTATTCAGGCTGCCAAAAATTTTTCAATTCTAAAAGGGCTTGCTTTGACAAATTAATTAAAGAATTAATTAAAAGACTAATTAGCAACACCTATTCTATAACATCTGAGTATCAATAAAATTAGAAAAAGATTGATTTTTACTCAGAGTATACTCAAGGATGTTAGGGGATGTATTTAGTACACTAGTGATGTCTGATTTTCTCATATTCTGGAAATAAATTTAAAAACTATCAGATATGTGTGTGTGTGTGTATATATATATATATCTCAAATATACTTTTTCTCCCTCCCCTTCCTATTTTGCTGATAATTGACTTCCTCAGGGCATTTTTATTTTCCAAAGGTGCTATTTACTTTTAAAGTCATGTCTAACTCTAGTGACAGAATGCCCATCTGATTTAATTTACAGGGCACCAGAAAGAACTTGGGGATTAGCTTCCCCAGGATGCAGGTGCCTCTCTGGAGAAATGCAAATTCTCCCTGAGTTGATGTGCTCTTAGATTCCTCAGTGTCTGAGCAGCATGGGTGGTGTAAGCACCAAGGGAGCTGTGGTTTACTGCCTCGCACAGACACTTGCATAAATGGGGACTCTCGATAGTTCCCCAACGGATGATTAACTATCCCCACACCCCACACACACTCACCAGGACCTCGTCAGCCAACACCACTTCTCACCTGAAGCCAAATAAATTACTCAGTACTCTTTGGGGGTCACAGACATATTAATGGTATTTTGCATAGTTTTAGGGAGCATTTGCTTCTGGACTATGAACTTCACAAGTACTTTTCAGTTTTTCTTTTCCCCCTTAGGTGGTACAGAAAGTCTAGAAGGGCCTGGATTTGGATATTTTCCTGACCCTAAGCCAGTTAGGCCCTGATAATACCCTACCAAAATAGGCTCTGGCTAACATGTTTCTCCTGAGTACAGGCCTTGTTAAGAAGGACAGAGTACTCTGATATTTCAAAAAGGGTCCTTTCCCCCTATCCTTGCCAGAAGCACAAGGGTACTTTTCTTCAGTATTTATTGTGGGAACCTGCGTGAGTTCCTGATGGTAAATCTCATAATATTGTGGGACCCTCTGGCCCTTCATGACTGGATCTGCCCGGAAATTTTAACTTTTAAAGTTGTCCACACTGAGCCTCCAGCAATTCATCAATTACATTTCACATTTTTCCTACCATGGCACTGGTCCCACACTGGTTTCTGACGGTGAGTCTCCCTCCAGTAAGCTGTGCCTGGCTATATTCAACTGTCTCTCCAATCTTGGGGCCAATGATTTGCCCTGTGTCCTCCTCTCTCTTACAGATCCAAGTAGAGTTTTTACTTGTTGTTAAGGATGGAGTGGGGGGCTTCCAAGATCCTTACATGTAGAAGTGGAAACTAGAAGTTTCTCTATGTATTTTAAAAATTTATATTTGATTCTGGTACTATGCATGACTAGCAGGTATTCAATACACGCACTTCTGGATAAACACTAGCTCAAAGCCACATTTCACTTGCAGCTTTACACATAAAAAGGAAGAAGAACTTTGCTAGCAGGTGTCTCAAGGCAAGGCCAAAGTGCCAACTCCTTCCTGGAGTGGAAACGTTAGTTTTTCTGTTGAGTGCAAAATGAAGAAGAGGAGTGTAGAGCCAGGAGCTACTCAGAATCAAACTCTCCAACCACAGACTTTTGAATCCTCTGTGACAAGCTAGAGCTTATTTTACATCTTAAAAATATTATCCTTAGGAAGATTGTTTGTTTTCCAGAAGTACACTAATTATCAAAGTAGATGATAAATCTTTTTGTTGATTCTCTCTGTTTATATTCAGTCTTAGAACAAGCAGTTCAGTCATTTGGATATAAAGAGTTAATTAATATATCAATCTACGACCACATGACCTAGAATTGCCATAATTTAAAAAATAGTACTTCAGCACAAATTGTTGCTTGGAATAACAAATGCTCTCAGCAGCCAGCATGCACAAAATGTAAAGAGAGAATTATGAATAGTGTGACATGTTAGAGGCAAAATATTAACAGTCTTTACAGGGAATCCTTTATTCCCTTAAATTCATAGTTTGAAAGTATGTCAGCATCATTTCATTATTTGTTGTTATGAATTCTCAAAAGAACAAAGAAACTCACATACAAGTGTGTGATGAAAAATCAACCCAATGCTCAACATGAGTTGTACTCAGATTATTTAGTCTGTCTTTTTTCTAGTGTGGACAATTATCCTCTGGTTTTCCAGAAATAATGGATATGGGTAGACTAAGTTCAATGAAACCAAGTAAAAACAAACAAAGGGCTGTCTCCTTTCAACACTTAAGGGGACATATACTCTTTATAACATCCTGAATTCAAAGAACAAAACTGGACTGGTTATTGTTTAACCTAAGATAATAATCCTTAGCTTTGTAATTAGGTTAAATTCACTTTTCTTTGCTACAGAAAAAATCCTAACAATGTTTGAATTTATGGTGGCCTTATTGTATGGTCTTATTATATATGGTAGCCATTTCTCCATTGAAGTTTTTTACATATAGAAATAGTACTGCCCTGTGACCTGAAAGTAATTGATGACATGCAAAATCATTATAGATTTCTTACCAATAGAATAAATGCCCGTTTGTTTTGTATGGCCCTTTGTTAACTTTCTTCAAAGAAATTTACATAAATACCATTTGATTTAGGAAATTTTGGGATCTATTCAATTTAAAATATCTTAGTAATAATTCACTTTGAGAAAGATTTTATGAGTAATATACCATTACAAAGGTAAACTATGATTCAGGTATTGTACATTTTCTCCAGGCCTGTTCCACTGAAGCAAAGACTACTGAGAAAATGCAGAAAACAAGGTATTTTCGTTCCAGCATAAAATCATGATTTACAAGTTTAAATGCACATTTGACATACATGGCAATCTCAGTGTATGTCTTCATAAAGTTCACTTTTCCCGTTAATTCTATATTTCTCTTTTTGCTATTCAAGGTTTGCTGAATTTTCTATTTTCTTCCAATGTCCATATTTTCCACCTCCAGGCATAAAAGCTGACATCTACATTTTTATATACCTCTTCATTCTTGTTCAAAGAGGAACTTCTCCAGCCTTTTATTTGAGGTCAATATTATGCTGAGGATCCTATTGCTTCCAAAAGTTTTAAAAGAAATCTTACATTATCAATTACTCCTACTCCTTTGTGTATAAAGGATCTCCCTCTCAATGGGATCCATTCTACCAGTTTAAAAAGGTAGTTGGAAAATAAACCCTCCAGTAATTAACATCTCACCCCTTTATCTGTGGCTCAATGATATCTATATTCTCATTCATCTTCTCATAAGGGAAATTTTCCTGGAGTGAGTTGTGTAAGACATGTGCATGCGTGTGTGTGTGTGTGTGTGTGTGTGCAGGGGATAGTGAATACACACACACACACACACTCACACATACACTTTAATATACCTACTTAGATGCAATAAATCATAAAGTATACGATGTGAGTTCTGATACCACACGTTTCAATTCTCCCTATATGTCTTTGTCTTATAGAGCTGCCTCTGTCCTGTGCTTGAAGTTTTCTTGTCTCTTTTTAAGTACCCTATACACTCTTCCCATCAGAGTTATCTATGCCAGAATACTCACTTCTTGCCACAGGACTTTTATTATTAATTTATTCATCCAATAAACATTTACTGAACATCTATTCTGCACCAGACTTTATTCTTAGCTCGGCAGACACAGTAGTGAGTCAGAGACCTTCAAAGGACTTACAGTCTCACAGGGGAGGCTAGTAACAAACAAGAAAACAAATAATTACATAACATTACTTTACCTAGTTTGTTGGATTTTTTTTCTTATTCATCATAAAATGTTTGCATAATGCTGGGGCTCTGACTTTTTAACCTGTGAAATTTCTGTTCTCTGAATGCTGGGATGATGGTGGTGGGAAGAATATCCTTCTGTTTAAAGATTAAACAAACAAACCAAAAACTTTATTAGCACAAAACCATGACTTTTCTTGGGCAATATCATTGAACTTCTTCAGCCACAGTGACTGGAAACAATACTGTATAATGGCATTAGTCACAATTTTAAATGGGTTCCATTAGATAACAAGGAATGGAAGCAACAAATACAAAAGATTTCAAACAGAAAGTCAGGCCTGTCTTCCCCTAAAAATATTCAGGTAGGTAACCCTAAGAAAGACCATAGCACCCACTGGCCTGTAAAACACCTGTCTAAGCTAATTCCCAATGATCATGAGGGTGAAATGGGTTTCCTGATTGTCTCTGTGTTCACTCCCTTGGATATGGAAATATTGGTTGTAATGTTTTGTAGCTTTGTGGTCAGAGAAGAAGGTGGCTGCCTTCACTTTTCTCCTCTAATGAGTTCTCAAGAGAGATTAAAAGAATAACACCCATCTCAGGTCTAACATAAATTCTTTAAAACTTTCTGGTGATTTCCAGCACTAATGGAGATCTGGATTTATGGAAGAGGCCAAATCGGCCACTGAACATTCTGAACCTTTAATCATGAGTAACTCAGATTATTGACATAAAGTTTAGTGTCAGGAACATGCTGTGAATTAACCATAGAAATGGGAGGAATATACACAAAAATTAAATAAACTTAGTTTTTTCTTGTATTGATTATCCATCCTAGTTTTGCCAATTAAAAATCACAAATGCAAAAGCAGGTATCAGTTTAGCTCATATGAAGGTAAGACTATGTCTCATATGCAATTCACTTTTCTAAGGTTTTGCTGAAGGTGTTAATAACCTGAAGCAGTTACCAGTAAGCCTATAAGACTATTTCATTAACTTGGTAAACATATGCATAATATTTAAAAAAAAGAGCTAGAGGTTTTATTGGTGGTTCATTCACTTCAGAAAAAGAGGAGGAGGGTGGGATAGGGATGGAGAAACCATGACCATGAGCTACTTTGTAAAATTCCTTGCAATCATTGGCCCCCAAATTAAGAGGATTAAAATTTCTAAACATATATAATAAAATGTATTTTCATATATCTAAAAATAGTTTAGTGCAGTGAATATTTCTAATGTTTAAAAATATGATTTCATTAACTCTAATGACATCTAAAATTATATTTGCTGGCAAATATAGCATTTGAATTGCCTAGATTCAAAGAGAGAAAACAGTTCTCAAATTTGTTCAAAGCATAATAGCTATCAAAATATTCAAAGTATGCTTATGAATATTATGGCCTCAAGCTCATATGTTTTGTGCAATTCCTAAGCTAGAATCTCAGCTAAATGTGTGAAATCATTTGACTGTATCTGAGTTTCATGCACCGATGCTTACATTCCTTTATAGTATAAAAAGGTTTTGAGAAATGAAAAGGATTAATAAAGCCTGTTATGTTTCAATTAAATATATATATATATGTATCTCCATGCTCTCTACTTCAGAAACAAACAGCAAGCTCAAAATTTATATCTTATTCTGATGAACACATTTTATAACTGAATTAGCAATTTCCCAACTTCTAAATGCATATAGCTGTTATGTCCAAGATGTTTTATTTCTGGAGTTCCAAAGCAATATTCTCATGATCCCTGGGAGGTTAAGTCAAGAGTAGCACAAGAGAGCTTCATCTAAGCAGCAAACCGTCAGAGTAGTTACAATCAGAGCTAACAGCCCTTCTGAGTTTAAAATGTTTCCAATATGTTGTGGTTGTTGTCATTTTAAACTTGGGCTGAATCTTCATGCTCACACATTTATAAATGGGAATATTTCTTATGGATCAGGTTTTTAGATGAATCAGTGAGAAAAAAGAAGAGACGGGTGATGAAAACTAGTTCAGAATTGAAACAAATGAGTATCACTTTATCCTTTTCAAAATATGTGAACATACACACAAACACACACAAATATACCCATACACATGCATACATACATATCTCACACATACATTGATTTATTTGATATATGGTATTTTCAAAATGGGAAAACCCCAAAAATCAAAAGCATGATTTATAGCAAATACTCCTAGTTTTTCTCTTGAATTCATCTTCTTACTGCTCTGTGCTTCCTTAACCCACTCATGTTTTCCTCTTCATCATGTAAACCTTTCAATTTATTCGGAGAAATTACTTTACAACCCCACATTTGTTGAACATTCTCTCTACACCCCAGCAGTTTTTGTTCCCGTAAGGAAAACCTCTTAAGGCATGACAGAAAGTCTCATCATATTATGCATAATTTCACAGTCAGCCAGATATTCAAATTGGAAGAGAAAATATGAGTTATTTCACATTATACAAACCTACCCTTGCCAAGTGATACCACACTATAGTACAAAGTAATACCACTTATAAAAGCATCAGCTTTTTGAGGATGACCTGCGTAGATCACGTCATTATCATTATTATCACTCACCCCTGATCCATTAGAAAAGTATTATTATTCACATTTTACAGACAAGGAAACTGAAACTTAGGAGGTTAATTACATGGTCCTGACACTGATCAAAACTCTAACCCTGAGTAAAGAAGTCCATCATGGAGCTGAGATTTGAATTTTGTTATATCTTACTCCACAACACTTATCTTTCTCACTATTGCCTGCCTTACATTTTTGATGCATCAGCCACTGGATTTTAATTAAGCATCAGGTACATTTATGATGAGAATAGCAATATTACATTCATGAAAGTATAACAGCATTTAAGGAATAAGATAAAAATCCTAATATATAACATTTTGACCGTGTGTAAAATATAAAAAGCACATGTATGTCTGAATCGTCTGGGTTCACTGATATGAATTCTAACAATAACTCAAGTTTTTAAATTAGAGGCACTTTACACTTTTTCTATCTCCTGGTTACCAGGTAATTTACACTTTCTCACAATCAGGGAACAAGAATTTAGTTGATTGATCAGACACTGGTAATTGAAGCTAAATGCTATCAGATCTGTTTTATGCCTGATCAAAATAATGTATCAGGGTACATAAAATGTCATTTTCCCCAGCAGTCTACTTATTTTATTTGAGTTGGATATCACCAGAGTTTCCTTTATTTTTCCCACCAATGTTTTATTACCAAAAAAAAATCTCTAAGGACGCCTAACATAGTAGATACAAAATTTTGAGATAAATTTGTCATCAGAGCAATGAGGCATTGACAGTTTAGGGGACTGCAAATGTTGAGTCAAAGCAGTACCAATTTTATGAAATGGCAAAGCCTTCATAGCTAGGTTAAATACATTTTTTACTTCTAAAAATTATTCATTTGAATTTCTATGGAAGTTTGAGAAAGTAGGCTAAATTTGTTGATTCCATAAATTCAAATTTTTGCCTAAAATTTGTGGCCCTAACACAAAAGGGGAAAAAAGGTTATTTTATTAAAACTCAGCCACAATGAGTCCATATATCTTAATATTCATTTTCTGTACTTTTTAAATATTTTATCTCCATTATTAAAAGATTGCATCTGAGGCACTAATGCTTGAGGGAGAGCAGGGGTTGTGAAGTAGAAAAGAAGATGATATAAATATCCCTCTTCTCTGAAGTGAAAGTAAATAGAGAGTCAAATGCTAATTATATTTTAGAGAAATACGTAAAGGAAGTAATTGGGATTTTTTTCCATAGTAGTCTATCATTTTATATTTTTACATTTGGTTGTCATTTAATAGAACTTACTACACATAAGATATTCTGGATACATTATCAATAGATTTACAACAACCCAATAAAGTAGGAATTAAACTATTATTATCATTATTGCTGGAAATCAGTTTGTATCAAAGACAAGGTAACTTAACACAAGTATCAGAATAAGAGAAAATGTTCACAAACTATACATCCAAGAAATGACTAATATCCAGAATCTACAAAGTACTCAAACAAATCAATAAGAAAAAGGCTTGTATTCAGAATATAAAATTCATTATTAAGTAAACAACCCAATAAAAATGGGGAAATATTTTAATAGACATTTCACCAAAGAAGATATTAGGATGGCAAAAAAATCACACGGAAAGATACTCAGCATCACTATTCATTGGATAAATGCAAATGAAAATCATGACATAATACTGCACTAAAATAAAAAAGATTGACCATGCCACATGATGAAGATGTAGAACAACTAGAACTCTCATATAATGCCAGTGGAAATATATGTTGCAATCACTTTGGAAAACAAATTATAAAACACTAATATTTAAAATAAATAAATTGAAATATATCTTATTTTATATTGTAATATAAAATGTATTATAATAAATATGTTAAATAAATTACAGTAATAATTTCATAAAAGATATTTACCTATGACCCAATTAAAAGGAAAGGGATATAAAGAAACCTAAAGGAATGCTTAGGAGTAACAGGTATGTTAATTATTTTGATTGTGTTGAAAGTTTTATGTGTGTATACATATAGGTCCAAATTTATCAAATTGGCTACTTTAAATAATACAGTTTATTGTTTGTCAATCATACCCTAATCAAGACGGTTAAAAAAGTTCACAGGCATAAAGGACGTGCTTCATGAAAGGAAGAAGACACTAAAAAATTGACAAAAACAAAGTGGTCATGAAAACACCAATAGGAAAAAAGTAACAGGTAAATTATTTGAGTGAGTTGATAAAGATAGGATTCTGGGTTGCTGTTGAAAATACTCAGCAGGTACAGCAACTCTGGACCTATTAACTCCAAACTGCTACTAGTGGAGAAAAAAATAGATGATAAATGACTATTTACTTAGGGAACTATTAGTTGGTTTTTCTGTTATATACACTTGCATACAATACTGACTGGTAAAAATTTTAAGGTATAGTGGATGGACCTCAGCTTAGAAATGAAAAGATAGAATCAATTTGCTTCAGAAATACGGGCTGATAAACAAAAACAAATGGGAAAAAGTTAATATAGCAGAACAGTACAAAGAGAAGACAAATGACACCAGAAAACAAAGAGGATTAATAGTTATATTCTGAGATAGTTCAATCTCCTGAAAATTCTACATATTTGGGTTCAGCAGGGGATGAATGAATGGCACAGAGCTAAAACTGGAAAAGTTACAACCAGACGGGACACAGAAGAGTAGAGGATAGCCATCAGCACAAATTACACTCAGCTGTTACCCAAAATCTTGTCATCATGGCAAAGTGCAAGGTTTTGGTGATTAAAGCAAATGTAAGAACACAAATCAGGTCATCAAGACAAAGTTCTGCGTAAGAGCTGACCTTAAGAACATTACCAATTCTTAGCAAAGATGGTTAAACCAGATTAAGGACATGAACAGAGTGCAAGAATTGGAAAAGGCCTAGTAAGAAATTAATGTCAGAAGACTGAGTCCAAATAAATGTTAGGAACTATAAGTGGCAATTAAGGCCAGAGCAAACTGTATCAAGGGAAACAACATAAGACAGCTGTACCAGGAAAACCTTGTTTTTATAGCAGAATGCATTCAAAATGTTTACTAACTTTGAATAACAGCTGAGATGATATATGTAGAAATAAAAGCAAATTACATAACTTAGATCCTGATAGTGTAGAATATGATAAAAGATAATTAGTTACATAATTTTTTTAAGTTGCCTTTTTATAGGAATAAAAACTTAAGCCAATGCACTTATGTAATAGCATTTTTTTAAAGTTGTTAATCCCTTTTCTTTACAACAGGATATAATTAATTCATTAATAGTATATGATAAATAAAGGCATCCACATTTGAAAAGACAAAGTCAAACTATTCCTCTTTGCTGATAATATGATCTTTTATCTAGAAAAACTTGAATATTCCACCAAAAACTCTTAGAGTTGATAAATGAATTCAGTAAAGTTGCAGAATACCAAATCAACATACAAAAATCAGTAGTGTTTCTATACACCAGTAATAATCCAAAATTAATTTCTCAAAATAATTTGAGGCTATTTTGCCTATTTTTAAAAATATAGTATAACTGAATCCATTGGAAATTAATCTGTGTCAAAGACAGAGTAACCTGAAGCAGAGGGGCAAGATATAGTGGACTAGAAGCAACCCACACCACTCTGAAGGAGAGGATTGAAAGTTGTAGGTGGATGCCCACCTATAAACGGGCCTTCTTGGAAAGAGCATTGTAAAACACAGGAAAAGCGATGGGGACACTCAGAGTGAAGGAGAAGGTGGTGGGGCAATTCATTTTGCAAGATTGTAAAGTACTCTGGGGCTCCCCACTCTCCACACAGGCACTGCAGCCCAAGCTAAGAGAGTGTTTTCAATGCAACCCAAACCTCTGGTCTGATCAGGGAGCTGTTTGGGGCCTGTGCAACAACATTGCACTGGAGAGCAAGTATAGCAGGGTACTGGTGGCTACCATTCATGCGCTACTGCAACTGACACCATTCTGAGCTCTCAGATACAGGGTGCCAGATGTACACAGGACTCAGCTTTGCTGCAGCCACTTCCAAATCTTCCCTGCTAGGCTAGGGAAGTAGCGAGAAGAATAGATATTCTCCCATGCAGTGCCCTATGAGTAGGAGCTGAGCACCTCTCCCCCTTAACATGAGATTTGAGCAGAACAGACACCACAGATGCCATAGATGCCACCTGAGAAGCCTTGCAGGGACTGACTCCACGGGACCTGGGCATGAGGAGAGTCCTGGCTTCCTAATGGCCCCAGCCTGGCAGCTCAAATCTTGTGACCCTCACACTGCTGTTCACCCAGCACAGCTCCACCTCCATGTTTCCATGCTACTGTCTGATCCCATGTCCTTGCACACACAGCTCACAAATTCTGCCCTATGTCCAGGTGTGGCCCCACCCTGAGGCTCCAGCACTGTCCTCCCACTCTGCTCTTGAGGCTTCAGCAGTTCCTTTGGGCCCTGAGGCTCCATCTCTTCCACTGCTCCCCTCTCCCACTGGCTGCCTGGTGGGAACTATCATGCAGTCCAATACTCTGCCAGGGACCTGCCAGCCTTGAGCCACCATTGCACCTGGACCCTTGTTCAAGCAAACACCCACAGGATGGACACCTATGACCACTGCCTAGATAACCTCACCCAGCTGTGACTGTCACTTCTATGTGGAGACACAGGAAGAGCAATCATCTGTAATTCCAGCCTCCATGGAGAGGGTCTCACTCAGCCCCCAACACGGGATTCCAACAACAGCCTGAGGAACAATCCACCACTCTGCACAAAGATCATCCAGCACCAGCTTGAACTGTGATAGTCAAAGGTGAATGGGACCAAACAGAACAGCTGCATTACAGGCTCTCAGTGCACATTCCCCTCACCTGCTGGGTCAATCTTCCAGAATAGGACACAAAAGCACCACCTAGGGGAATCCCCTTCTGCTCACTAAGTAGGAGAGTTCCCAGCAAAGGAGAACAGGTATCCTGCAAATCTATCAGCCCTGAGCTGGGAGAAGAGGATTCAGATGAGAAAAAAACAGCAAACGAACTCTGGCAACATGAAAAAAACAAATAAACAACAACAACAAAAAAAACAGTTTGACACCACCAAGGGATCACAATGGATCTACAGCAATGGGCCATAAGTGCATACATCAAAAAGACAGAAAGATTACAAATTAACAATCTAATGTCACATCTCAAGAAACTAGGAAACAAAGGACAAAACAAACTGAAGGCCAGCAAAAGAAAAAAAATAACAAAGATCAGAGCAGAACTAAACTAAATAGAAACAAATAAAACAATATAAAGGATCAACAAAACAAAAAGCTTGTTCTTTGAAAAGATAAACAATATCAATAGACCTCTAGATAGATTAACCAGAAATAGAAGACAAATGACCCAAATAAGCTCAATCAGAAATGAAAAAGGAGATACTACAATTGATGCCCCAGAAATACAAATATCATTCATGAATACTATGAAAATCTCTATACATGTAAACTAGAAAATGTAGAGGAAATGGTTAAATTCCTGGAAAGACACAACCCCCAAGACTCAATCAGGAAGAAATAGAAATCCTGAACAGACCAATAATGAGCAGGAAGATTAAAGCAGTAATAAAAAATCTTCCAATAAAAAATGCCCCAGACCACATGGATTCAAAGTCAAATTCTACGAGACCTACAAAAATGAGTCGACACCCATATGCAGAAATTATTCCATAACATCAAGAAGGAAGGAATCTTCCCTAAGTCATTCTATGAAGCCAGTATCACCTGGATAGCAAAGCTAGGAAATGACACAACAAAAAAAGAAAATTATAGACCAATATCCCCAATGAATATAGATGTAGAAATCCTCAATAAAATACTAGCAAACCAAATTCAACAGCACATGAACAGTATAATTCACCATGATCAGTTGGTTTTATCCCATGGATACAAGCATGTTTCTGCATGTGAAACTCAATAAATGTGACTCACCAAATAAACAGAAGCAAAGCAAAAACCATATGATCATCTCAATAGATGTAGAAAAAGTATTCAATAAAATCCAGCACCCTTTCATAATAAAAACCCTCAACAAGCTAAGCATACAAGTAACACACTGCCATATATGAAAAACACACAGCCAACATCATATTGAATGGGGAAAAGTTCAAAGCATTCCTCCTAAAAACTGGAACAAGACAAATGTTCCCACTATCTCCACTTCTTACCATGTTCGAGGTATAGTTATTTTAATTCACATCCAGGGGTGAACTGGAAAGCTAGATAGAGATGCTCTGGTACTTTTATAGGTGTATTTGTGGACTAAGAAGAGAAATTGTCAGATTAAAATATTAAATGGTAATATTCCACGTCATTCTGTCTAGTAGGCTCCAAAATAACTATAAATCACATGGTAAAAACCACCATCCTGGAGTTCTCTTCTGAAAGATTGATTCATTATGAAAGTCAAGAAGTTTACATGTTTGGGTAATAACAAGTATAAGATAAATATTCATAATAGAAATACAGTAGCAATGTATAAGGTAAATATTCATAATAGAATTATAGTAGCGGCCGGGCGCGGTGGCTCACGCCTGTAATCCTAGCACTCTGGGAGGCCGAGGTGGGCGGATCGTTTGAGCTCAGGAGTTCGAGACCAGCCTGAGCAAGAGTGAGACCCCATCTCTACTAAAAATAGAAAGAAATTATATGGACAGCTAAAAATATATATAGAAAAAATTAGCCGGGCATGGTGGTGCATGCCTGTAGTCCCAGCTACTCGGGAGGCTGAGACAGGAGGATCGCTCAAGCTCAGGAGTTTGAGGTTGCTGTGAGCTAGGCTGATGCCACGGCACTCACTCTAGCCTGGGCAACAGAGTGAGACTCTGTCTCAAAAAAAAAAAAAAAAAAAAGAATTATAGTAGCTATGGCATTGAATGTTGTCGATATATAATGAATAAATATTACTCTTTAGATTTTTTGAAAGGCCAAATCAAAAGCAAGGAAAAAGAGCCTTTAAATGTTATTTTAAGGCACACTGAAATTTCCTAATCATGGCTCGTGGAAGATTTCTTTTGTTTTTTCTGGGAGGTGGTTTGTCTTGGTTATAGTATAAGAATTCTCAATAATTAGATTAATAAGAATCTATTTTGATTAAGACCATTTCAATTAAAAATTGCATATAGCAAATAATGAATTACTTGTATTTGATGAATTAGTTTTATAATTTTTCTGATGAAATTTATTAATTTTGATTTTATTAAAAATTTCTCTACTATAGACACTATTACTGAATTATATCTAAGTACTGAAAAAAGAAGTGAATTAAAATTCATCATTAGTCAAACTTAACCACAAATCCTTTTAGCAAAAAAGTTTTATTAGACATATCTAAAATTGGCAACAAGTTAAAACATTGAACACTTTAAAAGACATTAGCATCTATAGAAAAAATGCTTTGAGGTTAATTTCCATATTAATAAAGTAGAAATAGCATGTTATAAACAGGAAATTCATTTACTGTGGTGAATCTCCAAAAGATCCATACTGCCTCAACCGCCAGTAATGCACTTTAGTAACAGTAAAAATTTAATGGCTACTAAAAGAACATCTATGCAGAACAGAGATTTCTTTTCACTGGGATTTGTATACAGGCCTATAAATTAGTTTCCTAAAGTAGATGCTATTTTCTAGCTCAGGCATATAACCACAACTATTTTTTATTTCTGAACTATTTCCAAATTGAACATAGATAAGTCTAAGATTTTCTGTTCGGTTTTTAGAAAGTCATGGAGATGGCAAAATATTCAAGTATTTAGCATTGTATATGTTAATATTTTCCCCAATGGAAAATAGTGACCTCCTAACAAAGCATGGCTGTTCCCTTTCTTGTATTGATTAGCTTTTGCTGTTCACCAATTTTACCACAGTCATTAATTATCTATGTTAACATAAATTCAATGCAGATAAAAATAATGCTATTATTTTCAGTTAATATAAACTCAGTTCATAACTTTATACTTTAAATAATGAAAACAATACACGTGCTACCTCCCAGTGGTTATTGATAGGAACTGCTCTATTAATTGCAAAGTAGATGTCAAAGCTGGTAATTTTTACTTTATACTCTTTAAAACAGTTATTGAAATGTAAGCATTTTAGAAACTCTTATGATGAATTGTAGCTGTTATAATAAACTTTGAGATAATGGGCCAGAAATAATTGTTGAAGTAAAGTGACATTTTTATCTCTAATAACAGAGTAATTTTCTAAATGCATTTTAATAAATATTTTTATCTTTACCATAGCATTAAGATTTTATTAATAATTAAGTGATTAAATCGTTGTTTCCAGTACACAAATACACATAAAATTTTTATAACATCAAATACTTTTGACATACATTATGGCAGGAAAGAGAAGATGAGAAACAAAAGGCAAAAGGAAAAAGCTGAGAGATTTGCAAGAAATGGCAAAAATGGACAGACATTAAAAAAATTCCCCAGTGTTTTATTGGAAGAACAAAATATATTCTCCCTTTTTCAAGACCTTTATCTGTCTTTATAGATATGCAATAAATTCTTAGGAAAGGTGCTTTCTTTTCCCCATAGCACTATTAAAATATCAACTGCTATGAATAAATCTTAATACATAACATTATTGTCAAGGCCTGAAATCCTGACAAGATCCATAACTGTGGATAAGGAAAGAAGTAGTTAGAAATAAGCACACATACACTCCCCTCCACACACACACACACACACACACACACACGTACACGGAGACACACATACTCATACACACAATTAACCAGACCATGAAGCAAAGGACTAAGTCCACAATAAAATATTCAGCTTTGGGAATCTAGGCATTCTTGTTGAGTACAAATCCAAGGGTCAGATCTGACCCTTCCTACAAAGTGAGGGAGCTACATAAGCTCTTGAGGGAAATATGCCCAAGATTATTTAGATATACCTGCAGCCCAAATTCCCCTGTTGGGCTATGCTGGCTTTGCCCAAAATCCTCTCCATTATATCGGACCAGATCTTTTCATGCCGCCCCACTTTTGTTTTAACTCTTCTGATTTGAGCTGCCAGAACATCAGTCACCTGTTTTGATCCATAGGATAATATTAATAATTTCTCAATCCTTTCAAAGAGCTTAGCTTAAACTCTTTCAATTCTGTCCTCCACTAACTTTTAAACTAATTGCTTGATCTGACCCATTTCTATCACATTTTGACCCCTAGCTAAATAGTGTTTCTCAAATTCTCTCACACAAAAGAGTCACCTGGGATGCTTATTTTGTAATGTAATTTCCTGGTTGCTACCTACCCCTTCACCTTTTGGAGATTCACAGAGGAATTAGGTCTGAGGAGGGGCCCAGAATTCTAGATTTTAATAAGAATTCAACATGGTTTTTGAAACAAAGTTTGATATATATTTGCCCATCTACACCTTATCTAGATCCTACCGTATTCTAGCACCGTAACGATCCAGTAGCTGTTTCTATAGCATTATAATATTAAGCTGTGTTTCATCCCCACACCCAAACAAATCAAACTGACACTGACATATGGAGGCAGAATGTTGGATTCAACCCTGTAAAATTAGAGTGTCTTTGACCATTCAGGAGTTTCCCAGATATGTCTGTGCTTCTGAGACTTACCATATAACATAGCAATTGCTCAATTCTTTATTTTTGTTTAATCTATAGATTAAGAACCGCTTATTTTTTTTTAGGTTAGTTAGGCTTTTTAGTCAGGCTCTTGAATGCCTTGAGAACATTCTTATTCATAGGAAAAAAAAACATTCTTATTCAAATAGCAGTCTTTAGCTCTGTAAGAAATTCTATTCACTTATTCAAACTAAATAAGAAATTTAAATTACCCTGATATCAAAACCAGGCAAAGTCACTAGAGAAAAAGAAAACTACTGATTAAAATCCCCCATGAACATAGAGGCAAAAATTCTCAAGCAAAAGATTTGTATATTACAAAACAAAAAGACCTCTGAGAAAACTTAAAAGGAATATTCAGAAAATAGGGAGATGATGAAAAGCTCAATATTGTTAAGATGTCAATTTTCCCAAAGTTATCTATAGACTTAATGCAACCCCCATAAAAACTTAAGGTTTTTTTTTCCTTTGGAAGAAACTGACAAGCTAATTCTAAAATGTAGATGTGAAAACAAAGAGGAATAAATCTGAAGGACTTAGTCTACTTGCAGTCAAGACAGTATGTTATTGACATCAAGATACATGTGTCAGTGGAGCAAAATAGAGTGTTCAGAAACAGAAGCATACATGCACACACAACAAAGGTGCCAAGGTAATTCAACAGAAAACCATAATCTTTCCAACAAATGGTCAGGGAACCATTGGCTATTCATATATACCAGAGTTAATATTAACCCTTACTTTATACATAATAGTTAACTCAAAATAGGACATAGGTGTAAGAGCTAAAATTTTAAAACTCCATATGAAAGCATATGACAAAATCTTTATTGTATTGGGTTAGAGAAACCTTTCCTTAATAAGACAAAAAAATCCTGAACCATAAAACAAAAATGATAAATTGGATTTCTACATAGTAAAAACGTATGTCTTTGTTTACTATCAAATCAGTCATTTAAAAGTATCCTTATCTATAATATTGATTTTTGGAAGAAAGATCACTTCCTACCTACTCAAAGAAGACAATGAGAATATATATATTTTTAATATATATTTATAAATATAATATATAACATAAATTTTTATATATAATTTAATATATATGTATATCTGTCATGGTATGTCTGCTATGGGTCACTGAATTTCAGAAAGTGAGGATAAAATAGTAAATGTCCTGAAATTCTATAACAATGTAACTGGGAAAAGCTATTGATGAGCATACAGAGTTAAGATAAAGATTCAAACATTCACAAAAGGAAGGGCATAGAGCATAGAAGGCAATTCTAGTGGGAAGGGAGGATGTAAGTGGTTGGGCTTTTTATGCAGTTATTTCAAAGATTTGTATTAATACCACTGTGCTGAGTATTAAACTTCAAATTTAAGAACACTTTAGCATAAACTGGTATGTGAAATAACTAAACAGCTTCAAGTATTTCAATGAAACTACATATGCTTTTACATACACAAAAACAAGTGTAAATAAAATTAATTTGTTAATAAAATACTTGCTGTGTTTCATTTGTCATCATCTTCTGTCTAGGTCTCTATCTCTGAACTGTCGATGACAGGAGAAATGGGGTGAGAGGTAAAGACTTAAATAAAAATTGTTGAGTCTTATTTGATAAGAAGTAAAACACACAGAAGTTGCAAATAACCTTTCAGTTTTGGTTCAAATGGTGGTCTAAAAATTAGTGTGATTCATTAATGGGAGATGTAGGCACAATGACGCATTTGAGGATGGCATTGTGCATGCTTATTGCTAATAAGTTTAGTTTGGGCCATGTCAAGTTTGAGTAATCTCTGTATGGTCATTCCATTCTAAGCAATATATTGAATATTAATATTCTCTTAAATTTCTTGCATTGTGATTGACCAAGAGCTGCAAAATAAATGGAGGGAAGGCGGTCTGGAAAACAGCATGTGAAGAAAGAAAAGTTCCATTAGGCTTTATACTGTTTAAAAAAATTAATTGAGTGGCTACTAGGCTGTGATGTCCTCAGCCCCGTAGGTTTCCACATAAACAAACAAAAACCCCACTCATTGTAAACAGTACAACAAAACTTAAGCTTAAACAATCAGAAACTGCCAACTAACCTCTAATTAGAGACTTTCTATTTTAATCAACCAAATACAGGGTTTGTTTTCTGTTGTGTTTTTTTTTTTTTCTTTTGTCATTTTTCCACAAATACTTTATAAATTTTTCCCCTTGAGTCCCTGCAATGAATCCCTGAACCTCTTGGGGTCTAGTATTGTCTGATTCATAAATCACTGTCTGCTCAAATAAACTCTTTAAAATTTTAATGTGCCTAAATTTTTCCTTTAAATGTCTAGTAATTTAAATCAGCACTGTGCAGAAGAACACGTTTATTAAAAAATAACTGTCCTTTACAGTTTTTCTGAGGACCAAAAGATTAAAAAAGGACAGACATAGTCATTAATTCCTTGTTTTATGGACAAAGTACATATAAGTGAAAAACAATTGTGCAAAAACCTCTGCATTTGGAATTTTCTGTTGTTCTTTGAATTTTAGAAAATTTCTCTATAGTTGTTCTCCAGTATTCACTTGAGTCCAATATTCTATTCAGTGTGATTAAAACAGGCTTTATTTCCTTTATGACTGATAAAAAATTAAAATAAAATTTGATAAAATCTATAGCTCTTTCTTTGTATCAGATTAAAAAATCAGAAATACATGTGTTAGCTGCTATTACAAAATGAAGATTTAAAACCAAAGGAAACAGTATTTGATGCTTCTTGAAGGAAAAAGAAAATGACAGTTGTTTCCTCTCTGTGTATTTAGAATAAAGAATATTTAGAGAAAAAACATGGATGAGAAAGAAATTTATTTCTGCACTGACACAGAAAAAAAACTTGTTTCTAAAAATAAGTCAAGATATCATGTTGTTTATTTTACTTTATTTTAATATTTGTATTGTGAGTCTTTCTTTTTATTAAAGTTAATACTCATCAGATTTCTAGAGGAAAAGTGCCAAGTACTGAGAATTATAATAATGATGAATGGGATTCATTTTGACCCAGATTGAACTATTACTGGGATTAATCAAAAACTGATTAACTTAATGAGAAAGATTAAAAATACCATCTTAACTCAAATTATTAAAATAACTCATGGAAATACATTTTTTCTCAAAAATACAAAATCTATTACTGACACATTTCCTTTGTGTTTGGTTCATATTTCATTTATTGAAAGCTGCAATCCATGATTGGCAACTATTAGTTTTTATATATGGAATATGAAACACATTATTTAGAATTAGAAAAGAATAAAATGTGAAGCAATTTTGAAGCTCTAATTCATATCCTTGTTTCATCTATAGAAAAACTGAAGACTGTGATATTCCATTTAGCGGGCAGTGAATGTGAATAAGGAAAAGTTATTTCTCATGAAAAATTGGTATACTTCCTTCTCTTAGCTAAGCAAAGAGATTCAATGTGCTTTTTCCTGCATGAAAATCCAGGAAATAAAGTTAGTTTTATAATTTCTTTAGTTTAATATTTTTAGGATACGTTTGTATATATCTTTGTGTTTGTGTATATATATCTTTATATGTGTATATATATTTTATATAATTATAAAATTGTTTTAATCAATGTTTAGTTGTGGATTTTTTTTCAGTGACTCTGTCAGATGCTTTAAATACAAAAATAACTCCCTAATGCCATGGTACTCATGATCAATTGGAAGAGGCAAATAATTGGATTAGAAATGTGCTCATTAATCCTCCTTATTTCATCTTATTAATTAAATAATTAGCACACTAGTGACAAAAAATAAGAAGTGATTAACCGTGCTTAGGCAGATCAGAAATGGCTTTGAAGAGGAGACTTATATAATCTGAATTTTGAGATGCACAGAATAAATGAGAAATATAACATTTAATGAGGAAATTACTTAGTGAGGAAATAGTGCATAAAAGAAACATGGACTTGTGAAACATCAGAATAAATTGGGGAATTAATTAGTAGTTTCGTATGCCTAGAGTGTAGGGCTGGAGAGAGATGAGATTGCAGAATTAGGCAGGAGCGAGCCTTTTTTGTTGAGGACATAGAACTTTGAACATTACTAGAAGTCAATAGAAAAATGAAACCTCGGCCGGGCGCGGTGGCTCACGCCTGTAATCCTAGCCCTCTGGGAGGCCGAGGCGGGTGGATCGCTCAAGGTCAGGAGTTCGAGACCAGCCTGAGCAAGAGCGAGACCCCGTCTCTACTAAAAATAGAAAGAAATTATATGGACAGCTAAAAATATATATAGAAAAAATTAGCCGGGCATGGTGGTGCATGCCTGTAGTCCCAGCTACTCGGGAGGCTGAGGCAGGAGGATCCCTTGAGCTCAGGAGTCTGAGGTTGCTGTGAGCTAGGCTGACGCCACGGCACTCACTCTAGCCTGGGCAACAAAGTGAGACTCTGTCTCAAAAAAAAAAAAAAAGAAAAAGAAAAATGAAACCTCATTGAAGTGGTTTAAGTAGAGAAGCAAATTTGTCCTAGTTGCAAATTAGAAAACTAAATATAAAAGAAATATGGAGGATAAACTGCAAAGATAAAGAATAAAAGAAAGGATATAAGTTAGGAGGCTAGTGCCATAATGCAGGCAATAGTACTTGTCCTTTATGGTCTCCTTTATAATGTGTTCTTTGTATTTTACTTTGCCACAGATCTTGGATGCTATGATTTCATTTGTTAATGCCATTCAAAATATTTTTTGAGTAAATTTTTGCACATATATTAATATATAAATACAAATATGCATATATGCATATGAAATTAATATTAAGCATAAACATACATTATAAAACATATTTAGGCATCCTCATTCTTAGAGGTATTATTTTTATTCTAATTATAAAAGGGCTCAAAACACATTATCTGTGAAAAAAACCAATCTCTGTCTAGCTTCACTGAAATGACATAATGATAAATGAATATGATATGTAAGTAATTTTTACTCCTTTAAATATAATTTCTATTAAATTAGTATAGTGCAACTATTACAAAGTTATAGCCATTATCAACCACACTGATAAAAGTTTTACGTAAAATAAGCATGTACAGAGTTAAAGAAGTGAGAAGAGCTGGATGCAAAATACTTTGATGAAAAAAGTATAAAGTGAAAATGTTCATAAAAAATATTTATTTAAAAAATCACAATGGTATCCATTGCCCTGGGAACAGTGCTCAAAAATTATTTTCCTTAAACTGAAGGTTGACAACACTAGCATTATTTTCATAAGGGAAACTTAAAACAAATTCTAATTTATAGAAAATCACTTTAGAAAGGACAATTAATTTATTTATAAGTCTGAAAGATTTATTTCTAATGTGATTATTAAAATGAAAAAAATTGCATTTTGATATTTTAGAAGTTTTCATTTCTAAAATTCAGTTATATTGTTTTCTTTCCTCTTTAGATGTTAAAAAATAAAATCAGAGCTTATATTGAGTCGCCACATATTCTAGGTTTAGTGGACCATTCTTTCCTTTTCTTAAAAGGACCATGGATTCCATTATATTTAAACTTAAACATGTTTCAAAACATGGAACAGAATTTATCTGTATTATTTTCCAATGTGCTATTACAACAGTGTGCTTTTTAGATGACATTCCAAAACGTTCTCTTCAAAATTAAGCTGTCTTTGATACATGTAAAATTATGATTCTTAGTAAAATATCCATATATTTCCACTTGCATATGTATGGATCAGCTACCCTGAAATATTTACTTTTTTCCTTAAAACATCTTTAAAAATCATACAAAAATAAGGAAAATAGGAATATGGCTTTACATTGTGAATGTGTCAAGTGTTCAAAGCATCTGAACGTTGTTTGTCCTACTAGACATGAAAAGCTGTGTTTCTCAAGGAGACTATGGTGAAATATGATCAGGGGAATTTTATAGTTAGCCATTCTAGCACACAAGAATATTTATCCTTAATTAGACATGTTGAAATAAAGTAGGTAGCTAAAGTGCTTAAGGGGACTTGGGGTTTTGAATTACTGCAATTCATGTGCCCAATTTTTTTCTTTCAGAAATGATATAGTAGCAAGTCAAGACATTATTTTATGTCACAATAAGGATAAATTCACATAAAGATATATTTGTTTATACTTCTTTATATAACATTTTCAAATATTTATTTTGATTGTCAGTATGGATAAACACCTTCAAATTTCTTGTAATATAGTGAGGAGGGGCCTTTTTAACTAGGGGAGGAATCTTAGCCCTCAAATTCATGCTTCCTGCTGGGAAAGCTTAGAAGACTCTGAAATGCAGACTCACAGCTGTAGACTGGCAACCATGTTTATCTCTGAAGTGATCAGGTTTTATCATTCTGAAGTTACTGACCAGTACCAATAAAGATAAATTTCAAGGGTTATGTGCCTTACATATAAATGATATTTAAAAAAAAAATAGATTTTGGAATCAAATTAAGTGTCTACTGCACACCAACTATGAAACCTTGAGCAAATTACTTAACATATCCAGCTTCCCATTTTCTGAATGAAAATAGCCCTAAATGGTATGATTATACTGGATAAACAGAGAGTATATAGAAAATACTTTGGATAAGAAATAGGACTTTATTAGTGCTTGATAAATTGTAGTCCTATCTCTCTAGAAGAAAGAAATAGATCCTTCAAATTTTTTTGTCAGCACTAGGGATAACACTAGAACTGAGGTGAATTTCTGTTGTACTGTATTGATTAAAATTAAATCTTTGTTTACTTGCATTTTTATAGTTCAGAAAAGAAGACGAGGTCCATAGAAATGGTGAGAGGATGTCGCCCTACAAAATACACACTGATCCTCCTCTTATGTGACCTGAGAGAACATAAGAAAACAAACTATAAATGGAAGCATCCATTTCTTCTCTAAGTTACTCTCTCTTCTGACATCAATGCTGGAGATTGGAACTTTGGCAGAACAACTCTGAATCCGGAGGTGAAATTCAAGGAGCCCTGTTTCTATGTGGGATACTCAGGGTGGTACATGTTCTGTATGCTTGAGAGATTAGATGCATCAAATCACCCCATAAGAAGAGAGCCTAAAAGGTACCTGCAAAGGATAGTCAATACTAAGTGGTACAGCAGTTACTCAGTGTAACCACAACAAGAAAGAGGACATGAATAACTCAACTGTTGAACAACACCCACAAGTTACTATAACAGATTTCAAGAAGTTCACAGAGAATTCCACTACAGAAAGACTCAGTAAGGGATTGAAAATTTGAAAGTAGAACATTTTCCTTGCAAGAAGGACACTGTTAGTCTGTGGCACATTTGGAGTTTCACTTCACTTTAATTTTCCTGTTGCAGGGTAGAATTATTTATTGAATATTTTAAAAACAATGTTTTGGTATGTTATTGTAAATATAGTTGCAAGCTGGATTTCAGGATGGTGCCAAATTAAAAGGTTGTCAAGTGGTGAGACTATTCCAAGTTTCTGGGTAAGGAATTGATCTCAGATAGGGACCCTTTTAAAATATTCTAGTTTTGTTTGTTTGATTACTTGGGTTTGTTTGTTGTTTAGTTTTTGTAAGATTGTCATATTTCATAAAGAGAATTCATAAGTAGTGGCTGCAGTTCACCCAAGATATGAATCCCTTTTAATAAAGGATTAATAAGTATTTTAGCTACACTAGCAGACTACTTATTCTCTATATTATAGGATAAAATTCATTTTGACAGTGTCCAACAAATTGCTCAATTATGTGACTTTCTACCCAAGGAAAATATATTAATCTGCAAAACTGAAATCTATTTAAAAAATGGTCTAGCATAATTTGGGAGTAGGCTGGCATTGGAATAATTTGTTTAAATATATTGAATTTATACTATACTTTCCATTGTCTGTTCATAAATCTGATTTATGAGAAATATCATCTAGAAGCCTTTATTTTCCAGTAGAAAATTGAAATTGTGAGGAAATAAAATGCTTTACCCTAATTCATCTTGCAAAATGATGGTGAAATTGAATAATAAATATAGATGTCCTAATTCTTGTTTAATTCTCATTGTTTCAGGCTCCCTTTTGCTTGTATATTAAAATAAATGCCTCAGAAATTCTGTCAGGGAAGCTGTTTCAGAAAATTCTAATATCCTCAAAGAAAATTAATATTGCTATCCTACTAGATGAATTTGAAAGTGAAAAAACTTAGCAGATAGGCATTTACCTAGCCACTTAAAGGCTAAATTGAAAATAATAATAGATTATGTGGGATACATGTTTATTCACTCAACACCATCAATTTAAAATTTGATAAGGACTCAAACTCTCCTCATGGAAACTGACTTTATTACTATTATACATATGTTTCCTTAAAAATAAATCTTTCTATATTTTATTATATCTAAAGACCTATCAATATGATTTAGGAAAATGGAATATTTATAAGGATCAAAGTTGCGTTTCATAAACTGTCGATCATAGAAAACTAATCCTCTAGAGTGACCTTGCCGGTAAGATTGGAGGAGAAATAAAAAAAGAAAAGAGAAGGGAAGAAAAGAAAAAGCTTTTGCTATATATCTAACATCATACAAAGTGGCAAAAATTAAAATTACAGCAAAAGTAGATTAGTAGAATTCTGAGATTGGAGAAAATGCAGGACCTTTTCATAAAAGGCATTTTAATCTATATAATTAATGAAAATTTGAAGCATAGGGAGTGTTTTGGGCATTTCTCCACCAAATAATTTTAAATTTATAGCTCCTGAAAGTCCATGTGACTGTTCAGAATTTTAATTACAAGTCTTTATATATTATATCTTCAAATGTAATGCATGTGGTTAAATCTCACTATTAAAGAAAGACAAAGTCTCTAAAAATGATGAAAATATTAACCCAAAGACTATTAGAAAATTATTTAAAATCTAATCAAAAATATTAATTGAGGACATTAAACTCTGAAGCATATGTCCAATGGCAAAAAGAAAAAATATATTTTTTCACTCTCAAACTTTGATTAAAAAATTAGTTTAAAAAAGAGGTTGGGCACAAAGGCAAAAACAAAAAAGCAAACAAAACAGAAGGAAAATTTTTTAAAGATACTAAAGTACGGGAACATTCAGCAGGTTCAGAACTGAGTAAGAGGAGTTCTACAAAGAGAAAGAACAGAGGAAAGGAAGGAATAGAGAGTGGGAGGAAAAAGAACAAATTTTGAAAACCAAAAGATACTGATATGTAGATTGAGAGGCATTCTGAAGGTCGAGAACAATGGTTGAAAAATGACTTACACCTACAAGATAAAAAACGAATATACAAAACTCAATGACTTTTTTATATATCATGAATGAATTATTGGAATTTGAAATTTTAAAATAGCATCAAAAAATTAAATACTTAGATATAAATCTAGCAATATATACATATATATAGGATCTATATGCAGAAACTGTAAAGCTTTGGAAAAAGAAATCAAAGAATAGGTAAATAATAGATATTCCATGTTTAAAATATCAATTATTCCAAATTTTCCATAGATATTTCATAAAACCCCAATAAAAATCCCCTACTTTTGTTTTGATATTATTTCAAAATGTTAAGGGGGTACAAATGGTTTTGGTTACATGGATCACTTTTGTAATGCTTGACTCACAGCTATAAGTGTGCCTATCACCCAAATATTATTCATTGTACCCGTCAGGTAGGTTTTCACCCATCTCCTCCCCCCATCCCCCTTCCCCAGCTGCTTGATTTCCACTGAGTTTTACTTCCCTCTGTGCACATGTGTGCTCATCAGTTAGTTCCAATTTAATAGTGAGTACATGCGAGGTTTGTTTTCCATTCTTATGATACTTCACTTAAGATAATGGTCTCCAGTTCCATCCAAATTGTTGCAAAAGGCATTAATTCATACCATGGCTGAGTAGTACTACATGGTATACATATACCGTATTTTGTTAATTCACTCATGAATTGATGTGCACTTGGATTGATTCCACATCTTTGGAAATGTGAATTGTGCTACAATAAACATTCAAGTGCAAGTGTCTTTTTGACAAAATGACTTCTTTTCCTTTGGGTAGATACCCAGTAGTGGGATTGCTGTATCAAACGGTAGGTCTACTTTTAGTTCTTTCAGGAATCTCCATGCTGTTTTCCATAGAAGTTGTACTAATTTGCAATTCCACTAACAGTGTATAAGCATTCCTTTTTCTCTGTGTCCACACCAGCCTCTATTGTTTTTGGACATTTATTAATAATAAAAGCCATTCTAATAGGGTTAAGGTGATATCTCATTGTAGTTTTAATTTACATTTCCCTGATAATTAGTGACGTTGAGCGTTTTTTCATATGTTTATTGGTCATTTATCTGTCTTCTGTTGTAAAGCTTCTGTTCACATCTTTTGCCCACTTTTTAATGTGGTTAGTTGTTTGTTTCTTGCCGGTTTGTTTGAGTTCTTTGTAGATTCTGTAGCATTTAAAACAAATGTGTAAAGTTATCTGTTTGCTCTGTTGATAGACAACCTTACACATATTCTCTAAATGCTTCAAAAATTTCTGTGAGAAGACAGAAGACCAAGAATAGCCAACAGAGTTCTAAAATGGGGAATCTAAGGGGATTCACATGATCTGATTTCAAAACTTACTATAAAGCTTTCATGAGGACAGCATGGTATTAGTGAAAAAAATGGACACATAGGGAGGAAAGTCCAAGGAGGAAAACTCCAACAAAGGATCCAACAGTTCTTTATACATTTCTTAAGCAGGGTGAGGGGACTGTTGTCTCTGTTGAGCAAGCGTCTTACAGAAGCCAAAGCAATAGCCAGTTCCAGGAAGTGCGACAGGATATGTGGTAACACGTACTGCCATAACCAAGGCCAGTGTGTTACTTAAACAATTTCAAAAGGCGAGGGTAACAACCAATGAGAAAAAGAGTAAGAGATAGCCAATAGACAGATAGGACATGTAAATGGAGGAGTAAGACACCACCAATAGCAGGAATTGGCATGGGATAAAAAGGGAACCAACCACCCCAGACAGCGGCAACGCGCTGGGGTACGTTTCTGCTGCTGGCAGAAGCTCTGCTTTGAATAAAACTCTATTGCTTCCTTCGGCTTAGTAGTTCAGTCCGTGAGTTTCATTCTTCAATCCTCGCAAGACGAGAGCCTGGAGTCGGGACTGGACGAGGGTGAAGAAACACTAACTGTAACACTCGAGTTTCTCCCCGCAGAGAGTCCCAGACTGTCCGCCATCAATAGCTTAACAGACCAGAATAGAGAGCCCAGAAATAGAACCACACAAAGATAATGAGTAGATATTTGACCAAGGAGCAAAGGCAATTTAATGAAGAAAGGATAGTCTTTTCAACAAATGGTGCTGGGAAAATTGGGTATCATATGCAAAAATAATTAATTAATTAATTAAAAACAAAACAAATGTGTATCTTACACTTTTAACAAAAATAAACTCAAAATGCATTGTGGATGTAAATGTACAATAAAAAAAATTTCAAACTTGGATTTGGAGAAGAGTTTTTAGATACATCAACAAAAGCATAACCCTTAAGAAAGAAAAGTTGGACTTTATTAAAATTAAAAAATACTTCTCTTCTGCCAAAGACTGTTAAAAAATGAAAAGATAAGCCACACACTTGAAGAAAAATTTGTAAAATACATAGCTAATATTTTGGGCTGTTTCCAAAATATATAAACAACTCTTAAAGTTCAACAATGAGGAAATGGTCCAATTAAGAAGTGGAAAAACATCTGAACATATACCTCAGCAAAGACTATATATAGATGGCAAGTAAGTATATTAAAATGTATTCAGCATCATTTCTCATTAGGGATCTGCAAAGTAAAACAATGAGATACCAGTATATACATGCTAGAATGGCTAAAATCCAAAAATCTGACAAGGCTAATTGCTGGTAAGAATAGAGCGACAAGAACTCTCATCATTGCTGATGGAAAGGCAAAATAATACAGCTACTTTGGAAGACTGTTTTCAGATTCCTACAATGCTAAATATAGCCTTGCCATACTCTGCTAGGTATTTACCCAATTAGTTTAAATACTATGTTCACACAAAAACTTGCACTCAAATGTTTACAGTGGCTTTATTCATGATCATAAAAAACTGAGAACAACCAAAATGTTCTTCGATAGGTGAATGGATAAGCAAAATATGGTAGATCTACACAATCAAATATTACACAGCTATAAACATACATAAATTATCAAGCCACCAAAAGATATGGATGTCCCTTATATACACATTGCTAAGTGAAATAAGGCACTCTTAAAAGGCTATGCATTATTTGATTCCAATTATATGATATTCTGGAGAAGGCAAAACTGTAGATTTAATTAAGTCCCTTTTGTTTATTTTTGGTTTTGTTGATTTGCTTTTGGGGTCTCAGATATAATTATTTTTTTTGCCTAGGCCCATGTCCAGAAATGATTTACCTAGGTTTTCTTCTATAATTTTTTATAGTTTCAAGTCTTACACTTAAGTCTTTAATCCATCTTGAGTTAACTTTTGCATATAATGAAAGATAGGGATCCAGTTTCATTCTTCTACATATATCTATCGAATTTACCCAGAATCATTTAATGAATTAAGTTAAAAAGTTCTGCATAGCAAAAGAAATAATCAAGAGAGTAAATAGACAACCTGCAGAATGAAAGAAAATATTGATAAACTATGCATTTGATAAAGGACTAATATCCAGAATCTACAAGGAACTTAAAGTACTCAACAAGGAAAACAACAATTAACCCCATTACAAAGTGGGCAAAGACATAAATAGACATTTTTCAAAAGATGACATACAAAGGGTCAACAAACATATTAAAAACTGTTCAACTACACTAATCATCAGATAAACACAAATTAAAACCACAATGAGATACCACCTTTTCTCTAGTCAAAATGGCCATTATTAAAAGGTCAAAAAAACAAAAGATTTTGGCAAGGGTGTAGAGAAAAAGGAACACATTTACACACTGTTGGTAGGAATATAAATTGGACAACATCTATGGAAAACAGTATAAAAATAGATCTACCATTTGATCCAGCAATTCCACTACTGGGTATCTACTCAAAGGAAAATAAATCATGAAATTAAAAAAACAATTGCACTTGTATGTTCATTTGCACCATTCACACTAGCAAAGATATGGAACCAACCTAAGTGTATATCAACCAATAATTGGATAAAGAAAATGTGATATATACACACCATAGAATACAACCCAGCCATAAAAGAGAATGAAATAATGTCCTTTGCGGCAACATAGATGGAACTGGAGGTCATTATCCTAAATGAAATAACTCAGGAACAGAAAATCATATACCACATGTTTTCACTTCTAAGTGGGTGATAAACAATGTTTACACATGGCCATACAGGGCAGAATGTAATAGACATTGGAAATTCCAAATGGTAGGAGGGTGAAAGGGGGTGAGGGATGAAAAATTACCTATTGGGTACAATGTACACTATTTGGATTATGGGCACACTAAAAGCTCAGATATCACCCTACATAATATATCCATGTGACAAAACTGCACTTGTACTCCATAAATATATAAACATTTCAAAAAGGAAAAAATAAAGTACAATCCCAATCATGCCCAAATTGTCTGTTAAATCTCCCCTTTTTAATGGATCATAGTACAATTCATTATTTGGATTTACAGCACTTCTTAAGAAGCTTATGTTCATCATACTGTTGAGAAGTTTGTATAAGTTGCACATGTGAGAATATATGCCTAAATAAAACTATCAGGTTCATCAACACTAAAAAACAAAACAGAACAAAACTGTTGAGTTGGTAAGAAGGACATGCTTGCAAGGATTTGGAGTAAGAGGGATAAATGGGTGAAGCACAGGGAATTTTTTAGGGAGATTTAATTATGATATATATGATACTATAGTAATGGATATGTGACACTATGCATTTGTCAAAACTCACAGAAGTTTACAACACAAAGTGTGAATCAGAATATATGAAAATTTTGAAAAAAAAAGTTCACGAGGTTGGGGCATCCCAAGATGGAATGCAGAAGTTAATATAACAATCTAATTGTATTACAGAGATATAAAACAAGCTCACTTAACAGGATGGGGAAAAAATGTGTTTAGCTACTAAGACATGATTAATATCTATAGCTGCCACAGCTGCTACAGCAAGAGTAGTGTTGTAACAGTCGTTCAAACTGCTGACTTCATCCATAAGTGGCACGAAGACTCACACAGACTGTGGCAACACCAACAGGAAATTGATAGCCGTTTAGAAGGAGAAATCTTACACTTACAAAGTACTGTCCAATGGCTAGGAGATCAAATTCAATTCCTAACCACTCAGTCATTTTTGCGTTGCAATTGGAATTCTTCCAGGTTTTGTGTTACGCCTATTCCTTTTAACAGCAGCAAACATTGGCGAGTTCTATGCCAACTACTAGCTGGAGGCCATAACCTGACGGCTAATTTACAAAGCCTAGAACAAGAAATAACCAGTACATTCCAAGAAAATTTGCCATAATTTAATGAACAAGATTTCTTTCAAGCTTTGGCAAATGGACTGTCACAAGCTAATCCTTTAACAACTTTTAAATCTTTCCTTAATAACATAGGAACTAATGCCGGAATTTTAATTGTCTTTATTCTTTGCCTGTTTTCAGTCTACAGATGCTGGCATTACCGAAAAATAAAAATCAACCAACGTAATCAAAATATCATGATGGTCTTTGAACATATTCGATCTCAAACTTAAAAAAAGAGAGGGAGATGTAGGGATTGTCCCTGAGCAAGAATTGGCTTGAGCTCAGAGTCAGCGAAGCTGGACGTGCTTCTTGGGTCCAAAGGTCAATGGGTCCAGACCGCTCCTTGAGGCCAGAAGTCAATGGATCCGGACATGGCCCATTGACTGCTGAATGCTTCTTGGAGCTAAAGGTCAATGGCCTATTGAAATAGACAAACTGTTTCCTATAGCAAATAGCCAAGGTGTGTCTCATTGTCAATGAGGTCCAAAGGTTAAGATGCAACCGTTTGCCTTCCCTTGAGCAATTTCCATAAGAAATAGAACATGTCTCCTCAGGGCTCTAAAGATAGTCAGGTACCAGGAAGTAGCTGCTGGACAAAAGGAGTATAAAAATAAAGCGACTGGGGTTTTCCACACTGCAGTCTTTACCGTCTTTGTGTGTGTCTGCGTGTTTTTTTGTGTGTCTGTCTGTATGTTTATGTGTTCATCCCCCATTCTGTAATCAGGCCGCAATAATAGCATTAGAAATGATTTTAGTATGTAAAACTAAAGGCAAAATAAATTGTGTTTAAGTGCTATACTCTAGTTAATAAAGTTGTAGTCTATGAGACTATAGGTTAAAAATTCTAATATTGCTATGTTTGTTTACTGAAATTAAATAATTAAGCAAATGAATGACAGACAGTGGGAGCCAGGTTTCTAATTGTTGGAGTGGGAGTTTGCAGATAAACAAATGGAGAAGGCTAAAACAGTCATGTCGTAATGGATAAGAGTAAGAGACATCAATATAAAGTCAAGTTTATCTTAACATAGATATATATATAGTTCACATTGGAAAAATGTACACATGTATATATACAGGGGTTAACATATACATATACTGAAGACAATATTACCCCAGTAACATTGAAGAAATGACTCCTTGAGGAAATAGCTGATTCTTGAACTGGGAAAGGAAATATACAAGATGAACTTGGAACATTTTATAGCACCAGAAAGTAAGAAAGTTCTCAAAAAGTAATATCCATAATGATAAAGTATGGGAAAGTAACACAGGAGTTGACCAAAAGAGCTTCCAACAGCAAATGGTTAAAAAAAAAAGAGCAGTAAAATAAATACTGTAGTCTTGAGTAGCAAACCAAAGTATAAAATAAATGTCTATTAGTACACAGTGATCTAAATAGATGATTAAGTCAATAAATATACGGGGGTGAAGAAGCAAATCTTCCATGCAGATGAATTCCAAATAATTTATTCAGTACTCTGTCCTCAAGCAGGGGGAGAATAACTCCCTGTTCCTTAAGTGTGGATGTGCCTAGTGACTTCCTTCTAAAGGGTGCAGTCTGAAAAGGGAGAAAAAAGAGTAACTTTACAGCACAGAAAACTGAAAACCACTATATCAGCCACACCAACAGTGATAAATAATATTGATAGTATGTACCTGTGATAATATTTGATTAAAATGGTATTTTACCTCTGTAGTCTTCCTCTCAAAAAACTACAACCCAGGTCTACTCATGAGAAAAATATCATACAATTCCCAATTAAGAAACATTCTACAAAATACCTGACAAGAAATCCCCCAAATCATTGAGATCATCAAAACCAAAGAAAATCTGAGAAACTGTGACAGCCAAGAGAAGCCTAAGGAGACACGACTGCTAAATGCAATGTCATATCCTCTATGGGACTCTGTAAAATGACATTAGGTGAAAACAACAGAAATATGAAAAAAGCATGGACTTTAGTTAATAAAAATGCTATCAGTACTGGTTCATTAGTTGTAACAAATGTACCATACAGTACTAATACAAGATGTTAATAATAGAGGACCTATGTGTTGAGTATATTGGAATGAAGAACAGGAATTGATAGTAGGAAAACGTGTGCTCCCTTTGATTCTAACTGATGCTATTCGCTTCTGTGACTATGCTTGCTTTTAGTTGTTTGATAAATATAGTTAATCAGAATGAAAAACAGGGATAAGAGCAAAGGTAACTCCATGATAGGCTAGGCTTCCTGGATGAGAGAAGCCTAGTTCTGCTTCTGTATATATGGCTTGCTGGCTTGGTGCTTAGCGTAAGTGGAGCCATGGCAGGCTTCACTAAAGTAAAGGAAAACAAGGGCCCGGGGAGGTAACCGCAAATTACTTCCTGATAAAGGGCTGGAAAGTCCAGGGGCCCTCCAACCAACTAAGTAGATAAGAAGAGCAAGACATGATCAGCGCATGAATGGCTTGTGCAGGACGTGTGTTCCCAGTATCACTTGTAACCAAAAACTAGAAGGTATGCAACAACAGCCCCCCTCCCCTGTCGGAGACCCTCCTCTTCCCCTGGAAGATGTTAACTACAACTGGCGCCAGCGCGAAAAGCCCGAAGCTTAGAGTCAAGCAATCAGGAGCCAACACGATCAGCCACTTCTAAAAAAGAACAAATAAACTAAAGGGGGATGAAGTGCAGACTAGTGTGTCATGTGCAGACTAGTGTGTCATGTGCAGACTAACGTGTCGTGTGAAAACTAGCACACAGAAAAGTATAAAAGTTTAACCTTTACCCCAGGGCGGGGTCCTAGTTCGTGGAGAGGCCATTGTGTTGGTGCTCTGGAATTTGGACCCTAGCTCGGGCTAGCCAATAAACTCCTTTTCCTTTTTGCAGCCTCAGTGACTCTGCCTCTCTGTTCCTGGAGCCAAGGGGAACCGCATCTAACAGGAAGTCTCTTCCCTATCTTCAAATTTTTCTTTAAATATAAAAGAGTTTTAAAATGAAGATCTTATTTTTTAAAGTAATAAGAGCCATACTCATCACTCATGTAGCTGACATCACTCATTGTATCAGTGACATTTTAGAATGTTGAGGACAATTCGATTACCTTGAGATCTTCCAGAAATAGAAGAAATAGTCAATACCCATAGAAATAACAAATAAGCAGAATGGCATTGGATTTCTCTAGCTGAAACATTAGAAATCAATGAAATGATACTTTGATAATTCTGAAGTAAAAGGATTTCCAATCCAAAATTATATAAATAATCACATTGTCATTTACTGATAAGGATAGAATGAGTATTTTATTAGACATGCAAGTTCTCAAAAAGTTATTTCCCCTGAATCCTTTGTCACGAATCATGATCAAAACAGGGAAGAAACCAAATGAAGTAGAAGGCACTGGCTCCAGGATACAAGGGCTCTGACCCATGACAGAGCTGAAGGAAATTCTAGGTTGGCAATTGTGCAGCCAGCTCAAAGATCATTTATACTAAATCAAATCAAAAGGACAGAGGGCTTCAGGAGGAATGTCTTTGAAAGACAAATGCATTGTATTGATTTCTAAGTTTGTTATTATATTTTAAGAGGGGATATGCATTATTGCAGAGAGTTTGGTGACTAATTAATGATTTATAGAGAGAACTGAGCAAATAAAAAAAGAGGCAATTATTATCTCCTGGAGTGTCAAAGAGGTACTAGAAATAAAATGAAATCATCACACACTGTTGGTTCAATTGTGAATAATATGTACATAATCTTAATAAGGCAAACTTAGACTTGTGACCTAACCACAGTTATGATATAAAACTCATGGGGAAATGTTTTTAAAAAACAAATTTGTTTGGAGTTGTTGGGTGGTAGTATAAAAGAACTATATCTACATCTCAGATACTGAGAAATCAAATTTTACTATATAAAACTGAAAAAAATAAAATACCATTATAAGTATGGGACTTTGAAATTTAGCAGCATATATTTAAGGAAACAGCTGAACAGGTGGAAAGTGCTTTCCAATGAATAGCGAAATTTAGAATGGGAGGGATGTAGCAGGTATGGGTGCTTAGGGCTCTAATTCCTTTCATAGCTACTTAATTTCCTACACCAGAAATATGATATGTTCATCAAGAAATCAAAAATAAATGAATGGGACCTGGTTAAATTAAAAAGCTTCTGCACAGCCAAAGAAACAATCACGAGAATAAACAGACCACCTACAGAATGGGAAAAAATTTTTGCATACTACACATCAGATAAAGGACTGATAACAAGAATCTATTTAGAACTCAGGAAAATAAGCAAGAAAAAATCAAACAACCCTATCAAGAAGTGGGCAAACGACATGAATAGAAATTTTTCAAAAGAAGATATAAGAATGGCTAAAAAACATATGAAAAAATGCTCAACATCCCTAATCATCAGAGAAATGCAAATCAAAACCACAATGAGATATCACTTAACCCCAGTGAGAATGCCTTTATCAAAAAGTCCCAAAACAACACATGTTGGCATGGATGCGGAGAGACAGGAACACTCATACACTGCTGCTGGGACTGCAAACTAGTGCAAACCCTGTGGAAAGCATTATGGAGATACCTTAAACAGATTCAAATAGACCTACCATTCGATCCAGCAATCCCATTATTGGGCATCTACCCAAAGGAATATAAGTCATTCTATGACAAAGACACCTGTACCCGAATGTTTATAGCAGCACAATTCACAATCACAAAGATGTGGAAACAACCCAAATGCCCATCAATTCATGACTGGATTAGTAAATTATGGTATATGTATACCATGGAGTATTACTCAGCTAGAAGAAATAACAGTGATACGACATCTCTTTGGTTCTCCTGGAGAGAGTTGGAACCCATTATATTAAGTAAAGTATCCCAAGAATGGAAAAACAAGCATCACATGTACTCACCAGAAAATTGGTTTCCCTGATCATCACCTAAAGGCACATTTGGGAATGATACCAATCGGATATCAGACTGAGCTGGGAGTGGGGGGAGGGGATGGGTGTATGCCTACGTGATGAGTGCAATGCGCACTGTTGGGGGAAAGGACACACCTGAAGCTCTGACTTGGGGGGATAGGCGGTACATGGGCAACGTATGTAACCTGAACTTTTGTACCCCCATAATAAGCTGAAACAAAAAAAAAAAGAAAGAAAGAAATCTAAATAAAGTTGAATATATTGAAGTTCAATAACCTAGGATTGAGTCAATCTTTAGAGAACAGATTCAAATTAGAAAGAAGACTTTTAATGTAATTAGGAAATTAGTTCCCTACATGTATCAGCAAGATGTACAAAAAGAAAATTGATACACATTCATTGCTTTGTATCACTACAAAAAATATTGGGGAGGATTTCTTTATTGAGTAATCTGTAAACAACTACTTAAGGCATGAGAACCCTGTGTAGAATCAACTGTTAATGACACAGGTTGCAAAAAACCTCCCATAATCTGAAAGGAGATATAGATCACAGGTTAGCAGCATATAATTGTAAATAGCCATAAGAGATTTTTTTTTTTTTTTTTTTTTTGCTAAATTGAAGGAGTAGGGGAGAAATACAAATAAAATTACCAAGATTATTTTTTATTGCTTTCATTACTGAATTGAAGAATTACACCTCTGGGTGGGGGAAACAAATGTTCTCACCTCAAAATATAACAAAATCACATATTAAAAGTACCTTTTGTCTACTCAAACTTCATGCGGAAATTTCAGCCTACTTGCATTTCCATTATCTTCCAACACAATAGACAACAACGAGGAAAAGTGCTATTTAAGATAATTATATGTGAAAGCTAAGGAGGAGGTAGAAGTAATTAATCACAGTTTCAGGGAACCATGAAGGTATATGAGCCAGCAAAGTATCCAGAGAGATAATATTTACTTTATTAAGATGTATCCTGTGCATATATATGCATATTATTGTTTTATGAAATTATCTATGTATCTTCTGTATCCCCCTTTTGCAATCATGAATCTACTTCTTAGGAAGGAATATTCTTGCACACTGCATTACTCTGAAATTTATCACATTGCCTTTTATACAACACTTGAAAACATAAGTTATATTAAACAATTCTTTAATTCTTTCATTCATAGTTAAACACAGAATTAAAATCTCCAGGATTCAAATTTTGTTTTGAAAAGTATCACTAAGCATGCGCAATTTTATTATGCATTGTCAGACTGGAGAAGTTATACTGTTTTGAAGTTTATGGCACAATTATGGCCCAGATGTTTTCTATTCTGATCTCTGAACTGTCTCAAATATCACTTCTCTAAAATTCAACACTTCTTATATGTCTATGATATGGTATTTTTATAAATGGAAATGAAAATTTTGATGTATGATCTGTCTTCCTGAATCCCTGCTAAGTTCCTTTTCTTAGCTGTAGATACCCAGAGGCAAAGGAGACAGGAAGAGAGTCAAAAGACTCATACCACTAACTACTTATACTTGAGTCAAAGGGCTCCCATATTCACTGAAACAAATGGGTTTCATCATGTTGCTCCCTTACCTACAATATCCTTCTCATCCACCCACTTACCTATCACTGATGACTTCATTACTTGACAACTCTTTTTTACGACCCAACTCCTGAGACCCTTAGCTGTCTTTTCTCAATGGTTTGTTAATATCTTTGTAATATAAATTGTATGCTTACACTTCTGTATCTAACAAAGAGACTGAGTGTTCCTCAAGAATAAGAAATCCATTATATTCACTTCTGTACCCATAGTGCCCAGCAATATACCTGGCAAATAGTTAATGAAATATTTGGCAACAAAATGAAAAATTAAGTTAAAAAAATACCAACATTATAGGTATCTATTCATGTCATTTTCTCTTTATTTGTTGGGTTATTGGTGTTCTTATTGTTTATTTGAGTTCATACTAGAGTGCTACTGTCAATCAGTAGTATTTGTTGTAACTGTTTCCCAAGGAGTAGCATATTAATTCTGTTTATGCAGTTTTAGTGTGTATTTATGACTTGTGAGAGTTTAGCTTTAAACACACAAATGAGCAGTATTTGTTTCCTGGGTCATTGGTTCTATAGACTTGTACCTGAATCGTGGTATCTAGGAAGTTAACTCTTCTCACCACAGGTGTCCTTTTCCCCTCTTTGAACTTCATGGTATTCCCGGTTCCATCTTTCCTTTCCTACTTTCTTATCCCTCTTCCTCTGCCTTGTATCAATGACACCTGTTGTCATTGTTTCTCTATTGCTGGTAGTCATGGTTAACAACACTGTGAACACTTCGAAAGCAGCACTATTAAGTCATAAAATAGTATCAGAGTTTCTTACAGGAAGATCTAACGAACTGTAGCAAGAATATAGAATACAGTTGTAGTTAAATCTACAACTAATGATAAACCTTATCTTGACGCATTCGATTTCATTCTAAGCTCAATTCCTTTTGAATGAAATGTATAGGCATCTTATATTTGAGCACTTTGTCCTGTGTTTATTCAGTAGAATTTACATTTTATGAAAATTTATGAATAAAACAGATACTCACTGGTTGTTTTCTTTTCTTACATGAAAATAAAAACTCACTATAGAATGGCACATTCAAAGATATTATTTTACATTTACAAAGGAGACCCATTTTAAATAAAGCTGCAACAATTTTAGCCACTTCTACATAAGGAAAATCAATCCAGATTATATGCATATATGCTCCAACTTTCATCCTCACTCAATTTCATCTTCCTGTAGGGATTCAGTGATTTGTGGGAAAAAAAAAGTAAACAAACGAGATTAGCGTAAGTGCTTTCTCAGTAAGTGAATGCCTCTCTGATGTAATTCCACATACTTTCGAGCTCCACTGTTGGCTCTGGGCTGTGGCATGGAGTGTTTTTTACATGCCTGAAGTTCTCTAAAATGTGCTGCTTTTAGGAGATATGTATGTGTTAACTCAGAGTTAAAAGATATTAAAATAATATTTTACTATTAACATGACTGGAAGCAGACACCACTATAACTTATTGTTCGTAGTCTGCCTTTTCTTTGTTAACTCTAATATCAAGGAAAATTTAAGTAGACAGCACAGAGAAATGAGAGGCTGAACTAAATGGCCCACTCACTAGCCACCTGGTTCTATTACTAAGTCAACTATTGCTAAAAATGAGGAATATTTCAAACCAAAAAACAACAACTGGCTTAAACAGACAGTTGGTCACATCTCTTACCATTTGCAATGTGAAGCTAATATGCTCTGCAGGTGTCAAAGATAGTAGATACTCATGGGTGTGACACTCATGAAGGAAGCAAGAAGCATTTTTCACAGGCAATAGGCTGTGACTTTAAAATGCTCCTTATTTGCAGGCTGCCTTTTGATTTTTCCATCTTGCCTTGCTCTTCTGATCTCAGTGCTGGCTGGGGTAGAATTTAAGAGTGGCCTTCTCATTCAGAGCACCTAATTTAGAACATTGGGAGTGGCCACTTCCATATCAGCTTGCACTCAGCACTTCCTTTCACACCTGTCTTTTCCATGATTTTTGCACACTACAGTATAAGCTGCTTTAAAGACAGATCATGTCTAATTTATGTTTGTGTTCTCTTCTTCACCAGAGCCTGGAAAAATCATTCATATATAGTATACATTGAATATGAATATACATGCACATATATTTACATGAATATGTGTGTATGTGTATATATGTGTATACACCACACACACACATACACACACAAGCAGTTTTAGATTGGTCCTAGATTCTCCTAAAGTAATTAACTTTATTAAAGTATTTTCTCACTTAATTTTGTACTTCCTTTAGCATATATTTGCTTAGAACATCATGTTACAATTATGATGTTCTTTAAAGTGTCATTAATATTCCCCGTATTAATTCTGCCTTGTTAGCTATGTTGGCAAAAACTGCCTGTTTTCCTGTGATGCTTTTAAATGAGCCCAGAGGCTAAAATGTAACTGGCAGATTCTTTAAAGACTTAAACATGGTTAAGTTGCATTTCCATGGCACAAAGAGAGAGGCCGTTATTTGGGATTTCCTGGCTCACACATACAGCCCCCTCACATGTGATTTCTTATGTTTCAACATGGTAACGTACCCCTAAAATGAAATCAATTTGTAAATTCAATTCATATTAAAAATACCAGGAAGTGAAAGCCAAGGCACAGAATTAGTGAGGCAGATGTAATACAAATATAAAATATAAGAAATTTTGTTCTTGTCATCCTGATCTTCACACTTTTTATCTATGTTTATCCTCGTTATTCCAGTTAAGAACATTTGAAATTAATTTAAGCAACAGAGAAGGATTTTATGCTAAGCAATCATGAAGGCGAGAAGAGGAGACACGACAACTAAATGTAATGTGGTATCCTGGATGGGATCTTGGAACAGAAAAAGGACATTGGGTAAAAACTAAGGAAATCTGAATAATGTATGAACTATAAAATTTTCAAAAATGACAAGAACTTCCCCAGTCAAATACTGTACCTTACCTTACAAATCTGTTTTCTAGAGCACTAGGATGTTAAAGGCCACTTCAGTTTTTAGTAAAAGTTATGCCAATAATTTGGTGAAAAGGAGAGAGCTCTGCTTACTGTTACAGATGCAGAAAAATGTTATAAAAATTGATCCACATATTGTATATAGCCTCTTTTTCTACTTTTGTGAACATTAACCTATGGTTCCAGTTAAGTTAAAGTGTGGACTTTATGGTATGAATAATTTTATTCCTTATTACCAGCAATCAGTTTAGGGAATAAGACAACATTTCAATACTTGCCAAAGCCCTACCATGTTTAGCACATCCATTTCCCATCTAAGAGCAATGTCAAGTGACATATTTTATGTGTCCCTGTCTTACCACCTTTATAGCATGCTCTTCTTCATTTCCCTGGTAAGATATTTGGCTTGTCCACTCAGCTTTAAATCCTATTCTTCATTTCCATTTTCTCTAGCTTCCAGATTTTCAATCTCAAAGATTAGTAACATACTTCCAGGGTGGAATCCCTTCTTATTATGGCTTATAGCTCTATTAGGATGTCTCAAACTGTTGTGGAATCTACACAGATCATGCTTTGTGTTAAGAAACCAGGCATGACTAGATTTATTCATGTCAGCCCTCTGAAATATTTACTCATTCAATTCCTACGCAAGGCCAAAATTTTAGCACCTTTCTCCTCAGCCTTCTTAAGACTAGCTAGATAGCTGCAGCAAAAAGAGTGTGAACCTTAATCTGGGAGGCAAAAGATCTGATTTCTAAACAAAATTAGCCTTGAATTGTCTGTTTATCCTCAGGGCAATTCTGTTCCCTGGGTAGCACTTTCACCTCTAATGAATTGAAGCAGGTCCCTTCTGAGCCTAACAATCTACGGATCTGTCGTGCAGAAAATAAATAGGAATACGATCATAGGAGAGCCAGAGTAAAAACTTAGTATTGGCAAAAACACAAAGGTATAGATCACCTTGTTCATCTCTACCGATGCTAAGGTTAGTCACAGCCACCTCAAAATGCCTCTGTAGGCACACTCTTCAGAACAACCATCCAGAAAGCCTTTCCTCATGACCCTGACAAGAAATAAACTCTCCCTTTCTGATCTCACTTAGCAAAATGTATCCCCTTGTAACCGTTTATAATATCCACATTTGATTATAATTATGTATGACTACTTTATCTTAAAGTATGCATTCAATGAGTAAAAAACTTTAATATGTGAAAAAATATTATGTTAATCTTATTTGGGTATAGAAAGTAAATCAAAATTAGAATGTATCTGGCTGTCTTCCATGCTGGAGGAAATTAAGAGGTTGAACAAATTGTTTGAAAGACATTACAAGTCTTTTCACAAAACATAAAAGAAAACATTAGTATCCAAGCAACCCAGATAAAGTGCTTTTTAATCTGGTGAGCTTAAAAGCAAAAAATAAATAAATAAATAAAAAGTAAATGAGATGTATGCTTTAAGAGAAAAAATGCTTATAGTTCTACCCCACTTTATGATAGGCACAACTAAATTCTTAGAGCCCTCAAAGTTTTATTGAGGTGCTGGGAAGGAGACAAAACTATATAAAACATAACCCCCCTCCCCCCACCAATTTCATTTAAGACACTTCTCAACCAATAAAGAAGAAAAAACTGAAGAAAAATAATTCTTTAAATAAGGAGAAAGGGCAAATCAAGTGCCAGAGTAGTAGCTCAGCTCAGAGTACAGTAGAAAGCCTTTCCAAAGAATCAGTCCTGCTTTCCATTCAGCATGGGGCAGGGTATCAGAAAGGACTTCCTAAAAGGAAGAGAAACTCATTTCTACCTTGAGTAAATGACACTCAGGACTTGACTGAGGCAAGGGGAGTGTATATGCTGGGTATATTCTGTTTATGCCTTTGGATCTGAGTTTATCTTGCTTTTGATTTTGAAAAATGAACTGAATAGACTACAGCAGAGGATTCGCTCACCCTTCGTGTTGGGTTCCACTGGCCAATGGGGAGACCATGCAGGGACTCAAAGGGTCTAGGAGGGGGAGTCAGAGGATTTATTCTTTTAGTTCCCATACTGAGCGATTGTCTCAGCCTGGCAGTGTCCCTAGACCAAAGTCATTTTGGTATCTTTTGATCTGAACCCAGGTATTTTGGCTGTTTGTTGTTGTTTTTTTTTTCCTGAACACTGGCTGATATATGTGGCTTCAGTGATGATTGGGGAAGGGACTGGGATGTGTGGACACATGATAGAATAATCAGACATCAGAAATTCTAGATGGTTGGGAAAACCAGTATATGTTAAGTTTGAGAAAGTTGAAGATCATAAGCAATTCACCCCAAAAATTTAATGACAGAATATGCAGAGATACCCTTGAATACAAATGAACATGAGAATCAAGCTTTGGTGCCCTCCTACCACTTTCTACAGCTCTTCTCCTTCCTGAGCTCCAGGTTTCTCACAGCTGTGCACCATATGGTTGCGCCTCCTCATGCATTTGTCTCCCACTCATCCTACTCTATGATGTCCATACTTGAACAGTTTTACAAAGCAGAGTTATTAATCTTGGGACTCATAGAGGTCAAGAAATCAACTGAAATTATGTGTGAAAAATGCGTGCATTTGTGAATTTTTGTTAGGAGAGGAAATTCTTGGCTTTCATCAGATTCTCAACCGAGCCTGTAATTTCCCCCCTGACCACACACACATGCATACACTGTTTTCGTGTTAATGACTTATTAATTTCTGATAAAAGGTCCATGAAGTTATTTAGTGGCACATTGAACATAGTAGGTACATAGTGCACATATTTTGTAATATTGGTCTATGATGCAATAGATTCTACTATGGTGTTCTTGAATAAAAATATTTGAGTTCAAAACATGAATCTAATTAGCTGGGTGACATCAATAATTTTCTTAATCTTTTTGATCCTAAAAAACAAGTACAATAAAAATAACTATATCAGGTATTATGAGAAATAAGTGAGATATTGCTCATATAAACTCCTTGTAAACTGTAAAGCACTAATACCCCATTCAAGGTATTTTTGTTTTAAATGAGACTCTTTCCCTTTAACCGAGGATAATCGAACTACAATGGTGGGTCCAGGTATCAGTGTTTTATATATTTTAATAAATTCTTTCATATAATATCAAAAAGTTATTACTAGCCTTAAACCAATCCTAAATTAAAGGCTTCTGAAATTCATATCATGACAATTTCTACACAATTAAATGTAGTTATCTCATGTTATTTTAATTAGAAGCATTTTTAAAAATGGATTTAATGTCTCTGAAAATGTTTTGTCAGGAGTAATATGTATTAAGTCATATATTATTACTTCCTCAGCTATTATATGAAAGTTTTTGAGGTATTTGGAAACCACATTTGTTTTAGTGCCTGGAATCAATTCATTGTTTTAAATTAGAGACAGCCTTATCATTGTGAGGAATTTAAAAATTATTCAAATTCAACCTTTGATCTTTATTACTGTGTGATTTTGAACAAATTTGCTGAGTCTTTTTTAGCTTCTTCAATTACATTTTCGGTAATAGTATTTAGCTCATTTAAAGAAGGGAGATAATTCAGTAGATGCTCTTTATGCTTTCTTTGCACCCCTCCCCCCTTCCCATGGGCTACTGGGTTGCTTTGCTGTGATAAAGGTATAGAGAGCCTGGAAGTTTACATTATCCTCAAAAAGATCTTTAATCAACGACTGCCTGGTGCCGCCTTCCTCAGCCTAAAATCACCTAACTGTTATAAAAAGGTATAACTTTCCCTCTAGACCTCCCCTGTGAGAGCAGGCTGATGCTAGCCTCCACAGAGCTTTGCCTAAATCATACCTTTGCTTGCCTTCCTCCCCCTCCTTTGCGCCTGCTTACCCCATTCCTTTAGTGGATTCACCTAGAAGCTTTTTTAAAAAAAAATCAGTGGCATAAAGATCATCATTTTAGGATTGATACGGGGGAAGTTGACCTAAGTCCTACAGTGTCTAGAACATTGTATATAATTGACAAACGGGGCCTATTATAACAATACAAGCATTAATTTTATTAGGTATAAAAACTAAACAACTTCCAAATGTGCTTACTTTGTGCCCAAGACATAACTCTTGGAGAACCGGGATTATTTTATTTTAGGATTAATTGCATTCACCCACAGCCAGATACTTATATTTTTATTGTATATATTTATGAGGTACAACATGATTTTTCTGAGATATATTTTGAAATTATTAAATCAAGCTAATTAACAAGTAATTTAATTATTGAAAAAAAAAACTCTTTGAGAAGAAGAGATATGTCAAACAGTATCTTGACCAAATAGATGCTACCTGTCTTGCCTTAGATAATCCTTATAAAAACTCTTCAATATCTGGTGAATCCAGAACAGTCTTGAAATTCAAGTGATTCTTCCTCTTTTGATTAATATAATTATCTCCATGGCTTTGTCTACAGATTAATCAGATAATAGAACTTTGGAGTACATTTCTGTGCAGAAAACAAAACCACAAAGAATCTTTATATAATTAAAGATATCAGGCAAAGTATTATTGGGGAATTGAATAAAATAACCATGAATCAGGACTCCTCACTCCTGTTCCAATTGTTGACTTCATATGCTCTTAAGCCTATTATTTAATCTAATTTGCCCAATATTGTATAAAATGAACTCACTCTGCCCTTTGTTTCAAAGTATAAACACATTTTAAATAATGATAAAGTGATTAATTTACTCTACTAGCTAGTGTCACATTAAGCTTTAATATGAATCATGATTTATGAGTAATTAAATAAATTTACAGACTACATTATTCTGGAAAACTTCAAATTTTATCTGATTTATTGTATTGATCCTGACGAGGAAGGTTGAGACCTGAATTGTCTGGGAGCTACTTTGAGTTCTGAGTTAAACAGCAGGGTATTGTGTCATAAGTGCTATATTTGATGTTTTTCTATATAGTTTGGCTTTGAGAACTATTGAAACCCTTATTATCCAGAATTTTTTTATCTATTAAACAGGCCACTCAGTTATAACCTGCACTCCAATGACATATTCCAATAGAAGAGGGATTTTTTGACTTATATAAATGATGGTAAATGTTAGATTAGAAGCATCTGTTGCCTTGTAATAATTCAAGTATAAATAATGACATTAATAAAATATACTTAAATTTTTGAAGCCTCAAATTTTGTCACTTCCTTATGTTACACTAAGTTCACAAAAGGAAGGAAGGTGGCAGGAGTGAGATTTCTGAAAGTTGTAACAGATTTCACATATTTCCTTCTTTTTACAAAAATGTCTTTATCATGCCATCATTAATGGGTTTTCAAAATTTCAATTGTTCCATGACCTGGAAATTCTTACTGATTTACTTAATGCTTAAAAAGCCACATAAATTCTTAATATATTTTCCAAAGAAGTTGCAACTCCAAATATATTTTTCCATGGCAATGCATGTCTGTTGGGATGGAGTCTCAATATTTTCTTTCTTTCTTTTTGCTGTTTTTATTTTTTATTTGCTTTGTTACATATGTATTTTCCTGAAAGAAATCAAAGATTACTAAGAGATATAAAAATATTTACATAGGAAAATAAGAAGTAGTCTAGGAACAAGAGAATAAAATGAAACATCAGGCTATTGCATCGTGAAATGGAATACAGAATACTTCTGATAAATTGAAGTGACCAAATCTAAGATCACTGGGCAGAAAAGACACTAGAAGTTTCAGAAGGTAAGTTCTTCATGATTGAGGAGATTCTGAACAAGTGACTCAAACTCAATACCAGAGCCAAATTTGTCAGTAGAGAAGCCTGATTTACACATAATACAAATCCTCTTGTTCCAGCCACCTTGGCATTATGGGGATAGTGCCTGTGTATATAAATGAAAGAGTTGTTTAAAGAAAATGCTCAGGTATAAGGGGTCCAGGCCTGTAGTGTCAGAGTGACATAGGAGATCACCCCTGAGCATAAGAGTTTTTCCTTTTCATTTTCATCCTAAAATGAAATTGGATCAGCAATTAGAGCTCATGACTTTGTCACCAAAGGATACTCTTTAGAAGACAGTGGCAATGCAAGGCTGCCAGATGGATATTGATGAGGGAGGAAAGAAAGATTTCAGAAAAGATGTAGATCAGAGATGCTTAATTTTTTAAGATAGCTGTGATTTTATTTTTATGTCCCAAGGTGATAAATAAGACACATATATCACATTAGTAAGAGAGTAATATGCACTTAAGCCACAGGTGAGGCATTGAACTAGGAGGCTGAAATCTTGAGTTTGAGTTCTACACTCAGAGCCCAGCCATGCCACAGTTCAGACATACCTGCAGCCAACACATATTAAAATACCTGTAATATCCTTTTAATGACAGATTTAAGATTACATTTCATCAGTTTCTACACAAGAGAAAAAGTTATATGCATTGTTTCATGAAGGAAAACTCAGTTTATAGTAAGTTTACAATTTGAATTATTCAGTCAAGAAAATATGGACATTCAGCTAGTGGAGTTATGTTTTAAACCAAGAGTGGCAACAAGTTTGTATAATAAGAAATCTCTTTATTACAGAGGAAAATGAAGTTTAATGGCAGTTCTGACCTATGCAACACACTAGTAGTTCCCAGCTTGCCTTCAGAGAACTCCATTTTTAATGGTCTCATGCTCCACCGAATGACAAAATTTCAAAGGTTACTTCCAGTATAATTGGCCCAGTAGATCAGCATACAGTTTTCATAGCAGCAAAGCTTAGGAAGCCACTGTGTCCTGAAACAGAGGTTATATCTTTAAAGTAGTCAATTAAAGGTTGTTTCTACATGCTCATATTAAAATGAATTTTAAATAAATATAGCCAGGTATTATATGTCTATGTGCTAATAAATTTCTACTAAATAGCTTCCATTTCAACATATAATTTTCTCAGTATTCTCTGGGTCTTTATTTTCTCCTTTAAAACACATTTAGGATTCCCCAATCTAAAAATTTTTAGCCGTGGGGAAACATCCAATTTTGGCTCCCCTATTGGACTGTGAATCTCTTAAAGATGTGGACTCTCTCATATGTTTCCAATGTTTAATGGAGTACCTGACATTCAAGCAATGGTTCAGTAAGTGGATGAACCCAAAGCTTTGATTCATCTCGTAACTTCTTGATTTTTTTTGCGCTTTCAGTCATTTCTTTCTTCTTTTTATCTTTCTGTAATTTTAATTATAAACATTCTGCAAGATTTTTACTTAGACCTTCTATTTCTTTCATATATGATGTCTTTTACCAATAACATCCATATTTATGGATGCAATTTGAAGTGTCATTTTATCTAAGAGATTTTTTCTTATCTTCTTCAATTAGATAATTTTTTTCTCTTCAACTCATATTACTTTTTACCCCAATTATTCTACTTAGTTTATGTGGTTCATTATAATAGTTATTGAAGGATTTGACATGTATGTATTTAAGGCAAGAATGACTGCTATCAAAAATTAGAAAGTTATCCATCAATCCAAAATAATATAAACCACATTGTTTTCTGAATCCTAAGTGAAAGTTTAATTTTTAAACTGAGGAATCATTTCAAACCAGAATAAAATGTATAATAGCCTAAAATCATTGAATGAGAACAAAATAGGAACTGGAAATTACTCTTTACAAGTAAGTATTCCATTTTATATAATTCCAGCATCTTAAAGTTCCCAATTTCTCCTTCTGCTCATTCTCAAGTGACAGCACTGCTTCTTATTTTACTGATAAAAACAGAAGCAATCAACAAAGAATTTCCACAAGATGCCATGATCAGAACTACCAAGCTACCTACCTGCTTCTGTGTACATCACTGTCTTTACTAGTTATTACTGAAAAGTTGTCAGTGTTCCTACCTAGAACCAGCTTCTCCACTGCTGCACTGGACCTCAACTCCTCTTATCCAGTCAGGGACATCGCTCTGGTGATTGTCCACACTTCCTCCTGAATCATCAATTCCTCCCTTTCTAATATGTTTTCCCATCATGAATGAATATGCTGAAATACCTTCATCTAGAAAGGAAGAAAAAAGGAAGGATGAAAGGGAGGTAGGGAGGAAGGAAAGAAGGGAGGGAGAAAGGAAGGAAGGGAGGAAGGGAGGGAGGGAGGGAGGAGAAAGAATAGAAGAAAAGAATGAAAGGAAGGAAGGAAGGAGAGAGAAAGGAAGGAAGGGAGGGAGGGAGGAAGAAAGAAACCCCAAGATTTAATATGTGGTTATATCAGGGTTCTTCAGAGAAACAGAACTAATAGAATACATATACATGTACAAAAGGAGATTTATTAAGGACATGTATTATGGGAATTGTGATCATATGATTAGGGAGGCCAAAAGTCCCAGGATATGTTGCCTGCAAGATGGAGCATCAGAAAGGCCAGTGGTATAATTCAGTCTGAGTCCAGTGGCTGAGAACCAGGGGAGCTGATGTTGTAACTCCCGGACTGAGCCTGAAGGCTGGTATAAGTCCTGGAGTCTAAAAACCAGAGCACTAGGAGCTCTGATGTCTGAGGTCAGGAGAAAGTGAATGTCCCAGCTCAAGTAGAGAGAGGGCAAATTTGCTCTTCCTTCTGCTTTTTTGTTCTATTTAAGCCCTCAAGTATTGGGTGATGCCTACTCACATGGTGGGAGTGATCTTTACTCAGTCTAGTGATTCAAGTGCTAACCTCTTCTCACAGACACTTCACTGTTACACACTCACACCCTCACAGATACACCCAGAAAAAGATATTATCAGCTATCTGGGCATGCATTAGCCCACTTGAGGTTGACATAAAATTAGCCATTATGGTGCAATTACAAATACAGTCCTCTAAATATTTTCTCTACTGGTTTTTGCTACTTATTTCTCTATTTTGTACAACTTGCTTAAATCCAGCTTTGATCTCATTATTCCACCGAAACAGCTTATTTTGAGATGACAAATGACCTCCTATTGTTAAATCCAATCATTAATTGTCAGTCCCCATTTTTTAAAAAACTTATTTTATGGGTTGCCTTTGACACAGTTGAAGCACTTTCTCCCGTGGGTTTCAGAACTCAGTGTTAACTTGTATAAGTCTAGTTGCTTCAAGACTGGCCTTGAGAAGGAGATGGCCTCCTGGAAAAATTCCTTGAAAAAGGGCTGCAGCCAGTGCTTATTACTATCAATCCAGATACTCCCTCAGCCACAAATTTGAGAGAGCAGAACAGGCTATAAGCTAAAGTTCTACCATACCATACAGCTGCAACAGTAAATATGGACCCCAGCTTCACCTCTTGACTGTATCAGGGGAGGGATGGTGCTCTCCTGATTATGCAATTTAAAAGCCCCACTCTCCAAGTCCCAGCATTCCCCTCTCCAAGTCTGATATCTACCTACTAGGTCCTGAGGCCCTCCTGAGAGTGATTTTTTTTTCCAACTTTATTTGGGAACATTTTATTTAAGTGTTGTGCCTATATCTACCAGAGAATTGGTATATAGTTTTAAAAGTCTTTGTTTTGCTTTATCAAGTTTTTATATTAAGAAAAGTTGGCATGATAATATCGATTATGGAGCTTACTATAGTTTTTGTCAGGGATGAATGGGAATTGGCTTTGGGAATGTGGTAATTTCCCAGAATTCTGTACCTGAAAATCCCAACTAAATTAACACTTACTTGAAACAATTTTCTTTTATTATTTTCAGAAATTTTCTTGAGGCAAAACTGTCTCTTATTATGCTATGAGTTTCCTTAGTAAGACCAGACTCTTGCTTTCATATTTGATGCCTTATTAATGAGTAACCAGTATAAATTTTATTTCATTCACATTTCCCACCTTAAAATGTTCAGAGCTGTGAAAATGGTCCTGATAATAAAAAGGTCTAAATCATTAATTTTGTTCTCTGTTAATAAACATTTTTTTCTTCGGTACTTTTGGTGTCTGCCAAATGTCTCTTTTAAACCTTTGTGACTGTTTATCAGTATGCATTTTGGGCTCCAGAATGGAGAACCAAATTCTACCCTTAGGGACTGTATTTATACTGGCAAAGAGAAGTAGCTAGAGTGGCCGGGCGCAGTGGCTCACGCCTGTAATCCTAGCACTGTGGGAGGCCCAGGCGGGAGGATCTCTCAAGATCAGGAGTTCGAGACCAACCTGAGTAAGAGTGAGACCCCGTCTCTACTAAATATAGAAAGAAATTATTAGCTGGGCATGGTGGCGCATGCCTGTAGTCCCAGCTACTCGGGAGGCTGAGGCAGGAGAGGAGGATCGCTTGTTGCTGTGAGCTAGGCTGATGCCACGGCACTCTAGCCCAGGCAACAGAGCGAAACTCTGTCTCAAAAAAAAAAAAAAAAAAAAAGAAGTAGCTAGAGTAATTGAAAAGAAGTAGCTAGAGTAATTGGTTGGTATATTTGCACTGGGGAATTAAGACCTGAGCACTACTTTTCCCTTCAATAGAGGAGTTTTGCTCTTAATTGCATAAAAAACATATTTCATTGTCTCTAAGTGGAAAATCATTGTATAAAAATAATTTCCATTTAATAATTTTCATTCTAACTGAAACACACTTTAAAACTCATAAAAACTTAATCCTCACAAAATGGAATTTTGGTATAATTTAAAAAAGCAGTTTTCCTGTATTTTTTCCCACACATCTTCCCACAGATAGTTATGGTTTTTGTGACAGAAGAAATTGTAGATTTAATTTTCTGTGCAAATAAAATGTAGTTTATCAATTTTGGAGTATTTTACACTGATCTGATAAGACTTCCTGAATCATTGATTCCTATCTCAACATAATTGACTTTAGGAAATGCTAAGTGAATGTTATTAACCACTCAGTGTATTATATTTCACAGTGTCTTCAATTGTTTATATTTTATTTAAAATTATTGGAATAAAATTGCATTATGAGCTCACTCAAGACTTGGGGAAAATAAATGAATTTCTCATAAATACTATGAGTCAAATTTAAATCCATATTAATGCAAATATACTTTGCTGGCCTTGAGTGAAATGCAAGTTCATTGCCTTGCTATGTTCCTTGGGATTACAACCAAGCCAGCTGTAAGTTTTGATTATCTACTTAGAAGAAAGTGGCTTGGTACTTAATACTGGATTAATATACTCATCAAGATGAAATAAGAATGTTTATTCTCAATGAGGTAATATTGTTTTGTCTTAATTTAGTTGCTTGTGTTTTCTCAGCATAATGGGAAATGTTTTTGTAGACATAACGGGGAATAGGAATTACCTGATTCTAATTCATGTGGAGATGAGATCAGAGAATAGGACATAAGTTAGCAAAGATCAGTGAGTAACACCTAAATCAAAGAAGAGCAAGATAATGTGCAAGTTGAGGGGTAAGAGAGAGGCGAGGGTGGGCCTGGGAGACGAGGCTAATGGATCAGTACAACAGCGAGACAACCTGAAGCAAATACCCGAGTGCAACTACGACATCAGAAGAATGATAGAAAATCCTAGTATAAAAGAGAAAAATATAGTTTTAGGAATTTAGGAGACTGTCACCTAAGATGGGCTATATTGCTCTCTCCATTAATCTGTGTACGTGACTCATATATTTACAGGGTATGGAATGAGAAAAGACAAAAACAGCTTTTCCACTGTTAAGATTCACTGACACCAGTGGTGATTAGGTACACTGACAGATTCCCATTTTACTAACTACCTAACCTTTTGCTTTTCTGCCTGAGGGCTTTCTCTAGAGAGCTTGCTCACCTTGCACATCGGAAGGCCTAGAAGTGTTGAAAATTTTATACCTCAGGGAATACTGTCAAGTACAAATGGACCCTAATGATGGATAAATGCTATAGCTTACCTGCACCTTGAGGTTATAATTCTGACGTGAATTTTACACAGTTCTTTAAACATTTATCAATGGTACTGAACCCTGCTTCAGTGAGTAGACTGCTTATTAATGCCCTCTTTCATGGCTTTCCTCCTGTCCTGGTCTCAATTTCCCATTGCCTCACTTGTGCTTCCAAGGATCACCTCCCAAATAAACACACATCCTCGAGGAACCATATGCTTTAGTAGTAAACTAGGAACTGGCAAATAAAAGACATAGACTAAAGGTCAGAACTAATAAATTTTCTTATTAGTTCAACTATTTAATATAATTATTGCTCTGAAGTAGTGATTGATGTTGACCATTTTTACCTCTAGAAACATGGATTGTTTACTCATAGGAACTATAATTTGTTGTCATGCTTCTTATAGCTAGAGCTTTTATTACCTTAATTTATAAGGTGATTTTGCCACATATATTATCCAACAGTAAGTTTAACTCTCTTCCAGGCATTGTTCATATAAACTGTGTATATTGTAAAATCCATTCATTGTTTTAAAAATCCTCCAATAGATCTAATATTTTATATTGAATGGTGTTATTCAAATTTTTCTTTGCCAAGTTATATTATCTGATATAACTATAGTACCTTTTTAATCATAGATAATCTTTCTACACATGCTTTCAGAAAATTCTAAGGTTTTCTTGTAGGTGTATGAAAATTAAAGAAAAAAGTATAGGAACTAGTTAACAACAGTAGTCTTTTTGTGTATTACAAAGCTGCAAATTAATGAAATTTGAATCATTTTTATTTTACATACAGCTGACTCATTGGATTCTTGGGAAGAATCAAGATGTGTGAAATTGTGATGCTTTAAAAGTAATAATGAAATATTTTAAATCTTCTCATTTATTAATGAGCATACTGACTGATGTTTATGGACATTATTTTGTAACTCAGTTTTTCACAATTTTTCTTTGCAAGTTGCATCATTTGTCATAAGCCAAGTCATGATTTATTCTTAATATATTTTTTAAGAAGCATTAAGTAATTTGTTCTCTTGTGAAATTAACTTAAAATAAATAACTACAGTCCATAATCAAAGATGAGGTAAGAGTGCACATTTGGAAATTTTAAAAAGTATAGAAAAGATAAAATAAAGATTCCAAATGAGACAGTACAGAAACTGGAAATGGCCAGAATGATACAATATTTTGATCTTTCAAAATGATGATTTTTAGTCGCCAATGCCATTTTACAAAGAGGCATCATCATCATTAGGCAGCTATTTTTGCATATGGAAGATTAACTGAGAACATTATGCCTTCTTTTTTCTTCAAAACTTGCCTCTCAAAAGAATGATTTATGTGTTGAAAATGGTGGTGATACAAAGAGTGGCAAAGGAAAACACTGTGTTGCAAATGAAAGTTTGGGTTTTTAATCATAGCTTTTATGTCTCCCCTGCAAGCTAGACACATATTTTTCGTATTTTGTTATATTAAATGAGTTTGCATTTCTATTTTAAGAGACTAAAGTTGATAATATATAAATATGTTCTCAATAATCATGATAATTCATTATTTTAATCAAGAAATTTTGTGTACTAACATCATATAGGCATTTTTCAAAGCACTGGGGATACCATAAATAAAACCAAGCAAACAAAATTTCTGCATTTATGGAATGTATATTCTAGTTAAGAGAGACATACAATAAATGAATTTGTAATATTAGGTGGAGATGAGAGCTAAGGACTGAAATAAAGTAGAATAAAGATGATAGGCAGAGGGAATGCTGGGCAGAGAGGAGGTGGGGAGCTACTGCAAGACCTATAAGGTGACAAAGTAAGACTCCACTGATGCCATAAAAATATTCTCATTCATTATATTCTAGTAATTTAGTATCTATAACTTTTTATAGCTTTAATTATTTTACCTTTACTAATGAAATAAAGCTCATCTATTTCCCAAATAGCTATTACTCAACACCGTAAATTGAATAAGCTATCTTTTCTGTGTTTATATAAATTGCTACCTTCATCACATACTAAATTTTAAAGAACATAAAGACATGCTTCTGAATTTTTTTGTTTACTTTCACTGCTCTATTTTTGTGCCAAAAGTACCCTCTTTCAATAACTCTAATTTTATAACATAATTTTATTTCTGGTAGGATAATACCAACCAAATTTATAAATATTGAATACTATTTTTTTCAAATGAACATGAGAATCAGATTTTCAAATTCCATAAACTATCTTGTTAGGATTGGGATTACAACTGCACTATATTTACATGTTAATTGAAGGGAAAATATGTAACAATGATATGATGATATATCCCTCTTTTTTTGACCTCACACTTAGAATTCTTAGATATTTCTTTTTTACAAAATCATCTTATTATTATGGGGGATACAGAATTTCAGGTTACATACGTTTCCCATATACGGCCTGTCCCCCCAAGTCAAAGCTCCAGGCGTGTCCATTCTCAAGACAGTGAGCATTGCACCCATCATGTAGGTATATATCCCTCCCCTCCCCACCCCCGCCTTCCCAAGTCAGCACCTTCAAGCCATTCCCCAGACGGTGCGCAACGCACTCATCATGTAGGCATACATCCATCCCCTCCCCCCACCCCCAGCTCAGTCTGGTATCTGATTGGTATCATTCCCAAATGTGCATTTAGGTGATGATCAGGGAAACCAATTTTCTGGTGAGTACATGTGATGCTTGTTTTTCCATTCTTGGGATATTTCACTTAATATAATGGACTCCAACTCTCTCCAGGAGAACCATAGTTGTCGTATCTTCATTATTTCTTATAGCTGAGTAATATTCCATGGTATACATATACCACAGCTTACTAATCCAATCATGTATTGATGGGCATTTGGGTTGTTTCCACATCTTTGCTATTGTGAATTGTGCTGCTATAAACATGTGTCTTGTTATAGAATGACCTTTTTTCCTTTGGGTATATGCCCAATAATGGGATTGCTGGATCAAATGGCAGGTCTACTTGAATCTGTTTAAGATACCTCCATAATGCTTTCCACAGGGGTTGCACTAGTTTACAGTCCCACCAGCAGTGTATGAGTGTTCCTGTGTCTCCACATCCACGCCAACATGTGTTGTTTTGGGATTTTTTGATAAACGCCATTCTCACTGGGGTTAAGTGATATCTCATTGTGGTTTTGATTTGCATTTCCTTGATGATTAGGGATGTTGAGCATTTTTTCATTTGTTTGTTAGCCATTCTTATATCTTCTTTTGAGAAATTTCTATTCATGTCATTTGCCCACTTTTTGATAGGGTTGTTTGATTTTTTCTTGCTGATTTTCCTGAGTTCTAAATAGATTCTTGTTATCAGTCTTTTATCTGATGTGTAGTATGCAAAAATTTTTTCCCATTCTGTAGGTGGTCTGTTTATTCTCTTGACTGTTTCTTTGTCTGTCCAGAAGCTTTTTAATTTAATCATGTCCCATTCATTTATTTTTGTTGTTGCTGTGATTACCTTAGGGGTCTTCTTCATAAATTCTATGCCTAGGCCAATGTCTTTAAGAGTCTTTCCTACATTTTCTTCTAGAATTCTAATCGTTTCACACCTAAGGTTTAAGTCTGTTATCCACCGTGATTTGATTTTTGTGAGAGATGAAAGCTGTGGGTCCTGTTTCAGTCTTCTACATGTGGCTAACCAATTCTCTCAGCACCATTTATTGAATAGGGATTCTTGTCCCAGAGTATGTTCTTTCCTGCTTTGTCAAAAATTAGGTGTCTATATAAGGATGATTTTATATTTGGATTTTCTGTTGTGTTCCACTGGTCTGTGTCCCTGCACTTGTGCCAGTACCAGGCTGTTTTTAGAACCACAGCCTTGTAGTATAGTTTGAAGTCTGGCAAATTAATACTTCCCATTTTGTTTTTATTGCTTAAAATTGCTTTTGCTATACAGGGTCTTCTCTGATTCCATACAAAGTGTATAATTATTTTCTCTACATCTGTGAAGAATGATGTTGGTAGTTTAATAGGGATTGCATTGAATCTGTAAATCACTTTGGGTAGTATAGACATTTTAACAATGTTGATTCTTCCGATCCACGAGCATGGTATAGTTTTCCATCTATTTGCAAGTTCTGCTATTTCTTTTCTCAGTGTTTCATAGTTTTCCTTATAGAGATCCTTTACCTCTTTAGTTAGGTATATTCCTGCATTGTTGATTCTTATTTACGTGTTCATACGTGGAGCTGACAGCCTAGATTAACTGGTATCTGGAATTTATTTTCTCCTTCTCACCATAAATTCCTGGTACTTGGACATATTGTCCTAGCTCTCAGGAAGGGTTTGGTACCAATTCTGGGAGCACATGGTGTCAAGAACTTCCACTTCAAAGAGAAATATTTTCAGGTTTATGTTAGGGGCAAACTCCATAGTCAAAAACTGTTTATCTCCTTCCTCCTATCACCTGCAACCTACACAATTATTTGTAATTATTTTAGGCTCTGATATGCTTCTCTATAGCCCCAAAACCACACTTGGAGTATTAAGATAAATGTTTTCACATAGTTTACAACTTAATATCTAGTCTTTATTACAGATTATACTACATAGACCAAAAGCTCAATAGTTACAGGGAAATAGAGCGAGATACACACATCTGGCCCAATGCTCTAAATACAAACTTTTAATTGACTTCTGATGAGCACTCCAGAGTTTTTCTGCTATTTGTATTTGTTGACTTTGGTCAGGTAGTTTTTTTTGAGGCTTTTTAAGATCGGTTTCCTCTTTCCCACCTAGTCTGGTGTTAGTATCTTTCTTATGTATGTTCTTTTCAATATATAACAACACAACACAACTTGATGCACTCAGTAAATACTGTTTTGAAAGTGACAACCTGAACCTTAACCTATTTTTATTCCATTTTATTTTAAGATCTGCTTTTTCTAATATTTCAAGGCTTTACCCCACCTGACACTTATTTAACTCTCTGACTCCCCACTGGTGCTGAACATATTTTTCCCATTGATGTTTTTATATTTTACTATGTATTTAAGTATCCATAAATGACGTGCAGTATTTTCTTATGTTCTTAAATTTTACATATATTGTACCATACCAAACTTAAATTTTCTACTAAACAATATATTTTTGAAAATTTTCCTTGAGGATACATTTATAACTAGTTCATTTATTTAACTGTGTGATACTTTTTTTCTCTATTCTTCTATTGAACATTCAGATGTTTCCTATATTTTCCCAATATAATTAAGACTCTAATCACATCATTCACGTCTTTTTTGGTACATCTGCAAGAGTTTTTCTAAATCATCCATTGTCAAATTTTGGTCTGGAAATCCTGGGGGTACCCAAAATCTTTTAAGGGAATATGAAAGGGCAAAAATCATTTTTATAATAACACAAAAAAATCCTTTGCTTTTTTCACTTTCATTCTCTCATACTGTACATTTGGAAGATTTCCATAACTCAATGAACCAATATTTTCCAAATGCAAAATGGGTGATGTTATAAAATCATGCATGTGTATAAGACTTAGTCAAAGGGCAAGATAGATTATTTCCACATCTTTGCTGTTGTGAATAATGCTGCAATGAACATTGAAATGGAGACATCTTTTCAACATACTGATTTCAATTCCTTTGGATGTATACCCAGGATGGGATTGCTGGGTCAATGGGCAAAAAGTTTCAATTAGATAGGAGGAATAAGTTCTGGTGTTCTATTACAGAGAATGGTGACTATAGTTAATAATAATGTATTATATATTTCAAATTAGCTAAAAGAGAGGATTTTAAATGTTCTCACCACAAATAAATGATAAATATTTGAGGCAGTAGATATGCTATTAATAGACTGAATTGATCATTCCACAATGTATACATATATAGAAACATCATATTGTACCCCATAAATATATATACTTATTTAGCAATTAAAAAATTTTTAAAAGATAGAGTAATGGATTTTAAGGTAAAAGAGTCCAAAATGTTTATTGACATGGCTGCAGATTCCATGCAAGTAAACATTTTTAAAGTGCTATTTACTGAGTTTTGATATAGGATAAAGAATAATATTCATAATTATATGAAAAAGATATTAAAATATTCCTTCCTTTCACAAATATATATCTTCATGAGACCAGATTTTCTTCACATAGTTCAACCAAAACAACATATTGAATCAGAATGAATGTAGAAGCAGCTATGAGAAAACAACTGTCTTCTATTAAATCAGATAAAGAGATGTAAACAATGCCACTGTTCTCACTAATTTATTTCTATTTTGGAAAAGGTGTTTTTCATAAAATGTGTTGTTTTAACATGTAATGAATTTATTATGTTATTTTAAAATAGATTAATAAACATTTTAAAATTTATTTGTCTTAACTTCTATATGACAAACGTTGACATATATAATTCACAAAAATAAAATCTCTTTGAGGTCCTCAATACATTTTTAGAGTTTAAAGGTTTTCTGGGACCAAAAAAAGTTTGAGAATCACTGCTATAAAGGTCTACATTTAGCATGAAAAATGATGAGATGTAGGATATGCATCAACTTTAGCAGACACTGAAAAATTATTCTCCAATACTGTTATACAAATATAATACCATCAGTAGCTTAAAAAGATCCTTATTTTTCCATATATCTTGAGTAATATTCAGAATACTGAGAGGTCTTATCTTATTTTTCAGTATCATAAGTGTGAAATGGTATCTAATTGTTTTACTTTTTATTTCCCTATGAGGAAGCCCATAACTTTTTTTAAACCAGGTTTCAAAGTATGCTCTAGCCCAGTTATCTATATGATAGTCATTTATTGGTTATTTGACTTTTGAAAGAATAGAAGATTCCTTGTCCACCATTTTCATATACTGGAGCTCTGCAAAATATCTCCAAAAAATATGGCAATAACAAATTTTAGGTGAAAGCAGGGAGATGGTTTTGTGAACATGATTCACCCTGATTGGAATGTGTATAACCATGATTTCCTTAAATAGTCTAGGTAATACATGATTAGCTACATGTCCTTAGTGAAGTGATGCTTTGACTTGTCTGTGAGAACAAAATAGGTCAGACCACACTATTAGAGAAAGCAAGGTGGTCTAAATAAAAGTAGCTTAGGCTGTAGACATAAAAACTCTTCTCGTTTCATTCCTTAATTCTTGAACACAAATATTAAGAAGAACGAAATAATTATTTTACAATTTAAGAATGTGAAAATGAGTAGGATATATTTTACTAGGAGGAAAACAATTAAACTTTCAGAATAAAAATATAAATTGAGGTAAAATTAAAATGTTTAATGGGGAAGTCTACTAGGACTTGAAAGTAAAGAGAACCTACCACCAATGAAAAAATAAACTATTAACAGAAATTTTGAAAGATGTAAACATAAAATGAAAAATAAAAAGAAGATGAAATTGAGTACCACAAAAATTCATGAACAGAAAAAGAGTTAAGAAAGATTTGTGGAAATAACTGAAAGATAAAGTAAATGAATAAAATCACTGTTAAGGAAAATTTTCTAAAAAACAAAGTAAACAAAAAGTAAAAGTATAATATGGTTGATATTAAAATGTAAAAATCTTATTCACCTTTTAAAAATCAAAAATCTTAGTGTTAAAAAATATTCTTCAGGAATTGGGGGGTTGGGGGTGGGTAAACTCACAGCTAATGGACACAAGCATTGTAGGGGGGAAAGGGCACCCCTCAAATCATGGTTTGGGTGTGGCAAAGTCATAACATGTAACCAAAATATTTGTAGCCCCATAATATCCTGAAATAAACAAAAATGACAATTTTCATCATAATATGATGACTAGATAGATGACTAATTGATAAACAGATGGTAAATGATAGATGATAGACGTACATGCATATAAAATAAGTGTATGTGTATGCATAGCAAAACTTTAAGGATTAAGATAGACTAATGACCAACAAACATATGAAAAAATGCTCAACATCTCTAATCCTCAGGGAAATGCAAATGAAAACCACAATGAGATATCACTCAACTCCAGTGAGAATGGCCTTTATCAAAAAGGCCCTAAACAATAAATGTCAGTGTGGATGTGGAGAGATAGGAACACTCATACACTGCTGATGGGACTGCAAACTAGTACAACTTCTGTGGAAAGTAATATGGAGATACCTCAAAGAGTAAAAATAGAACTACCATTTGATCCAGAAAGCCCATTACTGGGTATCCACCCAAAGGAACAAAAGACATTCTATAAAAAAGACATCTGCACTAGAATGCTTATAGCAGCACAATTCACAATTGCAAAGATGTGGAAACAACCCAAGTGCCCATCAATATATGAGTGGATTAATAAAATGTGATATATTTATACCATGGAGTTCCATTCAGCCACAAAAACAATGGTGATCTAGCACCTCTTGTGTTATCCTGGATAGAATTGGAGCCCATTCTACTAAGTGAAGTATCCTAAGAATGGGAACTTGTGTACTCACTGTCAAATTGGTATTAACTGACTTAACTGACCAACACTTAAGTGCACATATAGCAGTAACATTCATCGAGTGTTGGGTGGGCAGGTGGAGGGGAGGAGGGGATGGGTGTTTATACACCTAATGGGTGCAATGCACACCGTCTGGGGGATGGACAGGCTTGAAGCTCTGACTCGGGTGGGGCAAAGGCAATATATGTAATTAAACATTTGTACCCCCGTTAATATGCTGAAATAAAAAAAAGAGAAAAATAAGGAAAAAAAGATGATTATTTTCATATTAAAATTATAAATTAAAGTCAAAAGAAATTTCTGGGTTGAGTCAATCTTCCTTCTGGGCAGTAGCTGAGAAAGTGGAATTTTCTACTTAAACCTTCAGCTAGTGGCCTTCTAACAAGTCCATCTTACCATCTAGGTCTTGAAGACTGATTGCACTCCTCTGTCTGTCCAGTCCCAGACACTATGATGTTCAGGTTAGAGATGAATGATTTCTCAGCATAAACCCAGATGGCTAAACTGAATTATACTTCTTAATGTAATTTGGAAATAGTAGAAACAGCATCACTATAAAGCCGAGGCTACTGGCAATGTAATAAATTTACTCTCTATTCTGTTCATCACACTTCTCCCCTCACTTGCTCCCCAAAACACATAGAAATTTTGGCAGAAATAAAGAAAGCTTAAATTCAAAGTCACTTCCAAAGCTTATAAAGCCACACATTTGTTATTTTCTCTATGACAGGAACTCAGCTTTTTGTATAGATCACATAGTACAGACTTTTGGGAGAGCATAGAGCTGCAAATCAGGACAAGAACTGTAACTGACCATTTTTATAATATGTTAGCTTAACTGGTGGCCTAATATAGTTCCATGTTAAGAAATGAATTTATTTTCTATTTATACAATAGTATAGTCTTTGAGGGATTTGATTACACACACATTATGGATGTGATATTCAAATTATTTAAAGATCTGAAAGCCATGAAAATTAGTCTAAACAACATCTGAAGTTGTATCATCAAAATATAGTTCAAAGTACAATTAAAAAATAATATATTGTTTTGCTACAAAAAATAAAAGAAAATAACAATGCATGAATTTATTAGCATTGAATAACCAATGAAAATTAAAATCATAGCCACTTAATGGCCAAAGTATAGATAGCACTCTATTTTTAGACTCTTTTAAATTTTAATTGACTAGAATTAAAATTAACAGAATTCTGTGATTAGGTCATAGACATCCCATTTCCATTCCAAAGCCAATTTTTTTCTTCTCTTTCTGTGGATCTTCAGTTGTGTTCTGCCCATGGAGAAGCACCCTGCAATGCAAAAGATGAGGATTTAACTGATTAAACCCTGTCAAAGATTGAGAGTCTCTGTATGTTCCAGTTATGTCAATATCCACTGGATCTAACAGCTAAAAATAGCATTAAGTCTCTTCTTGTCACTTTGGTTTTCCAATATTAACACAAACAGATTTTAAGAACCAATCATTTGTGTCACTGACTTACCATTGATTTTACATATATATATACATATATATATATAAAATACACATACTAACAACTGCATACACACAAACACACACATAATTTTTAAAATAAGCAATATCCTGGATAAAGGAAAGGAAGAGCCTCCAAAACTATTATTTTAAACCTCAAAAAATATTATTTAAAAGTGTGGTAGATAATATAAATGCACAGTGTTTTATTACACTTTTAAGTTAAAAAGTTAAATATTACAAGGATGTCAACTTCATATATTAATGAATTTGTATCCAAACTAATTGCAATAGGAATTAAGGGCTGCACCTGAGAGAATTTCAGAGTATTCTAAATCTGGAACTCTGTTTCAAGAAGATGAAATTAGCCCACTTATTTATTTCTCTTGCCTTAAAAAAAGTTGCCACTGAAATGCCCAAAGACATGAAAAAAGAAAAACAGAAATCCATGAAAGCAGTGAAATAAATTCAGGTTATTACTGAAACATTAAAGCACTGAGGAATTTCTGGAAGAGATGTATAAGAAGAGATCATATTGATGGAATAAAACAACTGCTGGGCATATACCACATGGCTCTATAAGCAGAGAGAGTCTTAATGAGAAATAAATAGAAACGTTTAAATGTCAAGCTCAGAAATACAGGAGCTTAGTTATTATAGTAGAGCCATGAGTGGTCAGTGAGAATAACCAAAGAAATTGTTAAATTTCAATATTTTCCAAAATGACTTTGCACAGTGCACGCTAAATATACTGGGAATTTTTTTTCTAATGTGGATATTAGGTCCAAGAAAAAGCCAGGACAAAAAGAAAATAGTGATGTATTAAAATTTGGGCTATCCCAACAAATAAAGAGAAGAACATATCTGGCACAGTGCAGCAGTGAAATTCCCAATGTCATCGTTATAACTGCTCCCATAATTCTCATTGGCACTAAAGGTTTTAACTACACACAGCCACCACTAAATTCCCAGTAGCAGATGTTGGAAGGATGGATGGGTAAAAGGGCATGATGTGCGTTGGGCATGGGGGCCAGGTTTAAAAGAACTTGATGGATCATCCAGCTCCCTAGCAACTAGAAGTGCTAATCTAAATGCTTAAGGACTAGGAATAAAGGCTCACAGTCAGTCAGTGCTCACTTGATACACACAGGGTGAAACTTGTTCAAGGATTTCCACAAACACCTTCACATTCCAGGGGCATGGGGCCTTAGTACATAAAAAATTAAAACTAGGCCGTGTGCGGTGGCTCACGCCTGTAATCCTAGCACTCTGGGAGGCCGAGGCGGGTGGATCGCTCGAGGTCAGGAGTTCGAGACCAGCCTGAGCAAGAGTGAGACCCCGTCTCTACTAAAAATAGAAAGAAATTATCTGGACAACTAAAATATGTATATATACAAAAAATTAGCCGGGCATGGTGGCGCATGCCTGTAGTCCCAGCTACTCGGGAGGCTGAGGCAGGAGGATGGCTTGAGCCCAGGAGTTGGAGGTTGCTGTGAGCTAGGCTGACGCCACGGCACTCACTCTAGCCCGGGCAACAGAGTGAGACTCTGTCTCAAAAAAAAAAAAAAAAAAAAAAAAATTAAAACTAAATATAAATGCATATGGAAATCACTCTACTTATTAATATGTATCAACACAAACCTGAGGATCCCTCTTGGAATGTGAAGATATTTATAGGAATCCCAGAGCAAGCTTCACCTTGTAGTTAGCAAGTTAATATATATCAACACAAACTTAATCAAAAATTATATTTTAAAAGCATGGACTTAAAAAAAATTAGTTATCTAGCCAATGAGATTCAAGAGGATGTGATGCCTATTAAACCATAATATTGCATCCGTAACAAGAGTAGGCTAAATACCAAGAAGCACAGTGGCTATACCATTTTGCATTCTGACCCACCAATGAATGAGAGTTCCTTTTGCTGCACATCCTTGCTGGCATTTGGTAATGTTAATGATTTGGATTTTGGCCATTTTAATAGGTGTACAGTGGTCCCTCATTGTTGTATTAATTTGCAATTCTCTAATGACCAGATGTTGGATATCTTTTCATATGCATATTTTTGATCTGTATATTTTCTTTGATGAGATGTCTGTTTAGATCATTTGCTTATTTTTTAATTGGCTTTTGTGTTTTATTGTTGAATTTTAAATGTTCTTTATATATTTTGGATAGCAGTCTTTTATCAGATATATGTTTTGCAAATACTTTCTCCCACTCTGTGTCATGTCATTTCATTCTCATTCACAGAACAGAAGTTTTTGATGGAGCCAAATAAATTGAATTTATGTCCACACAAACACTTATTAATACATACAAATGTTTATAACAGCTTTATGCATGATTGACAAAAGTTGGAAGCAACCAAGATATCCTTTAATAGATAAACAAACTGTGCTACTTCATATGAGGGAATATTATTTTTTTTTTTTTTTTTTTTTTTTTTTTTTTTTTTTTTGAGACAGAGTGTCACTTTGTTGCCCTGGCTAGAGTGAGTGCCGTGGCGTCAGCCTAGCTCACAGCAACCTCAAACTCCTGGGCTTAAGCGATCCTCCTGCCTCAGCCTCCCGAGTAGCTGGGACTACAGGCATGCGCCACCATGCCCGGCTAATTTTTTCTATATATATTTTAGTTGTCCATATAATTTCTTTCTATTTTTAGTAGAGACGGGGTCTCGCTCTTGCTCAGGCTGGTCTCGAACTCCTGACCTTGAGCGATCCACCCGCCTCGGCCTCCCAGAGTGCTAGGATTACAGGCGTGAGCCACCGCGCCCGGCCGAGGGAATATTATTTAGGAATAAAAAAGAAATAAGCTATCAAGCCACAAAAAGATACGGAGGAACATTGGATGCATAATGCTAAGTGACAGAAGCCAATATGAAAGGGAACATACTGTATGTCCATCTATATGACACTTTGGAAGGGACAAAACTATGGATAAATTTAAAAGATTAGTAGTTTCTAGGGTCTTGGAGTCAGGATCAAGGGAAGAAAAGGGGGACAAATGTGAAACACAAGGGATTTTTAGGGCAGTAAAACTATTCTTGGGCCTATCATTATGGCATGAGAGCTCATTTAAGTCTGACAGAGAGGAAAAGAAATATGAATAATTCTGTGAGCATTGGAAGGGAAGAAATGCTGCATAAAGGAGGCTGGACAATATGTGCAGAAACACTTCATTTCCAGTGTTTCAAATAATCTGTTTTACTTTATTAGTTTTTTTGTCTTCCTGGTATCTCTGTATTTGTGTGCTCTCTCTCTCTTTCTCTTTCTATATCTCCCCTCCCCTTATCCCTTTCCCTCTCTTCTCTCTCTCTCCTCTTATCACCTTACCATTTTCCACCTTCAGCCCTTTTTTTCTGTATTTCCCTTCTTCGCAAACATCTGAAGTATGAAAGTTATATAATGAAGGACGTGTAAACAAAAATTATAAAATCATAATTCTTGATGGAATTTTTAGTTTATTAAATAAACAGTAACCTGAAGCATTTTACACAGATAATACATACTTGATTCTTTCTTCAAACCTATAAAATGGAATGTAAGAGGATAATGCATATCCTGTACTGTCCTTACCTTGCTTTTCTTTAGCTTGGAGCTTCTGAGTCTATGACTGCCAAGGCACACAACAATCATGTTGGGAAAAGTTAGTATGTTTGCTTTCTATTGGTTCCTATCAAATCATGATAAGCTTAGTGGCCTTAAAGAACTTCCATTTATTAGCTCACAGTTGTGTAGGGGAGGAGGTCAGGCACAGTGCAGCTGATTTCTCTGCTCAAGATCTCACAGGCTGAAAACAGTATCAACCAGGCTGCATTCTTATCTGGAGGTTCAGAGAAAGGATTTGCTGACATAGGCATTCAGGTTGCTGGCAGAATTTGTCACCTTGCAGTTTTAGAACTGAGATCCCTGTTGTTTTTCCAGCTGTGGACCTGGGAGAGCTGTAGGCTTATGGAAGCTATTCTCAGGTCTTTGCCAGTTGGCCCTTTCCATCTCAGCAGCAGACAATATCCTTTGTATCAAATCCATCTCCTGCATTGAATCTTCCAACCTTCCCGTCTGAGACCACTGAGAGAAAAACTGTCTTCTTGCAAAAGGCTCGTGTGATTAGGTTAGGCGTATCCAGATAACCTCAATATCTTGAGGTTAGCAGGGTGTAACCTAACCACAGGAGTAAAATCCATCACATTTACAGCCCTAAGGATCAAGCAGGGTTGTGTACACCAGGGGTGGGAAATCTTGAGGGCCATCATAGAATTCTGCCTATCACAACAGTTAGAGGGAAAATGACAGTTTATAAAAATTACCAACAAATAAAATCTAAAACCCTGTCTTGTTTTCAAAAATATATCTTCCAAAACAAATCACCTTTTAAAACGTGAAGTGGTTTTTATAGTAGAAATAGTCTGTCATTTTTGTGATAATTTTTTATCAGTTTTTCATTTCATAAGCTGGTATATACAATTTTTAAAAAAATAATTAGAAGAAATTCAACATTAAGTCTAAAATCCAAGAGTCCATAACGTCTAAGTTTAATGCTTCATTTTTGCCAAATTTACCCATAGCTTAACTTTTGGTATTCTCTGCCATGAAAACAAAGCTATATATTGTTAACACAGACCCCCATTTAAAAAGGCGGTGGGGGGGGGGCGGGTTCTGCTTGAATGAGCATAGTACAGAATGGCATTTTACTTAGGAAAATGTATATAGATGTCAATTCTAAAATGATCCAAACTGTCCACATACATTACATTAACATCAATAGCTAAAAAGATAATACTTCTCTCACCCTATTTTTTTTCTCTTATGAACATTATGTAACATACTTTAACAGGCTCACTTCTTGCCTTCAAACTATTACTCTCACACTTCCCACTCCCAACTCTGAGTCATATTTTTGTACTAATCTTTTTAACTGTGAAGTAATTTATTTGAGCTGACATTCAGGTACTTTATATAAAGTCATGTATATAGTTTTAAATTAAAGAAAAGAATCTACTGAAGATAGTACTCTCATTCTAGACTTTGAAACTTTACATAACTGGCTCACTGGATTTCCCTTTTATATGCACAGTTGACCCTTGGACATGTCAGAAATCAGGGGTGCTGACACCCCGTGCACAATCAAAAATCCACATATAACTTTTAACCTCCCCAAAACTTAACTACTAATAGCCTATTGTTGACCAGAAGCCTTACCAACAACAAAGAGCCAATTAACACGTATTGTGTATTTTATTTGTATTATATACTGTACTCTCACAATAAAGTAAGCTACAGAAAGAAAATGTTATTAAGAAAATCATAAGGAAAATACCTTTTCAGTACTGTACTGTATTTATCAATACTGTAAGTTTATGTCATCTGCTTATAAGATGAATTGTCCGTCTGAAACGTTGGATACCCACAGCTGCAGACCTCAGCCTACAGTACATGTCAAGTAATTCAGCTTTTTCTTGTAACATCATGACTTTTCTCTGCTTCTTGGGAGCACTTCAAGCATGACTAGTGGCACTTCGTATGGGTCCCATGGTGTTATTCAAGGTTTACGGTATTCTACTAAACATGATGAAAAATATGCACAAACCACAAGAAATCACTTTTTACTGTTATTCTTGATTTACTGGAGAGATGGACTGCTCTTGTGAGGATGATTAATGTCACAAGGTGTTTAAGCAGATACTTGCAACACATAAGCTCAACTCAATAGTAACTGGAGGTGGCTACAAAATTATTACAGTAGTGCAGTATATAGTATAGTTAATTTTATGCAGTTATGATTTAATGCTGCATCTTTATGTTTGTATACATTTCTCCCAACAGCAAATGGCATCATGTATGGTTTGTAAGTTTTGATAAATTTTAACTTTTTATAATAGATATGGGTATATTTTATGGTAGTAAATGATAAAGTATACTAATATCTATATCTATTTTATTCATTCCTGACAAGCCTAACTTCTTAAATTTTTTCTGATAGTTCTAGGGTATGCGGTTTGTCTGCAAGTATTTTCAAATTGTCACAAATCTCCAAAAATTTTTCCAAAATATGCGTTGAAAAAAATACACTAAGTGGACCCAGGCCATTCAAACCCGTGTTGTTCAAGAGTCAACTGTATTCTCAGCTCTAATAATATATTCCCTCTGACAATGTATACCCGTTGGATTCTAAAATAACCCTAGAATTTTATATTTTTGGTGGCTATTACCAAACAGCAATTCTAATTCTTGACTTGGCAAAGAGTCCTAGTTCCCATTGCAATGGTCCAGAGCTTTTCTCTCTCTTTCTCACTCAGTAAAGCAAGTGGAATCAATCCGGGGTAAGTGACATCCCAAAGTGTCTCCCTCGAGTTGGATTAGGAATATGTCCACTGATACCTTTCATCCGAAGTCACCAGCAATGGTCAAATGTCATCATACTGTACAGTAGCAAACACGTTCCAATTTGGAAGAGTTTTGGAGGAGTACATAAAATTGTTTCTTAATATCTGGTCCTGCTAATACTTTATACAACTCTGAAATGTAAAAAGATAAAAAAAAATTCTCTCTTTGTGAAGATGGATTAAATCATTAGAACTCTTCGGAAGCAAACGAGGTTAGGCTGCAGACACTCCTTAGCTGAGTGTGAGTAGACTGAGATGAAAAGATTGGCATTTTCATCACGATAGTAGTTACAGAGCACTGAGGGGCATGTTTCTGTTTACATAAATATTGGTTTACTTATTCTAGAAGTTTCTGCACTGGTAACACAAGAGTGAGTGAAAAATCCAAGAAACTCATGACTGTAAAGTAGGAAGAGTCTTTAAAGTATCACTTAACAGGGAAGACAAATAAAAGTTTCTAGAGCTTGTGAAACTTAATAAAAAAAACTTATTAATACTTAAAATACTCTTTTCTTTGTAAAGAAAAACACAGTTTAAAGCAGAAGATTCAAGCTTTTTTTATATTAAGAAATGAAGGAATGTCATGCTAAGTGTTGTTCCACAGGAGAAGATATGGCAAATAAGGGTAATATTTGCCCTACAAAATGCCTAGCAATACTGATGTTTTGAAAATACTGCTTTTTAATTAGAAATGGAGTAATAAATATGTATTAGTGGTCTGGTTACAACACCAAACAGCAAGTTAACTGTTGCTGCTTTTCACTGTGTAAGCCCAGTAATTTTTTAAATATTTACTTCATTTTTAACCATAAAATTTATTCTAGAAGAAAATCTCTCATCATTGTCAGCATCAGTATTTTAAAAACATCTATGAATGCTTCTTTTGGTGCATTATACCAACACCTGTTCTGAAAATCACAGATATGCCCTCTAGGTGCTCACAAGTGTAATAGAAAGCTATGCTTACAGGAATTGATATTTTAAAAAGGAAACTATTAAACCAAATATTCACTTCATATTTTAAGGAATAAATGCATTTGGTGTTGTAGAATATAAAGAGTATATCAAAAGCAAGAGTCTGAGTCTGGGCACGGTGGCTCATGCCTGTAATCCTAGCACTCTGGGAGGCCTAGGCGGGTGGATGACTCAAGGTCAGGAGTTCGAGATCAGCCTGAGCAAGAGCAAGACCCCGTCTCTGCTAAAAAATAGAAAGAAATTATCTGGCCAACTAAAATATATATAGAATAAAATTAGCCGGGCATGGTGGCGCATCCCTGTAGTCCCAGCTACTCGGGAGGCTGAGGCAGGAGGATCGCTTAAGCCCAGGAGTTTGAGGTTGCTGTGAGCTAGGCTGACGCTAAGGCACTCACTCTAGCCCGGGCAATAAAGCCAGACTCTGTCTCAAAAAAAAAAAAAAAAAAAAAAATGCAAGAGTCTGGAGTGAAAAGCCAGAAAGTCAGTGGTAAACACAGGTAATCCCTACTCTCCTGAAGCTTTTGATCTAATGGCTTGTGAAAATGAAGTGCCTCAGGTTTGCTCTAAGGAGAGCTGCACAGGAGAGTGGAAGCTTTCTGATGGATGAAAGGGCAGGCATGAATCCTGTAAAATGGGGACTGACTTATAGGAATTCGTTCAAAAATGCAACCTAAAATAAGTAGAGAGGTAGAAAGAGACAGTGAGTGAATGAAGAGGGTGTACAAGATATTTGCTTTTGAGAAGTTATTTAAAATAACTTTAAAATAGTTTAAAGTGGGCCGGGCGCGGTGGCTCACGCCTGTAATCCTAGCACTCTGGGAGGCCGAGGTGGGTGGATCGCTCGAGGTCAGGAGTTCGAGACCAGCCTGAGCAAGAGCGAGACCCCGTCTCTACTAAAAATAGAAAGACATTATATGGACAACTAAAAATCTATATAGAAAAAATTAGCCGGGCATGGTGGCGCATGCCTGTAGTCCCAGCTACTCGAGAGGCTGAGGCAGTAGGATCGCTTAAGCCCAGGAGTTTGAGGTTGCTGTGAGCTAGGCTGACGCCACGGCACTCACTCTAGCCTGGGCAACAGAGTGAGACTCTGTCTCAAAAAAAAAAAAAAATAGTTTAAAGTGATGGAGAAAATACACAGCAGATAAAGCAGGACTTCTAAAATATTACAAAATGAGACAGAAGACTTATTCTCCTGATTCTCTACAGAGCCAGATTCTACCAATGTATGGTGTGATTCTCTGCAACAGGCCGTTGATCGGCCATTCTTGGACCTGCTTACATTCACATGACATTCACATACCATACCAATATTTGGATAAATTTTCTTTATTTATTTAACCATATTATAAGATCATCAGCTCTGTCTTGTGTGTTTTTGGAAATGCACAGAACCTATCTCAGTGAAATATACAGAAAAAGATTTCAAGTTATGTTTTTTGGATTCAATAATTTGATTGTTCAACATTTTTATCCAAAATAACAAAATGAACATTTTATTTTTCCTAGATTTTGTCATAATGGATTCAACTTTCATATTATATACATTAATTTTGCACCTTTGGGATTTCCAAAAACATTTTCTAAAAAAGGGAGGAGGCATTTATTAAATCAAGCAAATGATATAATAGAATGATGATGCATTTTATAAAGTTTTAAAGGGTTTTTTCTATCAAATAGATAACATATAATCTGGTACTTCTAGTTTAAGGACTCCAAAAAGAGATACCATAAAGCTTAGTTTATATAAACCTCATTCTGTGACTCCATCTATGTCTGAATTCTTTCTTGGAGAAGTAGCACAGAGAGAAACTTCCTTGGTATTGATCACCATGGACGACCTCACAGGTCAAGAAAGGGGCGGGTGAAAACAGAAGCATATTTGGCTGGAGGATCCATGTGAAGAATATGTCTGCCTCTTGAGTGATCAAGAAATATGACAAGCAGAGAAAATGATAGTCAAGAATTCACACAGGCTGAGCATCGGTCATGCTGACCTAAAGAGAGTCGTGAGATGAAGTGCATTGTGTTTCCCTCTATGTCTTAAACGGATTATCCTTATGTCACTGTGACCCAACAGTTTCCCTGGATATAGCCAGTGTCCATGTAGGGAGGGCTGAAAGGACAAGTGAATCTGCATTTGTGCTCTTGGTCACAAAAAAATGCGACCTCAATTTAAAAGGCAAGTGCACGTTTTTAAAACGTGCTGTAACACAGAGAACCCTATCTTCCTAACCAAATGATCTTTATAGTCACTGCCAGCTCTAATGAATAATGCCTTTTCTATCAAGTGGTTAAAATATCTTATTTTATCTCTCTGTCCTCAGTTCTGAACTCTTCCACTTTCCCTGAATAGGAATCTATTTGTTCCTCTCCATCCTACTGATGTTCTTTGCTTTAGTTCAGTCCTCATCATCCTTATTACACTAGTTTTTTTTGAAAATCTGGTTTCTCTCACTCCGTTCTCACCCCAGTCCTATACACCAATGTTACCAGTCTCTTCCACCAGGGTCACCTTCTCTTACACACATCTGATTGTGTCTACTCATAATTAATGACTTCTAATGACTCTGTCTTGCCAATTGGATAAAGTCAATTATTTCTTAGCAAACTATATAAAGCCCTTCCACAGAACAATCCTACATTCCCTCTCCAAAGTCATCTTTACACACCTTTCCACTATCACAATCCCAAACTGGAACTTTATATACATGTCATGGCACATGGTGTTCCCAATACACCTGGACCTTTGTTACCTGTCTTGTTGACTGTGTATTGTTGCTTAGCCTTGCCTCCCCCACCCTGTCCTCTAATTTTCCCCCTTTGAAGCCCTCCCTGACTGCCCTATATGGAATTAGCTGCACATTCTTTTTCTGCACTCATAATATTAATATTTTGTATGTAGAAATATTGTTTTATAGTAATTTAACTGCTTTAATAGTTATCTATTTATTGCTCTTTCAAATCTTTATCAGATAGTGATCTCCATAAAAACTGGGCTATCTTAGTCATCTTTGAATTCTTTTTCTCCAAAATAATAGGTGATCAAATGCCACTGAATTGAATTAAATTAAGTTTCAAATGTGTCTAATTTAATTAATTTCTCAAATACTTTATCTGTATCAAAGGTTTCTCTCATCACAAGAATTTTATATTATTTTAAAGCCAGGCTCTGGTCAAATGCCAATCTATTGAAAACTTCATTAAGAGCCTTTGTTACCTCACAATTTTTCTGCAACTGAGTTTTATGACAGCCTCAGGAAAGCAGATCTGATCCATTAAAGTACTCTGCAACTCAGGAAGGAAAGTTTGGTCTCACTTATAGTACCAAATATCAAAAAGATTCTAAATTTCAAATGGGGAGGGTTTTGCCTCTAGATTTTCAATATAGTCCAGGGCTTTGCCACTCAAAGTGTATATGCAAATCAGCAAAATTGGTGTCATCTAGGAGTTTATTAGAAGTACAGAATCTCAGACCCCACCTCAGAGTTTCCAAATCAAAAATCTTAATTTTTACAAGATTTCCAAGTAATTCAGATACATATTAAAATTTGAAAAGCACTGCGCTGGGAGAGACCAAAAGGTACCTGCTTCACTATATCCCTGTGCTCCTTGGAGATAATGCAAATTAAACAAAAATCCTAAGGTGTCCCCAAAATGACCAAGCCTCCTAAAGGTCCCATTACCCAGGACTGAACTATCATGGTTGCCCAAACCAGGAACAATATGCACAGACATGCCCTTAGAGCCATCTACTTCCGCTAAAGATGGCCATTTGTGAGAGGAGGGAGAAGCAAGGGCACCCTTGCCCAAGGAAAGAAGGGAAAGGGCACAGCTTTTGCTAGGACACAGTGTGAGGCAACTTCAGGGGACTCATCATTCACATAATGGTTCTTGGAGTAGTTCCCAAGGGTTATAATCTATATATAATAGATGATCGTCCCTGGAGTAGCTCGACAGCACATCTCTTGTTGAAGTCAAAGAGATCTACCTTTAATGCCCCTGATTCTTGAGCACATGACTTACAATTTTTTCTCCTTCAGTTTTCTGACTTGCAAAGGTAAATTAATACAGGCTTAGCTAATTTATTGGGCCAAAAAATGAAGGTCAACAAATGTCATTGAATACTCACTATATGCCAGGCATTGGAATACATAAAGATGAATTGCTACATCAAGAATTTTATTGGCCGGGCGCGGTGGCTCACGCCTGTAATCCTAGCACTCTGGGAGGCCGAGGTGGGCGGATCGTTTGAGCTCAGGAGTTCGAGACCAGCCTGAGCAAGAGCGAGACCCCATCTCTACTAAAAATAGAAAGAAATTATATGGACAGCTAAAAATATATATAGAAAAAAATTAGCCGGGCATGGTGGTGCATGCCTGTAGTCCCAGCTACTCGGGAGGCTGAGACAGGAGGATTGCTTGAGCCCAGGAGTTTGAGGTTGCTGTGAGCTAGGCTGACGCCACGGCACTCACTCTAGCCTGGGCAACAGAGTGAGACTCTGTCTCAAAAAAAAAAAAAAAAAAAAAAAAGAATTTTATTATCAGCATGAAATGAAATAATCTGTCTAAATTTCAAGGTTTGTTTTGTCAACTGTTGTTCACACATAAAATATTACATTAAAAAAAAGGTTTTCATGTTCAAAGAAATTTGGAAGGCCGGGCACAGTGGCTCATGCCTGTAATCCTAGCACCCTGTGAGGCCGAGGTGGGAGGATCGCTCGAGGTCAGGAGTTTGAGACCAGCCTGAGCAAGAGCAAGACCCCGTCTCTACTAAAAAAAAAAAATAGAAAGAAATTAGCTGGACAACTAAAAATATATATATATAAAAATTAGCCGGGCATGGTGGCACATGCCTGTAGTCCCAGCTACTCGGGAGGCTGAGGCAGGAGGATTGCTTGAGCCCAGGAGTTTGAGGTTGCTGTGAGCTAGACTGACGCCATGGCACTCTAACCCGGGCAACAGAGTGAGACTCTGTCTCAAAAAAAAAAGAAAGAAAGAAAGAAAGAAATTTAGAAATCACTGACCATAGAAGGTTTGTGTGGCAGGTGTAGGTGTTTATAAACATTTATTAATATCCTAAAGTAATATTCCGAGAGACACCCTTCAGGATATGCTTGCCTAGTTCATGCATTGTAGGCTAGTCCTGTTCCTTTTTCCCTTTCACCAGATAACCTATTTGCTTCATTTTATGTACTTCATTTAGCTCAGACATTGGAATTTTATTTGAACATGTCTTTCGCATCCTTGACCCAGAAACCAAACATGGCTAAGAAACCACTGAAAAAGATAGCCTCAGGAAAGTTTAAAGTTTGACGTATTTACTTGCCCAAGATCACCAAGGCTCTGTGTTTTTATAAACTTGACTATCTGGTCTCTAATTTTCTAGCTCCATAGTCCGTTTCTCAAAGTCAGTCTGAATTCTCTTGTTTTGACGTCCATTTTATCTTACCAATTTCTGCTGCCTCAGTTCAGAAATCTGGATGATTCCTTCATTTTATAGTAACTATGTCTCTGGGATCATCTTTCCTCTGTCCTAGCAAAAAAGTCATTGATAAGTGTAGTCTCCTACTCAACACCCTTCTTATGGGAAAAGGGAAATAGTAATATAATAAAGTCATTAATATTTAAAATGTACATTTGATATTTTTACATAATTAAAATAGCCCTGCACAAGGTTAAAGTGTAAGAACTTCTCATATTACATACACCATTTCAGCCCTCATGGAACTGAACAAGCCTGGAGGTAGAATTTTGAGCTGCAGATAGTCAAATATCCTAGAGGCTTATTTAACAATAATACAATATTTTTCCACTTCCTTCTTTATTAAAAAATGTTTTCTTTGTTTAGAAGGGTAACAAAATGTTTTTAACCCTAGGTCTTGCTTTTATATATTCATTTGCATTACAAATTCAAGACACAGAAAAATAGGCTTATTTTAAAGGTTGTGTTCAATATTGGCACATAATGATTTCATTAACAGTCTTTAAATAAATGAATATAAGCAAAAATTAAGATTTTAGTCAGTTTTACAGTAAAATCCCACATAGACTGGATATCTTTCCACTGGATTAAAGTAGAAGGACACAAATCGATTTCAATTAATAATTAAATGGGTGGATAATAGCAAAGCATTTGTGCACAGATTAGGACATAGCTGTTGCAGTTTTCAAAATTGCTTTTGATAAACCTCTAAAAGACAGAGACAATTGAGGATGGGAAAGGGTCTGAACTCATCTTCTCACCCTTCATGGGGACAGCTACTCAAAAGTGAGTAGCACTCCTTGACATTGTATCATGACCAAAGTATTAGAAAGCAAATGACGTTATCAGTTCCCCTTCTATCACCACCGCCTTTTTTCCCAAAAGTTTTTCTACCAGAATCTGAGGAAAAAAGCTTGTATGTGAATTAAGGGTTGATTATTACCAGGAGGCAATAAAATGACCTGGCTAAAAATAATCCGTATTCTTTTGGTCAGTGACATCGTTGGTATGACATGCTCTGTATACGTTTCCTACAAACTAAATTTTAATAAATCAAATTTTTCACTTCTTTCCCTGAAGCAATAGAGTGTATAATTTTAAAACTCAATTTCTCAATTTAAGATATTATATTTCATAGCCCACAAGATTTACAGCTTTTTTGAGCCATGTAACACCAGAATGAACTAGTGCCAAATATTCTTCAACTGTGTCCTTTTTGCTAGTCTTTCTTTGTTTTTTGATCTTTTTCCTAATCTCTATTCTGTCTGATAGAGTTGAGGAAAATATCAAGGATAATATTATATTTGAAGTTATGAAGGATAAATGAGAATTTGCATACAGGAATAATTCATTCAATATCAACTCTCCAAAATGCCACAAAATAAACTCTGTACTCCTTAGCCTGACATTCAAGAGCTTTGACAATCTTGCCTACTCACCTTCCCTTCTTATACCCTGCTAAATGAAGTCTCTAATCTAAGCACGCTGGCCTACTCATTGTTCCTAGACATACCTTTTGTGTTTCTGACCTTTTGTCCTTTGTGCATGCCATGTACCCTGCATGAAAGCTTTCTCCACGCTGTCTTATGCCTCCATCCGATGCATCTTTTAAAGTATACTTAAATCTCATTCCCCTGCGAGATCTTCCTTTATTTCCTCCAGTATGCTCTATTATCAATGTCTTTCATTGGACGTGTTAAAAACCCTATCCTATACTGTTATTTATCCTTTTATGTTTAAGTTCTGTGGTCTTTCAGAGAATAGGATCTATGTCAGAGTTTGGAAAACTTTTTCTGTAAACAGCTACATAGTAAATAAGTAAATATTTAAAACTTTGTGGGCTAAGAGTCAAAATCTAGGATATTACATACATAGTCACAAAACAAGAGAAAAAACAATTTTCACAATTTTTATGAAATGTAAATATAACAATGACTGAGTAAAATTTTTAAAATTCAAATCTACTTTGACACAGGAAGTGTATAAAGCAATGTGACATTACTTGTAATTCAAAAATGTCAGTTGTCAAAATGACTTTACTGTAGTGTGAGTTTCACATATAAGCACTATTTTATCTTGTAATTTTAAGTTAAATTCATTAAGAAACATTATCAAGTCTACAGTAAAAACTAATTTCCAAAGACATTTAGCATTTGATAACAGTATTTAAAGGTGGTTCTTTTCCCTTAGGAAAATTTTAATTCATCCCTGAGCTAAAAACACCACATAAAAAAGGAAAAAGAAAACCATTGTAAATCATCAACCTACTGTGTGATGAGCCCACTTAGGATATTCAATCCACAACAGCAAATAAAGTTCATCATTGACACTATTGGTTCAGTAACACATGACATTCAAATGTTTTTCATAAAATAACTGCTAATAAATAAAATGCATCATCTTTTAAAATCTCATCAGATTTCATTTCAGTTTGTACTGAACTTGAGTTTTATAAACTTTGAAAATATTCTCATAGTCTACTCATAGAGCTAATGCTTCAGTCACTTCAAACTCAGCACTGAGTCCTTGACAAAGCAATAATTGAGCAGTATTGGTAACATTAGGCAATTCATCAGGAACCAGGGAAAATCACTCATATATTTTATTCTGTTCTCCATTGATGTTCCTCTCAAAGTTCTCAACAATTCAAACAACTATTTTTGCCTATAGGCTAATAGCTTTAAACAAGTTTATTTTTTTATTATTAATAATTTTATTATTATTAATTTTTTTATTTCAGAATATTATGGGGGTACAAACGTTTAGGTTACATATATTGCCTTTCCACTGCCCGAGTCAGAGCTACAAGCATGCCCATCCTCCAGACAGTGTGCACCACACCCATTAGGTGTGAATATACCCATTTCCTCTCCCCCTGCACCTGTCCGACACCCAGTGAATCTTACTTCCATATATCCACATAAGTGTTTTAGTACCAATTTGATGGTGAGTATATGTGGTGCTTGTTTTTCCATTCCTGGGATACTTCACTTAGTAGAATGGACTCTGGCTCCATCCAGGATAATACAAGACTTGCTATTTCACCATTGTTGTTTTGTGGCTGAGTAGTACTCCATGGTATACATATATCACATTTTATTAAAATTAATCCACTCATGTATTAATGGGCACTTGGGTGGTTTCCACATCTTTGCAATTGTGAATTGTGCTACTATAAACATTCTAGTGCACATGTCTTTATTAGAGTATGTCTTTTTTCCTTTGGGTAGATGGCCAGTAGTGGGATTGCTGGATCAAATGGTAATTATACTTTTAGTTCTTTGAGATAGCTCCATATTACTTTCCACAGAGGTTGTACTAGTTTTCAGTCCCACATGAGTGTTCCTATCTCTCTGCATCCAGGCCAACATTTGTTGTTTTGGGACTTTTTGATAAAAGCCGTTCTCACTGGAGTTAAGTGATATGTCATTGTGGCTTTGATTTGCATTTCCCTGATGATTAGAGATGTTGAGCATTTTTTCTTATGTTTGTTGGCCATTAGTCTGCCTTCTTTTGAAAGTTTCTGTTCTTGTCCTTTGCACACTTCTTAATGGCGTTGCTTGATTTTTTTTCTTGTTGATTTTCCTGAGTTTTATATAGATTCTAGCTATTAGTCCTTTGTCGGATGTATAGCATGGAAATATTTTCTCCCATTCTGTAGGTTGTCAATTTGCTCTAGTGATAGTTTCTTTGGCTGTGCAGAAGCTCTTTAATTTGATCAAGTCTCATTTATTTATTTTTGTTGTTGCTGTGATTGCCTTTGGGGTCTTCATAAATTCTTTGCCTAGGCTGATGTCTATAAGAGTTTTTCCAACATTTTCTTCTAGGATTCTTATAGTTTCATGCCTTTAGGTTTAAGTCCGTTACCCATTCTGAGTTAATTTTTGTGAGAGGTGAGAGGTTCAGATCCTGTTTCAGTCTTCTGCATGTGGCTATCCAATTTTCCCAGCACCATTTATTGAATAGGGATACTTTTCCATAGTGTATGTTTGTGTCTGCTTTGTCAAAAATCAGATAGCTATATGAGGATGGTTTTATGTCTGGGTTCTCAGTCCTGTTCCATGGTCTATGTCTCTATCCTTGTGCCAGCACCATGATGTTTTGGTTATTATAGCCTTGTAATATACCTTGAAGTCTTGTAAATTTATGCCTCCCAATTTGTTCTTTTTGTTTAAGGATGCTTTGGCTGTACAGGATCTTCTCTGGTTCCATATGAAGCATAGAATTATTTTTTCTAGATATGTGAAAAATGATGTTGGTATTCTAATAGGGACTTATTTTTTATGGACAAATTTCTTCAGCTCCTGCAATCAAACATGACTTAATTAATTCATGATTGGTAAATGACTTTCCTCAATTGATTAACAAAGGAGATATTTGAAAAGTTAGGTTGGGGCCTGATTTTCATTTGTTCTTTCTTGGGAAAAAATCTGATAAAATATTCCATTTTAGATTTCTTCATTTCTTGACCAGTGTTCTCCTATGATTTGGGAATATTAAGATGGTTGCTTAGTCTGGTAATGTTCTTTTAACCTAGCTATAGTGTTATTGCTTAAAAACACAATGATTTGCCATCTAATTTGATAACAAACTAATCCATATTCCACTTTGCCTCTAAAAAATAACATTCAAAGTTGACTTTCTCTTCTTTTTTTGTTTTTACATAATGGATGTGCACTATAAATAAACAAATAAATAAATAAATAAAACAAAATGTGAACTACAGCAACACACATAGCACTCACAATACCATCAAGTGTAACTGTGATTGTGTGCACAGTTACAAGCGGCAGTGCAAAGTGATGAGAGCACATGTGGTTGCTGATCCAATCACTCAATTCTGACATGGTAGTAAAAAGACAACCATGGACAATATGTAAATGAATGAGTGTTGATTATGTATGAACACTGAAATTTGAATTTCACTTAATTTTCACATGTCTAGAAATGTTATTGTTGTTGTTGTTATTCAACCACTTAAAAATGTAAAAGACATTCTTAGCTTGTGGACCATAAACAAATAGATAAAGGCTACACATGGCTCATAGGCCATAGTTTGCTGTCCTCTGACCTCTACCATTGTCCTTAATACAGGCCCATGTAGAGCTGGCAATCAAGAAATGTTAGTTGACTGAAAATGTCACATTGATAAATTTGTTTCACTTATGTTAATAAATTAACAAATGTTAAAGTTTCTGGAAATATAAGTATATCCTCTAATATGTATATTAGTGAAGAAGTGTACTCTCTGCTATTAGTGATGAAATAGAAATATGATTCAAGTGTATATTAATAAAAAGAAGTAAGCTACCTACTATGCACTAGTGAAGTCAACTAAGACCAAGGTAATTTGAGCTAATCTATATACACATCCACCTATTTGGAAAGGATTATACTGGTATGTGCTGGGATATTTAAAAATGTATAATATCAAAGTTTTCATTGATTATGTATCTAAACTTTAAAAAATATGCTTACAATTTTTGCCTCTGAAGGAACTCATGGAATAACAACTGCAAAACTTTAAATTCAGGTAAGTTTTACTTATTTGACTGTTTTTCTTATTTTAGATTTGTATCCTTGAAAGCAGCACAAGGTAAATAATTTATTTCTGTACATTGGGACATTGAGTTCTGTTATAACAACTGGGAGTTTCATTCTGCCCTAAAAACCAGTTGGGAACATATAGGCAGGCAGCTTGGAACATTTTCTATTTTTATGTCTGTTGAAAATAAATTCTGATTCAATAAATTAGCCCCACGGAAGTGAACATGAGGGGGTACTTATAACATATTTCCAGATTGTAACTTTTTACCATCTACCTATAATGAGCCAGAACTTGAAATATTCTGAAAATATTTAGGAAAAAAAAGCAGAGCATATGTTTAATTCACTTTATATTTATGTAAAGACATATTTATTAATTTAATACACATTTAAACTCCTTTTCGTGCTTCTATCTGTTCACCAAACTATTTTGTTAATCAATATTATTTAAAATATTACAGGCTAAATTAAATGTGCATGTCCCAAAAGACCACTAGAAAACCTGATGCTCAAGCAGAATTCACCTTATGAAATCTACTGTAGTAAAGGAGAACACCCAAGTGACAGTCTTACTGACATTTCAAAAGGGGGGAGTCTGGGAAAGATATTTATGGAGTTTTAGGGCCTAGACTGGGTTTTTAAGGCATGTCTTGAGAGACAGGGAACTAGTTTGGTTGAGCAGGGTTTATGAGACAGTAACTTCGGAATTATGGGCTACCGTGAAGCAAGGATCTCAATGCAAATCTTTATGAAAAACGTGTTAGACTTGAAAAATAGGCTAATATTTAATTTAGCATATTAGTTTTCTATAGCTCTATAACAAATCACCACAAACTGAGTAGCTTAAAACAACTTTTATTATCTCTTAGTATTCTTGGGTCAGAGCACAGTTTAGCTGGGTTTTCTGTTCAGGTTCTCAGAAGTCTGTAATCTGGATGTCAAACTACCCTTCTTTTTTAAATGTGGCATCCTATTCCTAGCACACAGGGTTACTGGCAGAATTCAGTTCCTTGTGGTTGTAGGACTGCATTCCTGCTTTCTTGCTGTCTGTTAGCTGGGTCTACTCTTAGCTCCTAGAGGGCCCCACAATGGCAACTACTTCTTCAAAGACAGTGGGAGAATTTCTCTGACCTCAGGGGAGGTCTCAGGCCTTCTTTTAAAGTTCTTGCCTGATTAGGACAGGTCTGCCCAGAATAATCTCCCTCCCAAAGTCAACTGATTTCAGATCTTCATTATATCTGTGAAATACTTTCACTTTTTGCCATATAACATAACATAATTACAGGAGTGATACACTATCACCTTTGCCATTCTATAGGTACCACCCACACTCAAGGAGAGGATATGTGTAAAGACTTGTGTCATTGCAGGTCATCTTAGAATTATACCAACCAAAATTAGTTAGTTATTCTTATCTTCCAGAAGAAAATTTTTTTGGAGAAAGTAGCTCAATTTATTTTTGCCTAGTCTTTGGCTATTTAGCACAGGAAGAGAAAAGTATGCTTCATCTAGAACTGGTTAGTATAGGCCCAAGAATGTATGCTTCTTTTCAGTTCTCAAGGGGCAGAGGTTTAATATTTCCTACTTTTCCAGTTAAATTCTTTCAGAGCATCTAGTCAGGGTCTCAGTTTTTCCTTAATTCCTACTATACAAAAGACAAAATAATACAGCTATGACAAATATCTAGCATCTTACATTGTTTTGAATCATGGAAACCTAATTTATATCTAACCACTTCCTTTCTATTTGACATTGCAAAAATTTTTTGGTAAGGAGAAAATCTTACTTTATCTTAAAAACCACTTCAACACCAAGTAGTGAATTGTTTATATAATATATACTTGCTTGCTTCTGGGTTAATTTTTATCTCTCAAAATGAACTGGAAGGTCAAAATTAATCATGAGTCTTTAAGTGTGCTCTCTCTCTCTTTCTCTCTCTCTCCTCTGTCACTCATTGGATGCAACTTACTATCCATTCACCCTTACATCTTTCCACCGTTCGCCTCGCACTTCTTGTTCTTCTTGCACTTTAGTCTTCCTAGATTCAATAGTTCATTATTATAATCAATTCCATGTCCCTCTATCCCTTCAAAACCCCACTAGCATTATCCAAATGGCAATCTACTCCATACCTCTCTCTTTACAGTTGAATATAGCTGGAGAAAACACACAACCATGCTGACACATCTCATCTTAAATTCATGACCAGTAAATTCAAGGGAGCCTTTTCCTTGTTCAGTGTCTTCTGTCACTCTTTTGAACAAATATTTTAAAACATTCTTAAATCTTCTCCTCAACCTCTCTTCACTTGCAGCTGGTAGCCTTGCTTTCTACTTCACTGAAAAAAAGCAACAAAAACATTCACATTATTCCTTCTACCACATCTACAAAACCAGTTTCATTCAGTTCTAATGAACTCTGCCATCCTCTGCTAACATGTACAAACTTTCTGTGCCTCTATCCAAGGCCAAAACCTCCACTATCCCACCTAACTCAAAAACATTGCTCTAGCAATGTTTCCTATTTTATATTGGAGTATTTGTTTTCCTCTTCCTATTGGACCATTCCCGTCAGCATACACACATACTATTGTTTCTTCTATCTTTAAAAATATTTTTTTCCTTGATTTCTCATGCCTCTCCAGCTACTGACCTATTTTTCTGCACCACTTTACAGCAAACTTGAAGATTTTCATACACTCACTGTCCCAAAATTCTCTCTTCCAATTCTCCTACGCACTGCCATTAGGTTTTATTTCCTGCCATTCTACCAAAAGAGTCACTAAATGATCATCTGCCAGCTTCACTCTGCTGTATTCAGCTTTGCAGATTCAGCTTTGTAGGTTGGTGCCGGGACTCTGCAAACGACATTGCTGCTTTGCCTGCTGACTCTCGCTTAGGATCTGCAATATGGCTCACTAGAGACACTGTGAGGCTGGAGGAAGAAGAAATCACTTGCTTTTCCTTGTTGCTATTATGGGTTTCCTGTTTGCTTCCCTTTGTTTTACGTATCACTCAAGCGATGATTCTTCACTCTGGCAGTTGCACCCAGTTTGCAGTGCTTTCAATACTTGTAAAATCAACCTCATGTTGCCCCCACCCAAAAGCATCAGCACTTGCCAGCTTAATTCCCCTTCGCAGAGGCAGGGCCAACGCTAGAGTGAGGCAAGTGAAGCACCTGAGACACAGATTTTAAGGAGGCACTGTCTGTCGAGGTTGTGCTCTTGCCAGTCAGGTGCTTGATCTTATCAGGAACATGACTTTGGTATGGTAAACTTGTCAGGGCTGAACATTCTATATTCTCTATGGGTTGGCCACTCATAATTAAGTCCTAGGCATGATTCTCAGCTTTTCTGCCTTCCAGTTGCAGGACATCAGAGCAGGCTTATGTGCTGATGAAGAAGACTTTTCACTTTCACACTTTGCCTCAGACTTTCATTGACTTTCTCCAGTGCATCAGTGGCAGTCAGCAAAAGCCATCTGATTTCCTTGTCCTTATAATTACTGCATACTCTGAATGTCTCAAAAACTTGAGATATTGTGACAGCAATTGCATTTTTTTTTTTTTTTTTTTTTTTGGATATTCCGTCCCCGTCAATGTTGTCATTGCACCTTGATATCAAGCACAGGAGAGCTATCACTTTACCACCTACCGCTAATAACCAGGCTCCTGCAGTTAGCTGGCTGGCTAGTGGTCCAACCTCAAAATTCATTTTAAGACCAGATTTCTTAGACCATACCTGGCACCAACTGTGTAAGATCTTATTTCCCAAGAAACACTTTAAGACAGAAATGAGCATGTAGGACAGACATTCAGGGCACACTCTTCGAAATCAACACCTGTGAGAGAATAAAGAAAGTAAGATTAACCAGAGGGAAGAATGGAAGTTCCATGCAGCCACAACTGAGGCATCAGTTGATCCCATGGGGAGCACTGAAACTGCAATAGTTGTTCTTTGACAAATATCCACTGGAATATTCGTCCCACCTTGAGCCAAGGGGCTTGGACCTCTACAATCCCTCATCTACCTTTCCAAAAAAATTCCTCAGCTCAAACACATCAGCAGGCATATCTCCCAACAGCAGGGGAGCTGAGTACCTAAGTTTTAAAGGGGACATCAGGGAAGTTCACCACAGTATTCGATACATTTATAAAATATTGTATAATATATAATAATTTTAGCTTAAAAATATTTTACAATTATTAATAGTGTACACACTTTAAGAACTTCATGACTATGACATTCAATATTTGGAAATGCATAACCGCAATGCATGTTTATCAATTCATGTAAAAAAATAATCAGGTAATTACTAAAAGGTATGTTGATACTTATAAATATCAAACAAATATATTATTAGATTACATATATATGCTAATAGTTCAGTGTTTCTCCCTTGGGAATTCTAGAAATTAGAAAAGAGAATCTTTAACAGAATGATGTATATTTATTTTAAAATCAATTATAAACAAATTTGGAATTGCCAATTCTAGCTCTTCTGTTTATTTATGTTCTATTATTGCCATTTCTTTCTATGATTATGGATATCTAAGGGACTTTGTCCACCCCAGGTAAATGAATTCAAAATATTCTTAATTAAATTTTCATTTGCATGATAGAAGCATATCATTAAATGTTTACTCAAAGATGTCTTAAGAAGGTAAATACCATACCTGAGTAAGTGTTGGTGTTCAAGAATTCAACAAGAGATGAATTTACACAAAATAAATATTTAGAATTATGAAAAATATATATTCTATAGTATTAGTTGTCGATAAATGTGCTTTTAGTGCTTATCAAGGTATTATGATTCTAATATATTCAAAAACATTTACAATATAACACATTTTCTATTAAAGAATGTTAGTAGCAACAAGTATATTATATAGCAAAAATTTGAATATATAAGGCAGAGTAAGTATACCAATTAGTCTTTTATGGTGTATTCACAAGTCCTTGTTTAAAGGACAATATGCAAATTAGAGAAAAGGCAAGATTTAGGAATTACTTTGATATGATTTAACTGCATCATTTGCACATTGAATCAGATCTTCATGAAACAAGGGAATATGTTGTCAATGTCCACCTGCTTTAAAAGCTTTACACGTTTTGTGGGGGAGTTAAAACATTGTTTTCAGAAGATAATTACAGAAAAGAACTGATAAGTATAAGTAAGCATTTTTTGGTGTATGCTTACAAGTAGCATGTAATAATTAATGGAGAAGTAACAGAAAACTCAAAGTGGTTTTTTTAAATATTTTTGCTTCATTCATTCATTTACTCATTCAGCATTTCTTGAGCGCTACTATGATTTGGATGCAGTTTGTCCCCACCAAAACTCATGTTGAAATTTGATCCTTAATGTGCTAGTGTTGGGAGATGGAGCCAACTGGGATGTGTTTGGATCATGGGGATGGGTCCCTCATAAATAAATTAGTGTCATCTCGCTGGAGTGAGTTCTCATTCCCAAGGGATTGGATTAGGTACCTTGAGAACAGGTTGTTCTCTGTTGTGTTTAGTCTCTGCACACACCGCTTCTCCTTCGTCTTTCTGCCATGAGTTCAAGCAGCACAAGACCTTCACCAGATGTGGTTGCCCAATCACGAACCACCAAAATTGTGAGCCAAATAAACCTCTTTTCTTTATAACTTACTTAGCCTTAGGTATTCTGTTATAGCAATACTAAAAAGAGTAAGACAAATACTTTTCTTCTGTCAGCTGCTGTTCTAGGCATGATGTATACAGAGAAAACAAAAACAGATGAGGATCCCAATCTCACAGAGACGAGCAATTCAGGAACTATAACTGCAGTTTTCATCAGTTACATATGGAGGGTTTAATAAGAGAATATTATTTGTAAATGGAAAAACTTAAGCAGACCCAAGCTATTCCTAAAGGTTCTAAAATTTAAACTATGGAGGTGAAAAATTCCTGATAATTTCTACAAATATAGATTCAGCTCAACCTCTTATTCATGCCATGCCTCCAAATCTAGCTAAGTCCTCTAGTTGTTCTCTCAACAACTTACTGTTTAGACTAGATCAAGACCCTTTGTAAACTACTTTCCTATCATTCCGTACTAATCTTGCAGAGCCTTATTAAAGGCTGTATCCATTAACTTGCATAATTATTTAAGTTTTTTCCATCCCCTCTACTGGAATACAGGTTTCATGAAGTCTTGGACAGTATCGACTTGATCACTATTTTAATCTCAGGACCTGGCACAATACCAAGTCCATTGTTGGTATTCAACAGATATTTATTGACTGATGTAATAAACGTATTCACAAACTCACTAATACTCACATGTTGAATATGTAATATGAAACTTGCCTTGGTAATGCAAATTTGAGGCAGGTTGCCTTCAAGATTCCACATTTTTGTTTCTCTTCTCCTTCCTCCTTTTTCACTCCTTAGATACCAAGTCCCATCACTCATATTTCTTTGGAATTCGATACACTGTTACTTAATCAAAATATGGTCTCAAAAATGTTCTTAAAATCACTTAAATTATAAATATATGTATATGTTGTAATGATTATAATTAACAAGAGCAAAATTTGTTTGGTTTACATAAAAGGAATTTATCTCAGTTTGCTGTATCACAGGTTTAGAGATTAGGAACTAATTTTTAGAATTAGAGAGCTATGGGATTTCATATTTTAGTTTTTATTTTGTAAGAAAGTAGTGAACAATCATTGTAAAAGCTGCCACTTGACCTACTATTAAGGCCACCTCTGGAAATTAGGACCCTGCATTTATTATCTATAGTATCATATGCTTCTTTCTTTCCTACTCATAAATTTTTTCTTTTTATTGCCTAATGCATCAGTCCTCAAAACATTGATAAACACACAAATTCTCATAGCCTGAAATAAAAAAGTTATCTTTCACATCAAATCATTCTTCTAAGGTATTTCTTTATTTCTTCTAAAACATATTACGTATAAAATAAATGTACTTCACAAGTAACTGTGTTCAGATGGAAAGCAGATAATAATGATGGTTAAGTGCAAACAGGCAGGACTCAGACTGTGTGGGTTCACATCCTAACTTGACTACCCCCCAGCTGCATTACATTGTTTAACTTGTGTGCATCACATGTTTTTTTCATTTTTAGAGTGTGGGAAATAATCTCCTATAGTGTTATTATGAGAATTAAATGTGTTATTTTGCACAAAAAAGATCATTAAAAATTCCCAGCATGAAATACCAAGGAGAATAACCAATAAACACAATAAACTAAGGCCTAACAATTCCTGTTAAGAAGTGAGTCAACCAGTTGTGATATTTATTAAGTGCCTATTGTGATTAGACAATGCATAAAAGAAATTAGAGCTGAAGCAAAAGGGAAGTGTCTCTGAATTTGAGAATCTTAATGAGAGCAGGGAAAAAAAGCTAAAATTCAAATTGTATTCACATGTAAAATAGATATATCAACATAAATATGCAGTGAGCATACTTATACATGTTATTGATGTATAATTTATGTCATAAAATTTATAGATTTTAAGTGTAAAATTCAATTTTTTTGAAAATTGTAACAAAGTTGTACAATTATCACCATGATCACTTGTAGTATATTAATAATTCCATCATTCCAAAAAGTTCAGTCAATCTACATTCCCACCTCCAGTCTTAATAATTTGGTTTCTATCTGTATATATTTGACTCTTTTGAACATATCATGTGAATGGAATCATACTATGCAGAATAATATTCTTGAGGTCCATCCACATCCTAGCATGTGTAGTATCAGCATGTATAGTCTCAGCATGCTTTACATTACTGAATAGTATCCCAGTGCACAGATACACTATATTTTGTTCATCTGTTCACCAGTTGACAGATGCTTAGATTGATTCCCCTTTTTGGTTATTGTGAATAAGGCTGCTATGATCATTCATATACAAGTCTTTGTGTGGACATATGTTTTCATTTTTCTTGGGTAGATTCCCAGGCATGGTCTTGTTATGTTATATGACATATTTGTGTATAAACTTTAAAATATTTTTCAAAATGGCTCTCCCATTTTATATTCCCACTAGTAATGTATGAGGAGTCCAGTTTTGCTACATTCTTACTGACTTATTACTATAGGATTTTTTTATTATAACCATTGTAGTTAGTATAGATGTTATTGTAGATTTAATTTGTGCTTCTTTACTAACTAATGATGTTGAACATTATTAGTTAGCTATTAGCTAATCTAATTATTAGCTATTTATATATCTTGGTAAAAAGCCTATTAAAGTTTATTGTTCATTTTAATTAGAGTGTCTTTTTAATATTGGGATGTAGGAGACTTTCATATATTTTGGATATAAGCTTATAATATATTAACATATATTAATACATGTTTTTAGATATCTCTCTTAGTCTAAGGCTTGTTTTTCATTTTCTTCACTTGATCTTAGCCAAAGGCTGTAAAATGGTATTTCATTTTCTTAATGGTTTCTTTTGAAGTGCAACTTTTCAAAATATTATAAAGCCCAATTTATCCACATTTTTCTTTTATGGATTGTGTTTTTGGTGTCATACCCAAGAATCGTTTGCCAACTCAATGTAATAAAGACATTATCCTATATTTTATTCTGAAAATTTTATAATTTGGGTAGGCTTAATTTTGAGTTAAATTTTTGTGTTTGGTGTGAAGTAAGGATCTAAAGTCATCTTTTTGTATGCCAATACCTAGTTATGCTAGTACCATTTGTTGGAAAGACTATTCTTTCTCCTATTGAATTGTCTTCTTTCTTGAAAAACTAATTGACCATCAATGTTAAGAGTTTATTTCCGGACTCTCCACTCTGTTCCATTGATCTATGTCTATCTTTACACTATAACACAATATTTAATTACTACAGCTTTAAAGTAAGTTTTGAAATAGGCAAGTTTAGGTCTCCAAATTTTGCTTTTTTCTCAAAATTTTGTGTGTGTACACATACACATTGAATTTCCATAAAAATTTTAAGCCTCACTTATCAACTTCTGCCCAGAAAAACTTTGATGAGATTTTTATTGTGATTACAATGAATCTATAGATCAATTTTGGGAGAATTACCATGCTAACAATTTTATCTTCCAATCAATAAATCTAGAATTTCTCTCCATTTATTCAGATCTTATTTGTTTTCTCTCAGAAATATTTTATACCTTGCAATATACAAATTTTAACTTCTTTTGTTACATTTGTTTTTAATATCTTATTTACTTGATGCTATTTTGAATGAAATTTTTTCCTTAATTTCTTTTCTGAGTTGTTCATGACCTATAGATAAATGCAACTCATTCTATATTGGTGTTTTTACCTTGTGACATTGTTGAAAATTTATTAGTTATATGAAATTTTATTTTGAATTTTTTAGGATTTTCTACATGTAGAATCATACCCCCTGTACATATAACAATTTCATTTCTTCCTTTCCAATCTAGCTTCCTTATATTTCTTTTTTTCTTGCCTATACTTGCCTTAGTTGTACTGTCTTGAACCTTCCATACACTATTGAATAGAAATGGCAAGAGTAGACATCATTATCTTGTTTCTGATCTTAGGAAAAAGACATTAACTATCTAACTATTATTTATGATGTTAGCTACAGATTTCTGTATGTGCCCTTTATTAGGCTGAGGAACATCCATTTTATTTTCTTTCATTTTGTTGTGAAATTTTATCAAGAATAAGCTCATAACAGTAGGTAGTAAAAGTATTAAAGATGATCTGCCCTCAAAGGTTATAGGAGATGAAAGTATTTTCCTAATGGGTAAGCTCAAGAAAGGTTTTAGAAATGACCCATGGATAAAACAGAAAGAAAATGTTAAAGTCATCGGTTGGTAGACTTCAAATTTTTAATGACATGAAAGTCTTAGAACAAAAGCCGTGATGAATAAGTACTCAGAAAATCGCTCTAAGGACAAAAAGGTAACAATCCAGTTCCGGGCCTAAGAGGACATGACGACCATGTTCTCCTTTGTATCTGTGCTTATTCTACAATTCAGACTCTGCATATTGGTTAAGGACAGTAATGTTTTCTGAAATGTTATGAGACAAAAAAGACAAATAGCCCCTTTATGTGTGACTAAAATTCTCTTTAGCCTAGTGTGATCTGTACTGTTTTTTGGTTTTGTTTTTGTTTTTATCTTATAAAGATCTTCCTGTTTCAAGTCTATTTTTCCTCTCTTCCAGTGTCAGAAATTCAGAGCATGGCCCAAGTGTATAATGAAACCCTGCCAAGCATTCACTTATAAAACAGTCATTGCTTTTAAATTGCTTTTGTTAATGGAGAAATCACAAAATAAAAACCAATAGAATTGATACTTACCTTTTAAACTAGGTATAAATAAATAAGAAACAATATTAAAAGACAAAAAAACAAAATGGAAAATATTTTGCAACAAATAGCATAAATGTTACTAGCCTTAATGTATGGTTATGTATCAAGTTTAAGAAAAACACAAATTATAAATATTAAAATAAGGAAAACATATTTAATTACCAAAAGTAAAAATCTTGCGGGAAAATTCTTAAAAAAAAAGTTCAACTTTTGTTAATAACTAAAGCAATGGAATTGGCATAAATTTTAAAAATAAATGATATGATAACCAAGATAATGACTACATTATAGGAGTAGGAATGTTAATTATGATAACCTTTCTGAAAAACAATGCATATATATGTGTGTGTATTTGTATGTATGTATGCTCACATATATATATATAGCATAAAGAACCTTTAAAAATAGAAATAGTCTTATCATTTGAGTTATTAATATCACTTATATAAATTAACCTAAATATGGCCAAAAATTTACGGACAATGATTTTTTTCTTGGATTATTTATAATTTTGAAAAAAAATCTAATAAGTTGAAATAAAATTTTAAATAAGTTATGGTACTTTCAATTGATTGAACATTTTTATGAATTACACGAAATTAATAATAAAAATAAATGAATTTTATAACTAAAAGTCAATACATATTGTTTAATCCAGGGAAAGGGATGAGGCAGTAGGGAATAGGTGAGAATTTGAGAAGCAAGCCTAATGTGCTGGGGACCTTAGAGTGTAGGATAAAAGGTGTCTGATTGAAGAGAGAAGAAATGAATAGAGTAGCTCACATGATGGGAATCAGAGAGAATGTCAATTGTAATGCTGAAAGCCACTTTCACTACCAGGCTGTGATAAGCATGGGTATGGTAGGAAGAGAAGTTTCTATACCCTAGTGGGATATCGAACATTTTTCTTTAAATAGTGTAGGAGCTAGAAGATGTGAGTTTTAGCACTACTTCCATCCATGCATAGACTCTGCCTCTTGAAAAAAAAATATTTTACCTATTAGCCATAACCCCTTCTTACTTCAATAGAGTTGAAATCGCTTTCAACAAGAGCACATGCAAAAATAATCATAAAGTAGATATGTGAAATAAGAACCAGAAAAAATTCGAATAAGGCAATAAAACTAAATTTGGGTCCTTCAACAATTATGTAGCCCTACATGGCAAACTGATACAAAACAATCAGCAATCATTTTTATACACCTTCCCCTAAATTTCAGTTTTGACAAGAATAGTGTATAGTTCGAATCAAGATGCACAATAACGTTTTGACTTCCAATCTTTACAGTGGCAGTGACTCTGAATGAGAAAGAATGGGCTCTGCGTCGCCAAGTAAAGGTTTCCACTGCACTTGCTGCAGACAGAAAAAGTCATCCGTTACACAGGGTAGGGTGGGGAGCCAGGAGACTACCCCAGCAGTGACACAAGTGCTCCAGCACTATTTTTTAACATTATTTGGGTTTAAAAACTGAAATTTTTGAGTATGTTATTTTGTTATGCACATTTAATATGAATTAATCCAGCATTCATTTTCTTGTTATAGGAGAAATAAGAGAGGCATGAAAACACAGGATAATTGGAGAAAAGGTCATGAAACAATGTAATAAAGTTGGCAAAATAAAGACAAATATCACCCACTCTATGATTTTATTCTGGGCCAAATCTGACCTCTCAAAGCTATTTAATAATATAAATAAATCATTTTAAAATAATTTCTTTAGAAGTTTACTGAATTTGAAGATCTGATGCAATCATTTTCAAAACTGCCTTATGTCTAGGGAATCATAAGAATACCTGCTGAGTCACGGCAATGAGGCATCACCACATGAAGTTTAAAAAGACTGATTCTTTTTCTGTAGTCTTTTGAAAAAGTCACAACTTTCAAAAGAGTGTTTTTATAATGTTGACAGGTGTGCTGTGATTACTCATCATGCTGTAAGCTTCATATTAAAAGGGCCTCTTTTTTCCACCATTAAGAAACATAGCCATAAAAATATTCACTCTAACTATAAAATAGATGCTAATTAGCAGAAATCCTTTATTAAACTCTCGATAATTTATGGCAGTGAAATGAATGGGGAAGATGTGAATATGCATATAAACTCCAAATATTTATAGTGGTTTAGCTACTCAAGTCAACAAAAATAACTGGTTCAAGACACAGCATGGCAGCATGGAAAAAGCATGGGCATTTGGATGAAAGCATATGGGTTTGAATCTTCTTTTGTAAGACACTGGTTTTGTAAGTTTGAACAAATTACTTCCCTGTGACCTATTTTTTTTGTATGTTAACTCTGAATGAAATAATGCATAAATTATGGAATTGTTATTAAAGTATACATGTAAATATATACACAGACACATGCACACATACATGCATATAAACATAAAAATATATTCATTCCCTAACTAGTCTTCAGAATGGAATGAGGATATTTATTTGGTGGCATCCTTTTGGTATCTTGTGACCTTCGAGGTTTTTTTTTTAAAGAGTTATATAAAATTTAAGGAAGGTCTTTCTTTATAGCTATGAGAGCTTTAATAACTCCAGTACTTTGGGAGGCTGAGGCAGGAGGATAGCTTGAGGCCAAGGGTTTGAGGCTACAGTGAGCTATGATGTAGCCACTGCACTCCAGCCTGGGTGATAAAACAAGACTCTACTTAAAAAGAAAAACAAACACATTAAAAAATGAATCAGGAAAAGTATATATGATATATATGGAGCAAATATTAGGTAAAAGGATTTGCTTTATTTATCAGTTTACATATCTTTGATTTTCCATTTTAATGACTATACTTAGTCACTATGGAAGTTTATTTATTTATTTATTTGTTTGTTTTTTATTATTTCAAAATATTACAGGGGCAAAAATATTTTTCATTAAATGGATTGCTTTTGTTATGCTTGAGTCAGGGTTATAAGATTCCCATCACCCAGATAGTGCTCATTGTATCTGTTAGGTAGGTTTTTGCTCCTCTCCTCATCCCACCCCCTGCTGCTTGATTCCCACTGAGTTTAACTTCCCTCTGTGCACATGTGTGCTCATTGGTTAGTTCCAATTTAACAGCAAGTAAACGTGCTGTTTTGCTTTTCTATTCTTAGATATTTCACTTAGGATAAGGGTTTCCAATTCCATCCAAATTGTTGGAAAAGGCCTCAATTCATCCTCCTTCATGACTGAGTAGTATTCTATAGTATACATATGCCACATTTACTGAATCCATTCATGAATTTATGAGCACTTGGGTTGATTCCACATCTTTGCAATTGTGAATTGTGCTGCAATAAACATTCAAGTGTAGGTGTCTTTTTGATAAAATGACTTCTTATCTTTTGAGTAAAGACCCAGCAGTGGGATTGCTGGATCTAATGGTAGGTCAACTATTAGTTCTTTCAGGAATCTCCATAATGTTTTCCATAGAGGTTGTACCAATTTGCTGTCCCAACAGCAGTGTGCAAGCATTCCTTTCTCTCTGCCTCCCTCCAGCATCTATTGTTTTTGGACTTTTTAATAAAAGTCATTCTAACTGGTACCAGGTGAGATCTCATTGTGGTTTTAATTTGCATTTCCCTGATGGTTAGTGACACTGAGCATTTTTGCATATGTTTATTGGCCATTTGTTTCTGTTCTTTGGAAAAACTTCTGTTCATATCTTTTGCCCAGTTTTTAATGGGGCAAATTTTTAATGGGGTTGTTTATTTTTTTCTTGCTGATTTGCTTGGGTTCTTTTTAGATTCTGGTTATTCGCTCTTTATTGGATATATAGTTTGTGAATATTTTCTCACATTCTGTAGGTTTTCTATTTGCTCTCTTTATTATTTCCCTAGCTGTGGAGAAGCTTTTTAATTTAGTTAAGTCCCATTTATTTATTTTTGTTGTTGCTTTGATTGCAAATTGGGATCTTCTTTATAAATTCTTTGCCTAATCTGATATCTAGGAGAGTTTTCCTAACATTTTCTTCTAGCTTTCTTATGGTTTCATGTCTTACGTTTAAATCTTTTATCCATCTTGAATTAATTTTTTGAATGGTGGGAGATATGGATCCTGTTTCATTATTCTGCATGTGGCTATCCAATTTTCCCAACACCATTTGCTGAATTGGGCTTCTTTTCCCCAGTGTATGCTGTTCTCTGCTTTGTCAAAGATCAGTTGGCTGTATGTGGATGTTTTTATATCTGGGTTCTCTGGTCTGTTCCATTGGTCTCTGTCTGTATTTTTGTACCAATACCATGCTGTTTTGGATACAACGGCCTTGTAGTATATAGTTTAAAGTCTGGTGATGTAATGTCTCCAGATTTGTTCTGTTTCTTAAGATTGCTTTGGCTATTCGGGCTATTTTCTGGTTCCCAATGAACCACAGAATTATTTTTTCTAGATCTCTGAAATATGACATTGCTATTTTCATGGGGATTGCTTTGAATCTGTAGGTTACTTTTGGTGGTATGTACATTTCAACAATGTTGATTTGACCGATCCATGACATGACATATTTTTCCATTTCCACTGTGATTTGACCGATCCATGACATGACATATTTTTCCATTTCCACTGTGATTTCTTTCCTTAGTAGTTTTGTAGTTCTCCTTGTAGAGATCTTTCACCTTCTTGGTTAAGTACATTCCTAGGTATTTTGTTTTCTTTGTGGCTATTGTGAATGGTATTGAGTCATGGAATGACTCTCAGCTTGACTATTATTGGTGTATAGGAATGCTACTCATTTGTGTACATTGATTTTGCCCAAGCTGCTTGGGAGGCTATGGCAGGAAGATCACTTGAGCCCAGGAGTCTGAGGTTGCAGTGAGCTGTGATGATGCCACTGCACTCTACCCAGGGCAACAGAGTGAAACTCTGTCTCAAAAAAAAAATGAATTCTTCTAAATCCCGTTTTTGTTTTTTGTTTTTTTTTCTTGTTTACAGGATCAGAATAAGGTACAAGATCAGACTAAGTACTTGTAAAACAGTTTTGGCAAGTTTAAAGTCATAAAAGTAGACCACACTAATATGACCCCATATTTTCAATTCCAGCATTAAATTACTTAGCTGACTTTCAGTCTTTAAAATGTCATTATGGGAATCCCTTTTCAACTTAGTACACTAACGTATGAATGTGGACTTTTATGATTTTGGAAAATCAATTAAATGTTTTGACAGTGCCATACAAAAATGATAGTCATTAAGCCCATGCCATTGCCTGTGAAATTGTAAGAAGCTTCATGGATAATCAGATAACACATAAGACTAGAAGATAATGTACACTTGCACAGAATGGATTTTTTTAAGGAAATTATCAGATAAGTATAAAATGTCTTCAAAAATAATACTGCTCTTGAGGTTTGCTGTGGTTAAATCCACATTTGAAGAAAATGTTGGCACTTAATAATAAAAATTTCTTCCCTCACAAGGTGTCAAACACATAAAATTCTACTTGATGAGAGAAGCACATACTGTTTCCATTGTATTATAATTGTGCCATTAATGAAATGTAGAGCAATTATTTTAACTTTGGGTGCATGTACTGACGCAAAGTTCACCTTTATAATCAAAGGATAAACTTCAATTTTCAAAAGCCTATAATTTTATAAATACATCTACATTTGGTAAGATAAAAATCCTCTTCAGTTTTTCACAAGTAAATAAGTTACTAAGAGAGACAATGCCTCATTTTACATCTTTTCAGCCAAGTAATGAAATGATTTCAACTATTGATTTCTAATGTTTATTTTCTAGGTAAACAAGATAATTATTCATAGAATAGTATATACTATAATGTCAGTAAACCAAACACAGAACAATAACAAAAGAAGTAGTTATGCAAAGCCTAAATAAATTGAAAACAAAGAAGAAATAATCAAGATTTCAAGCTTCATTTAATATTTGTGTGGGTGTGTGTTAATTGAAGTTTGTAATAAATATTTTTGTAAATGTGAGCATTGATGGTCATTTTAATTTTTTTCTTTGTAACTCTCTCTGATTTCTAAGTTTTCAAAAATAAATATGTATTGATTTTATAATCAGAAAAAATGTTATTTAAAAGAAAATTTTATTTATGTATAATAAAATGAATAAATAGATATTGCATAAAATTCTATATTATTTTAGAAAAGTGGACTCATCTCATTACTCTATAGTTCTTCCTTTACTTTTAAATATAAAAAATAAAATATTAGTTATTGACATTTGGCCGCATTTAAAAGAGGAAACTTAGGCAGAAGGTATAACTACCCCACCCTATCCCACCCACAAAAATTATACACAGCTATATGTTGAGACAAGTTAAATGAATTAGAGAAGACAGACAGATGGTGATTGATGCTGTACTTAGTACATAGATTAGAACAGTAGGTGAAGCCAAGTTTCCATTTGCAGCAGGCATCCTCTTCAAAATATCACTGGTTTAAGACATTTGTCATACTCTTTTCTGATTATAGAGTGGTCCATTTAATACATTGTAATTCTTATAGTGTATTAAAAAATACATTATTTGTGAAATACTTTGCATTTTTAAAACAAACATTTCATATGGCACGGATATATATTGACGCTTGATGCAGATATTAAGAATTATTCAGTGAAATGTCAAAGATAATAATAAATCCCCTTTGGGAAAAAGAAGGAGGTTCAGATTCCATTTATTAAATATTTAGTTACTGGTTTGGGTAGTTGAATTGCCTTCGTATTTTTTTCTAAATGATATACCAAGAGATATTTTTTTTATGAATAAAGTCAAATTGTGTGAAAACTAAGAGCTATAAAGGCTAAATCTTGTCCCTGAGCCCAACGACTAGCAAAGTATGTGAGCCAAATTTCAACCTCAGATCCTTTGCCTTTAAACTACATTCATTTTTTTCCTATGTCATACTACCTCAGACACTAAGAAGGCGTACAGCAAGCTATGGCTTCAGGGCAGGAATAACTGATTAGTAAGACAGGAAATCTCATATAAGAAAATGATACAGGTGCCCAGTGATTTTAAAAATAAGTCTAAAGGGGTAACATCAGTTAAAAATGGCACCTCCAAAAATAATTTTCTCTGTAAAAGCAATGAGAACACTGGCAAAAATTGTAAACATCAGCTTTTCCAGAACTCTGGAAATTAACCAAAGAGTTGCAGCAATCTAGGGAGAATTTATTCAGAAAAAACACTGAAACTTGGTAACAGCAGCGAGTTCATAATGTTTTAACTCTCTCTATTCCTATTCCACATTCACAAGCTCCACAATAGCCTTCATATCCAATAGCCCACAATCATTACCAAAATCAGTAGGCTAGCAGCTGGTGGAGGAGAAAGAATGGGGTTGGAGCTCCTTTAAAGCCTTGTTCCCCGAGAATTGTCACTATTTGGCCTGTGTGATAGTTTCATGGAAGACCTAATATGCTACATTGTCTTTGTTTGACCTGACTCTGATCTTGCCCAATGTGAACAGCCTTTTCCTCAAGAGAAATTGTTGAAAACAATCAGATGCAATTACTGAAGATTTCTGCTGAGCTGTAAATAACAACTGGGGCAAGCAACAGGCTTAAAAAGCAAATGCTTCAAAGGAAAAGCTAGGTAATGAGATATCCATGGAATACTTTGAAAAACTCTGACATAGTCCTGGGACTGTGAAAGGTTAAGGCAGCATTGTAAAGAAGTGTTGAGGCATGCCCCAGTATGCACATAGGAGAGAGAATGGAGATAAATAGGAGCAAAGATTTTGTATTTGATTGAAATCAAATTGTTTTTAATCAGAACAAGATTGTTTTAAGTTCAATGTAAATTGTAATTCCTGAATGCAATAATGAAGAAAATAACTCAAAAGTATAGTAAAAGAAATGACAAGAGAATTAAAATGATGAAGAAAATATTGAACACAAAAGGCAATAATAAAGGAATACTGGAATAGAAAAATATGAGACATAAAGAAAACAAGTAACAAAACAGCAGATCTAAATCCCACTTAATTGGTAATTACCTTAAATGTAAATAATTTAACTTTCCAATTAAATGCTGAGATGGATAGAATGTTAAAAAAAATCCAGTTGTATGTTATCTATAAGAGATATAATTTATATTCAAAGACACAAATTAGATTGAAAATAAAGTGATGGAAAAATATTCACCATGCAAACACTAACCAAAATAAAGTTGGAGTGGCTATACTAATAGAAAAAATATACTTTAAGACAGAAATTATTACTAGAGATAAAAAAGATATGTTATGATGATAAAGGGTAAATCCATCTGTATGATACTACAATTATATATTTATGGCCAATTGATTTTTAACAAGTATGCTAAAGCAATTCAATGGGAAAAGAATAGCCTTTTCAACAAATGATTCTGGGACAACTGAATATCCACATAAAAAAGAAGGAAGTTGAACACATAGCTCACACCATATACAAAATTTAAATCAAAATGAATCAAAGGCCTAAATGTAAGAACCAAAATTATAAAACTGATGAAGAAAACATATGTATAAATTTTTGTGACCTTGGATTAGGCAGTGATTTTTTAGATTTGGCAACAAAAGACAAAATAGATAAATTGAACTCGAAATTTAAAATTTTGTGCTTCACATGACACTGTCAAGAAAATTAAAATACAACTTATAGAATGGAAGAAATATCTGTAAATTTTATATCTGATAAAAATCTAGATTCAGAATATATAAAAAAACTATCACAACTCAATAAAAGGCATATAACTCAATTAAAAACTAGGCAAAGGATTTTAATAGATATTTCTTCAGAGAAGACATACAAATTGCTGGCAAGCATTTGAAATGATGTTTAACATTATTAGTCAATAGGAAATGCAAATCAAAACCCCAGTGAGATATCACTTAATACTTGCTAGAATGGCTATAATAAAATAGACAAGCAATAAGAAGCGTTGGCTAGGATGCGAAGAAATGAGAACATCATTCATAATAATACAATACATACAATATGTCATTCAAAAAACAATATTTATGTTTCTACAAATATAGAAACAATACAAATATCCATCAGCTAATGAAGGGATAAACAAAATGGGGTATATTTATAGAAAGGGCTATTATCTAGTCATATAAAGGAATGAGATACTGACTTCCAGCATAACATGCATGAATTTGTAAAACATTATGCTAAGTGAAACAAGTCAGACCCTAAAGGCCATATATTGCATGATTCCATGTATAGGCAATGTCCAGAATAGGCAAATCTATAGAAAGTAGATTATTAGTTGCCAGGGGTTGAGGATAAGTGAGAATGCAGAGTGACCACTAATGGGTATGGGGTTTAGGGGATGGAGGGCCAATGAAAATGTACTAGATTAGATAATAATGATGGTTTTGCAATTTTATGAATATACTAAATACCACTGAATGTTATGATATTTGAACTACATTTCAATTTTTTTAAAAAGATAAATCTATTAGCCGGGCATGGTGGCGCATGCTTGTAGTCCCAGCTACTCGGGAGGCTGAGACAGGAGGATTGCTTGAGCTCAGGAGTTTGAGGTTGCTGTGAGCTAGGCTGATGCCACGGCACTCACTCTAGCCTGGGCAACAGAGTGAGACTCTGTCTCAAAAAAAAAAAAAAAAAAAATTAAAAATTAAATTAAAAGATAAATCTAAAATAGAGACTGTTTTAACAAGACATCCCTTACTATACCTCCTGATTGTCAATGACAGATATTAATATATCTCAGAACTTACAACGTGTGCCTATTTACTCATAACAATAGAGTGAAACAACAATAATGTCAATAAAATTTTCAAAAAATAGTGAGAATAGCAGCAGCACACAATAAGAACTTATATGTGCAACAAACTGTAATAAGCACATTTTATATATCACCTTATTTGGTCCTCACAACAACCATGAGAGTAAAATACCATTAGTGTTATTTTTACAGATAAAGAAAAAGATACTGAAAGAAGTTAAGGAACTTACTGTTATACTGTGGAGGAGAAGGATTTTAAATTATACAGATTTTGATTTTTAAGCTCAGCCCCTTAACCTCATTCATTCATTCAGAATACAACCTAGTTTTTTTATAATATCATGACCTCATTTGATAGACGGTATAAACTTTTACCAATCCCAACAGGGGTCATATTGCATATCTACCTCAAAAGGAGAACAACAAGGTGACATGTCTGTATATTTCCCATGAGTCTCCTAAGAGAGAAATCGGTCTGATTGGAGATGACAGGAAGTGCTCGGACTATGTTTCAAAGAAACAAGGGCTGTTGTTCTTTAGCCGTTAGGAAAGTTGACTGGATGGGAAGGGTATCACCACCATAGAAAGTGACAATGATTTTCAATGTGTCAGCTTGATACAGAATCACTAGCTATCACTGGAGGGGAAATGCTTTGATCTCTTAAAATATGCAGGGTCATTTGCATTCTCTTCAGATGCAGTCCCTCAAAACATCTATTTCAAGTTCAAACAGATGAATTAGGCAGTAAGAAATAAAATTGGAGGAAAGTTATCATATAGATTATACTGTGTTTCTCTCAGTTAAAGCAATAAAAACTAAAAGAAATAAGAAGGCCCTCTTTTAGAAACTGTGAAATGACTGGAATGTCAGGTACTGAGGAAGTCTAAAGTTCCTCAAACAGAGCTCAGCGCTTCCAGCACAGGAGATGGATAGTCAGAGACCATGCAGGAATTAGAGACAAGATATCCGAGTTTGTGGTAATTTTGAAGCCATTGGGTGAAACAGTTGGCAGTGAAGAAAGGGTAGATGCCACCAAGGCCCAAAGAGAAGTATCTGCAGTGAAAGTTGGTATGCTGAGCAGAGATACCAGGTGAGGAAGCTACTAAAAAGAAAGTGAAAGAGAAGGTCAGGGCTAAGAGGAATTTAAGAATTTGGAGTGGCTGCAATTATCCTAGTAGAATATTGTAGGAAGGGTGACTTTCTTTACTATTTATATTTGTGTCTGCTTTCCTTTTAATGTATTCTTCTAATGGGCATAATCTGCATAATATATTACACACTCCTAATAGTTCAACACAAAGCACTTGATCATTTAAAATTTAATTTGATTACTTTCCTGGTGTTCCTATGATTTGTGTGTTTTCATATTTAATACTAATATGGAGTTGATAAAAGTCCACCTCTTATTCCTGCATAGTGAAGTTAAAACGTTCCTCTACCTACAGTGTGAAGCAAAGAATTGGGCATATGCATAGCTCATTGCCTATGACTTACTCTTACCAACTTTCCTGCCAGGAAGTTAGATTCACCTTGAGCAAGTGTTAGCACGTGTGTGTGTATGTGTTTTTATGCAGTGTGGTATGTGTATTAGCCAAAGTTCCAACAGAAGACACAGATAGGACTCTCAAATTTCAAGGGGGTTTATTTATAAAAAGACTGTTTACAAGGTTGTGAGCATGGCCTAGGCAAATCACAAGGGATAGTATAATAGAGGAACATCTGCTACCACCTGTGGTCAGAAGAGAGTAGAGAGGAAGGAATTACCAAACAGAACCAGAAGAGAGAGGGTCACGTATAGATGACTGCCTTGAGATGAGCTAGGATCACCAGCCTACCTCATGGGATCTATGTATGAGAGAGCCAGGAGAAAAAAATATCTTAACTTCATTCTTCTTTTCTCTAATATTCTGCTATGGCTTCCCACTGGCCAAAACCATTAGAAAGCTAGAGGTCACATAAGTCAGCCTCCTGGGGGGCAGAGATCATGATGAACAAAAGTGGACTATGGACCTCAAAGGGTAGATGCAGCACAATGTGCATCCTGGGAGGCACTATTTCAAATAGATGCTGGGGTTCTAGTACACATAAAATTGACGGATGATATAGTCACCTGCAGACCAAAGATTATTACCAAGAAGGTAGACTGACCTTCAAATCATAGACATTGGGCAAGCCAGCTGAAAGGCACCAGCAAGATCAGTAGGGCTGAGAAATTCTCTCACAGAGTGGAAAACCACAATCAACACAGAAAAGTGTAAGTGAATGACTCTAAGGGAGGAAGGTTAGTACTGGGGTTGAGCGCAGACTGTAGACCCCAAACACCTCGCTGCACATCTTTGCTCTACCACTGACTACCTGGTCAAGTCCTTTTATCATTCTCAGCTTTACCTCTCTTCCCTATAACATGGAGATGATAATTTTATCTATCTCTTGTAAAACATTAGGATAATAATTTTATCTGTACCATAGGATTACTGTGCTGGTAAAAATAGATCAGTATAAGAATCGTTTTCAAAACAAGGCATGGAACATGGTGTCACATTTTTATTGCTTGAGTGAAAAAAAATGGTGAACAGATTTTAAAGTGACTAGGAGGCTGAAAAATTGTAAACAAGCTCGTGACCACATGCTGTGATGAGAAGACATTGACCATCTATTCTCTAGAAATGCATCCTAGGAAGATGCCTACAGCCAGCTTCTGTCTGCTGTGTAGAAGAGAAAAGTGGCCTGTGACCTCACCTTGTAAACAAGCAGATAACCCTAAGGGAAGAATTATGCTATTCTGCCTGGACCTGGAAGAAAATTATGCAAATTAATTCAAGTTTACTAGTGAAATGAATTTGGGACTTTTAAAATACACAATATGTGACAACTAATCCACCCCCAATGACAAAGTTGTGCAATATCGTACAAGAAAATCACATATAAGCCTGATTTTTAGAACCAGCAGTCAGGCAAGGGAACTTGCCTGAAAATCAATAGTAGAATCTTCTCCATTCATACTGTAGTTTTAGTATATTAAACTACACACAGACAGATATAATCTTATCTACCAAATAAAAGGATATGTTCATACATTTTGGTACAGGAATGCCTCACTTTTCAAGAGGTCATTTATGTGCCATATTATTTCAACTACCTGCTAACTGATCTCCCTGCCTCCATTTCATCAATCTCCAAAGTATCTTCCCTACTGCTCCCAACAGGATCTGATGACTCCTTTCCCTGTTTGAACTAGTTTAACTAGTTGTAGGCTAAAGATTCAACTTCTAAGTATGGCATGTGAGTCCATGCACTATTTGGCCTGAGCCTCTGAGCCTCTGAGCTTTCCAGCATCATCTCTGTTCCTCCTTCCCAAACACTCTGTCCCATAGCTGAGCTTTAAGCCCTGCTGTTTCCCATGTGCTTCTGTTTTTCACCAGATGTACTGCTTGGTTTTGATTATGGTTAAGCTGCAATTATTTACTCTAATTGTGGTAACCTATTTCCCACATGCTTGGTAAGACAAATAATTATTATACATAAAGGGATATAGGATGGTTAACTTCCGTTTTACTGACAGTTCATTGAAGACAGACTGTTGTTACTTTACTTATACATTATTTGAAAGTTTCATGAGAAGACCAATCAATCTTCATCTTTAAACAATGCATATTGACTTACCTTGTGCTGTTAGACCTGATTCTGGTCTCATTCTCCAATCTGAGCCTGGGCTTGAGTCCAACTTTGGAGTTCTCTTTTATTTTTTATGAAGTATAATATACATTACTTTGCCACATGTGTTGAACCTCAGTCAGTTGTTTAATAACTAACACAGATTTCAGCCTTGGAAACACAATATTGACAAGTTTACTGACAATCATTCTTGCGATGATACTGATTAGTCAAATCTATATATTAGTCTTCCTAACTGTAATAACTAACACTGAGCTTTCAACCAAATATGCCCTTTTTAGTCTGCATGGCCATCACATGCTTAACTCTATGTGCACAAAAAACTTCATAAATGCCACCATTATGTCACTCACCTCATTATAGTAAAATTAATTATTTATGTGTCTGAATTCAAGACTTGACTGTGTATAGCAAGTAGAGTGGCTATATTTTCTTTGTTGTATGTTTTCAGTGCCTAGCAAAATTTTGATATATAATAAATAAGAAATAATATTTCTTAGATAAAGTTGAATCTTAAATTTAATAAATATGGCTGAAAATCCAGAAGAAATAATTCTTAACCTAAGAAAATTCTTCAATAGTCATTGAATTCATTACCTCCACAAAGTCGCATTCAGCACCATCCCAGTTTCAGCTGGAGTATCTTTGTTTTGTTTTTTTTTTTTTTTTTTTTTTTTGAGACAGAGTCTCACTCTGTTGCCCAGGCTAGAGTGAGTGCCGTGGCGTCAGCCTAGCTCACAGCAACCTCAAACTCCTGGGCTCAAGCGATCCTCCTGTCTCAGCCTCCCGAGTAGCTGGGACTACAGGCATGCACCACCATGCCCGGCTAATTTTTTCTATATATATTTTTAGCTGTCCATATAATTTCTTTCTATTTTTAGTAGAGATGGGGTCTCGCTCTTGCTCAGGCTGGTCTCGAACTCCTGAGCTCAAACGATCCGCCCACCTCGGCCTCCCAGAGTGCTAGGATTACAGGCGTGAGCCACCGCTCCCGGCCTTGGAGTATCTTTAATAAAGAAAATATAACTAATATTACTAAATCTCAACCCTAACATGTTTTTAATGTCTTTTTGATATTCTGTGTGACAAAATAAGAATAATTCATAAAGCAATCATAAAGCATTTTGCTCCATAAGAAACTATAATAGTTATCAAGGACAAGCAGTTGTGCAATTATTTAAATTGTGAGCTAAGTAACCAATTTTTTTATGGAACACCATTTTTATTAGAAAGAAAGAATGATAGACAAACTGCGGACTTTTTATATTTGGATACTTATCAAGTTTTTTCCCTTAAAAATTAATAAATTGAGCCTCTGTAGGAAAATAACTCATAAAAATTTTATTATTGTTGCCAATGACAAAATTTGAGCTTTCAAGCAAAAGGTTAGAATTTTGGGAAACCTTAACTGCCATCATAAAATTGGCAGATTCCCAAACGATTTCTAGTATGACCAGTGGTGATATCAATTAATGTGATTGTTTTTTGCTATTATCTAATGAAATGTATCAGCATTTAAAAGATCTGAAAAACTCAGTAAACCAATATTTTCCAGATGATGTTACAAAATCCAGCACAGGATCCCTACAAAATGAAAGAATCCTTTCAAAATGTGACATAGACCAGTGGATTTTAATGTAATAAAGTAAGAAATGTTTACTGCCAAGATTTCATATTCCACGTTGCAATTATCCTTTAAGAAACTACCACTTATTGAATAGGTTATAGTATGCAAAAAACAATATCTAAAATGTTCACAAGAGGCTGTTAAACCCTCTTCCAACTACCTCTCTGTATGGCTGAATATTCATCATCTACATCAACTGAAACAACCTAGTGCAACGGAATAAATGCGGAAGAAGATATAAGAGTCTACTGTCTTCTTAAGCCAGTCATTTTTTTAATTGCATGAAGGTGAAACAATGTCATTCGACTCACTATTTTTTGTTTGTTATGCAAAGTGTAGCTATTTTTCACAAAATATATGTATATTAATATGCAATAAACTTATATTTATATGTATCAATAAACAAATATCTTTTAAATGTCTCAAATTCAATTTATAATACACTAAATATCCATTGATATAACCCATGTAAACTGAAGCATTTTGGCATCTTCAATAACTTAAGAGCAGAGAAAGGCCCTGAGTCCAAAAAATCAAGAATTGCTGACTAGTGACTTCCTGTCATGTCAGCTTTGCCGCTGATCCCTCTCTAAGGCATTAACCCAATCCCAGTAGAGTTGTGTATGACCTTCTTCCCCATGACTAAGCCTCTCTTCCCTCACATGTCTCTGTGGCAGTGCACTGTAGCAGTTAACCTCCAGACGGGCAGCTCTCTCACCGCGTCACCCTGGTAAGCCTTGCTTAGGCTTTCTGAGACAGTTTCCTCTTTTGCAAAATGAGGATTAGTATTAATTGGATTATGTTGAGGATTCATTAGGTTAATATATATGAAGCACATAGAATACTACCTGGTGTACAATAAACAATACTTGTTAGTTGTTGTCTTCATTTTGTTTGCTAATTAAGACAGGCAATAAAGAATACGAATTTAGAATGTGGCTTTTAAAACCAGACTGCCTGGGCTCAAATTCTGTTTTTCTACTAATTAGTTTTGTAAACTAAAGAAAATTACTGACCTCTTCTGTGTGTCAATGTTTTCATCTTAAAAATTATTGCAATAATGCTCATATAGGTGGATAAGGATTAAATGAGATAATACTTATAAAGCATTTATAATAGCATCTTGTGCATGTAAGTATTCAATAAATTATGGCACTTAAGATTATGATTTCTTTACTTCTGTGTGTGTCTGATCCATTTCCTCTAGGCCCGGAGTCTGACCCCATGATACCTATATATTGACACTAAATTTCTGACTGGTTTTATTGCTGTCTCTATAATCTTCAACTTGATGATTCATCTAACTCTTGTTTACGATTGACTCCCAATTATTACTCTTTGTATACATGGACTTCTACTTGTTACTTCTGCCAAGACTTCCCTAACACTGTTTTGCTCTATCACTCCAGGTCCATTGGCTTACTATTGGGATTTTTCGGTCTCCCAACACACGTAGTGGGGTCCTTGTTTAATCCAGATCAAGGCTGAGTCCAACTCTGCTAGGTATATTCTGTTTGAGAAGGAAAGGGAATTCAATTCTGTATGTGTGTGTTTATATGTGTGTATAAATGTTTTACAGAGTAAACATAAGCTCTAGTCATCCAGCAAATTGGCTTAGAATGAACAACTCATTCACAAATAATACATTGCTTCATAAATTGTTTAAAACTCAGTGAAACTTATTTTAATTTATTACAGGAAGCAAGATCTTCGGTCTTCTTTATTTTAAACTTAGGAAAAAAATAGAATCTTAACTTATAGAAAAGAAAAACCATTCACTTTTTCTTATTAATATTTTTTAAACATTGCTTTCAAAATTGGAAATTTATTTTTTCATATCATTTCTTAATATATCTTTCATGAATGAAAAGACAAAAATTTAGTTATTTTTTAGTTTTTTAACAAAAATATACATTTGAAAATTATAAAACTTCAGAAACATTAGTCTATGTCTCAATGTACTCAAATACCAATGAGTTGATTAAACACTGAAAGTAGAATTTAAGAATGATTGACAATTGTTTACCAAAACAGAACACTATGTATCTTTATTATCTTAAGGTCAAACTGAAATTTACCTAATACATACTTTTTAAAACACAAACAGAATGCAAAAATGCATATTTATCATGTTAGTACTTAACCTTAATGGTTAAAGTTAATGGTAGTTTCCTTTGCTGAGTGTTTTATAGACATTGTATCAACTATTAGGTATTTAACAAACATGTGTTGTGATATATTCTATGTGCCAGGGACATAGTGATAAACCAGTTAGACAAAGTTTCTGTATTCCAGTGGGGGAGGCAGATAAATTAATATTATATGTTATTATAATTCAGGTTCTGAGGTAAAATAAATAAGACAAAAGAAGAGGATAAAGGAGAAAGGACAGATGCTCTTCAGGATGAATTTTTTTTAACTTGGGTCTCATGTATTCAATATCTCAACACTGAAGTAGGTACTTTAACATTCTTTTTCAATGCATGAGGAAAATGAGGATTAGATAGGTTGAATTATTTGTGAAGACCTCATGGCTATAAAATATTAAAACCAGAATTTGCACACAAGTAATCTAATTCCAGAATTTGAGATTGTAACTATTCAACTAGAGTGCCTATTAATAAGTTATATCACTTACAGGAATCCATGATTCTCACCTACAATCCTCTTGGTTGGCATATGATTCTATAGTCCTTCATCTTAAACTAGAAAATCTATCAAACATATATCATACAAGATAATTTCTTTCTTATGATCTGCAAGTTTTTTTAAATTTGGAAACCAAATTTGAATGTAGATTATTTTTAAGTCTATTTTAAAATTTATAATTTGCAAATCATGTGTAAGATGTCTTTATATTATTTTGCTAAAAACAAAAAAACAAAACAACAGACTCATTTCCAGCTTTTACATTTAAGAAGTGATCTGCTTAGGAGTTTCCATAAATCCAGAATAAGAATCCCAGAATACAAGTTAACGGTAATGGTAGAGGTTGCAGAAAGAAAAAAATTTAAACATCCAGGAAGCCAAGCAACAAAACAGGAACATCTACTGCATGGCCCACAAGGAAATGAGGGTGCAATAAGAACCTCTGAATTACTCATGCCCAGCCCCGCCAAGCCCATCCTTCCACCCACATCCACAAACCCACCCTGCCTTTACCACTCCACTCCACCTTTGTCTCTTCTCCTTCTCAGGTATCTTTGCTTATAACTGTTCTTTCCCATGGACAGCATTCTATTAATTCTTTCTGTCTTCTGTTTCTTCCTTTCTCTCCTACCTATTTCTCTTTTCTCATTTGCTTCTGACAATAATCTCACTATGCTATAATCCAGAATAGCTGCTCTGGGACAAAATGATAACTAGAATGTACCTTTATGGGAGTGTTTGTGTCTGTGTAGTGAATGAGTATTTTTGACTGACAAATTTATAATTAATAAAGCCCACTGAAAAATTAGAATTTTGGGCCCATTAGTACTTTCCTCTAAAGGCTTCTTATTAAGCTCTTGCATTTATAGTAATATTTGTCATAAATGACAAAAGAGCATATTCTAAGGTGGGTCATAATCATTAAATAAAAGATAAGGTTAGAAACACTTCAATTAATCAATTCAATAAACTTGTATCCAGTTCTACTCATGTAAATCCTCAAGGTATAATGGCAAGCTAATAAATAAGACTGCCCTAAAGGAACTGAACTAAACAGTGTGATATGATGTAAGATAGGATAACTAAGACAGATAAATGCCTTTAATTTGCAAAACTACTGCTAAGGAAATGCAAAGGTGAGGAAATAATGCCAAGAATAGAAAGGACTTTATGTCTAGATGATATCTAGGCAATTTTGTCTTTGCTCCATTATCTTTGGTTTTCTTTAGCAAATGCTCCCTAAGCCTTCACAGAAATGTTTATTGATGGTCTCCAGATGCAGAATTTTGCAGTTTGCTAACCAATGATAAAGGGATAAAAAATAAGGGAATATTTTCCTTAGAAATAAAGTTAGGGAGATGGGTCAGTACTTTATATCTAGACAATCAAGGAAAAGCTTCCACAAGGTGCTCCAGAACTGAAAAGTATCCTGCTGGAGGTAATTCCAGAGAGCTAGTTAAGCTGGAAAAGACCACCAGAAGGCCAGTAGCAAATGTTGTTGGTTAGTTTTCTTTTTGTGGATCAGAAACTCTCAACAGAAAACACAAGTGAACAGAGCAAATCATTTTTCTTTTTGGCTGCTTGGATTACACTCAAATTTCATAGCCTGTAATTCAGAGTTTTCCTCTGTATCTTGTTACCTAGACATCTTCCTACTGTAACTTCAACTATTATCCTATATAACTCAGTGCTCCAGCTTAACTAGTATTTCCATGTTTCTGAGACAAAAGTATGCTTTTTTATCCTTGCCTGTGCATACTCATACTCTTTCCTCGTACTTTCCTCTCTCCACATATCAATTGTCCACTTCTCTTTCAACACCCCTCTCATATACTACTCCTTCCTTTAAATCTTTGCAGATCTCTTAGGCTTCTTCCCCTCCTCTAATGATCTATAAGGATAACCATATTTATATCACATTTACTCAATTCTATACTTCTTTCACTGGTTTTAATATTGTCTAGCATAATTCCTGACAGTTATTCAATATTTAACAAATATTAGGCCCATTTACCTACTCCCTAAATTATGTTGTACCATCTGTTCATTAGAAGTGTGCAAATAAAGATCAAGAAGTCTTAATTCTTCCTAAATTTTCTCAAAACAGCTATTACTGTCTTACTCTAATGGTAGATCTCTGACAAAATTTTGCTGAATTGGATGTAATTCTTTGAAAAAATGATGCTTGAAAGGCAACCTAAATAGCATATGTTATATGATCTCAGAAACATGATATTCATAACTATATGCTTAGTGAAAAAAGACAGCTAGTAATGCATATTAGGTGGCTTTTCTTTTTCTCGCTTAACAGTTACATTTTTTCATCCATAGTTAAAAAGAAGAATGTTTTTCTTTACTGAGTTTCCTCAAAGTGAAATAGTATGTGCAAAAGTAAACTGCTTCCAGCATTGCTATTGTTACTAGGCATTACTAGGTACTAGGTATTGCTATTCATTGTGGCCACTGGAAAACACACTATTGACAAGGTTTGCTTTGTGTTGTCACCTATTTTTGAAACAAAACTTTGGTGCCTTTGTATTTTATGTTCCTGTGTTGAGCCTAAGAATACTGAGTTACAGAAATGCCCCCTGTATTTCTGGAGACAAGATTTGATTTCAGAAGTCAAATAAGGCTTTGCCTTAAAGAAAAAATAAATGTGTTAGTTCAAAAGCTGCCTCATCTCGGGAGGGCATCTCGTTGGTCAGTAAAAGCTGCACTTCAAAGAGACAGCTGTAAACTGGGCCTTTGGTTCTCACCTGTTTTGAAAGACAAGGCAGGCCTCCCTTAGAACCAGAAGTTGCCAGAGCTGCCAGGCGTAGACCCCCCCGGAGATGAGAGCTGATGAGATAGATATGCTAATGCCCAAGCCAGGCCCAGAAAGGAACCATGCGGTTAAAGTAATTAACACAAAGCACAGCTCATGTTGACTTCTGGGATCATCTCTGTCTCCAGGAACACAATCACCAGAGCCAAGATGTCTCTGTTTTTTGCTAAAGTAATAGCTTTATCATAAAACTTAGAAGTTTGCCCCAAGAAGATTTTATAACTCATTGTTCCCCTAGTTAGAGTTAGTTAAAGGATCTATAGTAGCCTTCTAGGAGACTTTGACCCTAAAGCAAACTGCCTGTTAATATGTAAATCCCGTTGCCCTTGGCAACAGGAGCCTGTATCTACCCTATAAAATACCTGTGTGGAGTTTCAGTCTTGGATATATTTTATGCGGGTAGAAATATATCCATCCGGATACCCTCCTTATATCTATTTTCATAAACCTTTACTTTATAAACTATATCTTTGGCTCTGTGTATTATTATTGCCATTATTTTATTTTTTGTTTCTGTTTCCTACTATTTTTTTCATCCTTTGCGATGACCCCTGCCTGAGAGACCTGATTGGAAGGAAAAAACCCTCTTTGTGGGGAGCGTAGCTAACTCCCCGCATTCCTGAAGCCAAAATAGGCTGTTTTTTCTGCCCTGTAACTGCTGTTTTGAACCAAAGATGATGAACTATTTATGCCTTCCAGAACTTCAATAATAAAAAATTTGACTTGATGTGACTGACTTTAAACAAAACCCTCAAGTCAAACATCAGGTAATGAAACAAAGAGAAATAAGGTGGTAAAATGTGGTACTGAGTCATCAGTAAAATACAGGCTAGCCACATAAACAATATATGCTGAAGATCCAGTGCCATGTTGGTTTTTTGCAGTCACATTTTATGCACATAAAAAATAACAGTCTAGAGAAGAAAGGAATAACATGCAGGGGACAGTGTAGGTAAAGTAGAAACAACACTGGGGACAACACTGAGCTATCTAGAGATAAGCAGAACAATTGGTTTTTCCTGACTGGTACTGGGAACAGAATGTTCAATAATCCTTATTTGAGCTTTGTTGAAGAGAAGAATAGAAAGCCTTCTGCTTCTGAGTCTTTAAAACTGAAAATAAAGCATCGTAATAATTTAATAGATACATTTTACTTTTTTTTGCATTTTTAAGTTCATAAAAAAATTTTGAAGTTATGCAAAATATATAAAGTAGGTTAAATCCCACCAGTGCTGTGAAACTGAAGGCCAAGGAAAAATCACATTAACAGTCACTGACATTTTATCTGCTGGTTCATCTGGAGGCTCTTGTCTACACATTTAGGACAAGCATAACCTGGTAGTTAGCCAAGACATATGTCAGGATCTTAAAGTATGATGTTGATGTAGTCTAATCACCTGCATAATTCTGATTTCTCTAAATTCTCACATTTCATATTGAAAGTCAGAATAAGTAGTTTCACTTGGCTTTTAGAAAAATTAATTCCATCTTTTTACGACTATGTGTTAAAATTAGATTTTGCCATTGCTTCGGATGTTTTGCTCTCTCACACTGATTTCTCTGGACTATCAAGGGATAAGCAGAATGCCATGATTCCTTCTAAAGCTTCAGCTCTGTTCTTTCTTTTTCTAGTCAGCCACCTCCTCCTTACTACTGTGATGATTAATAACTAATTTGCAGAGATAAGCTACTTTCTGTTCCAATAACATCACACTGATATCCATTCAAGTGTTAGCTGATCGTCGTGTTTGTAATAATGACACATGACTTAGAAATTCATACCACAGAGATAATAAATTTTTGTGATTGAAGTGGCAATAAAGCGGTCTTTACTTGCATACAGATTCTGGGAACTTGCTTTTGAAATCCAGTTTGAGGTAGAGGAACCAGAGAGAATATTATATAGTACAGAGAGACATGCCATGTTTATACATAGAAAGTACAGGTATTTAAAGATATAATCCCTCCTCTAATTAACCTTTAAATTCAAAACAATTTTTTTAAACATCCAAAAAGGATATTTGAGGACCTTTACAAGCTGATTCTTAGTTATATTTAAAAGAGAAAGATATAGTATAATCCCTGAAGAAGTAAAACAAGCCAGTGAAATTGTCCCACCAGGCATTAAGACTTACTATAAAGCTACAGCAACTCAAAGAGGTGCTGGAGGTCACGAAATGCAAAATGACAAGTAGAACATGTTAGAATAGTGAGCTCAGAAATTTGATATTTCATTATACACATATTTTAAACCACTAATTTTATTTTTTTTATTTTTATTTAAGCCATAATGATGTATGTATTGTTTTACTATAACTTTACAGAAAGGTCAGTAAAGATCAAGTGTTAGCAAGTCTGTGGGTCAGCAGGAACCTTATTCACTGTTCATAGGGCTGCATATTGGTACACCTGCCTTGAAAATAAACTCAGCATTATTTAGTCAAGTTAAATATGTAAATGCCTCACAACTCAGGAATTACCCTAAATAAATCCATACACATGTGAACCAGAGATGTATACAACTTTTCATGGTAGCATTCCATTCATTATAAACCAAGACTATTAATAAACTTAATATTCTTCAAAAGAAGAACTCATAAATACATTGCATAGCACTCTCTCTCTCTCGCTGCCCCCCGTGTGTGCATGTGTGTATGTGCACATGTGTGTACAGGCATATGTTGTTTTATTGCATTTTGCTTTATTGCCCTTCACAGATATTGCTTTTTTTTTTTTTTTTTTTTTTTTACAAATTGAAGGTATATGGCAACTCTGCACCAAGAAAGTCAATTGGTGATATTTTTCCAACAGCATGTGTTCACTTTGTGTCTCTGTGTCACATTTTGGAAATTCTTAAAATATTTCAAATTTTTTTATTTTATCTGCTATGATTATATGTAATCAGTAATCTTGGACGTTACTATTATAATTGTTTTCAGGTGCCACAAACTGCATTAATAAAAGGCAATGAACTTAATCAATTAATATTGTGTGTATTTTGACTACTCCACCAACCAGTCATTCCCGAGTCTCTTACCCTCTCCTTTATTCTCCTTATTCCTTATGAAACCACAAGATGGAAATTGGGCCAAAAAATAACTTTACAATGAATTCTAAGTTTTCAAGTGAAAAGAAGAGTCACAAGTATCTCACTTTAAATCAAAATCTAGAAACGATTAGGCTTAGTGAGCAAGGCATGTTGAAAGCCAAGATAGGCTGACAGCTAGTCTTCTTGTGCTATGCAGTTAGTCAAGTAATGAATGCAAAGGAAAAGTCCTTAAAGGAAATTCAAAGTGCAGCTCCAGTGAACAGATGAATGGTAAGAAAGCAAAACAGCCTTATTGCTGATATGAAGAAAGTTTGAGTGGTCTGGATAGAAAGTAAAATCAGCCACAACATTTGATTAAGCCAAAACCTAATCTAGAGCAAGGCCCTCACTCTGTTCAATTCTATGACAGCTGAAAGAGAGGAGAAAGCTGCAGAAGGAAATCTAGTAGAATTTTGTTTATGATGATTAAGGCAAGAATTCATCTCTGTAACATAAAAGTGTAAAGTGAAGCATCAAGTGCTGGTGGAGAAGCTGCAGCAAGTTATACAGAAGATCTAGCTAAGATAATTGGTGAAGGTAGCTTCTCTTAACAACAGACTTTCAATGTACATGAAACAGCCTTCTATTGTAAAAAATGTAATCTATAAAAAATAATCCAGACTTCATATGGAACCAAAAAGGAGCCTGAATAACCAAAATAATATTAACCAAAAAGAACAAATCTGGAGGCGTCACATTACCTGACTTCAAATTATACTACAAGGTTATAGTAATCAAGACAGCATGGTACTGGTATTAAGGTAGACACATGAGACCAATGGAACAGAACAAAGAACCCAATAAAACTATATAGCTGTGACCAGCCAATCTTTGATGAAACAGAAAAAAAAAAAACATACACTGGGGAAATGATGCCCTATGTAATAAATAGTGCTGGGAAAATTAGATATCCACATGCAGAAGAATGAAACAGGATCCCTGTATCTTGCCATGTACAAAAATGAACTCACAATGGATTAAAGCCTTAATGGTAAGACCATTCTGGAAGAAGCCATAGGAAAAACTTTTCTAGACATTGGCCTAGGCAAAGAATTTGTGACTAGGACCCCAAAGACAAATACAACAAAAACAAGAATAAACAAATGGGACTTAAGTAAATTAAAAACTTTCTGCACAGCAAGGGAAATAATTAACAGAGTAAATAGACAACTTTCAGAATGGGAGAAAAATTTTGCAAACTATATATCCAAGAAAGGACAAATTTTGAGAATCTACAAAGAACTCAAACAAATCAGCAAGGAAAAAACAAATAACCCCATTAAAAAGTGGGCAAAAGACATGAACAGAGGTTTTTTCAAAAGAAAAATACATATGGCCAAGAAACTTATGAAAAAATGCTCAACATCAATAATCATCAGGCAAATACTAATTAAAACCACAATTAGATACCACCTCACCCCTATCAGAATGGCTACTATATAAAAAATCAAAAACAGTACTGTTGGCATGGGTAGTGTCAAAAAGGAATGCTTATACATTGTTGGTGGGACTGTAAATTAGTGCAACCTCTATGGAAAACATTATGGAGATTCCACAAAGAACTAAAAGTAGACCTACCATTCAATTCAGCCTTCCCACTATTGGGTATCTACCCAAATGAAAAGAAGTCATTATATCAAAAAGACACTGGTACCTGAATGTTTATCACAGCACAGTTCACAACTGCAAAGATATGGAATCATCCTAAATGCACATCAATTGATGTGTGGATGAAGAAAATGTGATGTATATATACCATGGAGTATTATTCAGCCATAAAAAGGAATGAAATAATGTCATTCGCAGCAACTTGGATAGAACTGGAGAACTTTATTCTAAGTGAAGTATCTCAGGAATGGAAAAACAAACACAGCATGTTCTCACTAATAAGTAGGAGTTAAATGATGGGTACACATGTTCATAAAGTGGTGTAAAGGACATTGGAAACTAAGAAAGGGGGAGGGTGGGAGTGGAGTGAGGGATAAAAACTTACCTATAAGGTAAAATGTTCACTATTCTGGTTACAGACACACTAAAAGCTCTGATTTCAGCATTCTACAATTCAACCATGTAACAAAAATATTTTCTTCATCCACTCATCAATTGATGTGCACTTAGGTTGATTGTTCTAGACTGAATACATTTTGTTTTCAATGTTTCAGTTACTAGTAATAGCTACAAATTGAGCTGCTTAATTAGATCTCAATTCCATTTTGACTTTTATTTATGATTAATAAGTTAAAGAGCTAATAGACTATTTTATTTAACAATTGAATATCATCCTTAATACAGGATTTGTAAAACACTGTTCCCTGTTTTCTTTGCCTATTTCTCTGCCTTTTGCAACAAATCATGTCTAAATGCATGGAGGATAATAAAATCTTATTTCTACCTTTCCTCCTCTCCCTTTCTGATTATTCCTAACAAGTGGAAATATCCATGCCTGGAGCTTCATCTCCTTTGCTTGCTCTTTCTCTCTCTCTAGGACAGGTGCTAATGAGTATCAAAATGAGAAAAAGCAGAGCATGAGGAGAGTAAGGACTTTCACATTTCACACAGAAGACAAAAAACCCCTAAATAATTACAATTTGATATCAAAAGAGTGAAAATATATGAGTTTCCATAATTACTTTTTCTAAAATAGAAGTAACATTTCAACTGTTATGATATTTAACATTGCAGGTTCAGAACCTTTTAGGGAACAAATATGCACTGGATATTTCTGAACTGAAGACTTATTCAAAGGGCACCTTTTTATACAGATCACCATCTATACATGTTAGAAATAATTTAACCATCCCGAAACCAATTCTACTTTCCCATTCTTAGCTAATTACTTGTTATCTTATTTGTTTCAATACAAGTTATTGAAATCATTTTATATTACAAATTATGGGTCAAATTTTAATCATTTTAGTCTGAAGGACAAGAGACTGGGGAATCCAGCCCTGCCACTAAATCTGTGACTATGAGTATAATACAACCTTTGGATCTCTATTTCCTTACCTAGTAAATGAAAAACCGGTTCTAATTTATCCCTATGTTTACATCTGCCTCTAAAATTCTGGGTTTCTTTTCTTTTCTTCTTATAATTATTGACCACACACATGCAAGAAAATCATCATCAAAGATGAATTTGTGGAATAATTTCTCTGAAGTTAATAATCGTTTTTGGAGAGATGATCTCTATCCAGAATCTCAGAAGCAAAACATTCTAAATAGCATAACTTACTCATGATATTATTGCAATAAAAAAGAAAATTTGATGGATAGGGTTTCTCAACCTCAGCACTATTGACATTTTGGGCTGGATTTGCTTTGGGGGACAGGGAGAGGGTGGCTGTCCTGTTTATTCTATAAAGTTTAACAGCATTACTGACCTCTACTCTCTAAATGCCAGTGGCATCCTTCCAATATGAGAAACAAAATTTGTCTAGATATTTCCAAATGTCCCCTGAAAAAGGACAAAATCACCCCCAGTTGAGAATCACTGAGCTAAGAAAACAGTCAAATTCTTGGATCATTGAGATTTGTTCCTCCAAACATTATTTTTATGTAAATATATTTATTGTCCTCAAACATTGAAAATTTCCCTTTCTTCAATTCTATAATCAGAAATACCACTATAATTATTATGCAGTATTTCTGACCATAACACTAATTTCCCTCAGGATTTGACAGTGGAAAATATAGATGCTGTGTTAATTGAATAAAATATTTTTACTTCTATAGTTATTTTATAAGCTCGTTAATTTCCAAAAGCAAATTCTGGAACATCAAAATTGTTATGAGATTGTATTTTTAATGACTGAGCTGGAAAGAGATTGAGCTAATAAAAGAAGCTAATTTTTTACTATGACAGTTCAATATGGATAAGAAAAACCAGGCTTAAGTCTCTGGAAAATTAGGCAATTGTCACACCATTTTCTTTAAAAATAATTTCTGATAAAGCAAAGCTTTTACTGGTTTTAAAAGGATGCAGTCTAAAAGGAGTGTGCATGAGAGTTAAAAGGTAGAAACAGTGTACATTTTTGACAGACTGTGTTTTGCATAACATATAGATGCTTTTACAAAGCAATGCTCGAGTAAAAGATATGATTGTTATGCCCAGGAAACAGAGACCATTTGAAATACTGTACATTGCAGGTGCTGTGAAACTAAAGAAAGACTAGAGTGGCAAAACTTTTGAACACACAAGCAATATATGTAGGTCTATACTATTTAATCTTCTTTCCTTAATAATACATATGTTCCATGAAAAGATATTCCTGAGATCTTTCTGTATGAGTAAGTTCAGGGGAAAAAGTGTTTTAATTAGCTTCACTCCTTTATTGCCCTCTGCTAAGGTCAGGTTCAATTCAAGTTTTCAATCATTTAGAGTGAGATGTAACTTTATAAATACAAAATTTTAAACTACAGTATTGTTGGCATCAATTGGCCTATCAATTATGTCATTGTCTAGGCTTTACATGTAGGTAACATTGCCAATGGAGAAGTGAATTTGTATTGCCATCGTACAGGTGACTAAGCAGACGTGTATCCATGTATAATTTAATAAGCTAATTTCTGTGCTTCTACTTATGATCTTCTGTTCACTTGACAAGTCTCTCCAGCTTGTATGCTTCATGGCTAAACTATGCTCAAATTTAGGTACACAGAGGTTCAAATTTAATGTAAATAACAATATTCTTGTTAATTGATATTGTCTCTATTACCTTGTATGACAATGACATTGTTCACTTGATCTCCCTGCATTCTCAGGTTCTACCTTGCACAGGTATATTGATATGGCTTTTTTGCATTAATTATTTACCTAATAGGTCACAAAGGATAGCTACTGTTAATAATTTCCTCAATAGATTTAGAATTAAAACTTCTCACCATGACTTCAAGAATGTGCATGACCTAGCTCCTGCATCTTTCTCAAATCACATCTCATGTCCTCTTTCCCTAAGCTCTGGTGATACTTATGTTTCTGTTCCATGAACGTATGAAGCTTTTTCTGACCAGCTACACTTGCTGTCTTCTCCGTGGTATGCTTCTCCCAGCTCCTTGCTAAGATGGCTAATCCTCATGTGTCCCCTCTTCAGAGATGCTTTCTTTAACTAATCCATGTGCCCTTTCTCATGTCATTCTGTTCACGTCCATCATGGCACTTACCCCAACTTAAATAACGTATTTATTTTTATAAATAAAATTTATTTTATTTTTTTTGTTTGTTGACTGTATATTCCTTGGGGGTGGGGGTATTTTGTATTTTGATCATTGTTGAACTCCTCAGTATTATGTACAGTGCTTAATACAGTGAATCCTAAATATTTATTGAATTAATAAAGACACAGAGCTGACAAGGCATAGAAAGAATAAAAATGACTATACAGTCATCCCTCGGTGTTGGTGGGGGATTGGTTCCAGGACATTCCCTCACCCACCACAGATACCAAAATCCAAGGATGCTTAAGTCCCTTACAGTCAGCCCCCAGTATCCCCAGGCACCCACGGATACAGGCAACTGTAATCACATAAAGAACCAGCATCCAAAACTAAAAATATACTTTTCCACAAAAATAGACCTCTATAATATGCTCTCCAAATATATCTGATCTTTACATGTCTGCAGTTAAGCAATTCACTACTGTTAAAGGTTTTCTAAAGGAAGAACTGAGAGACAAATTATCTTAGAGTGAAATGTAAGAAACAAAAATATACTATTAATATAACAAAATATGGATATTAGTATAATATATAATTTCCTCTTGTGTAGGGCTCAGTTAGTCCAAAAAATTGTATACTTAGAAAAAAGAATACATATATAAAAAGCAATTAAAATTATAAATTACAATTTCTTTTCAGCTGATTCTCCTTCTATAATTTATATATTTTTAATTTTCCACGTTTTAAAATTCTTATTTTTAAAAGGATAATTTTACCCTCTTAAAATCCTATCTTTGTATCTTGCCTTATAAAATTAAAACAAAACAAAATTTATCAATACACAGCTAGTGTACCTTCAAAAAGGTATATATAGAGTATATTAATATATTTCATGAATTAGAAGGGCATTAGACTGCATGAGTATGGAAAAAGAATACATTTTCTTTAAGGAATACATTTTTGTAAAATCACAGTTGCAATTCTTCTGTCATAATATTGTCGAGAAGTGTCTTCCAAAGTGGCCTAAAGAACCAGCTCCAACAGATGTTTCTTAAGTGCAGAGGTCTTAAATAAAAGCTAATAAACATATAATAAATCACTTGAAGTCTACAAAATAGAGAAAATATAAATAAATAGTAATTGAATGTATAGTTCAAAAGTAAAGCAAGGAAATCCTGGGTAAAGAACAGTAGTGGTGTCATAGTTCTCAAATCTCTCCAAATTCCAACACAAAAATAAGTATAATAAAGGCACAGTCAAAACTCAAAAAATCCATAGATAACATTTATGATGAATATTCATTCATGTTAAAATACAAGGAGATACCTAGATGACACCAATAGCCACAAGAAATGCATGATGTCAGTGTATGTGTGAGGTCAGGCAGATGGAAGAATGGGGCATTTGAAAGTCTGAGAACAGAAGAAACACCAGAAGAGCCAACAAATATCCACAGGAAAGCATATTCAGAAACGTTACTGGATTTTTGATATCTGTTTTATATTCAGTCAATTTCTGTGTACTCTTAATAGTTCTGATAGTTCTTAAAGTGTTCTAAGATTATCCAGGTAAATCATCATTTCATATGCAAAGTACAATTATGTCAACATTTTTCAAATTCCTTTATGTCTTATTTTCTTTTATTATTAACATTGACTAGAATTTATAGAAAAATACTGAACAAAACAGAGATAGCAGTCCTCTTTATTCCTCATTTATAAAGTTATCTTTTCCAGTAGTTGAAAATGTTAATGCTTCATATGATATAGTATGGAAAATATACCTGTACATCAGAATTCCATCCTGAACTCACTTTTTAATGTAAGGGGACCAAAAAAGGAGAAGAAAATTTGGTGACTTGGAGTTCTTTGCAGCTGCAGCAGTGCTGAGGGATGATGTGAAGGTCACAGGAGGATATCTCCTGTTGAGTGGTGTGCACTGCAGTGTTCTTACTGAACTCAGTAGGACTGGTTGATTTTCTATTGCCCCCTAACCTACCTTTCTTTTTAGCATCCTCTGTATATTCTAACTTATGTTTGCAATTTGTTATAATAAATATCAGTATATTTTTATCAGTATTGAGTATTGTAAAGGGTAGTGATTCATGTATGGCATTAACAGAAAAGTAAATACTGAAGAGTACAAAGTGTTCTGAGCTTGTATAATGGAGTCTAGAAAATGTTTATATCTTTGAAAAATAAATTCATTTTCGGTTTTCAAGCCATTATGCAACAAGCTCAGATCAGTTTGGAAACTATTTTCTAGTCTATCGATATAAGACGAGAGTAGGGTGATCAGAAAGTCAAGAGAGAGAGATTCAATCATGACGATGGTATTTGATACATTTTGTGTTGACAACACAGCACATGGATCGAGGACCTAGGTGAACTAGGTAGAGAGAGATAGAGAGATAGACAGAGACAGACACAGAGAGAATGAGAAACTCTACTAGAAATAACAAAATCTGGGTGAGTGGCTGGCCTACTGGTGTTATAATAAATAAATTTTAACTAAAATTTTAGCCATTATTATAAACATTTTTGGATAATTCTTTATTACAATGTTTATAATTTGGTATTCTACTGGCCGTTATTATGCCTTCCAAAGAAACACTTGCATAGGAGCAATACAACATCTTTTTGATTTAATAAGTACAATATCAGGAATCTTAAAAGGCAATAATACCTGTGCACTAACCCATTGTGTAATGTTCATTTAATTATATTTTTGGAGGAAGTAGTTTATTATTATGCTTTCCTTGAAAGAATGAAAACAAATTTAATTAAAATGACCTATGGGCATATACTTTCAACTCACCATTTCTCGCTGGAATAATTCTGATTACATCTGTTTAAAGAGATGACTAATTTTAAATAAAATAGGAATACTGTTTAAAAGTCTGTTTTATAAAAAATAGCTGTTGCCTAACGCAATTGTCATATGAAATATAAAGAGAAAAATAAGCAATTCTTACTAAATAATAGTAATAGTACTCTCTCTGTCTTCAGAACAAGTTTAGGGCCATTAGGCTGTGTAGCTGGGGTCAACTGACATAGTACACAAGACTATCATTGAGCTCATATGGCATTCACTCAAATAAATTCAAAGAGGAAACTGGATTCCTGCTGTTAAAAACAACCATGGTGTTAGAAGAATACAGCATACCTGTATTATCCCTACACATACAATAGCATCCAAGGAAGATGCTGAAATGAACTAATCTCAATTTGGGCAAGCTGACAAACTGCATAGCGAAATACCGTGCAAACCAATATAGATTGCTTGTGTTTGGTGGGGGCCAGGGAGTGTGGAGGACATCATAGCTAACTTATCTTAAAGGGTATATTGAAAGAGAAAATAAGGATGCAAATATGGATGAACCGGTATTTATAATGCATTTAGTTGTTGTTGTTGTTGTTGTTTAATTTCTAACATTTGATAGGATTTCTCAAAAAGTAATAATGTAATTTTAAAAAGAAATTATTTCCTGTCATAGAGAGAAAAGTCAGAAAAAGGATAAATGGAAAGTCCTCCTGGGCATGTGTAAACAGGATCCCTGGAGATGATACTTGGACAAGTTTTACCTAATATTTTATAAATATGTCCATTTCTTCCAAATAACATTCAGTTTTCCACGTAATAAAATGTCACACTAGTGGGAAGAGAATGCAAGTTAACATAAAAAATTCCGAGTGGGTAGAAAAACAATAGCTGATTTTCAAACTGTCTGCAATGTGTTTACAAAGTTGATTTTAAAAATATACTTATAACACCTTGGGTTCTAAAGAAAGAGTTAGGCCAAAGAAGTAACTTTAAAAGTCAGTGTGAAGTTCAGAGTATTTACTAAAACCATCAGAGTAGAAGAGTTGATTAAATGCCTGTAGGTGGAAAATCAGTAATGCTGGCATTGTAAAGTTTGTTAGAAGAAAAACAAAGCTGTTAATGTACTATTGTACAAAGCCAACATTTGTTCATACTTGGAAATATTTACATTGTTCTGGCCACTGATCTTCAGGAAAGCTAAAACTTATAAAGGAATAGTCCTATTCCTTGTAATTCCCTGACACTACATCCATTTACTCATTTTGTCCTTGAAAGGAGGAATGTCCCAGCTCAGAGTCAAAACAAGCACATCTTGGACCACAAAACTACAAGAAGGGAGTTCATTTAGTCAAAGCAAAAGGTTAAGGTAACATAAGGAATGCTGTTTGTTGCTATTGCTGCTGTTGTTCCTGGTGGTGGTGATGTCTGGTTTGATTTGATTTCGTTGGGGTTTTTTATTCATTTTTTTTTCCTGGAATCCTACAATTTATGATGATATAGTAAAACACTCACTCACTTTTGGTGCAATAATTTTAAGGCAACCTTGGCTTGGTGAAAGTTTTCTTGCTCCTGGAACTTTTCCATCCTGTGCTCATGAGGATATATGCATGACAGATTAGACCAGCTCTTCACTAGACCTTAGATATAATTTTTTTCTTTTTTCTTGTGTGCCATTAGTTCAGTTCATTTCTGTTTGGCTCTTCTGGCTGTTACAATCAAGTGTAAGGTTAAGATGTGAGTGCAGAGAAAAGAACCAGAGAGCCCTGATCCTATATTTCAGGTACGATTAAGACTTGGAATGGAAAGAGGAACCAGTTTACTGCACAGAGATTTGAAGCCAAATTTCTAGCTAGTAATGTAGTAATTTGCCTGGCTTAGTCTTCTAGGCACATCTCTTCCTCTGCGAGGCTGAGGCAGCTCTAAGCAGCTGGTTGGGGATTCTAGGAATTAGGATTTCAGCCATCTCAAACATAGTTTCATCTCTTTAGGACTAAGAAGGAAACAAATGAAAATAACTTTTCTTCTGTAAAAGACAACCTAAGATTAAATGACGGAAGACTTCCCAGTGATACTGGTTCTAATATAGTAAACATAAAATGCTAAAGGGCAAAATTCAACCTCTAGGAGATTTTGGAAGCCAAAGTACTATTAAGCAATAACAAATGTCATGTCCATATTGGTTAATTTTATTCAATTCCAAGTCAGAATCTGAGAAAATGACAATAAAGAGAGTGAGCATCTACCTAAAGAGAGTCATTTAGTAATTGTGATCCCCTTAACTGTCAGTGTTTTAGCCTGTGGCCATGTTGTAATTAGGATCTTGACTGACAGTGGTTGAACTGAAAATGATCAAACTTGGAAATTAATAAACTCAGTATAGGAAATACATTGTTGCTTTCACAAATCATTTAATTGATCCCAATTTTCCACACTCTCCTTACTTATATTACTTATCACTGGAAACTTCCATAACTCTGAGGCAAAAATAAATGAATTATAAAATTAGAGATACTGAGCTATTTTTTGATGAGTCCTGCCCGAGCTGAAGACATTTCACAGCTCGGATAAGGAGACAAGCTTAATACACATGAAATAATAGCAAATAAAATCTGCTCTGAGATAGAGCAGTGATTTCCAAATGTTGATTGACCAGCCAATACTGCTGCAGACAATGATTTCCCCAGACTATGAGTAAACAGGCAAAAAAGAATAAAACTGCAGATTTCTTCAATTCAATGAAAACATGGGTTATAAAATGTGTTATCCAATAACAGCTTGTATTATTCGGGACTCTACATATTTCCTTCATAAAAAGAGGCATTATCAGAAGTCTACTGTGGTAACCTACATAATGAAAGCAAAGGTTGAGCCATCAAACCATGAGCATTTCAGAGGGGGGAGTCCATTTAAGGATTAACAAAAATAGAAAATAGAACTTAAATAAATGTCACAAGCAATCATCCTCCCCTTTCTCTCTTTCTGTCTCTTTTCACCCCTCATCCTTGCCACCTTATAGCTCCTGTAGAAAAAAAAAAAGAAATTTGGGACCAATCTCTAATAGGTCTATTTTAGGTGAGGTAACTAATTTGATTTTGGTCAGGTTTAGAGGGGCAAGTAAAACTGGCAGCTTCACATTGTTGAGGAGATAAGTTAAATGTGATCCTATGAGGCAGATTTCAAAAGAAAAAAAGGCAGCTCAAGAGGAAGTGAATAATGCCTAGTAAATAATGCCCAGCTTGGGAGAATAACAAAATCTACCAAATGAACCATTCAAATCAATTATTGAGCATATTTTAGATGTCAGAAATATTAAAAATCTCATAAACATATATGTTCTAGATTTCTTTTTTTTTATTTCAGCATATTATGGGAGTACAACAGTTTAGGTTACATATATTGCCCTTGTCCCCACTCCCTGAGTCAGAGCTTCAAGCGTTTCCATCCCCCAGATGATAAGCATCGCACTCATTGTGTATACATACACCCATCCCCTTCCCCACCATCTGCCCAACACCTGATTAATGTTATTCCTATATGTGCTCTTAGGTGTTGATCAGTGAAACCAATTTGATGGTGAGTACATGTGGTGCTTATTTTTCCATTCTTGGGATACTAAACTTAGTAGAATGGGTTCCAGCTCTATCCAGGAAAATACAAGAGGTGCTATATTACCATTGTTTGAGTAGTACTCCATGGTATACATACATCACATTTTATTAATCCACTCATGTATTGATGGGCACTTGGGTTGTTTCCACATCCTTGCAATTGTGAATTGTGCTGCTATAAACATTCTAGTGCAGATGTCTTTTTTATAGAATGTCTTTTGTTCTTTTGGGTAGAAGCCCAATAATGGGATTGCTGGATCAAATGGTAGGTCTACTTATATCTCTTTAAGGTATCTCCATATTGCTCTCCACAGAGGTTTCACTAGTTTGCAGTCCCACCAGCAGTGTCTGAGTGTTCCTATCTCTCTGCATCCATGCCAACATTTATTATTTTGGGACTTATTGATAAAGGTCATTCTCACTGGAGATAAGTGATATCTCATTGTGGTTTTGATTTGCATTTCCCTGATGATTAGAGATGTTGAGCATTTTTTCATATGTTTCTTGGCCATTGTTGTGTCTCAGATTTCTAAAAGACATTCACACTAAAGTTTGAGAAGCACTGTATGAGTATTTAGGGGGAAATAATGAAATAAGATTTGAACGCTCAGGCTTTACCAGGGATAGTAGACTTTACCAGCAGAGCTGAAAGCATAGGTAGTCAGTTAAAAAAAAAAAAAAAAAAAAAAAGGTGCAGACAGAGGTGTATTTTATTCAAGGCACACTAAAGAAACTCTTCAGGATAAAATTGCTGATCCTTTCTTTTTTTAGTTTCATAATGTGCTTCTTAGCTGAGAGTAATTTCTGGTAGAAAATGGAGACAGTATATTTGGAATTAGGAAGTACTCTGATCATTATTTCTTTGTTTTGTAACTGATTGGCTAGCTAATTTTTGGGGTTATCAAAACCAATTACTGAAAAAGTACTACCTATTGTAGAATTGGTATTGAAATAAAAACTGCTATAATTATTGAAGTGAATTAGAGTAATAATATTGAGAGAGAAAAAAATGCACTTCAAAAAATAGAGATGAAAGAGGATAGAGTCAATGGTCAAAAATAGAAAGTTGCCATATATATTAAGCTGTCTTTTTCTCGTAAGCACAAGAAATTTTAAATCTCTTCAAATGTAGCACTTTGTTAGGTGAGAATTTTCCAAGAAATATTCAGTTTGTTAGTGTAAAATCAGTGCAGATGTCAAACATCTGATGGTGGAAAAGCAAGATTATATTTAGCTTTAACTCAGAATTTTTTGGAGAACTGGATGTATGTTTACTTACAAAGGCATATGTTCACTTTGAACGTTAGTATGTTGGTGAGAAAGAAGAAAAATATTTGAAGGTAACAATCACAAAGACAACAGGAACTGAAAACAAATAACATTTGTTCCTGAAATACCAAAAATTATTCAATACATACAAGTTAATATGCATGAAACTGTATTATCCAGTAGATTCACTGACTCCAGAAAAATTGAAAATATCTAGTACAAACACACACTTCTTAGTTCACTCAAGACAGTCTACTTCAAATAGTATAGAATCTAACTAAATCAAGTTTAATTCACAGAGACATATTTCTGCATTGTACATGTAACTAACCCATTTATACATCATTCAATCTGTCACAGAAATTCTTTCCATTTCTTTTTAGTTCCCAGGCAGCCAGTAAGTAAACTATATTAGCATGTCAAATGCTGACATTTTAAAAATAAGTTCCTTATTATAATGAAAGGCTGAACTTATATGGGGCTGGAAACAAAAATTACTTTCGTGTTGCAATTTCAAGGTTGCCAGAAAGACTACTATGTTCCCAAATCAATCTCTACAGGTTTCTTGGTATCTAAACTTTCTGTATGGGAGTTTATAATCAGCTTGTTCCTTTAATTCCATTAGAATAAAAACCCAATTGGAAAGGGTAATACTTTGAGAGATTATCAGGTACATATCTTTCAGAAGAAAACAGTTTCAGATTCTTATTAAGAATATAATTTGAATGGAAAGTATCATAAAGATTCTGAGATCTAATATGAAAGAAAGATAACTAGGGTCGGAGTGAGGAGTAACTGCACAGAGAATATCCAAAAGCCTTATTTAATACCCACAGAAAACTGTGATGACTCTTTAGAATCAGATTGAGGGAAACAAAGGAAATTGCCAAAGACTGCAAGGTAAATTACAAGTTTTCAAACACTCAAAACATCAACTCTAAACAATACATTATTTAGGATTATATGTCTGTGTGTTAAAAACTTTTTTATAGGAATAGAATAATAAAAAAAAATTCTAGATTTGTGGATATGTGAGGGAAGTTGGCAAAGTACATAGGTAGTGTCAGCATTACTGTCAATGTACTAAATCTTAAATTGAATGGTGGATTCTCTTAAATTGAGTGGTGGATTCCATGCTTCAGAATTTACATATCTGATCTATATACTTTGGTATGAATAAAAACATAAGCCACAGATTAAGAGAAAATTTTTCTAAAACACATATCTGATAAAGGACTGATATCTAAAACATATAAGGAACTCTTAAAACTCAACAATAAGAAAATAAACAACTCAGGTAAAAAATTGTTCAGGCAAAAGATCTGAACAGACTTCTCACCAGAGAAGATATACAGACAGCAAATAAGCATATGAAAAGATGATCAACATCATATGGCATTAGGGAATTGCGAATTAAAACAACAATGAAATACCGCCACACATTTATTAACATAGTGAAAATCCAAAACACCGACACCACCAAGTGCTATCAAACGTGTTTTGCTGGTGGGAATGCAAAATGGTACAGCCGCTTTGGAAGACAGTTTGACACTTTCTTGCAAAACTAAAAATACAAATAAAACATAAAACAATTGCACTCAGTATTTACCCAAGTGAGTTGAAAACTATGTCCACACGAAAACCTACACGTGGATGTTTATAATAATTTTATTTAAAATTGCCAAAACTTGGAAGCAAACAAGAAGTCTTTTATAGGTGAGGTGATAAATAAATTTTGGTATATCCAGATGATGGAATATTATTCAGTGCTAAAAAGAAATGAGCCATCAGGCCATGAAAAGATACAGAGGAATCTTAAATGTGTATTACTAAGTGAAAGAAGCCAATCTGAAAAGGCTACATACTGTATCATTCCAACTATGTGACATTCTGGAAAACGTAAAATTATCGTGACAGTAAAAAGATTAGTTGTTGGTAAGTATACTATTCATCTTTTGCTTTTTATGAAAAATGGAATTATTTGTTAAAATAGTAGAAATTAAGTAGGACAGTGAAAAGCAGGTTTAAGTACGATACTTCAAGCGTCAAGATGAAGGAAACAATTATAACTTGTCTTGAAGACTGTTTAGTCATTATTAATCACAGTTTAAATGTCAGTCTTATTCCTTAACTCTAAATCTTATACTCAAAAATATACATTAATTTGAAGAAATAATTTCTTTCACAGCCAATGGCTGCTGTTCTTACTTTTCAAAGTTTCCTCAAAAACATTTTTTTCCATCTTTCCAAAATGAAAGAATCTAAATGAGGCAGTCATATGTATGCATGTAATGCCACCATGATCATAAAACTAGTGATTATCTCAATACCTACACTATTTCTCAATCAATTTTATTCTTTAACAGTGAAGTAACCAATGCTTAAGTTAATATATATATGTATGTGTGTGTATACATATGTATGTGTATGTGTGTGGACATACACACACACATAGAAAGTAGTAATGATCACTTCACAGTGTGGGGTATAGTTTAAGCTTATATTTTTTATATATATATATATATATATATATTTTAACCCTAGTGAAAATGGCTTTTATCAAAAAGTCCCAATAGATGCTGGCAGGGATGTGGAGAGAAAGGAAGACTTATACACTATTGATTAAACTGCAAACTAGTGCAACCTCTATGGAAAATAGTATGGAGATACTTCTAAGAACTAAAAGTATATCTACCATTTGATCCAGCAATCCCACTACTGGGTATTTACCCAAAGGAAAAAAGTCATTTTAGATCACAACTAAAGTGCTCTCCCAAGAGAGAATCTGCTAATTGTTTTAAGTCACTAAGTTTGGAATAGTTTGTTAAGCAGCAGTTGATAAGTAAATCAAGGTGTCTTAGGGTCTAATATTTCTTTGTCTGGCTGGTACAAAATTCTGAGTGTGTCCACACCCTCAGAAGTCATCTGGCAGCAAATTTCACCTCTCCGACATCTTTCATTCTAACTCATTTTTCCCTTCTTCCTTCTCTCTCTCTCTACCTTTCCTGCAACATCATCATTGACCATTTTCTAGATGCAATCCATTCTGTTCCCAAGAACATTTCCTTTTGCTTGAGGAAAAGACTAAAAGAGTTTTTTAATCAATAAAAATTCATGTTCCTTTTCCAAAATTGGAAACAATATAAAACATGAGATTTAGAAAAAAAATTATTAAGCTGCTATTGTAACACTGGGGAAAATATAACATCCCCATATCCAGAGTTGGACATTATGCGGTGTATGAATATATAAAACAATTTTTACTTCAGCCAGGCTAAAACCTGAAGCTTTGAACTCTCTTTAAATGGATTTTCAAAATATTTAATTACTGCCAATATTGGCTAATTCATGTAACCTGAGCAGAATTTCATGGTCAAGAACTAAGAATAAAGGGAGACATTACTCTATTTAGAAATCCCTGTCTCTTTAACCCAGATACAAATGTGTACAGTGGTGTGAGGACCCTATTTAAATTCAGATCACATAAAACAAGATGCACAGTGACAGATATACAAACTTCCTAGTAAAGGGTTAATTTGTTGTTGCTATTACTGATTTCTTTTAAACCAGAGCACTTCTCATGCATCAGGGTTTTTTTGTTTTTTTTTTTTTTTAATGTTTTATTGGAATAAGAGCAAAATTTACACAAAAGTATTCTTATCTTAAGATTTTGGAGAGTGAAAAGTAGAGGAGACAAGTAAGAGTAAATAGAACCATTTCTTACATTTCCTCATGCACTTTTTTGCAGATTATAGAGGGAATCAAAGAAAAACAGTTACAGACTCCCTTACACTTTCTTTATTAAAACATATTAAACACAATACTTCTATTATCTAAAAGACTTTTCTCCAAACACTTGGAACATTTTATATTGGAAAGGGGCCAACAGAGGCAGCTAATATCACAGAGCTGGGGGTAGGGATGTGGTATGCAGTGGGAGCAAACCTCCCATACGCGAACTCTCAGGTACAAGCTTTTCTTGCCCTTTCCCTCGGGTTTTGACTAATTCCCTCTCACTAAAGCAGAGTGGATGGAAGTATTTGTTTGCTTGCAACTGCCAAATGTCTCTCAATTAATAAATGAGGCCATAGAATAGACATATAAATATGTAAAGAGAAAATATTATGCATGATTCACATTTTAAGCCTGAATGTATAAAAAGAGTTTGCAAGAATTAAAAATAATTTGTCTTCTAGAATTCTTAGCTATGCGGTTAAAAAAAAAATCACATACTATTATTACTACAGTTTTCTGTGGTAAAAAATGTATTAGCCCTAAATAGCTAAATAAAGCCTCAACACTAGAATTGCAACACTTTTAGAAAATCAGGAAATTATTCCCAAAACATCATTTCATAAAGTATTAAATAGAAATTTCAACCAAACTTTTATTATGATTAGGGAAATTCTGGTCAAAATTAAGTGAGAGAGAACTAAATGTCTTGAGATTTATGTGTTTCCCAATCCATTCTAATCCATAAATTACCTGTGAATGTGCTAGAATTTGCCATTAAACTGCTACTAATAAAATTACCTTCCCATCTCTCTCTGTGATATCTTTATAGTTCATTTTTAAATATAACATACCATTTAATCTAAGGTCTATTAGATTGCTATGCCTAGAGTGATAATGGATATTCATGACACTGACCATAGGATTCCTTCTAATTAACCCAAGAGAGAGAAAATCATATTTTGACTAGTTTCAATAGTATTTGTATTTTTATTAAACAGAAAAAAATTACATCACGTATTTGTCCATTCCTTGTAAGCAGGAATTAAAGTTTACATTTCTTTTTATCCTCACCTTATTATTACCTCACTAGTAGCCAATGCTCACTGAACACACATGGAATGGATCACCAGCCTGGAAAAGAAAATTAAATTCTCCACATTGGTCACTTTAGCCACTTTTCTTCTTTTCTCCATCATAAGCCACATGGGTGCTACAGGAAGAATATCACAAAACGTCTGAAAATAGCCAGAACCCCCAAGTTAATAGAGGCATTTCTTTGCAATGCCTTAAAGTATATAAGATCATTGGTTAATATTTTACTTATTTTCAGATGGAGATGATTATTTATTTAGAATATTCATATCAACATAAACCTGTGTAAGGGTCTCTTCCAAGATACGGACACCTAAGTTAGGAGAGTCCGTGTTCTGACATTGAAAGTAGTTAAAATCTGTGTAAAATGAGAAACAAGCTATTCTCAGAGTAACTCATTCTTGGAGGTAATCTGTAAATATGCTGCTGGTGACTGAAATAAAGTTTCCCCTAGTCTCCATCAAGAAGACCAAGGAGTAGTCACAAGATGCTATGAACATGTTACTATAAAGAAACATTAGTCATTCAGTTATATTGTAACCTAACTGATTTAATGACCCAAAGAGCAAGTTTGGCCTAGTGTCTCTTCAGGCTAGAAGATACTCTATCCTGCGAAAAGGATGATCACAGTCTCTTTTCCATAAAGTAAAGGGAATATGAAGCTAGTGTAACTAAATAAAATTGACCAGTAATATTATCCAGCTCTCCTTCCACTAGTTCTGTATCCACCAAGCTACCTTTTTGCATTTGCATGTAAATTTTCTTTCTGGAAGAGAATGTGCTGACCAGCTATATTTCCTTCTTCTTGGCAGATATATTTCTAATTATGAATTAATGAACTAGCCTTCTGGCTTATCAAAATTCTCTTATGAGTTTCATTAGCACAAGTCAGTTCCCCTGATCAGATCAAGTCTGTGTTTAATGATGGGATTGAGTTCCTGGCCTTACAAAGTTGACAATCCTGTCTCTAGGGACCATCCTCCCTTCCCCACTAAGGTATTACATACCTAGGGACCATGCTTGAATTTCCAACTGGACTTTTAACATGTCTCTTTAAATGAAAAAAAGAAGAAGAAAAAGTCTTTTAAAAGCAAGCAATATCTTTAAAAGAACTTGGAAAAAAATTGTAAGTTACCCAAGAGGGTAGTAGATAGGCAAATCCTAGGGGAGAGGCCTTCTATGTTCTATTTTGGTCATTCCCCTTGGCCTGTCTAAAAGTGCAGAGTGAAGCACAAATCTTAGCATTTATCCACTGAATCTGATCGACTTGGATATTTAGATCTCAGTCAAATCAGGTCACAAAAACCTGCACATCTGCATCTATAAGGGGGTTAGAGTGGCCACTGCTTATCTTACCAGGCAATAACCTCAACTGTCCATTTTATCTGCCTAGATAGACAAAAAGTTGTTCTCTCTTTGGTAACTAAAGCCAAATGTTTAAAAAATACAAAAGAAACTTTAGAAAATGGCCATCTGTTCATTCTAATCCAGGTCAATGTGAAAACTCTTCAACTGTCCAAGATAAAAATTCCCTCAATTATATAAACTACTCTTTAAAATATACACTGTCATATTAAAAATGTAAAGACAGGACATTTCATACATGTGGAAACATAAGGAGAACCTCATATTAGAGACAATGGTTTTAGGGAATAAACATTTTCATATTGCTAGACTGGGAAAGAGGCAAACTTTCCAAAATAATAACATATGAAATCACATGTGATTTAGTGCAGACAAAACTGTAAACCACACATTGATCTTTCTATCATTCTGATCTGATAATGATCTGCCCAAAATAACATCTCTTCAAGCAGAAAACCTATCATTCACTCTTTCTAATTTTTCCCTGTGGAGCATTCTCTAATAGAAAACTGTGTTCTATGAGTGCAGAGAAAAGGGCCAAGGTCTTCTGCTCATCTTTTGAAATCTATTATATCATGGTCAACATTAGGATGATGTTGCTACCCAACGAACCAGTTCTAGACAGCAACAAAACAGTGGAAATGTTTTCCACAAGTATAGAAGAAAACAGGAATTAAGTCTGCAGAGACCATTTCAACACCAAAACAAGATACACATGCAGTCCAAGAGGCATGGAAATCAATCAGACATATTGAATGTCATGCTAGATCTTTTCTACATACCAAGGACGATGCCATTTCATAGGCTTACTAGAGCCTATTCTCTGAAATGCTGGCTGGAAAATATGCTTAATAGCCATAACTATGTGGAAAATAATGCTGTTACTACTTTATTGGAAACATTATTTACTTACCAAAATTTTTCTGAATAAGCTGACAGATAAAATGCTCAAGTATTTTGAAATAATCATTTAAAATTCCCTGGCACATTATTTCTGATCCTTAGAACAGTCCATGCTAAATCCAAATCTCCTTTGTTCATGGGGATAAGATTAAATCAGGTCAAGTGGGATAAGAAGATTATATGTACGGTCCTGATATCTTTATTGATTTAGCAATCTGGCCTCAATCATTTTTAATTGCATAATTCAAGAGAGGAATTATTGAAAGGGAGTGGACAGGATGTTAAGAACAAAGAAAGCTGATACTGGTGTTATATAATTATTAAATATATACATGCATATAGTTTTCCTAATATGAGTGTAATCTATTCCAAGTTCATAATAAATTAATTAGTAAAGATTTCAGTTCACTAAAAATCACAAATGCTTCATTTACCATGTAAAATGCAATGTAACTCTGTACTATTACTTTGATGACATAGCCCTTATGTAAGTAATACAAGTAGCAAGAAGAGAGTATAGGCAAGGGAGACATTTAACCATTTCATTAATTTAACAAGAAAACACTACCAAAATGAAGGGGCTGGGAATACTGCTTCTATTGTGAAAACCGTCTGAATTGATGATCTCCTCTCTGAATAAAATATGATGGCCAGGAGTTCCTGTCATCTTCTTCTTGTGATTATAGCATATTTTTTAAAGGAAAGAATTAATTTCCTGAATTTGAATTGTAGATAGTGAAGACTTACAGCTCCAGGTGCCTGTACTAGGGTTTATGGGATTAAGGAAAATATTATTGGCCAGGCATAGTGGTTCATACCTATAATCCCAGCACTTTGGGAAGCCGAGGTGGGGTCATTATTTGAGTCAAGGAGTTTGAGACCAGCCTAGGAAACATAATGAGACCATATCTCTAAAATAAAATAAAAATAATTAGCTGGGCATGGTAGCACATGCTTGTAGTACTAGCTACTCAGGAGGCTGAGGCAGGAGGATTGCTTGAGTCTAGGAGTTTGAGGTTGCAGTAAGTTATGATGGTGCCACTGCACTCCAGCCTGAGTGACAAAGCAAGACCCTGTCAAAAAATAAATAAATAAAACCAGAAAGAAAAGAAAGGAAAAAAAAGAATAAAGAAAAAAACATTATTTTTATTTGCTAGAGGCAAATCGCCCCTCAAAAAAAAATTTAAATTTTTGTCACATCATATTTTACATTTTTATTGAAGCTTTGGGTTCTTTCTTCAGTTGTACCACAAAAGATATAATAGCAAATACCAAATTAGCATGATCCTCTTTGAAGAACCAATTACAATTTCATGTGAATTTCAATGCATATTTCTTATTTTAATTTCTTTATCATATAAATATTATAGAGCACCAATCAACATTACAGTTTTCTAAAACTCTAGTCAAAGAGGCTGAATTGTGTTGGGAACACCAACTGTCTTAAATCAGATGCCAAAGAAAGGGGAAAAAAAAACTTCTAAAACTCTAACACTCCTAACAATTTTTTATCTGTTCACCAAACTATTCAAAACTATATATGCAGCTAAATATTCAAAATTAGACCAACGATATGTACACTGTCTTTTTTTAATATGTGCAATATATTTTTCTAAATGCCTTCATATACGTTATAGCACCTAATTTCATCTTTGGGTTTGAGTTCAGTAACCTGGCAAAATGAGTCAGAACATGTTCCAAAGATGGAATAGCATTGTATAGCATTTTAAGTACATATTCAAATGCTAATATCCAAAACTATTATTTCATAATACAGACCCAAGGAAAATGGAAAATTCCGCCTACATTTTAGTCCCCAGAAATAGCCACTTTTGTACCCACTTTTTATAAAGACATGCAAGTGTAGAAATAATTGCAAAATTTTAACAGCCCATTAAATTTTTCTTAAAAGGCAATTCACATTACCTGTAAGTTTGCAGAAATAAAATTAATGAAGGCTAACTTTTTAAAAATGCAAATGTACCGAAAAGTTGTTAATCCTGGGTAAATACACAGGTACAATGAAAAGGCCATATAGTCCTTGTTCATGCAAGGTTCATTCAGTTGCATGAATTTGGGATGAAACAGACTTGAACTTCTATCCTTACTAGATAGACAGTACAACACTTTATTATGCAAAGGTTATGTCAGAGGTTGTCACCACTGAATTTATCAACCAGTTTTATTCCTGGATTGTATTTCAATCTTTCAGTTTGAATTTTCTGAGGACCTGCCAAGAACAAAGCTAAAATCCCTGGTCAAAGGAATAACAAACAAAAATTTGGCTTTCTGGTTCAAGATGGCTGACCAGAGACCTCAGCTGCAACATCATCACAGAAAGAAGAAAAAGTTTTAGATGAAAAAGAAAAAAAAAAAAAAACCATAGGTCAGGTGTAATCCTGAGGAAAAAGGAACGTAAACTACCAGAGATTCCATGGGAAGAAGTTGCAGAGCAGAACAAGAAGGAGCAAGATATTGGCAGAGATCAATCCCAGAGAGGCTTGGAGTCTAGCAAAGGAGGCAGGTGGGGGGTTTTGCTTCTCCCTCCCTCACATCTCTGGCAGTCATCAGGCTCCTGAGCTGCAGAAAAGCCTTTCTACCCTCACAAGCCCAAAAGCTGCTGCTGCCAATGAACTTAAAGTTCTTAAGAACAAAGCACCAGGCTGCCAGCCCCCTTGGGGTCACTTCCCATCACCACAGACCCAAGCCAAAAGGGCAAGTGCCATATTGTTTCACTGCCTGCTGTGTACCTTTATATTCCCCCGGGAGCTTCAGCCCCTCAGTTTTCATCTTGCTAGTTCCCACACAAACATTTCCCAACTCCAGTCCAGACTGCAGAAGTCAAAGGTGCTGGTGGGTCCTGGGGGATCTTTGGGACCCCAGAGTTTGGACACTCCAAGAGGGCTATGGGTCTCTTGGAGAGGGACAGAGATGACTAGAGTGCTACCGTCCTCCATTCAAGCTCTTTTCCTGCCCCAGCCCTCCCCCACCTATTACTGCTGAGAGAGATGATTGAGCCAAGACTCTCAGAAGCAGCCACTTCCCCTCTGTTGGCATGCTTACCACATTGAGACTTCCATAGAGAGTGGGGCTTACACCTTTCCTCTTAAAGTCCAGCAGCACACCAAGGGATGCTCAGACTGAGCTCCCTGCTCGCTGCCCCTCCCTGGTGCTGCTCACCCAGATGCCCCAGCAGAGCAGGGCATACCCTGAAGAAGAGGGACATTAAAGTTGCTTGGGCACCCCAAAGGCTACTCAGGACCAGCATGCTTCACTCTGACATGTTCAGGGATTAATCTTCAGGGACCCAGGTCAGACCCAGGGACAGGTACACAGGTCAGATCCTGTACCCCCAGGACTCAGTCATGTTGTTCGGGGGCATGGAGGGGGTTTTTGTGAACTAATACAGGGAGGCAAGGGAGCCCATGTGGGCAGAACTGAAAGGAAAATATAGTGTAGATCTCATCTGCAGTACCCTTGTGGAGTATCCCTTTCCCCACAGGAAGGCCCTGCTCTCAGCCCAGGGTGGTATCCTGGACAAAGAATCTCCCAGCCTACAGTGCCATTGCTGTGGAGCTCAGCTAGTTTGAGCTCCTGCCTGTGGCCAGATGCCAGAAGGAAATCACAGGGCAGGAGAGGGAGAAAAAGAGTGAAACCCACTCTCGACAGCCAGACTGGGAATCTCAGATGGCCCCTCCCCATAAGCAGACTTTCTGGGTTGATGAGGCCACTTCAGCCCCTCACTGGCAGCTTTCCCCAGCAATGTGGAAATGGATCTTCAACTCCTGCCAAGACAGCTACCTTATTGGCTTTTGTGGAGCCTGAAAACAGGCTCAACTGACCTAGCACCACCCAGCCTCACTCCCACACCCACCTCTGCTGTAGCAGAGAATAAGGAGTCCCCTGGGAGCTCCAGGGGTCAGCCCACTGCTGGGGAATTTGAGTGCTTCTGCTGAGCAGCTAAAGCTGCTCACAGGTCCCCAAAAAACAACACCATACCTGGTTCATCCCAGCTACTGCCACCTACTGTCAGAGAGATAAATTTGTACAGCCCTTTACAGCATTTACTGACTCAGTCATACAGGTGTTGCTGACTCTTACACACAAGCACCATCTCCTGTCTCAGAGATCAAACTGGGAATCCCATTGGGGATTAGGGTTTCAAAATATGAATTTTGAGAAGACACTCATTCGGTCCATAGCATGTTGGAAACTGGAACTATGGGGGAGAGCCTCTTTATCTGGCACTGGAAACTCAATAGCTGCCACAGGTGCTGCTCAAGACAGAAATCTACATAGAGAAATACTTTGATACCAGTTCTCCACCTTCTACCACTGCTTCCCACTGGCCAAAGCTACTGGAAACATCTAAGCAATCCTGGGAAAAGTGTTCTCTGTCATGGAAGGGGGTGTTAGAGAAGGGAGAAAGGAAGGAGTCCTAGGGAGAAGAACTAAATGAAGCACAGATGAGGACTGAAAAGAGTTGGGCCATACAAAAAGCAGACCCTTTTCAGTTTGGAATCTCTCTAACCAAAAACATCTGGAAACATTAGATAGAAGCATTGCTACAATAATGTCACTGGCCCAAGCACAAATGAGGTGATCTTATATAATGAGATTGTTGTTCATGCATAACTTAAGAAATAAGTCTTTTTAGTCTCATTTTATTTCAAATTAATGGTCCCGAGATTTTAACAGTAAAAAGCAAAATTTTTTTCTAACAAGTAATTAAAAGCATGCAGCTTATTAAATAAAAGCAAATTGGAAAATAAGCACAATTTTAGTGTACTGAGCTTTTGAATTTGCTGCAAAAATGTATCCATGGGGAAAATAGATTTGCTCTGAAGTAATCCCTAATGAGCTTTAAACTAAAATTATTGCTAAAATTATGTTTTTAAAAAGTCATTAAACTTTCTCTTGGATAAAATATCTATTTATTTAAACACTGCTGCTAAGTGTTCATGAAAAGTAAAAAAAAAAAAAAAAAACACTAAACATTGAATCTGGTATAGCATCTAATTAAAATAGAGGCCAAGTACCAAGGTTAGAGTACTTGGTGTCACTAATTGGCTTTCCAAACTTTGGTAAATCAATTACCAGTGCATGACTCACCTCCCCCTTGCAGTACAGAGGAATAAATATTCCTGTTCCACCAGTCACATATTTGTGTTGAAGTTCAAAATAGTTCAATGTTTAAAAGATACAACATGTAAAAGCACCTTGTAAAATTAAAAATGGCTAAATCATAAAGTGGTAACAATAACTCAAAATTAGAAGAGCCATTCAACCAACTTCTAAAATAAGGTAGTGAACATCTACTACGTACTGGAGAAGTAGCTTTTAGGAGGAGTGGTTATATAAATTAAATTGAACTAAAAAAATTTAAAGGGATTCCCTAGACTATTGTGGCCATTAAAATTTCCTAAAAACATTTCATGCCCTGGGAACTAGCCATGTTCCTTCTATTTGCCAGATAAATGTTGAAAATACCAACTTATAACAATATGATTTTCTTTATTGAAACTCTTTTAAAGTCAACATTTTTTTTATTTTAGTCTGAAACAATAACAAAAAGGAAAGGTTTTTTAACAGATAAATAAACTAACATATCAATAAAATATGAAAGTAACAAAAATTAACCAGGCAGTCCTACTAAACATTGTAGATGCAAGAAGCTAACAGAAGGGCCAAGGAACACCAAAAGCCCAAATTCCCATCAGAGATGTCCAATCATAGATGGGCTTTTAAGCTCCATGCTAAGACTCCAGCAATAGATAAATTACCATTTATTAAACTCTGTTATGTGAAAATCAATATTATTTAAAGACACTGGTCTGATCCCTTGCAGTAAATATACACTCTTCTTTTTCTGAAATCCACCATAATTAGCATTTCTCATTACATTTTATCTAATTTTATATTGTTTTATAGCATTGTTTCTTCAAATTATTTGATGGCAAAACTGTTTTGTGGGGTTTTTTTATGTTTTGCTTTTTCCAAATTTATCATCTTAAGCAAGATGTTCTTTGGAAAACATTTGGGGAATACATTTTTGTAAACATTAGTATATTCATCTGATGGCTGCTTTGAGAACATTGAAAACAAAGCGCCATGCCTTACTCATCAGTGTGTGTGTGTAACGTTGTGCCTAGCACAGTGCCACGTACACAAGAGGTAACAGTTATTGAAAAACATGAATCAGTGAATTCTTCTCCTTATTTGAAGAATTTGGTAGACACACTCTTTTGAGATATGATAATTTAATGTCTAGAAAGACTAAGAAGTTTGAAAAACTACCATGAAAGAATTCAAAGTATAATGTAAGGCATATTAGTTTAAACTTAAAGGACTTAAAAATTACATTTTTTAATGATGTAATCTAATGCCATCATTTCATTGAATACATACATAAAATATTACATTTCTTTTTAAACTTTTTACTTAAATTTAAAGAGATTGGTGTGAAATAGTTCCTAAATTTTACAGATTTAGATTTTATTTTAACTTAATGATATAGGGTATAAATTTTAAATATTTATGTTTTTATTTTAACTTATATATTGAGTGTGAAATAAATAAAGAATAGTGTTCAACATTAAGAATTGTGAAGTTTTAATATACTCTCCAATGTGGCTAAAATTTAAATGACTGAAAATACCAAGTGTTAGTGACAATGTAAGCAACTGGAATATTCATACATTGATGGTAGAAGGGAAAAACAGTATAAGCACTTTGGAAAGCTACTTCAGTATTTAAAAAATATAAATATAACATACATAGCAAAAATTCCACTTCAAGACATATATCCTATGAAAATAAGTATCTACGTCCACCAAAAGATACACACAATTTATAGTAGTCAAAAACAGCAATAGCCAAAATATCTGTCAGAAATAAAATACATTGTTGTTTATTATTTATAGAAAAAATTCTAAGCAACAAAGAGAAAGAATGAACTACTGCTATATGTAATGACATGGAGAAATTTCACAGACATGTCATGGTGTAACTGCTACCAGACTAGCAGTTTGTAGTAAAAATGTCATTTTTCAGAAATTGGACAAAAAGCAGCAAAAGCTTGTGATTCATTAAAAAAAAAAAAAAAGGGAAAAAATGATACAACCCCCAAATTGCCCCATGACCAGCCATACACTGTGAACTCAGCGCATGGACTAGTAGTCCATAGTGTTCTCACTGAGCATAGGACACTTGGGATTTGGGGCTACTGGGGAGGCTTCAGTTTGCTAGGCAAGGTACTAGAGAGAAAGGATCTTTAAGAGGGGGATCTAGGGGATTTAATTAAAGTGACACATGATTTATCATCTAAACTTGAACACTGGGGAGTGAAATGACATGCTATAAATAATTATGTCACGATTACACATATAAATCAGACCTGTCATTCACAAGCAGGCATCATCAACCCATTACCATGCCCTTTCTTGCTATCACAAGGAATTTCTGTTGAAGATTGGTCCTGAACACACGGGTTTCTGGAACACATGGGTTGCCTCTGTTGCAAGGCTTCTTTCCTGCCAGCCCCACAGTGGCTGCAGTGGCCCCTCTCCTGCACTGGCTTTGGGGCAGACCAAGTTCATTTGCATATGTGCAGCCACTGTTTTCAAAACCCCCAGAGGTTAGGAATTCTGGCTTGCATGAACTTTTAGCACAAATCACATACTTTGCCAAATCAGCTACTATGAGCCCTTTTAGAGAATGGTGATGGTTGCACAATTCTGTAAGTATAGAGTAAAAACCATGAACTGTATGTTTTAAAAGGGTGAATGTCATGGCATGTGAATTATATATCAATGAAGCTGTTTGTTTTTTTTTTTTAAATATTGTATTGAGTATAAAACATGAGCCCAAATGTTTTGCCAGGTAACTTTAGTTTTGGATCCTCATGTAATCTCCACTTGGGTCATGCTCTTCCAAATTTGGATCTCAGAAAGTATAGATGAGAAATCAGAATTTCTCTCCTGTAAGGCCTGTCCTAGGCTTCTTACTCAAATTGGTTCAGCAACCATTTCTGTATATCAATGGGTATGAAACAGTGGTTTTCAAGTCTTAGTACGTATTCATCAGAGACATCTGGAAGATTTACCAACAGATAGTTTGCTTGACCCTAGCACCAGCACTTCTGACCCAATAGGTCTGGGCGGGGCTAGAATTTGCTATACTAGCAAGTTTCCAAGCAATGCTGATACGGCTGATCCAGGGACTATACTTTGATAACCACAGGTGCTAAGCCTTCATGTACCAAAAAACAAGCAATTAAATAAAAAAGGTCACTTGTACTCCTCCACCAGGTGTCTATTTGCCTTATATTTGCAAAACTAAGAGCCACTCAAGTGACCCTTCTCAGTGAAAAAAAAATTAGCATCTCAAAGTTAGAATTTTAAAGTTGAATCTGCAAAGGAAGGAAAACCTATTTCAGATGAAGAATGACAAATTCAACTTTGTGATGACATTGAAACATCTGGGAGGAGATGTTGTTGGAAGTTTGTGAGAAAAAAGTAGTTATGTCAGGTTTCAGTCTGAAATGTCAGTTCTCGGTGCACTCGTGGCCGAAGAGTGACCAGACACTCCAAAGTTAGGCAAGCATGGAAATGAGGTTTATTGAGGAGAGAGAGATAGGATTATAGCGCAAGAGCAAGATACAGGTTTACAGAGCATGGTACATACGCCACAGATGACAACCGGACCCATTGTTGCAGCAAAGTAAGAACCAAAGGAAGGGTGCAAAGAGAGGTTGGCTATGATCTCTGTCTTATTTTATAGTGCCCAGATAGGGACCTCCCTCATGATTCAGAGGTCACCATGGAACCACTTTGATTGGACACTTGGGAATAACATGACCTGAGCCTTAACCACGAATGTGGGTTCTAGGTCACTTTCCGGACTTTATGGTACCCATGCTGCTTGGCCTGTGGGCTAGAGAGTCCTCTACATTCTTTTGCAGCTGGTGTGCCAAGTTCTGATTGGCAGATCCATAGCGTATTCCCTCCTCCCCCAGGTATGGAGAATTAGGGTGGGGCAGGACCAGGATGAGAGCCAACAGCACCCACTTTCATCCATATGAGACCTGGAATCCCTCACTATCTAACAGTTAGTAGTGCAAATTTTGAGTATGAGTTTCTTTTGAACAGTGTGTCAACGGAGACTGAGAACAAAGGATCGTGCTTACAGGAAGCTCCATAGTTAAAGGCAGGAAGAAGAGTTAAGAAAGGAGGCAGGAGAGTTAGGAATTTAGAAGTAAAAGCAGGGTAGGATGGTGCTGTGAAAGCAGGCAAAGCCATGTTAACAAGGCAGCCGACAGTGTAAAAGGCAGAAGGAAAATGTAGTCTGAAAAGAGAGCCTGGGGTTTTTAGAAGACAGAACAAGGTAATTTTGGAGCTAGCAACAACTGTAATGATGACATAAGGCAGAGTTTAATAAAACTATTTGCCCATTTCCCTCAATTAGAAATTCATTTTACATTTCAACAAAATTCCATGCAAGTAAAACAATAAAATGAAAGTTTTTTTAAAGAAATGCTTTTTCTATTTTCTACTTCATTTGATCAAATAACAGGTCATGACATGAACTTGTAAAACCACTGGTCTGGGTTAACTTACTTGTGTCACTGAGGAAGGTAATGCTGAAAAGGCACACTCGAAGGACAGCTGATGTTTTGTCCAGTGTAAGGCAATTAAAGGATCCTGGGGAAGGCATTTGCCATGACCTTGAGCTTACAAAGCACCTCAGGCTTAAATGCCTTTCATATTTTAACCTTATTTAGCCTTTTTATATTTAGCCAGTAAGAATGCTTACGATTAATTGTGATATTGTGTATGAATGTTTAGATTTCTGTTCCACCTGCCACAAAAAATTAGTCTATTAAAAATATAAAAATATAGTTTATAAGTACACTATTTTGATTCCAGGTACCATCTGATTTTGTTTGTCTGCTTAGTTGTATTTTCTAAAGGTTAGCACTGGACTTCCTAACAGGCAGCCTTCACTAATCCCTGGGAGTTCTGATCCTTTGCTCTTTCCACTACGTTACTCTGGTCTTCAATGGCCTGGCAAGAAGAATGATAGAGTAGAAATGCTAGAGTCCAAGAAACCCGGTTAAAAAAAATTGTGCAATTTTTAGCTGTGACGTATTGGTCAGGTACTCTTATCTGTGTGATCTGTTTTCCTCATGTCTAAAATCTAAGTAGTACTGCCAACTTTGTTATATCTAAATGAAATACTGTAAACATAGCACTGCATAAACATGAATTTATTTCTTCCCTTACCCAGAGCAGGCAGCTCTGTGTCTGACATAAAGTGGCACTCAATAAATATTGCTGCCTACATTCTTTACCACATCCCTCCAAGTTGTGTTATTCCAAGGAGTAAGTTCTGCTCTAAATTCATTCTTTCTTATTCCTCTACTCTCTCTCCTATGCCAAAAGTTGGCACAAGTCATTTCAGTGTCCAGTGAAGGGGAAAGAATCAGGTTTTCTCTGAACAGCACATCACTCCACAAGAATCACATTAGAAAAGCCAGTAAAGAAAGGATTGGGGCTAGCTGAAAAAAAATTTCAACATGGTAAACAGAAAGTATGAGAATTTCTGTTGAAAGGATTTGATTTAAACCTACTTCTATATATAGCTCTTTACAATAGTTCAGTTTTATAGCCATTTGTTTATGTAATCTTTCCTAGCCGACTGTAAACCTCTTGAGGGCAGATTCTGTGCCTTCTTTAGCTTAGAATTCTCCCATGGCACCTAGCCCAATTGTCTTTCTACAGAAACCTTTAAATTGTGTGTGTTGAGTCAGTAAGATTGGGTTTTATTCGGGTTTGGTGTGAAGAATGTTGCATAACGGTTTCCTTCCGGAACTCATGCTGTTCTTAGAGGAGAGCAGTGAGTAACCAATCCATTATACAGTCCTGCATTTTGTAAAAGCTTCCAAGGCAATGCTACCTGTGGGGTCTTCTCCATAGAGATTTGGGCAAACAGACTAAAAACAAAACCAATGCTGCCATCCCTCTGTCCCAATAACTTCAAGTACGTGCTTTGATTTGAAACAGCTGGATTTGCTTTGAGCATGATACTCCTGACAGCTAAAACATAGAACAACTCTCCTTTCTAAGATTTTAGAATACCCAAGACCCACGATTCTGAAAAAGACAGGGAAAAATTCCATCAGCTGTTTAAAAAGTTTCCAGAATAAAATTACTGATACTGTTCAGCCTGATTCATGTAAATATTTTTAAAGGAAGCAATCTAGATTTTTCTTTTCGTCCCTCAGGACTGTAGTCAGTCAGATGTAAAAAGACTCTAGGTCCCTAGAAATTAACTGATAATTTTTTGATACATATTATAAGCTGTCTGTAGTTCACAGAACACTCAGAGACAAGCCTCATCTGATATCTTCCTTGTAATCATTCTGGGAGATACGACTGTTTCATTTCCATTTCATAGATGCGGAAACTGAAGTATATTGAAGTGATTTTTCCAAAGTCATCACCCCAAGGTTAATGCTTACACATTTTGAGCTGTTTTACTCTCTAAATCCTGTGGTTTCACTACAGATCTTTGGTACTGTATTGCTCTGATTTCTCTTTATTCTATCTTGGTGTCTGAGGAAAATATTGCTAATGAGGTACTTTCCTCTAACGGGGTTACCATGTGATGGCAATTTCCACCTTGAATCAGAGCAGTCAGAAAACAACAAAGGAAGGATCACAAAGAGCATCTGCTGATGATAGCAAAGGCTACAGAGGGGCTGGAATGGAAAAATTCTGGGGACAAGTCTGAAGCTTCCCTTAGAAACTACACAGCACTTTATGCATGGATATTTTAACAATTATTCTTCAGTCATCAGTAGATGGCAGTGATCTAGACGGCAGAACTGCAGTAAGCAGTTTTAGGTAAGCTAATGGTAGAAAATGACCCGAGAGTTTGCATGCGCTGCCACAATTTATATACAACCTGGAAATTTTATGGTACAGCATTAAATCAAAATGGCTTAGCTAAATCATGTGCATAAGCAGTGACCTTCTACCGCCCTATATCTTCACAATAGCAGCAGATGTCTGTATAACTACCAGGATTGATTCATGCCATTCTCTCTTAATAGCACGGCTTTCAAAGGCTTTTCAACTGCCTCAGTAAGTGCCAATACAGCTATATTGCTCTGCTTTAATTAAGTTTGTTCAATTATAATCTAAATTTTACATGTTTCATGCCAATTTTCTTAACTATCAGCTTTAATCTGACATTTCAGAAAACAGAATTTCAAATATCAAATACACATTCCATATTTCTCTCCTTAAAAAAATTTAGCTATGCCAATATTGAGTTTCCAGGTTCATTTATTTGATCAAAATTTTAGTAATAAGCTTGTTTGAAAGGAAAGCTCTGAAGTCATTTTGGGAACAATTGGGAAAATTTTAATTATGAACTGGATGTTGGGTGATATTAGGAAATTGTGTTAATTCTGTCAGGTATAATTATAATATTGTGGCTTGTAGAGAAAAGTATTTTTAGTAAATAATGAAGTATTTATAGGTTAAATATAATGATATCTGCAACTTATTTCTTAATGGTTCCTATCAAAAACTATGTATATTTATCTATAGATGTATATCATATGTAATATATGGAGAATGTTACATAGTTATAGATAATAACATAGATTAAGAAAATATATCAAATATAAAAATTATTGAATGTATGTTGTAGATATTGTACTAAATTGTGTCAATTTTCCTGTTCTGTAATTTGCATATTTTCATATGAAAATGTTGGAAAAAATTAATTTTGTACTACATACCAAGAGCAGAGACACAACTGCAACTGAGATTGCAAAAAGAATAACGCACAGTCTGTGGCTTCATAGTCCAATAGTCTAGTTAAAGATACATAAATATATATAATCATTATAATTTGTAATGAATATAGTACCAGTAGTTAATAGCAAGATCTTGAAGGCCCAGAAAAGGAAGAGAGTAATTTGCCTAAAGATGTCAGGCAAACATTTCCCACAAGAACGGATGCTTATATAAGGGCTCAGAAATTATATACGAGCATGGAGGGCATTCTAGGCAGAGGCAAGTGAGGAGCACACCTGTGGAAACATGAAACAGCACACTCAGAGTGGCTGAACCGCTGAGTATGAATAGAAAGACAACGAAAGATGAGTCTGGGAAGCCACACACAGGCTGGAGATTTAGTAAGAAGCAGAGTACATTCTGCTACATATTTGCAATATTTTTCTGGGGGCAGTATGAATCCATTAAAAAACTGTAGGAAAGGGAATATGTTCATTGATCAGTGAATTCCCAACTGAATAGTTGTTCAAACTCCTGGGTCAAAACAACTTTTTGGCTAGGGTCACATAGAAATGCCCTTGAAGTTTTCCAACCATTTGAAGAAAATCATATCTGATTTTTCTGAAGAATGAGCTAAGTCTAGCCAATTGGGCCCAGAGAAAGCATGCTACTGTCATACCAATAGAGATTAAACAGTGAAACCCATTAATGATAGGAATTACTATGTTAATAGATATGTCTCATTTAATAAAATTTGGCATTGAAATATAAGGACAAAAACTAAACCAGGCCACACACAGTGGCTCATGCCTATAATCCCAGCCCTTCAGAAAGCAGAAATAGGAGGATCACTCGAGGACAACAGTTTGAGACCAGCCTGGGTAACACAACAAGACCTCATTTCTACAAAAAATTTAAAAATTAGCCAGGTGTGGTGGTGCATGCTTATAGTCCCAGCTACTCTGGAGGATGAGGCGGGAGGTTCACTTGAGCCCAGGAGTTCAAGATTGCAGTAAGCTAAGATTGCGCCACTGCACTTCAGCCTGGGTAACAGAGTGAGAGCTTGTCTCTTACAAAATAAATAAATAAAAAACAGAAAAATAAAAAAACACTAAAGCAAAGAAAAAAGAGAATCAATGATTGTTCACATTATTAAGAGATTATTAACTTCAAAGAATTGTTCACTTTTGTTAATCTACTATGAACACTGAAAATTTTTGTTCAAAGATAACTGGCTACTCCTTTGGAGCCTGGGAACAAATAATTCTCCCAAATTTCTAGGAGCCACCTGACTCTGGACATCAATGGCAAATGAAAACAAAGCCCAGTGAAATAATTATGCTAGGTAAATAAACAAACAAACAAAAACTACGTTTCAATATGCACTTTTCATTTTCCAAAAAAACCTACCTGTTATATTAAGGAAGCTCCACCTCTAACTGTTGTCTGACTTTGTTTAAGCCTATATTTACCTGTCAAAATTTGGCCACTGAGTGACTAGTTTGGCTGCATCACCAGAATCAGTTTCCTGAGTTTTTTATTTAAAGCTTTTTTTTTTTTTTTTCCTCACAGAGCATATATATTGAGTACCGGAAGAAGTACATTTTAAGGAATTTCTCATTTTAGTTTTGTCAGATGCTATTTACGTAATCTTTTCTTCCTAGTAGCATGAGACATTCTAGCTTAACTTCTTAGACTTCAACCTTTTTCTCAGTTCAATGTAACACTGTTTAATTTTTCCTCTAACTTACAGGAATGAGGAAATAATTGCTTAAAATTGTAGGGCTATGACCCAGTATTGAAGAAAGATAACAATTTTGAATCTAAGTTCTCCTTAAGAGATAGCTTTGGGACATTTTAGGAATCAAGAAAATATGCCGGCCGGGCGCGGTGGCTCACGCCTGTAATCCTAGCTCTCTGGGAGGCCGAGGTGGGCGGATCGTTTGAGCTCAGGAGTTCGAGACCAGCCTGAGCAAGAGTGAGACCCCATCTCTACTAAAAAAATAGAAAGAAATTATATGGACAGCTAAAAATATATACAGAAAAAATTAGCCGGGCATGGTGGTGCATGCCTGTAGTGCCAGCTACTCGGGAGGCTGAGACAGGAGGATCGCTTGAGCCCAGGAGTTTGAGGTTGCTGTGAGCTAGGCTGACGCCACGGCACTCACTCTAGCCTGGGCAACAGAGTGAGACTCTGTCTCAAAAAAAAAAGAAAATATGCCTAAATGTAGTTTCTTAACTGATTGTTGGAAGAGTAGTCAAAAAAAGGATAGGAGACTTCATGAAAACTTTATAATGAATAACATTATAGTCCTTAGTAATCATTTTCACACTAGATCCTCTGGAAGAACTAGAACATCTGCTATGCTTTTTCCAGCTTGAATTCCTGGGCTACCAATTAGAAATGGAAAATTACTTAAGTTGTGCCGGTAGCCCATATTAACTATTCAGACTCTGTGTTTCTCCTAGGGTCCTTGTCCATACCTCTAAAGGAGAACACAGAAAATCTAACATTGTCAGAGAAGAAACAGAGAAGTCTTTAGCTACCTAAAAGAAAGATGTGGAGTGAAAGATACAAATATCTGGACCATTATTTTTCTGTAATCAGGAAGCACCTAGGATAATCCTCCTAGACTTCATTTCACACTGAGTACATGGCACAGGAAATTTAATATAGCCCTCAGGGAGCTTGGGGCTTAGCCCAAAGGTATTATCTGCAATTTGAAATATTTAAAGGGCTAGTATAACCTTTAAAAATGCTTTCAAATTTTGCATTCTACTCTTTAATTTATCGATGTTTCTTTTAATGTAAAATGGTTTCAGCTACTTACATGTTAAATTGTTAACACTTATCACAAATCTTTGAATGAAATCAATGTTGTCAAAGATAGTGTTGTATATATTTCTGGTTTTGTATAGGTAAGCATGGCTCTAAATATCCTTACACACATTTTCACATACCCAGCTTGAGAAGCATGATCTATATGCAATCTAAAGGTTTTTGTGTGAAGAGCACACTCCTGAGGATGATGCTGAGGCTTTGAGACTCCAGAGAGAGAGGTCTGCCTGCTCTTCAGATGGTGAATTTTGCTGAGGCTTTAGATTTCTTCATTATTTGGGAAAACAGGAGGTACAAGTACTACTGGGTCATGCCTTGAGATCAGTGAAAAGAAAGAACATGCTCTCTTTAGTTAAACCAAGGAGAATTCAAGGGAAATGCAATGCTTCTGTCAGTTTAGTTCACGTTCATCTCTAGATCAATAGCAATTGAACCAAAAATCAAGTGCCACAACTTCCCCCAACATGAAATTGTGGGGTTTTAGGCCCTATACTAGTCAAATGGAGTTAGATGGGAAATGTAACTGGAAATCTGAACAACTTTGTGATTGGGGTGGGGAAGAATGCCCCCCCACCCCCATGAAGAACGGTAGTATTACCTGAAGAAATGAGATAAAGAGAGGTGCTGGGCTTGTACAGGTGAGCCACCAAACTCCTCCTCACCCTTCAGGTGTCAGTCTAGTCACTGTTCCCTCAGGGAGGCCTCTCTTTACTCCCCAGCACTGGGCGAGTTATTCTGTTCATATATCCTCACAGGCTCTTTCTAAATTGATAACTATTTGTATGCTCAACTTCATTGCATGAACCGTAATGCAAGGAGTGTGTCTCTCTTACTCTCCCTGCCTTAAGTATAGCGGGTCTTTACTAAATATGGATTGGTTGCAAAATTAAATAATCACTTTTCTATTAGACATCAGTGGTGAGTCATTAATAATATGAGTAATTATAATACTTACCTCCATGTTTCTCTCCCCACCCATTTTTCTCTCTCTGTATTGACATTAACACATTTTTCTATTTATGGGAAGTTTATGCATCCTTGCATAAACCTATAAAATTTCTATATACTGGCTTGTCTTTTAAACAGAAAGAAATAATATCTACCCCTTTTCTCCATATTTGTTAATGTTTGGCTGGGGAAGTCAATCAGTCATGAAATCTAAGTAGCGTGCTACCTTCAGCAGCTACAGGTGCTGCTGAAGTGTCCTTTGTTCATATTAGTATCATCATTTTAGTGGAGACTATTGAACAAATAACAATACCTGGTGGATTGGCTTAAATATGGAACACAATTCAGCTAGCTAAATCAACATAAAAGGGAAAGGTATATGGCTAAAAGAGAGTGTCTTATTCATTTGGGCTCTTCTTCAAAACAAATATACAAATGTTTTTAAGAGAGCGAGCGACAGTCAAAAGTACATAACAAATACCAGGTCCTCTTCGATGAATTATGAATAGTTAATTATTTCCCCAAGAAATTTCAAACACAGATGGTAAAATATAAATTAACTTCAGCCCCTATTTATCATGCAGGACAGATGGAAACCTCAGACACAAATGTTATTAGTCATGATTCAGGTCATTTGGAAAAGTATATTCTGGAGCTGGCATGAGTGGGTCAGAGATTCAGGACAAATGTGATTGGACAGGAGAAAGTAGAATGATGTCATTGGTTAAGTCAGCTGAGACAGGTAATCTATAGGCTGCACCTTAATTCTCATACAGTCTTCATATCTGTCAAATAAAATTAACAACTCATTTCAGACAATGAATGACTGTTGTGTAATGCTACAAAACAAATTACTTTCCAAGGTCACTACATAAGAACACCAGGTTACTTTATTAACCTCAGGCTGAGATAATCAAGAGGGAAATAATGAATTTTAATCTGAAAACCCCCTCCAAATGACAGAGTTTTTATTTTTTTCATTCAATTGTAATCATACCTCATAGATATATGTATAATTATTTGCCTTCATAGAACTAATGTTACTGTGGTGATGGTAAAATACAGATCTATACATCCTCATAATTTCAGGGCAAAATGCATATGTATACAACCAAAATAAATAGATAAATAATGAACTTGTTAGTGATTACACAATAACCAGGCATGAGGCCAAGTGTTTTACATGTACAATATCACTGAATCCTCAACACTGTGAGGAAGGTAATAGTATCATCATATTTGTTTTGTAGCAAGAGAACTAATTTTCAGTGAAATAAATATCTTGCCCAAGGTCATCTACCTGGTTAGTAGGTGACTAAGTGGGATTCAAACCTAGGTTGTCGGACACCATCTGCACTATTTATCACAATAATATTCTGCTAGTGTGTGTACATGTGGAAAGACAAAAAGAGAGAGTGAAAGGGAAAGAGAGAGAGAGGTAGACAGAGAGATAATGCCTATATGGAAGGGCAAGTTTTCCTTTCTTCTAGCTAATAGCTCCTTGATAAAGGTATATTTTGACACAGGTAATGCCCTCCAGTTATATTTTGTTGAAGAGATTAGTGGCTGACCAAACCTGAATGACTGTACAGCCATTCAGCTTACCAGAACCTTCAAAATCATTTTTAGATGGTGTGTCAAATTGTATTACAACCATACATTAGTCATCTTTATAGTTTTACTTATTGATGTGATGGACACCAGATGACATACTCCCAGAAAATGTCACAAAAATAAATTACTATAGGAAACTTAAAGTAAGTTGGAGAAGGTACAAAAAATATAGCAAAAGCTGGTTGTATAAGTAGCATTGACTGACATAGTTTATATAGAAAGTATAATGATAATTTTTATAACAACTTATACAAGGAAGCACTCTAATATTTTTAAATTGTTCCAATAATGTGAAAATTCCTTATTAGCCCAGTATATTTAATTTGCCAGAACTATACTATTTAGCAAAAAGCTTATTGCACTTCAATTTTAGTAATATTTGGCTTTATTGTTTTCCTGCATATCATGAGTCCCTTGGAAGGTAGGTTAGCATTGAATGACAAAGAAACTAAATGCTAGAGTCAGATAACACAGGTTTAGGTTCTGTTAGCACATTGTTTTTCAGCTGTGCAATCTTAGAGGTGTTGTTTAAATTCTCTGAGTTCCAATTTTTTTATTTCAAATAATAGCACTGAATTATATACTGCTCATAAGTAAAGAAGAAAAAAGTATAAAGCAAGAAAAGCACTTGCCACAGTACTACATACATGGTAAATAACCAGTTGCTGGGGCTGTTATTAAAATATATTATTTTACATTTCCAGGTACAATGCTGAAAGCACCCTCCATCCTGCCTTTCCCACTGACTGTACCTGTAAATCTTGGACACATGCATGGAGCAGCTATTCAAGGACTCTGAAAGTAGTAACAGATGTATTGTGGAAGAAGACCAGAATTAGAAGTACTCTAAAAGAGTGGTGAGTTTATCATTTTTATTTCTCTCCAGTATTCCCCAACCTGGTTTCAGAAAAGCCTCAAATCTGCAAGGGGGCATCAGAATGAACGTCGGAAGCTCAGGGGAAGTCTTCATCTCTGGTTTGAGAATTAGAAAAGGGGTTTCATAATGCTCAGAGAGAGAAGAGGAAATCTGCCATTTGTTTTGTTTTCATTGCTGTCTCTTGCCCCAGCCCATGATGGCCCAGATGCTTAACACTCTGGAGAAAGAGAAAAACCCCTCTTATAAGAGGAACTGTAGCCCCCAAATAAGGGGTATACGCTATTGCTTTTGTGTGACTCTATTTTCCTATTGCTTGCATGAGTACATACAAGGGAAATGAGTGTCAATACCAGTCAAAAAAAATCCCATATTTCCAACCAGAGTATTCCCAGCAAATCAGAAAGTTCCAGTGAGATTGCAAACAGGGAGAGGCTTAGGAAAGTGACCCTATAAATTAGTTTATAAACTGTTGAGTTCACCATTGAGCTGTATATATGTGGTTCTAACCCTAAACAGTAAACCACAGATAGAAAATTGAATTAAGATGTATATCGCTGCTCAAATCTCCACTGGCCACTGGGTGGCACAGAAGTGGAAACGATCCAAATGGTACTCAAAAGGCTTTAATGAGAGAACTGATAGCGTAACCACGATCATCAGAAAGCTGAAAAAATATTGATGAGTAATTAAAGATAACAAATACATGAAGAGATATATGGTGATTATTATACATTAAAATCATTTGTGAATCCCAGGTGGAATCCTAGGGCAGAAAGAGAACATTAATTTTAAAAACAACAAAATCCATATAATGTCTATAAGTCTAGCTAATATGATTGTACCAACGTTACTTTCTTAGATTTAATAAGTGTCCTGTGGTTATGTAATATGTTATTTGAGGAAGTTGGGTACAGGGTATATGGAAATTTTTTTTCAATGTTTATGTGAATCTAAAATTATTCCAAAATAAAAAGTTTTATTAAAAAAAAAAATTCTGACAATACCAAACGTTTTGGATGTGGAAGGACTGGGGTGCTCATTCACTGCTGGTAGGAATGCAAAATGAAACAGCCACTCTGGAAAACAGTTTGGTAGTTTCTCACAAAGTAAAATGCATATTTACCATATGACTCAGCACTCCTACTCCTGAGTATTTACCGTAGATTAGTGAAAACACATGTTTACACGGAAACCTTTACACAAATCTTTTTAGCAGCTCTACTCATAATTCTACAAAATTAGAAACAACCTGATGTCCTTTAGTTGGTTAATGATTAAAAAAACAGTGGTGTAGCCACGCGATAGACTCAACAGAGCAAAGGAACAAATTAAATGCCTGCAACAACTTGAATGAATCTCAAAATCATTATGGTGAGTGAAATAAACCAGTTTCAAAGGTTACATATTGTATCTTAGGTCCCTAACCTGAGAGAGAGACACAGGAAGCCTCATGTGTAGCAAAATGCTGTTTATTTTGAGCATCTGGGTGCAAATGGGTGGAGGCCAAAAGAAAGTCCATCCCAAGAGAAGGGAAAGCCTTGGGTTTTATAGAGGGTTTCTCCGGGTGGAGTGAGTACCTGGGCTACAACAGCCGCTGTAATAAAATTTTTTTAAACAACCAATTTCTGGGACCCTTCCTTAGGTCTCATCCTGCATAGATAAAAGGGAGGGGTAGCTTTGTCCTTATCAGGGGGGACAGGAATGCTAGGACAGGTGTCTGTTTTACAACCTGGGGACACTCCAGACCTCTGTGGCTATTGTTTCACAAGCCTAAGTTTTCCATTAACCGCCTTCTGTCCTATATATACGTTTCGGGTTCCCACCTGGAACAAACCTAACATCGTACAATTCCATTTTTATGACATTCTCAAAAAGACAAATCTATAGTGACAGAGAATAGAACAGTGAGTGCCAGGGTTTAGAAGCAGGGTGGGGTGTCACTACAAAGGGATTGCAGGACAGAGATTTTGGAGAGTGATGCAGCTGTTCTATATCCCGATGGTGGCTGTGGTTACATGAATCTATATGGCTATTAAAATTTATAGAATGCTACAACAAAAATAGTTAATTTTATTGCATGTTGCTTAAAAATAAAATTAAAATATAGTGGAATCAGTGGAAGCTTTTTGCTTTAGGAATATCCTCAGCCTCAAAAAATAGGAAGATAAAGTAACACTGACTGAATCTAATAGATAAGAAACACAGAAATAAGCAGTTTCTTGTATGGTCAGCTGCTCATAAATGCCATCAAGGCCACAGGCAGTTGTTTCTTTCAGTTCATTATCTTTATCTGTTAAATTTTTAACCTCAGGCTTGTTGCATTCTGGTCAAAATTTGGCCACCACATCTTCCAACATTAAGAGCTTGCTTAAGGCTAGAAGAAGGGTGTTAAGAAGAAAACAATATTTGCCCTTGTTACCAGGAAATCAAACCCTTTCCAGAAGACCACCTACTTCTAGCAGTCCTCTTTTTACGTTTCATTGGCCAGAACTGGGTCACTTACCCACCACTAAACCAATCACTAAGCAAAATTGAGGGATTATCTTGAATAAATCAATAAATTACAATTGATTTTTATGGATTGGAGTAAAGGCCTACTCCCCAAAAGTAAGTAAAACAGAAGAAACTATCTGCTTCTGCTACTTAAGAATATGACCTAAATTTTTCTAGCTCCGTTTTTTTTTCATGTAATATATGGAATTTTGTAAAAAGACTACTGCACTTTTAGAATACATTCCTTTTCACTAAGAAAAAAATAATTTAAAATTCTCATAACAAGTATTCTAAATATTTAGCCTGTGTCATAGAAACTTGCATCTTGGATAAGCTTAAATTTATTTCACATCAAGAACATTAAAAATAATACATGGAAAACATGTCCATGAATGTACATGGAGAGGAATTACTGATCTGGAGAAAATAAACTGATACAAATATCTGACCAAAATATTAACAACCAAAGTGTTTCCATTCTATACTGTTAAGTTTTTTCTAAAATTTTCTTTCATTTTTTTCTGACTACCTTAAGATAGAGTATATTTTTTTCAAAAATGCTTCAATGCCAATGTCATTTGCTCAAGAACTGCATGATAACAGAGTATTGTTTAGGTAAAGGGGATCTGGAGGAAGACAGTAAAGACGTGAGAACAAATGGCAAAATTCTCATTTCTTTTTTATTTTAAAAGTCTCAAGTATTTTCTCTATGCAGCCCTTGCTCATTCCTGTTCTCATTTTCATCTTTCAGGCTCTGTGCAAAATTTCAAACCAGAGAAGAAACGTTTGGAACATTGGGCTGTTGGTCCTTTTATAGCCTTGCTGATCTTTGCGTCTGGCACCTTCCTTACATTTTGTAGTTTCCCATGGAGTTTGCAAAACCCAAAGAAAGGTTTATTTTAGTCCAAGATGGTGTCAAAGAACAATTTCAAGTGTTCATGTAAGTGCCTGCCAGTGGATCAGCATTTCAGAAGTTCAGGTGGAAATTCAAATGGAATTCAGACACTTTCTTTAGGTCTACTTTTATAAGTGATCTTGCTGACTTAATGTTACATTCTTTTAAATGCTAAGCTTTGCTGAGCAATGTGCAGATAAATTGAATATAAACTGCTAAACTACATGCTGTACCAGTTATGCAAAGACAGGTACAGTGTCTGACTCGTGGTTAGTTACTGTCCCCTTAGGGAATAAGACGAAGCAGTTGCTCTGAGCAATTTCTATTGACTCAGTCCTTTTCGGGAAATGACAAGTTTCTTTAAGGACAGCAATCTATAAAGCTAAAGTAGATATGACTGTGAAATTTCACTTGTCATCTAGACGAAGGAGAAAAATTTAAATCCCATTGTCCGTACTCTTAGCCCAATTCTGGCATTTGGTTGAGGTATTCATTTAAGAGAATGAAGCTGATTCTGTGCATGCATACGCTCAGAGAAAGCAATTGTACTGACAAAGATGTTCAGTGAATAGATGGATCCAGGTCATGTCATTGCATGGAATTTTACCCAATGCAATTGATTAGGTTTTCTTCAAGAACTAAGATTTAGAGCACTGGAAGAAGTGAAGGATTGGGAAGAATATATGTAGGTGGGTATGTCAAGTAATCAGTAGGACAAATGGGCTAAGAGCTCACAAAGAGAGGTCTGCCCTTTATATAGATGTAGGATTAATCATCATATAGGTAGAGTAGAAAACATGGCAGAGGATAAGATTGCTCAGAGATTTAAATGAGACTTATTTCCTTATCAGCATATCAAAACTCAGGTAGCATGAAAGATGACTAACTGATCTACTCTCTACATCTCTTACTCTTTCCAAGGTATCACATGGTTTTAATGTATTCCTAGATATAATTATTTAACATAATTTTACCTAGTCTTTTTCCACCTCATTATTTCTCCAGTTGATTAATGATATTAAGAAGAAAAAAATGTACACCACAAATGCAGTAAATTATGTTACATAAAAAAAAATTGACCTTGATTATTTTCATGTAAAATGAAAGATTTGAACTTAGAGAAGTCTCTAGCAACTTCTATTAATAAATGAAGAATGACACCAATAATGTACCAGTAAATAGAATAAACCAATTTTAGAATGTTGAAAGACACCAAAGCCATTAGAATACTAATGACTAATGATTACTTATCCTAAGGGGAAATCTCTTTCATTGCCTGCCCAGGATCTATTGCCTCTTCTTCTGGTTTTGCTTTAAGGAAATAGCCCTTCTCCATTTGATACAGCCTTGATAAGACTGTACATGCAGGAGCTAGATCCTACCCTTACCAATGGATAAGGATATGACACTGCATTGACCAATAAAAAGCTCTCTACCCCAAACTGAATCTTGTTGAGAAAACTATTAAACATTGATCAAACTTATTCATTTTAGTGAGGTACATCTCTGATTCCTGTCCTTTACAGAATATTTCAGTTTTTCTTTTAGTTCTTCAGTGTCCTAAACTAAAAACAAAACCATAGGATGCCATGGTATGTTATGTTTTTCAACTATAAGCGTCAGAAACCAAGCCAGTAAACAAACAAAAATCAACCAAGCAAGCAAAAAACAGAAATCAAGACATGATTAAATAACTTCCCTAAAAATATTAAAGTCCTAAATTTAGTTAGTGGTAAACTAAGAATTAAAACCCAGACTTCTGTTTCCCAGAATACTGCTCTATCCTGACTATACTGTTCACTTTCGTAGGTGCTAGAATGGCATGTTTTATATCAATCACAAGATATATAAAGCTCAATATACCATATGTGCCCTCCATTGACATTATTAAAGAGAAAAAGCTTTCCACTTCATATATATGACAAATAACTTTAAAAAGTACTGAAAGAGTAATAAATAAACACTTGACCTAAAATCAATGGTGGTTTAAAAATAATATTCAAAATATTGAGTGGTAGTATGTAGGGTCACAAAAAGGAGAGGCTTTCCAAAATGTGTAGGTAGCTCACAATCCCTAGCTATCTCCCCTACTATTTTGGTAGGAGTGGGATGGTTATCATTTGAAACAATTTATTTAAGTATTCCTTTTTTTAATTCACCAGTAGACAATCTGGACTACATAAAAGGAAATGAAAACTAATTCTCATTTACATGATCTGTCTATCTTGTACTCAATTGCTTTCTTAAAGCAGTTGGGAAACTTCCTACAGTCCAAGGAAAACATGAGCATCCAAACATGATATATAAAAAACTGCTATCTACAACTCTACTAGTCAACTACTACCTCTTTTCTATCCCCTACCAATACACACACACGTGTATGGACACATACTGTGAAAACACAACTTTCCTTTGATATCTAGTTTTTATTTCCATTCAAAATGTTTGAGATGGTAGCCCTGTCTTCTTATATTGAGCCATTATCCTGTTGGAAACCTCTATAGCCATACTAATGTGGAGATACTAAAGATGATTAAGTTTAGAGCCTTACTAAAAGATTATTACTCACTGAGTGAGTAATAACAATGATTCCCCCTATGGTGAGGATAAGGCAAACTCCCAGCTGGTTTGTTCAGGAAGACAAGAATGTGCTTGTCCTTACCCTTCCTGTGGGCCTGGAGTGACTTAAAGATTTCAGATTTCAGTAATCCCTCATTAGATGTTTATAAATATGTCCCTGCTATTAAAGAGGTCATTGTTAAAAGTACATTTTATGAAGATAGGTTTTAAAAACATTTTTCTCCCAACATTTATATTGTGAAAAGGAGACCTCTGTTTATTTCACTTGTCAAAGTGTGTAACTTCTGCTTCTAAAATGTCTTGCTCAGGATTCTGAGAGTTAAGCTGACAGCAGAGCTAAACTTCGTCTTATAGTTATTTAATTTTTAGATAACCTTCAAAGCATTGAGCAGAAACCAGAAATATTTGTATGAGCTTCTGCAAACTGCTGTAGATATATCCTCTAATCCCAAAATATGTGGAAGCCAATGTATTATAGCTGTTTATTTAATTTTTGTTGGATTCGCTTTCTTCAGATAATACATCTCACAAACTTTTATAGACATGAATGTTCAGACTACATACAGACCTTCAGTCCCCATGGGGCTGGGTCCTCAAAGCATGTGGCACTACTTCTGTGCATAAAGATCATGTTTCCTAGAAGGAGTTGGTGATCAAAATACTATGTCCCCTATATCAGCTTTGTAGATAAAATATTTTTTAACATGCTAAATTTCCTTATTCTCAAGTAACTATTCAAAAACATAATGAAATAAATATTACTATTCTCTGGAAAAAAAGGATTCAGTATCACAGGATACCAAAGATAACTTTCTCCTGTGACTTTGCCTACCATTTGTGTAACTCCTTAACAGTAAGTCAGATCCTACTTAAATCTCACAAATACATTAAAAGTTAATGAAAATGTTCTCTCCAGAGGGTATTGTATGGGTTAAATTGTGACAATGTAGACTGATAGAATCTTGCATGAATTAAATTATCATTTGGTTATGCTTAAGAAAGGCAGAGTAATCAATGGGATGAATCTGGTCTAAAGCAGCCCAATCATTTGGTTTATTGAACAAGTTAAATTAAATACAATTTGATATATTATTTCACATTAGAAACTTAAATTTCACGTGGCAAAAAATAATTTTAAAAAATTAAAAATATAGTCTCCACTCAGACTCCACCATGTTGAGTTTTGTGGGTCATGTGGCTGCTTCCTCGACTCCGGAGACTTGCACGGACTCAGCTCTTCAGCATCACTACCCCAAGCTCAGCTATTACTGCAGGCTGCCCCAACAGTGATCCAGCCTACCTGAGACTATGTAATGCAAACATCTCCTTCTCTGAAGGCAGACGCCACCACCAGGCTCATTGTGTCTGTCATTGGTGCATTGGTTGACATCCAGTCTGATGGGGAATGACCACCCATCCTAAATGCCCTGGAAATGCAAGGCAGTGAGGGCAATGACTTATACTATGAAATTATTGCTTCTGGTGTTATCAATTTAAAAGATGGTACCTCCAAGGTAGCACTGCTGTCCAGTCAAATGAATAAGCCTTGGTGCTCATGTGCAGGTAGCTCTGATAAGATAAGTAACTGGGGCTAAATATTTCAGAGACCAAAGGGGCCAAGATGTACTGCTGTTTATTGATAATCTCTTTCACTTCCCCCAGGCTGGCTCAAAGGTGTCTGCATTATTGGGCAGAATCCCTTCTGCTGTGGGCTATCAGCCTACCCTGGCCACTGACATGGGTGCTGTGCAGGAAAGAATCACCACCACCAAGAAGGGATCTATCACAGGCTCTCTCTGTTTCTGCTGATTTCTTGACTTTCCTGCCCAACCACTACCTATGCTGTCCCTTGCTATTGCTGAGGGGGGCATCTATCCAGCTGTGGATCCTCTAGACTCCACCTCTAGCATCATGGATCCCAGTGTTGTTGGCAATGAGCATTATGATGTTGCCCATGGGGTGCAAAATGTGCTGCAGGACTACAGATCTCTCCAGGGCATCACTGCCATTCTGGGTATGGATGAACTGAGAAAGACAAGTTGATTGTGTCCCATGCACAGAAAATACAGCATTTCTTGTCTCAGCCTTTCTAGGTTTCGAGGTCTTCACAGGTCTTATGGGGAGGCTGGTACTGCTGAAAAAGACCATCAGAAGATTCCAGAAAATTCTGGTGGGTGAATATGACCATCTCCTGAAACAGTCTTTCTATATGGTGTGACCCATGGGAGAAGTATGGAAAAAGCTGATAATCTGGCTGAAAAGCATTCATGTGAGGGGTCCTTTTGACAAACTAAGCATTTATCCTCTGTACCGTCTTCTTTTTGCTCCTAATCCCAAAAGCTTCAGTTTTGTGTGTAGGCCACACAAGATCCTTGATTGAAGACATTATGTCTGTCTAAAGAGTATTTAAGGTTTCCAATAAAACATACACTACTGAGGAAAAAAAATCAAAAATATGTGGGAGCTTGTTCACCATGGTTCAGTCAAAGGAATTTTGGGACTCACAGGGCAGAAAGAGAGATGAGAGAGCCTACAACCAAACTAATCCACTTATTTACTTTATTGAAAGGAAAGACTGGGGTGCATATGCCTCAACTAACTTGGTCAAGTTATTGCAAAAAATGCCAAAATTACATTTTGGATAAGATATTACCCAATATCATATAACCCATATTTTTTTCTACCAGGCCGAAACATTTCTATACAATTGACTCTAGAAGTAAAAATAATAAAATGCAAACTAACTCAAGTTGTTTTAGTTGCTGTTTTCTCCTGGTTTATTTGTTTAAAATTCATTTCATATTCTAGTTAGCCATTTTAGATTAAGTACAGCTCAGATAACATAACCAGTACTTTAGAATGAGATATTTGATCTTCAAGATCTGGGAAAGGCAGTTAAGAGAAATATCCTAACAATGGAGAAACGGGTGTCTGGACATCACAGGTCATCAATCATGTGTTTGTCAGTCCCCGGGGAACAAGTCTATTCGTTTCTCACTCTAAGTAGAACATTCACCAGATGTTAAGTGGAAAATTGGCATGGAGAAGTGCTAATTCCCCCTGCTTCTCTGTACGCAGCAAATAAATTTCATCAATGGAGGATGATCAGATGGGAACTTAACAGTCCTCTCCTGGGATAATACAAATCCCCATACAAGGGAGGAAATGAGGATTGTTTCATGAAATAATCTTATAATGTAAAGCTGGGTTTCTATAAAATGTCTAAAATCAGCTTTACACAGAAGCATTTTAAAGGTTTTTTCTCATTCCCTTGTCTTTGTTTATTCTCTCTTCTTGCTTTTGTTTTCTTCTGTGCCCAAAATGTATATCATTGTTTCTTTCCTTACAGAAAGCAGATTAATTCCCTGGGTAAAAATAAAATAATTTCTGATATTTTATAAGCTTTCTTCTCATTTCTTTCAGCTTCTTAGTTCTAAATGATACTAGATTGTATATATGCTTAGAATTTCTTTAATTTTTAAAAAGTATAGAACAGTACTTAGAAGAAAATAATAATTAGTTACTCTCCATATTTATTCACTCTTCTTATCTTGTCATTTTGGATCCTGTTTTTTTAATTCACTCTTTCATTTCTATGAGCATCATATATACTCATTACAATGAATCAAACAGTGCAGAAAGTACAAAAACAAACACTTCAAAATCACTGCAAAACAACCATTGAGAAATTATCATTATCATTAGGTAAATGTCATCCTAACAAACTTTTGAGAATAAATAGAGATTAAAAAGTGGAAATGTACAAGAGAGATTGGTAGGTAAATTGGTAAGTAGGTAGAAGATAGACACTGGGAATATTTTTATTAAAATGGATCAGAATCAAGAGATATATTTTAAAATCAAAAATGTTTCAAACTTTCCATTTATTTTGACTTGATTTGGTAAGGAAAAAATAAAACTAAAAAATCTGAACTTTGAATTATCATTTACTATGAGAAACATTATTTCCTACAAATCTCATCAAGGTTTAAATGAAGAAAAATGAAGCATTAATATTTTAACTATGCTTTTATTTCTACTGATCCTTTGCTTTGAAGGATGAAGATTTTATTCTCACCTGTCTTCTCATCTTTCTTCCCTCAAACACTTCAAACATTCATGTTAGTTATACTATCATGTTAATATATCTCATGTTTATTTTAAAAAATATCTCAAGCTTCATTTCCTGTTAGATATCCATTGTTAACATGTTGTTCTGTAGGAGTTCCAATATTTTCAACTAATCTTTGTTAGACTACATGGCCTCTGCTTTGTTTGTTTGTTTTTAATCCTGAGATTTTGTTAATTTGTCCTATCCTAGGGCTCCTAACTCAATAGGGTTGTCCGATCTAACAAATTAAAATGCAGGATACACAGTTAAATTTGAATATCCGATAAGCAATAATATTTTTAGTATAGGTATGTTTTTTGCAATATTTAGCAAATTCTTAAATAATATTCATTGTTTATCTGAAAGTAAAATTTATCTGGATGTCTTATATTTTCATTTTCTACAGGAGTGTACTGAAATTGAAATTTCAGATAAACAGTGTATAATTGTTATTGTAACTATTTTATTGGACAACTTTTTATGTCATGAAGTTTGGAGAGAGGGTAGGGAGGAAGGGTAGGCCATTCTTGTAGGAGAAACACTGTTAAACTTTGGACCATTTCCTCATTGGAGTGTACCACTAGAGCTTTCTTTTTTCTTTCATTTCTCTCCTAGGGGGTGTTCACTATGGTTCTTTAGAAGTAGAGGAGAAAAAGGATTAGCACTCTGTTTTCCTCTAGATTTGGGCGTAATGTTAGTGGAAATTTTCCCTGCGCTAAGAAGGCTTGTGAGCTTGAGAGTGGGGTGAGGAACCACACCAGGATGTACTTTTCTAGTCTGCTCAGAAATGTATGTTTCATTCTTTACTGACAGTTTTGTTTTAATTTTCTTTGTTTGTTTGCTGTGGTTTTTGAATTCATGTAAGCTATTTACCTTGCATGGACGGTGTTGGTAAATTTACTAAGTTAGTTCTTTTTTTCCCCCCTTTTCATTTTTTGCTCAAGTTTTTCAGTTTTGGCAGGGAGAGTGGGAGTCCTCAAAGAAGTTACAGTCTTCTCTTTTATTCCAGAAATACTATCTTTGGAATTCCTATTGAATCTATAAAATTTGATAAATAAAATTATTTTAGGTAAAATCTTATAGAAAAAAATAAGAGCTTTCAAAGCTTTGGTTGTAGTACAGAATGCCTAAAATGCAGGCCCTGGAACCAAACTGTCTGGATTCAAAAGTCAGTTCTACCTTTTGCTCTCTGAAAACTTGAGCGAGGCTCAACCTCATTAAGCTTCATTTTCCCACTTGCCAATGTGGCATAATAACACCGCGTTTTTCCTAGACATTTTCTGAGAATAAAATCAAATGAGGCATGTTACTTAATGAGTGTTTTGTGTACAGAAAATGCTCAATAAACATTGATGACTATTATTATTTCAGCCATTAAAGAATATCCTTCTATTTTTAGAATCACAAAGCAACAGAAGTAGAAAAAAAACTTCATACAAACTCAAAAAGATTTAAATAGGTAAGTTAGTTTATTCTTTCTAGGTGAAATAAACAATAAGATACTAATTATTCAAATGTCATTTTTTTCTCAGCATTATTGCTTTCTTGAGAGGGATGGTGTTATTAAGAAACCTGAGATTTTACTACAGTAAGAACAAGAACATTATGTTTACAGTTTTTTTTGGTTTTTGTTTTTTTTTTTCCTAGATAATATGGTTAATTCAGTTGCTGGGAACCTGCAAGATCTCAGACTGAGGATTTATTCATTGTTGGTGCTATTGGTGGTGGAAGAGGGGACTTTGAGGAAAAGACAAGGCAATACAGACAAGAAGACTCTCAAATACTTTGTGACTTAAAGTTTAGAGCAAAAAACAAGAGGTTTTGAGCAACTGAGCTCACTCTGATGCCTTCCTCAGTGACAAGGGATGTCCCTGCATAGTGTGACACTATCTGCAGCTGGCTTTCTCCCCAGAAGACTGTGTGCTCAAGCTACAATTCATGTCCTTCAACAACGTTAGGGCTCAAGAGAGCACTGGCTCTGTCAGATTTCACGCACAGACTTGATTCAGCAGCCTAACAAGCACGGTTCGTTTCTCTTCTCTGAGCTCAATTTTTATTTTAAAATGTTTTCACATTTTGATTTACTAAGTGGTAGAAAGAAAAAAATGTGATATTTGAAAAATATGACATTCAAACTATTAATTCTAAAAGCTTCTTTATGAAATATATAGTATCCAGACAATTATATTTGGATATACTCATACTAATGAAGCCAAGGTTACAAGTTCAATTCCCTCATGAATCAATTAGCTGCTTTTGTTTCTCATCTAGAAGTTGTATGTAGTCATTAATTCAACCATTTATTAAGTGCTTAAGACTGGCCAGGCCTGGAGCCACAATCTAAGGAGATACCAATGCTTAAACAGGTGCCAGTCTTTGCACCTGAGAGCATGTTTTATTGACTGTGCCCCTGGTTCCATCTGGCCAAATTATAAACATGAGAGCAATCAAAAGAATGGAATGAAAAGTGGGAAAAGGAATAAAAATGTCTTACTCTTCACTAGAAAGCGACCTATGGAGGAATAATTTTGGTATATAAGTGAAAACATACTCCCCAGCCTAACAAATACTTTGCAAATTGATATCCAAAGCACAAAAAGAGACAATAATAATATGAAGCATGATGGTCACATTGCAGAAAGTTAGGAAATACAAAGAAGCAGAAAAGCCAAAACTGGGCTCAAGATGCACAGATCTTGGAGAAACAGACTTAGGTAGTTAAGAAAATTTTTCACGGGCCAGGCGCGGTGGCTCACGCCTGTAATCCTAGCACTCTGGGAGGCCGAGGTGGGCGGATCGTTTGAGCTCAGGAGTTCGAGACCAGCCTGAGCAAGAGCGAGACCCCACCTCTACTAAAAATAGAAAGAAATTATATGGACAGCTAAAAATATATATAGAAAAAATTAGCCGGGCATGGTGGTGCATGCCTGTAGTCCCAGCTACTCGGGAGGCTGAGACAGGAGGATCGCTTGAGCTCAGGAGTTTGAGGTTGCTGTGAGCTAGGCTGACGCCACGGCACTCACTCTAGCCTGGGTAACAGAGTGAGACTCTGTCTCAAAAAAAAAAAAAAAAGAAAATTTTTCACGTGACAGAGAAGTCTCTATAACATTTCAGAAAAGGGCTTTTGAGTAGAGTAAAACAAGAGAGACTGGAGGGTCAGACAATTATAGATACATACCAAATGGAGAGCAGATTTTTTAAATTCACACAGCAAGTCAAACCATTAATTTTAGAGTCTCAAAACAGTTCTTGAGTCCACTTAAGAGCTATCTCTGGATTTATAGAAAAGAGATTCCTATCAATTGTTTGGTAGATCATACTGTGTATTCAGTCAGAGTTTTTAAAACATAGAATTATTAAAATATTTTTAGGGACAGTTAGAGTAACACAAATATTTTTTTATTTTATATAGTTCAAGACCATTCAGATGTCCTCTGATAATAATAAATTATGTAAAAATACTTTATGTTTATTCAGCAATTGAAGAAAAACTTGTGAAAATGGAACTTCAGTGGGATCTGTAAGATGATCTTCCTGGAGAAAGAGCAGGTGTTTTACATGTTTTGCTACTATTGGATGCTTGGTAAGTTCTTTCTCTAAAAGAATAAATGTTATTTCTGTTCTGCCCTTTCAATCACATAAGTCCCACTAAGAAAGAAAGAAAGAAAGAAAGAAAGAAAGAAAGAAAGAAAGAAAGAAAGAAAGAAAGAAAGAAAGAAAGAGAGGGGGGCGGGGAGGGACGGAGGGAGGGAGGGAAAAGAAAAGAAAAACCAAGAATTAATGAATACAGTCATCTAGCTTTGATAGACAGTTTTAAGATTTAGTCATGGGATAGCAGAAGAATGGAAGAATGGGCTGTATCAAAATCTTCATGGAATCTGCCCTCCCTGGCTAACAGGAGATGGGCCTGGCCTGTTGTCACCCACACTGGTTTGTTTCCACAGATGACTCCACACTTGAGATGCTTTATATGTGGACTACAGAGACCCAAGGGTCCATTTGGTCCACTTGATTTCATGAGAAGCTTGAATCCTTGGGTTGACAAGTTTGGTAATCTTCACAAAACAAATATGTCCCTTCCCTTCTCTTCTTTTTTTCTTCTTTCCCTCACTATTGGCTAGCTTTCAACTCCCAGTACATACATTTTTGTTTCCTTTTGTTTTGTTTTGCTTTTTATTGCTAACCATTATCAAAACATTCTATGCATGTAGAACTCGTTGTCATCAGAAACATTTGGACAAAATATAACAGAAAAATTCATAAAGTGTTATTGGTGTTATAATTTTAGGTAGATTTTAAATACTTGAAATAATTATTAAGCCAGTTAGAATATTTTTATTTACCTTCAAATTAGTTCAAGTTCATGATTAAAATTCCAAAAAAGAAATAAATGTTGCATTGATCACTTGCATTTACAGGAGGCTAAAAACCATAGGTCTAGACAGCTGATGGCTGCTTGAATAAACCAGTAGTTTTCATTATTCAGAACTGAAGATATTCAACTAAAAGCCTCTCTATGTGATTTAATAATTAAGATACTTTTAAAATTGCATTTTCAATAAGTGGCCAACTCTTTTCCGAGCTTTGTTTAAAAGGTAAAAATATTCTAAAAGCCTTTGAGTCATTAATGGCAACAATTATGACAGTTGTGTCAAAATTTCTAATTTAGGCCATAGGCAAATTAGTCTGTATTGGACAAACATTTCTGCAAGTTATGGAGAATAGACTGTATTTTTGTCTATGGTTTCTGCTATAATAAAAAAAAGTCATGTTAGTTCCTAAATCAGCGCTCTTCATACACCTAGTTAGGCAAGTATATTCTAGAATGTTGCACTATGTATAACCACATAACCTCATCTCAGCAGATGTGAAAGTCTTCTCTAGTAAGATATAAGTGGGCACAATAGTCTTGCATATCTATAATAACATATACCACATTAACCTTTCATTCCACAATTCATTGACCATATCTGGCCAGCTCACTTCAAAAAACAAACAAGCAAATGAACAAAAATAACAACAACAAAATCTTGACTGTACATGCATATGTCAATTTCCACCCAAAGCATAGTGATGCAATTCAATGTAAGCTGTAGATAGCATATCATTTCACAGATCTATCTTCTTCAATAGTTTCAGTAGTGGCCTACACCACTTAGTGTCAGTGAGGCAAAGCTATGCACAGAAGCTGACACATTTTATCCTTGCAGTTAGATAAGGCTCAATACACTAAGTGATAATTCAACTGAAAACATACATACTAATGGGAGTGGAAATGCATATCTGATAAACTGCTTACATGTATATGTTTTTTAAAAGTATATACAAATTAAGCAAATAAAACTCAGTAAGGAAATAAAAAGCAATGGCTCCAAGCAGTGGTGAGCTGGGAAATAGCAGCAGAAGGATAAAGATGACTAGTTTGTCCTGGAGTAATCATCAGTTTCTCTCTCTCTCCTTCATGAAACAGAGAACCAGGTAAGAGAAATTTAAAAAGGTGAGTCTTTATGTGGCTACCATTCATCTATATGCAAATAAAATTATTCCCCCTCATTTTAGAAATTATGAGAAGCTCTTAGTTAATAATACAATATGAAATCTATAAAAAAGATACAATAGTTGTACGTTTGACTTTTAAAATTTAATTTTATCCTTTTAATATTTTATGATATATTGGAAAATATTTGTGAAATAGTAATATTTTTCCTGGGATTTTCTTCTATATTCCTTTTTTTTTCTTTCTTTTTTTTTTTTTTTTGCTTTTGCTATGTTCAAGCTACTCAGGTGTTTTTGTTATTTGTTTTGTTTTGTGTTTTATTCTCATTTTCTCAGGAGAGGGAAATACTAGGTAAGAGAAAGTAGAGGATTTGGAAGCAGGGGCCAGGTGCTCAGCGCCCCAGAGAGGACTGGGAAAGAATCAACATGGTAGAGAATTTGCTGAGATCTGAGAACAGGCGGGCTTGTGTGCTGCTTTGGGAGTGAAACATCCCATCCATGAAGCAGCAAGACCCCACGGAAAGAATAGATATCTATCATGCATGGAAACACAGGGCTGTTTACTATATCCTCAGAGAGTCCCCTGTGCTCACGAGAATGGCTTACCAACAGCATAAAAACCCACCAGACCTAAAGTAATGTTACATATGGAAACAAAATCAATTTATATGTCTTTTACACCTAACTTTGGTAGAATAAGATTCATATCCAGCTAATTTTCAAAATAAGCATCATTTTAAAATGTCATCATCAATTCACATGTCATCTCAGGGTTTAGCAGAGGAGTTGAGAATATGGCATCTAACTGCTTGATTTTAAATCCCATTTCTGTTCCTTATTAGCTGAACAAGTCACTTATCTGCTCTATGCCTCAGTTTCCTAATTTAATAGAAATAACATCTATCTTCTAAGGTTGTTATTAAGGATTAAATAAGTCAGTACATATATACAATGCAAGTGCTTGCTAAATGAAATAAGAAATAAAAGACAAAAATAGGTGTCGTTACAAAAGATGAAATTTAGCCACTATACTCAAGGGTAAAACAAATGCTAAATAAGACATTGTGGAGAGCAGAGAAGTGCAGTGCATGAATCAAATTCCAACATCATGCCAGTCAAACTGTTATGTATTTCTTTTTAAAAGATCTCTTTTGCACATTGCCATTATAATTTTTTTTTTTTTGTTTTTAGAAAGATTTTTTGTCTAATTCCAATGAATAAAACATTCATTGGAATTAGACTCTTTTATTTTTTTTTTTATTTTTTTTTTATTTAATTTTACAGAATCAAAGAGTCTAACAGTATATCTTGTTAGATACAGTATGTCCTCATAATGTATACATTATTTCTTATACAATGATATGAAATAATATGGGAAATATTCATGATAAATTATTAAGTGAACAGTGCAAGTTAAAAACAATAGTTTCATATTTTTTCCCCACCCCCCCTTTCCCGAGTCAGCACCTTCAAGTGTTACCACTCCCCAAACGGTGCGCAATGCACTCATTGTGTAGGCATACCCCCATCCCCTCCCCCACCCTCCACCTCAGTCTGATGTCCAATTGGTGTCGTTCCCAGATTTGTATTTAGGTGATGATCAAGGAAACCAATTTTCTGGTGAGTACATGTGATGCTTGTTTTTCCATTCTTGGGATACTTCACTTAATATAATGGGTTCCAACTCTCTCCAGGAGAACCATAGAGATGTTGTATCTTCATCATTCCTTATAGCTGAGTAGTATTCCATGGTATACATATACCACAGTTTACTAATCCAATCATGTATTGATGGGCATTTGGGTTGTTTCCACATCTTTGCTATTGTGAATTGTGCTGCTATAAACATTTGGGTACACGTGCCTTTGTTACAGAATGACCTTTTTTCCTTTGGGTATATGCCCAGTAATGGGATTGCTGGGTCAAATGGCAGGTCTACTTGAATCTGTTTAAGATACCTCCATAATGCTTTCCACAGAGGTTGCACTAGTTTGCAGTCCCACCAGCAGTGTATTAGTGTTCCTGTCTCTCCACACCCACGCCAACATGTGTTGTTTTGGGTTTTTTTGATAAAGGCCATTCTCACTGGGGTTAAGTGATATCTCATTGTGGTTTTGATTTGCATTTCCCTGATGATTAGAGATGTTGAACACTTTTTCATATGTTTGTTAGCCATTTTTATATCTTCTTTTGAAAAATTTCTATTCATGTCCTTTGCCCACTTTTTGATAGGGTTGCTTGATTTTTTCTTGCTGATTTTCCTGAGTTCTAAATAGATTCTTGTTATCAGTCCTTTATCTGATGTGTAGTATGCAAAAATTTTTTCCCATTCTGTAGGTGGTCTGTTTATTCTCTGGACTGTTTCTTTGGCTGTGCAGAAGCTTTTTAATTTAATCAGGTCCCATTCATTTATTTTTGTTGCTGCTGTGATTGCCTTGGGGGTCTTCTTCATAAATTCTTTGCCTAGGCCAATGTCTGTAAGAGTCTTTCCTACATTTTCTTCTAGAATTCTGATTGTATCACGCCTAAGGTTTAAGTCTGTTATCCACCGTGATTTGATTTTTGTGAGAGGTGAAAGCTGTGGGTCCTGTTTCAGTCTTCTACAAGTGGCTAACCAATTCTCCCAGCACCATTTGTTGAATAGGGATTCTTGTCCCCAGAGTATATTCTTTCCCGCTTTGTCGAAAATTAGGTGACTATATGAGGATGGTTCTATATTTGGATTTTCTGTTGTGTTCCACTGGTCTGTGTCCCTGCACTTGTGCCAATACCAGGCTGTTTTAAGAACCACGGCCTGGTAGTATAGTTTGAGGTCTGGCAAATTAATACCTCCCATTTTGTTTTTGTTGCTTAAAATTGCTTTTGCTATACGGGGTCTTCTTTGATTCCATACAAAGTGTATAATTATTTTCTCTATGTCTGTAAAGAATGATGTTGGTAATTTAATAGGGATTGCATTGAATCTGTAAATCACTTTGGGTAGTATAGACATTTTAACAATGTTGATTCTTCCGATCCACGAGCATGGTATATTTTTCCATCTATTTGCAAGTTCTGCTATTTCTTTTCTCAGTGTTTCATAGTTTTCCTTATAGAGGTCCTTTACCTCTTTAGTTAGATATATACCTAGATATTTTATTTTCTTTGTTGCTATTTTGAAGGGTATTGAGTCTTTAATTTGGTTTTCCGATTGACTGTTATTGGCATATATAAATGCCTCTGATTTGTGTATATTAATTTTGTAGCCTGAGACTTTGCTGTATTCGTTAATCAATTCCAGGAGTCTCTTGGTTGAATCCTGGGGGTTTTCCAGATATAACATCATATCATCAGCAAAAAGTGAGAGTTTGATCTCTTCCTTCCCTATTTGGACTCCCTTGATTCTGCTCTCTTGCCTGATAGCTCTCGCAAGGACTTCCAATACTATGTTGAAAAGTAATGGAGACAATGGGCAGCCCTGTCTGGTTCCAGTTCTAAGTGGGAGTGCTTTCAGTTTTTCCCCATTCAGTATGATGTTGGCTGTGGGTTTGTCATATATGGCTTGTATCATTTTTAGGTAGGTTCCATCAATGCCTATTTTGTTAAGCGTTTTTATCATAAAAGGGTGTTGAATTTTGTCAAATGCTTTTTCTGCATCTAATGAGAGTATCATATGGTTTTTGTTTTTGCTTCTATTTATGTGGTGAATTACATTTATAGATTTACGTATGTTGAACCACCCCTGCATCTCGGGGATGAAGCCCACTTGGTCGTGGTGGATTACTTTTTTGATAAGTACTTGGATTCGAATTGCTAGTATTTTATTGAAAATTTTTGCATCTATATTCATGAGGGAAATTGGTCTGTAGTTCTCTATTTTTGTTGTGTCCTTTCCAGGTTTTGGTATTAATGTTATATTGGCTTGGTAGAACGTGTTAGGGAGAACTCCATCCTTCTCAATATTGGAGAATAGTTTATGTAGGATGGGCACCAGTTCTTCTTTGTATGTATGGTAAAATTCAGGTGTGAACCCATCTGGACCAGGGCTTTTCTTTTTGGGAAGGTTTTTTATTGCTGTTTCGATTTCAGTTCTTGATATTGGTCTGTTCAGGTACTCTATTTCTTCCTGGTTGAGCCTGGGAAGACTATGTGTTTCTAAAAATTTGTCCATTTCCTCCACATTCTCCAGTTTGTGTGCATAAAGATTTTTGTAGAATTCATAGATGATATCTTGTATCTCTGTAGCATCGGTTGTGATTTCTCCTTTCATGTTCCTAATGGAGGTTATTAGAGATTTTACTTTTGTGCTCTTGGTTAGTCTAGCCAGAGGTGTGTCTATTTTGTTTATCTTTTCAAAGAACCAACTTTTTGTTTTATTAATTTCCCTTATAGTTTCTTTGTTGTCCTTTTCATTTAATTCTGATTTGATCTTAGTAATTTCTCGCCTTCTGCTGGGTTTGGGATCGTTCTGTTCTTCTTTCTCCAGTTCTTTGAGTCTATTCGTTAGGTTGTCTATTTGCATGTTTTCTGTCTTTTTGATATAGGCATTTATGGATATGAATTTTCCTCTCAGGACTGCTTTAGCTGCATCCCATAGATTTTGATAAGTTGTATCTCCATTGTCATTTAATTCAAAGAAATTTTTGATTTCCATCTTGATTTCTTCTTTTATAGGATAATTATTCAGGAGAAGGTTATTTAGCTTCCATGACTTTGAGTAAGAGTGAGGGTTTCTGTTTGTGATCATTGTTACTTTTATTCCGCTGTGATCTGAGAAGATGCATGGTATAATTTCTATTTTTTTGAATTTTTGAAGACATGATTTATGTCCTAGGACATGGTCAATCTTAGAGAATGTCCCGTGAGCTGATGAGAAGAATGTATATTCTGTGGACTTTGGGTAGAATGTCCTATAGATGTCAGCCATGCCCATTTGTTCTAGCATTCTATTGAGGTCCATTATGTCTTTGTTTATTTTCTGTTTAGAGGATCTGTCCTGTACTGTCAGTGGGGTGTTAAAGTCTCCAGCTATTACAGTATTGTTATCTATCATTTGGTTGAGATCTAGTAGGGTTTGCTTTATGAATCTAGGTGCACCTAGGTTGGGTGCATATATATTGAGTATAGTCATGGCTTCTTGATGAATTGTGCCTTTAATCAGTATGTAGTAGCCATCTTTGTCTTTTATTATTTTTGTTGGTTTGAAAGCTAAGTTATTGGAAATTAAGATTGCCACACCAGCTTTCTTTTGGTTACCATTTGCTTGAAATATCGATTTCCATCCTTTTATTTTCAGTCTAAATGCATCTTTGCAGGTTAGGTGAGTTTCTTGAAGACAGCAGATACTTGGATTGTATTTTTTTATCCATTGGGCCAGTCTATGTCTCTTGAGCGGGGAGTTCAAGCCATTCACATTTATTGAGAAAACTGATAAGTGAGACAGTTTTTTGTTCAGCTTGTTGGGTAGAACTTCATTGTGATGTTTTCTCTCCTGGGCCATTGTGGTATCTGGAATTTGATCTTTAGCTCTTGAGTAGTTTTACATTCGTGGATCTTTCTTGTGCTCATCCGTGTATAATTCTCTTTTGAGTACTTCTTGGAGGGCTGGGCTGGTCTTGGTGAATTCCCTCAACCTTTGTTTATCTGAGAATGTCTTGATTTCTCCTTCGTATAGAAAACTTAGCTTAGCTGGGTACAAGATTCTGGGCTGGGCATTATTCTGTTTCAGAAGCATGAAAATGGGGCCCCAACCTCTTCTTGCTTGTAAGGTTTCAGCTGAGAAATCTGGCGTAATTCTGATGGGTTTTCCTTTGTAAGTTACTTGTTTCTTTCTCCTTACAGCTCGGAGAAGTGACTCTTTAGTGGATATTTTGGTCAGCCTGATGACTACGTGGCGTGGTGTTTTCCTATTTGCTATGAATCTCCCAGGGGTCCTTTGAGCTTCTTGAATCTGTATGTCTAGAGTATTGGCAAGGCCTGGAAAATTTTCCTCGATTATGTCTTCAAATAGCTTGTCCAACCCTTGCTTGTTATCTTCTTCACCCTCAGGAATGCCAATAACTCTCAAGTTAGGTTTCTTCACATAATCCCACATTTCTTGAAGACTCAGATCATTTCTCTTACTTTTTCGATCTATCTCTGTGACTGACTTATTTAGTTGGAAGGAGTTATCTTCAATTTCTGAGATTCTTTCCTCTGTTTGATCTACCCTGCTCTTGAGACTTTCCACAGTGTTTTGTAGCTCTCTGAGTGAATTCTTCACTTCTAGGAGTTCAGTTTGGTTTTTCTTCAATATTTCAATTTCTTTAGTGAATTTTTCCTCCAAATCCTGTATTTTTTTTGTGTTTTCCTTGTGTTGTTTATCCATTGATTCTTGTATATTATTCAGCTTGTTTATAATCCATAATTGGAATTCTTCCTGTGACATGTTGGTGTTTTGAGTCTGGTTTGTGTCAGATGGTTGGGAGCTGGTATTTCTCTTTGGGGATGAGCTTTCCATTTGATTCTTTTTGCTCTCCGTGTTTTTTCGCTGGGCCCTTCCCATCTAGATTTGTCGTTGGATCTTTACCTATAGGTTTAGTCTGGTTAACAGGACTCTTTGTGCTCTATTCTTAGGCTGTGAAACAGTCTAGGTATGTTGCTTCTTTTGGCAAGAGGGGGAGACTGTTGTGTATTGTTCAGAGATTTTTCTGTTTCCGTTGGGGGACTGCTTCCGATGGGTCCAATCCTAGAGGATTGGAGTGATCCAGGACCGCTTTGGTGATTTAGGACACTGTGTTGTGGTCTTTCAGAAGGCAGGCAGGGTCCACACTAATAGTAGACTGAAATTCTCTTTGTTTGTTTGTTTGTTTGTTTCCCTTTGGTTCTTCCTCTATAGGGGAGGTTTCTGACTCTATTTGCCGGCAAGATACTAGCTATGGGGAGAGGACGGTGACTTTGCTTGCTCAGCGCCCCAGTTGCTGTAGCTCCCACGGGCAAAAGTCTGTCTTGGCCCAATGTCCCCAGGGATCAGGTTCCACACTCTCGCTTCTGGAGAAGTATTCAGTGTTTACACTTGGGCAGGGATCCTATATAAGGTCCGTGGACCAGGGGAGAGGGCCGTCCAGGGAGCCTCTTGGTACCCTATTGCTCCGCAGTGACTTGGCTGTGGGCTCTAGAGTGGCAATTGCGTGCCCGCAGATCTCCGGCCCTGGGGGTGACTACTCAGGATCCGGTATGTACCAGAGCCAGGGACCTGGCCCGTTCCAAAGCTCACCGTGGGTCCCCAGTTAGAAGGCGAGAAGAGAGGAGAAAGAGAAGAGAAAGAAAAAAAAAAAGAAAAGGAAAGAAAGAAAAGAAAGAGGAGAAAACGAAAGAGAAAAAAATAAAAGAAGAAAAAGAAAGAAAGAAAAAGAAAAAAAAAAAAAAGAAAAGAAAAGAAACGCAAAAAGCCAAACCAAAAAACACCAAAAACGCCAACAAAAATGAACAAAAACAAACTACATAGCACTTCACCACACCGCAAGGCAGAAAGATACACAAATCTGAAGTATATAATTCAGCGACTCAATGTTTTTTTGTTTGTTTGTTTGTTTTATGCCTTAGCACAGCTCCGCCCCTTCACGCCCGCCCGGCTGGGTCCCGGGCGGTTTCGCAGTGGGTTTCAAGATGGCGTCTGCGCGCCCGCACAGCTCCGAGGGTGGTGGGGATCCAACCTCTGCGCTCAAAAAGGCGCGGCAGCCAGAGGCCCAGAGGGCAAAGGTGCCCGCCGAGGCTGTCCGCCACCGGAAAAAAAAAGAAAAAGAAAAGAAAAGGAAAGAAAACAAAAAAGAAAAAACCCAAAAAAAACTAAAACAAACACAAACACAAATAAACAAAACCCAGAAGAAATTTACCAAGAATAAAATATACAGTTCGGCGAGCCTATTCTTCTTGTTCGTGTTGTTTTTTTTTTTTTTTTGCCTTAGCGCAGCTCTGCCCCTTCACCCCGAGCGCGGCCCCAGCATATCCCGTACTCCTGGCGTTGGTTCAGAGACCAGCGGAGGGCGCCGGGCAGAGAGAGCCGCTCGGCACTTTATGGCTCCTGAGCGGTTTCGCCCTCGCTTTCAAGATGGCGCCTGCAGAGCTCCGGGGCTGGAGGAGACCGGCTCCTCGGCAGGCGGAGACCGCCACTGCCCAGGGGCTGGCGAGCAAGGACGCGCACCGGGGGGTCACCGGCTGGAGAACTGCCGAAAAAGGCAGCACGGGCAGAAAGAGCCGCTGGGCACTTTTTGGCTCCCGAGCGGTTTTGCCTTCGCTTTCAAGATGGCGCCTGCCGAGCTCCGGGGCTGGAGGGGACCGGCTCCCCGGCAGGCAGAGACCGCCACTGCCCAGGGGCTGGCCAGCAAGGACACGCACCGGGGGTGACCGGCTGGAGAACTGCCGAAAAAGGCAGCACGGGCAGAAAGAGCCGCTGGGCACTTTTTGGCTCCCGAGCCGTTTCGCTCTCGCTTTCAAGATGGCGCCTGCCAAGCTCCGGGGCTGGAGGGGACCGGCTCCCCGGCAGGCAGAGACCGCCACTGCCCAGGGGCTGGCCAGCAAGGACACGCACCGGGGGTGACCGGCTGGAGAACTGCCGAAAAAGGCAGCACGGGGTACAACGTTATTTGCTGTCCGGGAGTCTTTTGTGTTTTTCTGCCCTGGGGCAGATCCGTCCCTCCTCGCCAAGCGCTGTCTCAGCTGAGATCCCCCAGGTTCTAAGGTAATTTCTCAAAAAAGCGTCCTGTCTCCAATGCGCCACGTATCCCTCAGTGATTCTGCGCTGGCCTGGGTCAGGGCTCTATTCAATTGGGAGCGGAGGGCTAGCCGCTTTCCCGAGAGGCTGCACCCGCCCCGGCTGGGGGCGGGTGTATCCGACCCGCGCTCCGCTGGCTAGTGTCTGTCCCGCGTTCCCAATTTTCGTTCACCTCAGACCTCACTCGCTCTGTTTGTCCCACGCTGATTCCCCGTGGATTCACACCGCTGTTCCTGTGTGGGAGCGGTCTTCTAGCGTTGTGGCAGGTCCGGATCGATGCCTTCCTTTCCGGGAGCGCAGATTCAGGCCGTCACCACCACTCCGCCATCTTTGATTCCCCTGCCATTATAATTTTAACAGATCACTGGAATGAAGCAAGAGTTCATAGTGAGCAGAAATAAATTAGAGAAATGTTTATTTTGAGTATCTATATTTTACAATAAAACATTATGCAATAAAGCATTTTCTGACTCAATCATACAGGATGTGGATGATACTCACCCACAAGCACCACCACTTACTGTCTCAGAGATAAACTAGGCATACCATTATCTAAACAAAAGAAAATACAAAAATAAGAAGAAATATCTGCTCCAGATGAGAAGGAATCAGCAGAAGAACTCCGGAAGAATGAAGAATCAGAGATAAAGGATACCCCCAAAAAGAAACACCAGCACTCTTGCAATGGATAGCAATGAAAATCAGAATATTGAAATGACAGATAAATAATGTGAAATATGGATTATAAGTAAGCTCAATGAAATGCAAGAGAAAACAGAAAACCAACACAAAGAAACCACAAAGAAGAAATTCAGGAAATGAATGAAAAATTCACTAAAGAAATCAAATTATTTAAAAAATTCAAATAGAACTTCTGGAAATGAAAAGTGCATTCATGAAAATAGAAAGCAAAGTGGAAATCTCAGTAATAGACTAGACCAGGCGAAGAAGGAATCTCAGAGCTTGAAGACAACACCTTCGAATTAAACAAGTCAGTCAAAGGTAAAGAACAGAGAATTAGGAGAAAAGAATTAAGTCTACAAGCAATATGAGATTATGTAAAGAGGCCAAACATAGGAATTATTGGCATTGCTGAGGGTGAAGAAGAAAACACACAAGGGTTGGAAAATCTATTTGAGGGAATAATTGAGGAAAACTTCCCTAGTCTTTCTAGAAATTTAGATATCCAGGTACAAGAAGCTTAACAGACACCTGGGAGATTCCTCACAAAAAGGCAATCACCAAGGCCGGGCGCGGTGGCTCACGCCTGTAATCCTAGCACTCTGGGAGGCCGAGGTGGGCGGATCGTTTGAGCTCAGGAGTTCGAGACCAGCCTGAGCAAGAGCGAGACCCCATCTCTACTAAAAATAGAAAGAAATTATATGGACAGCTAAAAAATATATATAGAAAAAATTAGCCGGGCATGGTGGTGCATGCCTGTAGTCCCAGCTACTCGGGAGGCTGAGACAGGAGGATCGCTTGAGCTCAGGAGTTTGAGGTTGCTGTGAGCTAGGCTGACGCCATGGCACTCACTCTAGCCTGGGCAACAGAGTGAGACTCTGTCTCAAAAAAAAAAAAAAAAAAAAAAAAGGCAATCACCAAAACACCTAGTCATCAGACTGGTCAAAGTTAACATGAAGGAGGAATTTCTGTGAGCCATAAGGCAAAAACATCAGATAACTTACAAAAGAAAAGCCATCAGGCTACCTGCAGACTTGTCAATTGAGACCTTACAAGCCAGAAGGGATCAGGGCCCCAACTTCAGTCTAATTGCCAGCCTAGAATTTTGAATCCTGCAAAACTAAGCTTCTTGTATGAGGGAGAAATAAAGACTTTTTCAGACAAGCAAATATTGAGTAAATTTGTCAAGACCAGGCCTGCCCTATAAATACTCGGATCTGTATTATACATCGATCGGTACAATAGAAACCCAGCAGTGTAATATCACCCAGAAGCCAAAGCTCAGATCCCATATAAAATAATGGCTCAGGAGGTAAAACGAAGTAATAAGGCATTGTATCCAACAGAATGAACAGAAGTGCATCCCACTTATCAATTCTTTCAGTAAACGTGAATGGCTTGAATTCCCCACTAAAGAGACATAGGCTGGCTGAATGGTTAAAAAAAAATACAAGCCAAGTATCTGCTGTCTCCAGGAAACACATCTAACCCACAAGGACTCATTCAGTCTCAAGGTGAATGGATGGAAAAAAAATATTTCATGTAAATGGAAATAAAAAGAAAGCAGGTGTACCCATTCTCATATCAATAACATATACTTCAATTCAACAATAGTAAACAAGGAGAAAGATGGTAATTATATAATGATAAAGGAAACACCTCATCAAGAAGACATAATCCTAAATATGTACATAACACAGGTGCACCCAGATTCATAAAGCAAATTGTACTAGACCTAAACAAAGTGATAAACAGCAACATCATAATTGCTGGGACTTCAACACCCTACAAACAGAAATGTACTGATCTTCCATGCACAAAATAAATAAAGAACACTGGACTTAAACAGGACTCTAGAGAAAATAGGCCTAACAGACATTTACAGAACATTCTACCCCAACACTATTGAATATACACTCTTCTCATAAGCACGTGAAACATTCTCTAAGATTGATCACATCTTAGGCCACAAAACATGTCTCAACAAATTAAAAAAAATAGAAATTATGCCATGTATCTTCTCAGACCATAATGGAATAAAATTAGAAATCAACTCCAGCAGAAACACTCAATTCTACACAAAGTTATGGAAATTAAACAACCCACTGCTGAATAATTATTGGGTCAAGGAGGAAATTAAGGTAGAAATCAAAAGATTCTTCAAACTAAATGAGAAAGGGGACATAAGTTAAAAAAAAATCTCTGGGATTCAGTAAGAGCAGTCCTTAGGGAAAAATGTATAGGCATAAATTCCTACATAAAAAAAAGACAGGAAAACAAATCAACAATCTAATGAATCATCTGAAGGAACTAGAAAGGAAAAGCAAACCAATCCCACACCCAAGAAAAGAAATAACCAAGGTCAGAGCAGAAATAAATGAAATTCAGAAAAAAAAATACAGAAGATTAATGAAACAAAAAATTGGTTCTTTGAAAAGATAAACAAAATTCATAGAACTCTCACTAGATTATCCAGAAATAGAAAGGATCCTAATAAGCTCAATCAGAAATGAAAAAGGAGATGTTACAATTGATACCACAGAAATACAAAATATCATCTGTGAATACCATAAAAACCTCTATGCACATAAACTCAAAAACTTGGAGGAAATGGACAAATTCACGGAAACATACAACCTTCCCAGGCTCAACCAGAAAAAAATAGAACTCCTGAACAGACCAATTATGAGCAATGAAATTGAAGCAGAAGTAAAAAAAATCATCCAACAAACAAAAGTCCTGACCAGATGGTATCACAGCCAAATTTTACCATATCTACCAAGAAGAATTGGTACCCATACTGCAGAAATTATTTCATAACATTAAGAAGGAAGGAATCCTCCCCAGTTCATTCTATGAAGCCAGTATCACCTTGATACCAGAGCCAGGAAAGGGCACAAGAACAACAATGACAAAAAACTATAGACCAATATCTCTTATGAATATAGATGTAAAAATCCTCAAAAAAATTCTAGCAACTCAAATTCAGCAGCACATCAAAAAAATAATCCACCATGACCAAGTGGGTTTCAGCCTAGAGATGCAAGTGTGGTTCAACATATGTAAATCTATATATGTGATTCACCACATAAACAGAAGCAAAAACAAAGATGATATGATTATCTCAATAGATGCAGAAAAAGCATTTGACAAAATTTAGCACCCTTTATGATAAAAACTCTTAATAAAATAGGCATAGATGGAACATATATCAAAATTGTAAAAGCTATATATGACAAAGTCACAGCCAACATCATACTGAATGGGGAAAAGTTGAAAGCATTCCCACTCAGAACTGGAACAAAACAAGAATGCTCACCGTCACCACTTCTATTCAACATAGCACTGAAAGTCCTAGCCAGAGCAATTAAGCAAGAGAAGGAAATAAGGATATGCATATGGGTCACTTTGAGGAGGTCAAACTGTCACTCTTTGCTGATGGTGTGATCTTATATCTAGAAAACCCCAAAGATTCCGCCAAGAGAATTCTGGAATTGATAAATAAATTCAGCAAAGTCATAGGTTACAAAATCAGTGTACACAAATCAGCATTCCTAGTGCATAGCATTCTTATACACTAACAACAGTCAAGCTGAGAATCAAATCAAAGACTCAATAGTTTTCACAATAGCTACAAAGAAAATAAAATACCTAGGAATATATTTAACAGAGGAGGTGAAAGATCTCCGGAAAGATTACTACGAATCACTGAGGAAGGAAATTGCAGATGATGTATACAAGTGGAAAAGCAAATCATGCTCATGGATCAGCAGAATCAACATTGTGAAAATGTCCATACTACCCAAAGTGAGTTACAGATTCAAAGAAATCCTCATTAAAATACCAATGTAATTTTTCAGAGATCTAGAAAAAACAATTCTATGCTTCATTTGGAAGTGAAAAAGATCCTGAATAGCCAAAGCAACCTTAAGGAAAAGAAACAGATCTGGAGGCATCACTTTACCAGAATTTAAACTATATTACAAGGCCATAGTAACCAAAACAGCAAAGTACTGGCACAAAAATAGAAACAGAGACCAATGGATCAGAACAGAGAACCCAGATATAAAACCATCCACATATTTCTATCTGATCTTTGACAAAGTAGACAGAAGCATACACTGGGGGAAAGAATTCCGATTCAATAAAAGGTTCTGAGTAAACTGGATAGTCACATGCAGAAGATTGAAACAGGATCCATATCTCTCATCACTCACAAAAATTAATTCAAAATGGATTACAGACTTAAATCTAAGATATAAAACCCTAAAAATTCTAGAAGAAAATTTTAGAAAAACTCTTCTAGATAATGGCCTAGGCAAGGAATTTATGGAGAAGACCCTAAGGGCAATCACTGCAACAGCAAAAACAAATAAATGGGACTTTATTAAATTAAAAAGCTTCTCCACATCCAAGAAAACAATCAACAAAGCAAATAGACAAGCTACAGAATGGGAAAAAAATATTTGCATGCTATACATCTCATAAAGAGCTAATAACTAGAATCTACTAGGACCTCAAACAAATCAGCAAGAAAACATCAAACAACCCCATTAAAAAGTGGGCAAAAGACATGAATAGAAGCTTTTCAAGATTAATGGCAATAAACATATGAAAAATTACTCAACACCACTGAACATCAGAGAAATGAAAATCAAAACCACAATGAGATATTACCTAACCCCAGTGAGAATGGCTTTTATCAAAATCCCAAAACAGTAAATGCTGGCCTGGATGTGGAGAGTTAGGAACACTTATATTCTGTTGGTGGGACTGCAAACTAGCGCAACCTCTATGGAAAACAGCATTACGATTCCACAAAGAACTAAAGTAAACCTACCATTTGACTCAACAATCCCACTACTGGGTATTTACCAAAAGAAAAAAAAGTCATTTTATTAAAAATACACCTGCACTCAAATGTTTATTGCAGCACAATTCACAATTGTGAAGATGTGGAATCAACCCAAATGCCCATCAATACATGAATGGATTAATAAAATGTGGTATATATACACCATGGTGTACTACTCAGCCATAAGAAAATGAATTAATATATTTGGCAACAATCTGGATGGAACTGGCGACCACTCTCCTAAGTGAAATATCTAAAGAATGGAAAAACAAATACCATACGTACTCACTATTAAATTGGAACTAACTGATCAGTACTCATGTGTACATATAGAAGTAAAACTCAGCGGAAATCAAGCAGGTGGGAGGGTAGAGGAGGGGTTGGATGAAGTCATACCTGACAGGTGCACTATCTGGGTGATGGGCACGCTTATATCTTTGACTCAAGCAATACAAAACCAATTCATGTAAACAAAACATTTTACCCTGCAATATTCTGAAATAAAAAAATATAAGTAAATAAATAAATATACTTTTCTCAACGTCTAGAATAGTATTAAGTGTTTTTACCCTTATATTCAATTTATTTTATTGTGTATCTCAAAGTCACAAAATCCCAACTGCTTGCCTGATAATATGTGATATCACATAGTACAGGATAAGTCTGACACCTGCTGGTCATCTAAGAAGTTGCACAATTTTTACCAATTTAAAACTTAAACTTTAATTTCTGTTAACAAAACAAGTTGAATGGGATCTCAATGCTCCGTGTAAGGTAAGAATCATTTAAGATCTTTTCGTAGTCATTTCAGTTTCTAGTTTTCTTAATAAATTTTTTAGTTATTTCATATTTTTGATCCTCAGAATAAAATTACGGGTTTATACTTTAAATAGAAGTTTTAAGAAAAGATTTAAACGTCAATATTACTTAACTCTAGTTTAAAGCTGTCACTGGAGAATTTTTTCAACTAGTTTTAAATATAAATATTCTCATAATTTTTATTGTAGGATAATATAACAACCTTACCAAATTGATTTTTAATAAAAGTTGTATATATTTAAGGTGTACAACCTGATGCTTTGATACACATATACATAATGAATTAATTAATACAGCCAAGCTGATTAACATATCCATATCTTCATATAGTTAGCTTTTATTGTGTGTGGTGAGAACACTTAAGATCTACTCCCTTAGCAAATCTCAAGTATAAAATACAATATAATTAACTATAGTCCCAATGCTGTAGTCTAGATTTCTAGAACATATTTATCCATCATAACTGAAACATTTGAACACTCTTACCCACCATTCTACTCTCTGTTTCTATAGATTTGACTTTTTTAGATTCCACATATAAATGAGATCATACAGTAATTTTCTTTCTGTGTCTAGCTTATTTCACACAGCATAATGTCCTCCAGCTTCATCCTTGCTGTTGCAAATGGCAGGATTGAGCCTCTGTGAGGCTAAATAATATTCCATTATATATATTTCAAATTTCTTTACCCATTTATCCATTGATGGACACTTAGGTTGTTTTCCTATCTTGGCTATTGTGAATAACACTAAAATGGACATGGGAGTGCAGATGTTTCTTTGAGATAGTGACCAAACTGATTATTTTTTGAATCAAACTTGAAGAAATATTGCCCCATCATGCAAATAGAAATTACATTTCTACCCTGTAATATTAACTGCTAGTTTCTATAAGCTATGTTCAGATTATGAGAGTTACAATTATAGTAACTGCGTGTCACTATTTTGATCTTTGCAGTTATCACCATCTTCTTGGGATGTTTTCACATAACCATCACCACTTTTATTTTTCAAGAATACTTTGACTATATCTTGATTTAATTAATCACTCCCTTTTTAAGTATTCACTGTTTACAAATCTACATGACTCAAAATCACATCAAAATGAGTATCTTTTTAAATAAAAACATTTATTTAAAAAACAAACCACTGCTACACATCAGACATTGAAGATAACATCCAAGATAAATGATGTTGGGGGCATTTAGAGCTAATATTAAATATATTCAAATTCTCAAATTTATGTATGATATAGATTTATACCATTCCAAATGTTACCAATGGACAACTGTTCATTGGGTACTCATCTGTGTGAACTAGTGACTTAAGCAGAAGAAGGAATGAGACATAATTTTCTCACTTTTTACATTGGAAAATACCATTTGTGTGTATTTGTGAGAAGTAAACAAATGCAAAGCAGAAATGGATCATTGCAACAGCACAGGTCAAAGATAAAGATGGCTTCATGGGGAATATTCAAGGAAGGTTTTATTAATAGAAATTAAATTTAAAATGGAGATATGAAATCTTTTTTTCTTTTACCCATTCCCTTTCTACATATTAACAAAATTATGATTTTATTGTTAGATATACTTCATGATTTAATCAGTATGAGAAAACTGAGGTAGCATTACTACACATTGAAGTGGCATTATCTGGAATTTACTGCATAAAATCCTCCCCATTAGAAAAAAGACAACAATCAAAACACAATGGAGTGGAAAGAATACTAATAGGGCTAGGTTTTCTGACGATCTGACTATTTTTCTGGATTTACCTATTCTTTGCAAGATCAGATCCAAGGGCAATTTAACCCACATGTTATACATCTTTGCCTCAGTTCATGATATATTAATAAAGACAATACACACACACACACACACACACAGTGTGACTTTCAACTTTTCTCAGTAATAGAAGATATTTTATGAAGAAGCTCAACATAAAAAGCAGCTAAAACTGTAGCTGTTGCAATAAAGGATGTGGCAGGGAGCCCGTGAAGAAGCCCTGTCAGATTATCGCAACCCCTACCTCCACTCTTGCTTCATCTGCAGAAACTTGACCTCCTTAGTGGAGAAATGCTAGAAAGAAAACCACTGTCCCTGACGTACAGGAATCAACCTGCCACAACCAGGCCGTGGTGTTTTTAGCAGCATGGCTCACAAATAGGCCATGCTCTCGTCCTGTTGGCCATAAACTACCTCACGGAATGCCAGCAAGTTTACTCGCAACCACAATGATGTGTGACAAAACAAAACCACTTCATAATTTTGTCTAAGCAGAGAGAAAAAGCGAGGTCACTGTGCAAACAACCAAATACTCAATATCTCCCTGTCCAGGCCAATATGAATATATTTAGGACATTCCTTCTTTATAGTAATATAGTATATAGTAATATACTTTATCTGTTGCTTCTTCACCAATGAGGATAGCATTGCCTAGCTCTAGTCAATCCTCCTTTTATCTAAAATTGATTAAGAAGCCTAATCATAGAATTGTCCCCACTTCCTGTCAGCACCCAAGCCCAAGGAGAATAGCAGCTTGCATGAATCCTTCCCCGAATCATCCAACTAAAACTCAAATCCTATAATAAGTCCTTTTTAACACACTTACGGAGATGGCCCAGTTTCCTGTGATATCTCTCTTGCTTCCATGAGTAATAAACCCAATCTGTTCAACTACACATGTGTTTCTGGTAGTCCTTGATGATATAAAGAAGTACAATTAATTTTGTATGCTAATCTTGTCTTCTGAAAACTTTCTAAACTCAGAAATCAGTTTTTCTGGGTGTTTTCTTTATTTAGTGTTTTGTTATTGGTTTTGGTTTTTTTGTAGATTCCATATAGGACTTTCTATACAGACTTATTCTACAAATAAACACAGTTTTACTTCTTCCTTTCAAATCTAAACACTTTTTATTTCTTTTTCCACCCTTATTGCACTGACTAGAACTTTCTGTATGATGTTGAATAAAAGTGCTGACAGTGAAAATCCTTGACCCTGATCTTAAGAAAAAAGCATTCAGTTTTCAGCACTAGGTATGATGTTAGCTGTAGGGTTTAACCGATGCCTTTTACCGACTTGCAGAAGTTCTGTTCTATTTTTATTTTCAAAGGGTTTTAATTAGAGATGGGCTTTGGATCTTTTAAGTGCTTTGCCTGCATCTATCGAGATGCTCATAAACTTTCTTTTTTTAGTTTGTTACTAAGGAAATTATATTGATTGATTTTTGGGTATTAAACCTCACATTCCTGGTGCATACCTCATTAGGTTATGATATATGACCCTTTAAATATATTGTCGGGTTTTATTTGTTAAAATTTCAATAACAATTTTTCATCTGTATCCATAAGGGGTTATTAGTCTGTAGTTTTCTTTTGTTGTTATACCCTTGCCTAGTTTTTGTATTAAGGTAATGTCGGCATCATAGAATGAGTGGGGAAACAGTCTACTTTCTGTAGGCATTTTTTTCTTTCTTTAATGCTTTATACCTTGTTTGTGTGGTTTCCTATGAGAAATACTTGGTCACCTTTATTTTTATTTCTTTGTATGTAACTTGTAACTTGTAACTTGTGACTTGGGGGATTTAAGATTTTTCTCTTTATCACTGATTTTTAGCAATTCCTATGAACCCTCGGGTCTCACCTCTGTCCACTCTCCTTCTTGCTCACAATTTTCTAGCCACACTGGCTTGTTTGCTATTTTATGATTATTCCAGTTGTACTTCAACCTCAGAACCTTGTACTGATTGTTTCCTATACCTGAAAAGATATTTGTACAGCTCTTCCCCTTCCCTCAAATGTTCACTCAAGTTCACTGTCTCATTGATGCCTACTGTGATTGTTCTGCTTGAAATTACAAACCTCCTAGTGATCCAGACCAATCTTCTTATCATGCAATATAATTTTTCATAACACTCATCACGTTCTGACTTTCCATATGCATTTTAATGTTTATTTTCTATCTCCTCGACTGGAATATAAGTGATAGGAGGGCAGTAAACTTTGTCTATTTTGGCACTGTTTTATATGCAATACTTAGAACGATGCCTGGAACAGTACCTTGAATACTGTATTTCAGAAAATATTTGTTGAAAGAATTAATTGTTGAATGAAGCCTAAATTTAAAAAGCTACTTTAAAAATAATATTTTAAATAATTTTTTTTCAAGTGGAATCTACATTATATCATGAGATCCTTGATTTTACCTTTATCTTCCTGGCAGTTAATAGGCACCTAATAAATATTTATTGAACTATTAAATGGAAAATTCCATATGATATACTTTAAAAGGGGCCACATGTTAACATGATTCTTCAGTTTACAAATCTAATGGAATCCAAATCAACTAGTAATTTCACCTCTAGAACATTTACCATTAATAATTTTCTATTTCTCATTAATAGCTCAAACTAAAATGTTCTTTTGTCATCTAGTGTTCATTTTGAAAAATATTAGAACTGATGAAGTATAATTTTAAAAATGTTTATGCTAGAGTCAGAAGACCTAAATTCAAGTCCCAGTTTTGCCACTTTCTAGACCTACGGCCCTAGGAAAATTTCTTAAACTTTCTGACTCAATTTTTTTATCCTTAAAATGAGGACAATGAATTATAAGTTCTCCAAGTTCTTTCCAGCTTTAACATTCTGGGAATCAATTGCAATAAATCACCTCTCCAAACTCAGTGTTGTAGGACAGTGTTTTGCAGCTAGACAAGATTGGTACCATGATAACAAATGTCCATAACGATGACCTCAAGGCATTCTGAAGTCCCCAATTGCCTCCTGAGCCATCCTAAATGCTCTAATATTTGCTTCCAATCTGTTCTTCCCAAGGAATTTTTTTTCAAACCCACACACATAAGAAGTTGTAACAAAGAAAACCAGAGAAGTCTTCTTTTCCTTTGTTCCAGAGCTGTATGTTTGGTGATCCTGTTATTAGTCTACATTGGCCTATTGAAGAATAGATCTCTACTCAGACTTTGTTTGCAACTGCATAACATACTGTCTTAACAATAGTATTTCTATGACTCTGGTTATCTATACGTCTTGTAATTACTACTTAGATCTAAAAACTATATAATTTGGAAGATTTTCTTCTTATCTGAAATATTGCTATCACCTCAGAAATGCCTCTGTTAGATTCTGCTGTGTCATTGTCTCCAAATGTTTGCTGATTGAGTTACATTCATGCTTTGGAGAGTATGTGGAATACACAGGGACTTGACAGGAAAAAAAAAATAGTTCTCCAGGTAAGTACAATGCAAGCATACCTCACATTCTGCAGACCCCATTAACAAACTTAAATTTTATACACACACACATACACACACACAGACACATTTAGGGCTGTCAACTTTTTATTTTGCCATGAACAATTTTTTTTAAAGTATCTACCTTTTCTAAATATCATTACATAAAAAAAGATACAGTAACAGAAAAATTTGGGAAAGTCATAATATCAGAATAAAGGGCCATCTTTTACATTTAGTAAGTATAGGCATAAATAGCTCACTATATTGGCTTTATTTTTCTCCTTTTTTTCTAGAAATGATTAAGTGATAGCTTAGTCATAGTATACCCACAGTTGTCCCAGAATCTGGACTCTATGACACTCTCTGGGTCTCCCAATCAAACAGCAGGGGGATGTGTGAATCATTTCATGCTCATCATGTGTGGGTGACACTTGAATTTTCCATAAATTGAAGGAGGAAATAATTAAAATAACAAAATTCAAAGTGGCCATCTAAGAACTCAGGATGCATGGGGAGAGAATGTCTCTGGAAGAAAATGTAGGTAGTATTGTTACTCTGTAACCTTATCCTCTAGAGATCCGATTTGATTGAATGCAACAACAACAATTCCATAAACATACAGCCTATGTGAACAGTGAAGTTCGTGCCACTATAAAAAGAGATCTGAACCTGGGTAATTTATAAATAATAGAAACTTATTTCTCACAGTTTAGGAGGCTAGGAAGTCCAAGATCAAGGCGACGGCAGGTTTGGTGCCTGCTGAGGGCTGCTCTCTGCTTCCAAGATGGCACCTTGTTGCTGCATCCTCTGCAAGGGACACACACTGTGTCTGCACATGACAGAAGGGGTGGAAGGGGTGATCCCCGTCCCTTGAGAACTTTTGTAAGGACCCTAATCTCATTCACGAGGCTCCACCCTCCTGACTTCATCATCTCCTAAAGCCTCCACCTGTTAATACTATCACATTGATAATTAAGTTTCAACACATAAATACTGGGGGCGATTCAAACCGTAATGCTGTGTTTTCTCTATTTTCTTTTCTCCTTTCTTCCCTTGACCCCTCATTGTCCCCCATTTCTTCGTATTCACCAAAGAGGAGCAATGGAATATGAGAGGTGGAGAAAGGAAAAGAGGATGGTGATATCAGAATGTATTTATCAAAGTAATTTGTAGGAGAATACATGGCTGCTTATTCTCACTTACTGTTGTCAAGCCACATCCTATATTTTGGTTCTTCATCAAATCCAGAGGGACCGAAGCAAAAATAAACAAACAAATACATAAAAAAAATTTACCATTCTGTACAAATGCAACATAGAATATGGGAATGAGTGATCTGGAGGGAAGAGTAAGGTTTTTAGCTCAGATTAAGTGGTAGAGGCTCCTGAATGACCAATGGATCAAAGAAGAAATGAAAAGGAAATTTTAAAATCTTGAGACAAACAAAAATGGAAACACAAAATACCAAAACTTACGGGATACAGTAAAAGCAGTTTTGTGAGGGAAGTTTACAGCAATAAATGCCTACAGTAAGAAAAAAATCTCAAATGGACAACCTAAATTTACACTTCAAGCAACTAGAAAAAAAGGAACAAACTAAGCCCAAAGTTAGCAGAAGGAAGGAAATAACAAAGATCAGAGCAGAAACACATGGAGTAGAGACTATGAAAACAATCGAAAAAAATCAATGAAACAAAGAAAGAGTTGGTGTTTGAAAAGGTAAATGAAATTGACAGACCATTAGCTAGACTAAGTAAAGAAAAAGGGGAGAAGATTTCAATAATTAAAATTATAAATGAAAAAAGATGACACATCATAACTGATACCACAGAAATACCAAAGATCATAAGCAACTACTATGAATAATTATATGCCAATAAATTGGATAACCTACTAGAAATGTTACATTCCTAGACACATATAACTTACTAAGACTGAATCATGAAGAAATAGAAAATCTGAGCAGATCAATAGCAAATAAGGATATTAAATCAGTAATCAAAAACCTCCCAAAAAAGAAAATCCTGAGATTAAGTGAATTCACTGGTGAATTCTACCAAACATTTAAAGAATAACTAATGCCAATCCTTCTCAAATTTTTCCAAAATAGTTGAAGATGGGAGAACAATTCCAAACTTATTTTAAGAGGTGCACATTACCCTGATACCAAGGTCAAAGAAGGACACTACAAGAAAAGAAGATTGCAGGCCAGTATCTCTGATGAACAAAGATGCAAAATTCATCAACTAAATTCTAGTTAACCAAATTGAACAGCATATTAAAAAGATCGTACGCTATGATCAAGTGGAACTTTTCCCTGGTATGCAAGAATGGTTCAACATACATATACACAAATCAATAAATGTGATACACATTTATTAACAGAATGATCATGCCAATAGATAAAGAGAAAACATTTCATAAAATTCAACATACTTTCACCATACAAATTCTCAAAAACTGTGTATTTGTATATATACACAGACATGAGGAAATATTACTCAGCCTCAAAAAAGAAGGAAATTCTGTCAATTGTCAATTAACTTGGGCGACATTATAATAAGTGAAATAAGCCAGATATAGAGAGAAAAATATTGCATAATCTCACATATGTGAAATCTAAAAAAGTCAAACTCACAAAAAAAGAGAGTAGAATGGTTGTTGCCAGGGGTTGGGGGTGGGAGGTAGGGGATCAGGAGATGTTGAGCAAAGCATACAAAGTCTCAGTTATGCAGGATAAATAAATCACAGAAGGGAGGAAACGTTAAGAACATATCTGGTTCTCACTACCTTTAGTTAAGAGAATACCTCAACTTGCCAACAGACAAAAAGCAGACTTTTTAATGGCTGCAGCAAAATTTTACAATCTTGTTTTAGATTTAAATTCTTATTGTGTCACTACATTCAGCAAACACATATAAATTCATTTAGTTGGCTCAAAATCACAAAGAGCCTTAATTCTGAAAGAGAATAATTGTCTCTCAGATTTAAGGTTAGAGATCTAGCAGAGAGGAGGTCTTTGTGAAAATAGCCACGCTTCTAACCCTACACCTGATTCCATCCACTGCTTTAACCTCTCTTTGTTAACCTGTGGTTAATGTAAACATGATATTCCTGAGAGAAATCTAAAATACTCAACAGGATTATTACCTAACAATAGGGACAAACAGGAAAACACATGGAGTTAATTTAGCTTCATTTAGGTAAGTTTCCAAGCCCCAGCCATTTGACTCTAACAAACAAATGTAAGCAATTATAAAAATAACATCTACAGGATACCAGTGTGCTTTCTCTGATATTTGAGCCATCTAATTGTAGGCAGGCAATTCTTAGGAGTTATTACTGATGAGCTTAATAATCACATAACTAACTCTGCTCGATAATCAGCTGAAATATTTCCTTCTTTAGTGATGCTCAAGTTACAAGTTTCTTGAGCTCAGTGATATATTTTTATAAATTTTGACCTTATAAATATACAAGGAGGCACTATTCAGCTGCTTATTTCTGAGGAGTATAGCACCAAGCATAAAAGGAGAAGCAATTGTAAAAGAACACTGCGTTTCCTTGTTTCCTCGATATTTACCCTTAAATATGTAAATTTAAAGGTATTTCTCATATAAAATGATTTTTATTGCTAGAAGAATGTGGAGAAAGAACACCCCATTCATTGTGAAGTATATAACAGTGCAACTTTTATAGAAGACAATGTAATTATATTTTCAAAATTTTACCTAGAAATCCCACTGTCAGAGTTTTACTTTATAGATAGACAGAATTAGGTCAAAATACTAGTAAAAGGATTTTATTTCAGCATTTTGGTACTTGTAAAAATAAATAAATAAACAGCAACAACAAAACAGCAAATACTAAAAGCAACTGTGCCATGTACAGAGGACTGGTTAAGTTTTGGGACTCTATCAAAAAGACAGCCATTATAGAATATAAATGTGAACATCAATATAAGCTCTTCAAAGTACATATTCAAATGTAGAAGTCAAAGTGTAAAACAATGTGAATCATATGATCTATGTTCTGTAAAACAACAACTGTTAAAAGAATATGTAAGTAGATATATCTCTGTTTTCTTTTTACTTCTTTTTAAAAAATACTGGAATAATTTGGAAAACAATTTTTAGCAATGATTACCTTTGAAAAGTGGAATGAGGGAAAACGGAAGAAGGAGATTTTCAAGGTTTTTTAAATCCTATTACTGTTCCTATTGCTTAGTTTTCTATCCATTTTTATTATTGTTTTTAATGGTGTGTAATTTCATTTGTATTATTTGTACAGTGAGATTCGAGGCTGTAATTGTTTTCCTTTTTATACCATTAATGTGCTTTTGAAACGTGACAATTTATAGATACACATTTTATTTTACACATGCAAAGAAAATGGGAATTCTGGCTGCTTAGGGCACCACCACGCCCAGCTATAGTTAAAATACTGTGTTCAAAGTCCACTTGTGTTAGTTCTTTTTCCCTCTTTTAGTGTGTTTATGGTATTCATTTGAAATACACTTAGATTGACTAGTTTCTATTTGTATTGCATTTTAGTTTTTTTCCAAAACCTGTTGATTTTATTCATTACTTCATTCATTCATTCACCTTAGAATGGGAAATATTACCATGGTTCCAAAAGTCAAACCTATACAAAAGTATATACTCAGAAAACTATTACTCCTTTCCCCATATCTCTTTTACTCATTTCCACACCCATCCATTCACTGTAAGTAACCAAGCTCACTAGTTTCTGGAATCTCTTCCTGTGTTTCTTTTTTGTAATGTTAAGCACATACATACCTGTTTTCTTATGTTTTCATTTTCTCCTACAAAGGTTAGCTGTGGTTGACCGTTTTCTTTTTACTTTTTTAAGTTAAGCATAGATTGTGGAAATCTTCTATCAGTTCATAGGAAGCTTGCTCATTCTTTTATAAAGCTATATAGTTCTCCATTGCACGGCCATCCCATAGTTTATTCAACTAACCACCTATATTAGGGCATTTTAAGTTGTTCCTAATATTTTACAAATAGAAACAATGTTGCACATAATAAACACAAGCATATATGTTTTTGTATTTTGGGAATTGTATCACAGAGTTAATTCCTAGAAGTAGGATTGCTACATATTTAGTATTAATATATTTTTTTAAAAATATTGAACTCACTTTGAATTCCTGAAATAAATCCCATTTTTGTATAATGTATTATTTTATTAATGTGGTTTTGGATTCTGTTCACTAATATTTATTTAGCATTTTGGTAATAATATTCTTAAATGATATTGGTCAATAATTTTCTTTTATTGTACTGACCTAATTAGATTTAGGTTTCATTGTTTACTTCCTTTTAAAAAAATTAAGAAATATCCTTTTATTTTCTATGCTCTGAAACAATTCATGTAGCATTGGGACCATCTAATTTTTAAAGGCTTGGTAGAATTTTCCTATTAGCACTTTTATGTGGGGTATTTCCAAGATACTTTTCTTTCTTCTACAGCAGTTGTATGTATTCTAGAAACAATATCCATTCATCTAGGTTTTCAGGTTTTATTTGCAGAGAATTCAGCAAAGTAGTTTCATATGTTTTCAATTTATTCTTTTTCATTGTTTATTTCCCCCTTTGTCATGTATTATGTGACTATTGGTGTTTTCTTCCATTTTTCTAAGTCTGTTAATGGTTTATTTTGTTAATTTTTCTCAGAAAAAAAAAACAGATTTTGAGCCCTTAATTAGATCCATTGTTTTCAAATTCCTATCTCATTTATTTTGTTTTCATATTTATTATTTCCGTGTGTATGCTCCTTTATTTCATGTTCTTTTACTAGCTTTTTGATCTGGGGATTATATTAATATTCATTCCTTTATTTTTACTAATACAGTAATGCATCACTTAATGGGGATATGTTCAGAGAAATGTGTCATCAGGTTATTTCAGCATTGTACAAACAATATAGAGTGTCCTTACACAAACCTAGATGGTATAGCCTACTATACACCTAGGCTATATTATACAGCCTATTGCTCCTAGGCAATAAACCTGCGCAGCATGTATGTTACTATACTGAATACTGTGAGCAATTGTAACACAATGATAAGTATTTGTGTATCTAAACATAGAAAGGGTAGAGTAAAAATACAGTATTATAATCTTACGGGACCACCATCATATATGCAGTCTGTCATTGACTGAAACATCATTATGCAGCTCATGACTGTATAAGCATTTCAAGTTATAAATTTTCCACTGATCATTGCTTTAAATGTACTTCATAAATTCTGAGATATAATAATTTTTTAACTTTTTATTATGACATAATTATAGATTCACATTCAGTTGTAAGAAATAATACAGAGATCCAGTATATCCTTCATTTAGCTTCCCCCAGTGCTAACAAGTCGCACAATGATATTACAATATCACAGCCAGGAAATTAACATTAACAAAATCTATCAATCTTGTTCAGATTTCACCAGTTTTGCATGCATTTCTTTGTGTGTATGTGTGTGTGTGTTGGTTAATTTTATGTGTCAACTTGACTGGCCTCAGGGATGCCCAGGTAGCTGGTAAAACATTATTTCTGTATGTGTCTGTGAGGGTATTTCTGGTAGACATTATTAGAATTGGAATCAGTGGACTGAGTAAAGAAGATCCACCCTCACCACAGTGGGTGAGCATCATCCAATACATTAAGGGCCCAAACAGAACAAAAAGGTAGAGTAAGGGCAAATTCACTTTCTCTTCTTGACCTGGTTCATCCATCTTCTCCTCCCCTCAGACTTCAGAACTCCAGGACTTACACCTGCAACTCCCTTCCCCTGCTTCTCAGGCCTACAGCCTCAGACTGGAAGTCCAGCTATCAGCTCCCTGGACCTCAAGCCTGTTCAGATTCAGCCTGAATTACACCATCAGCTTTTCTGGTTCTCCAGTTTGCAAATGGCATATCATGAAAATACGCGATCCACATAAATCATGTGAGCCAATTCCCATAATAAATCTCCCCTTATATATGTATATATATCCCATTGGTTTTCCCTGGAGAGCCCTGAGTCACGTGTGTGTACCTATGTAATTCTATGCAATTTTATCACATGTATAGATTTGTGTGATTAACACCACAGTCAAGCAATTGAACAGTTCCGTTGTAAGGATCCCTTGTGCTACCCTTTTCTATTAATAGCCACAATGAACTAGCTTTCTCTACCTTTCCATTCCCCAGCAAGAAATAAGTCTGTTCCCAATCTCTACAATTTTGTCATTTCAAGAACGCCTACCCCTTACTCTCTGAAAAGGTTGGTGGGAGCTCAAGAAATAACTCCACTAAAAAAGGATGTTTATTTTTATACTTTAGGTAATTTGAAGTGGTAGTGTTCTATTTTCTACTTATACTGAAGACTTGAGATTTGTGTGGTGTTCTTTGTTGTTTATGATTTGTATTATTTCGAAAATGTGTTGGGAGAATTGAATTTAACTGGCAATCATTACTTTGGCTACCCAGCATCAATGTATATATTCACACTTTAAAGAATGATAGTTGTGTTTTATCTATAAACTCAATTATGTGCAGAAGAAAATACAAACTCCTCATGATTTCATTCAAAATCCTTCACAATAGGCCGGGCGCGGTGGCTCACGCCTATAATCCTAGCACTCTGGGAACCCGAGGCAGGCAGATTGTTTGAGCTCAGGAGTTCGAGACCAGCCTGAGCAAGAGCGAGACCCCGTTTCTACTAAAAATCGAAAGAAATCATATGGACAGCTAAAATATATATATATATATGTATATATATATATGTATGGAAAAATTAGCCAGGCATGGTGGCACATGCCTGTAGTCCCAGCTACTTGGGAGGCTGAAACAGGAGGATTGCTTGAGCCCAGGAGTTTGAGGTTGCTGTGAGCTAGGCTGACACCACGGCACTCTAGCCCAGGCAACAGAGTGAGACTTTGTCTCAAAAAAAAAAAAAAAAAATCCTTCACAGTATAGTTCCAATTTACTTCTGCAGAGTCATCAACCCACACTTAATCCCAGCCCCAAGTATATCTTCCATTTTAATAATCCAAGCCACAATTTTTAACATTTCTTAATTTTATCTTGTATTTCTCATCTCTATATGTTTACTGTGCTTTCTTCTCCCCACAAAAGGTCTTCCATTAACTTATTCACCAGTTAAAAATGCTACTTGTCCATTGGGTTTCTGCCTTTCCTTTTAGTTTTAATTAAATTCTTACTCTATGATTATTTGGAGAAAAATCAAATCAGAAGTCATTTCCCACTCTTGAGATTGGTACCACTTAATAGGATGACTAGATGCAACATACAAGCAAGGGAATATTTTTCTCTCTTTCTTAAGATAATTTCTATGAAAGGAATGAATTCAACTAAATGAATCATCTGTGATTCATTAAAGTTGAACTCCCACTTAGCATTATGGTAATGTACGGTAACCTTTTCCTTGGTAAACATTGTGATTATCAAGTTTCAATTCCTACAATGTTTCATAGTCTTCCAAAGAGGCATTTTAAAGACATAGGAAGTTTTAAATTTTAGAAGCCTTGTTTTTTGGTTTTTTTTCACAGCATGAATATTTTCTCTTCATTAACCACTACATGAGATATAATTAGGATTTTAGGTGCCAAATTTAAATTTTAAAGAAACATATGCTTATTTATTTATTTTTTTCATTTCAGCATATTCTGGGGGTATAAATGTTTAGGTTACATATATTGCCTTTGCCCCACCCGAGTCAGAGCTTCAAGCATGTCCATCCCCCAGATGGTGCGCACCACACCCATTAGGTGTGAAGATACTCATCCTCTCCTCCCTCCTCCCATCTGCCTGACACCCAGCGAATGTTACTACTATATGTGCACTTAAGTGTTGATCAGTTAATACCAATTTGATGGTGAATACATGTGGTGCTTGTTTTTCATGCTTGTGATACTTCACTTAGTAGAATGGACTCCAGGTCTATCCAGGATAACACAAGAGGTGCTAGATCACCATTGATTTTTGTGGCTGAGTAGAACTCCATGGTATACATATACCACATTTTATTAATCCACACACGTATTGATGGGCACTTGGGTTGTTTCCACATCTTTACAATTGTGAATTGTGCAGCTATAAACATTTGAGTGCAGATGTCTTTTTTACAAAATGTCTTTTTTTCCTTTGGGTAGATACCCAGTAATGGGATTGCTGGATCAAATGGTAGTTCTGCTTGTAGCTCTTTGAGGTATCTCCATATTACTTTCCACAGAGGTTGTACTAGTTTTCAGCCCCACCAGCAGTGTATGAGTGTTCCTATCTCTCCGCATCCATGCCAACATTTATTGGTTTGGGACCTTTTGAAAAAGGCCGTTCTCACTGGAGATAAGTGATATCTCATTGTGGTTTTGATTTGCATTTCCCTGATGATTAAATATGTTGAGCATTTTTTCATATGTTTGTTGGCCATTAGTCTATCTTCTTTTGAAAAGTTTCTGTTCATGCCCTTTGCTGACTTGTTGATAGAGTTGTTTGATTTTTTTTCTCGAAAATGTGGAGAAAATGGACAAATTCTTAGAAACACACAGCCTCCCTGGGCTCAGTCAGGAAGAAATAGAATTCTTGAACAGACCAATATCAAGTACCAAAATTGAAGGAGCAACAAGAAACCTTCCTAAAAAGAAAAGTCACAGACCAGGTGGTTTCACATCCAAATTTTATCAGACCTACAAAGAAGAAATGGTACCAACCTGCAGAGATTATTCTGCAACATTGAGAAGGAAGGAATCCTCCCCAACGTGTTTTATGAAACCAACATCACCTTGATACCAAAACCAGGAAAGGGTGCAACAACAACAACAACAACAAAACTACAGAGCAATATCCCTTATAAATATAGATGCAAAAATTCTCAACAAAATCCTAGCAAACTGAATTCAGGTGCTTATCAAAAAAATAATCCATCACAACCAAGTGGGCTTCATCCCAGAGATGCAGGTATGGTTCAACATACACAAATCTATAAATGTAATTAACCACATAAATAGAAGCAAAAACAAAGACCATATGATCCTCTCAATATATGCAGAAAAAGCATTCGACAAAATTCAGCACCTTTTTATGGTAAGAATGCTTAACAAAATAGACATAGATGAGACTTACCTTAAAATGATAAAAGCCATATGTGACAAACCTACAGCCAACATAATACTGAACGTGGAAAAATTGAAAGCATTGTTGCTTAGAACTGTAACCAGACAAGGTTGCCTTCTATCATCACTTCTATTCAACTTAGTGCTGGAAGTCCTAGCCAGAGCAATCAGACAAGAGAAGGAAATCAAGGGCATCCAAACGGGGACAGAAAAGATCAAACTGTTGCTCTTTGCTGACACTATGATTTTATATCTCAAAATTCCCAAAGATTCTGCCATGAAGATATACTTTTTTAAATAAAGAATACACTTTTATATTTTCCAATTTATAATTGTAGGTGTTGACCTCCACCATCACCCATATTCATAAACTAGAGTGTTTTTTTGATTATATCTAAACATCTACAGCAGAATGAGAAGAAAATGAAACTTAGGGGAAGTCTAATTCACTGACAACCTATGAAAACTTTATTAAGAACTTCTGAAGCAACTACTATTAAATTTAGTTCCTAACCATTCTTACACTGTGGGGATTGGCCCAGTATGAGTGAACTAAATTTATGGATCTTTAGAGATCCAACTTGATAGTGTAACTTTGATGCTGATTTGGACACATTTTGTTTACAGAGAAACTTCCTAAAATAATTCTTTTGAACTCCAAGGAATAGTAAAATGAAGTTAGAAATATTGAAACATTATTCTTAGACTTTATACAGGTAGATATCTCATTATTCACCATACTACTCCTTAGAAAATTGACTTTTGGAGTCTTCCTCTTTATGTGCCCCTGACCCTCTAAGTGCTGCTTTCTCAAATGAATGATTTCACTGAAGGAGTAGAGGAAATACTTATAATCAATGGAATTTCCCTAATACATCTTAACAGGCCTTTGCACAGATAGCTGGCCTTAATATCAAGATACCAAACACATCAAGTCATTTTTGAAATCAAATTTAATGCTCTTTAGCTGATGAAAATATAATGACTTGTTTTCTGGCTTCTTTTTCTTATATTTTTCTCTCACTCTACTTTGCCCTCAAGCATGCACAACACAAATTACATTTTCATAGCCAAGTTGGAAGATATGTCTCTTTGGAAACAAAGCATATTTTTTTCTCCTTGGTAAAAAAAAATCTGTACATTATTAAGAACATTTGGTAGGAATGATTAATAGGAAAAATTACAGGGATGCAGTCTAAACTCTAAGTAACTTTCCAGGATCATCTTTCCTGCTGCCTTTAGCCACCCTCAATAAAAATGACTTTCTTTCTTTCTTCTTTTTTTCTTTCTTTCTTCTTTTTTCTTCCTTTTTTTCTTTCTTTCCTTTCTTTCTCCAACTATAGTCTGACTTCTCACTGGAGAGATACTTGTATTAATTAGAAATTATGTTTTAAAGTCTAGTTCATCTGGCTGGCAAGAGAAAGATGGAAAACGTTTTGTCAGGAGATTGTGCTCTTCAGTGGATAACATTCATGCTAATATACCAAACATGTATTAATTTACTCTGTCATAAATTTTCATCCAAGCTTTACATTTAATATACAGAATTTCCTTTCAATGAGATCTGATGAGCATCTAATTGGAGTAGGGATACCAAAAAAGATTTCTATATTTTTGATTGACTTTGTATTTTTTGAAGCAAATATTAAATGAATGATCAAGGAAATAAAAACTTGGGTAGGTAACACTGATATTTGGATAGTTCCAAGCTTAACCTTGTAACTTCAAATTTTTTAAACAATTACTAAGATGACCTTAATAGAATTTAGATGACTACCATAAACTTTTAGTTGGTCTCCCTAGTTCAACTCTTGACTCCTCCATTCTTCACATGCAGTCAAAGGGATCATTAAATCATAAGAATCAGCTTGTGCCATGCTGTGCTAAACATCATCCAATGGATTCTTATGTCAGACCCTACTGATTTTCCACCAATGCCTTCTTCTATTCTTCCCTGGGAATTAAACCACTACTGTGTTCACAAATGACTGGAATAAAAACTACATTTTCTACTTTCTCCTGCCCTAGGGGTAGCCATGAGACTAAGCTTTATTCAATGGAATGTAAGCAGAAGTATCTTGGACACTTTCTGGGACACAACTTTATAGCTAGCAGCATTTTCTTTGCTTCTTTGTATTTTCTGGTGGTTAAAATGCAGAGTTGATGACTGTAGCTCATTCAGCCATTTCAGTCCCTGAAGCAGAATTCACAGTCTGAGGATGATTGAACAACAAGAAAGAGGAGCCTAGGTCCATATATACACACATATATATTTCATTAATTGCAGTTATGCCTAATTCTAACTTTTCACAAAATTGAGAATAAAATTCAAAGTCCTTTCCATGGCCTACACATTCCTTGGCTTTCTCTGTTGTTTTCTACTGTTCATCCCCATTCACTTTATTCTAGCTATATTCTTGCTTCTCCTTAGACATATCACACACATTATTACTTTAGGGTCTGTGTGCTTTCTGTCCCTCAGGCTGTAATGCTCTTTCCTCGGACATTTACATAGCTTTAGTCTGATCTCTGCTTGGACCTTTTCCAGAAAAGCTGTCTAATCGCTACTACATCTTAAATAAAATACCAGTTATTCTTTTTTGCCTGCAATGTTTTTAGTTTCAGTTAATATATTATATATTTCATTTGCCTTTTAATTTATCTGTCTTCTTTATTGGGAGGTAAGTTACATGAGAGCAGGCACTTCATTTTGTTACCACTGTATCTCCTAGACCAAGAACTGTTCTAGCACAGTTGAACAATACATATTTATTGACTGTATTAATGTACAAATAACTGATTATACATGTTCTTACCCATACAATATTCTTACTCTATTCTATAATATCATGAAGTATATATCCATCTACTATGTACAGGATAACAAGGATACAGTTAGCGTGGTATGTTGATATGACGCTGGTCATTTTTTTTTGGATGGTCAATTTGTTAAAGGTCTCCTGAAGAATCTTCAAAGTGCCACTTGGTGAATTATGTTGTTGGTTTAATTTTTACACATAGGAAACAGGAAGAACCTTGCTGAGATTAGGCCCTAAATTTAGGGAGGTTTTTTGTTTTGGGTGTTTTTTTTTAATGGAAAGAGAATGAAAAGGAAATGCAATGACTTTGTTGTACCATGGCCTGGACGATTTTTCACTGACCAAGGTATTATCTAAAATTATATAATGCAGAATTTTGAAAATATACTGATCTCACATTACTGTCAGCTTGTTTGGATGTGAGTGTGTTATGGACAGGAGTAGAATTTTCCCTTAATTTATATTACCACTGTCAATTATACTAGAAAGGTGTCAACCCTGGAGAAAAAAAAAATGTGTCAAGAGCCTTAAGAGGTGCACCACAGACTGAGAAGTGTGAACATCTTTCATTAGCTCTAAGTGTTTTGGACATTTGGCCTAGACTTTGAGGGAGACACTGGTAATTCTCCCTTGGTAGAGGCAACCTGGATGTAAACAGAAAAGTGGACTTGATAAAAACTTCGTAGTATAGGGTTGTAATAGTGTAATAATTGTAAATTTTCTATGCTATATTTTTCTTATAGTCAATCCTTGAGTAAAATCTTGATAATTCTTCTCTATGTCATAAGGGAGTAATGGAAAGAGGCTATCCTACATCTTAAAATGATGCGGTCAGGAAGTAAAGTCTCCTTACAAAATTCAAAGGGTGGTCTCACACTGGGTATGGATGTGCCCAAAATAGTGGCAATTAACCCAGGCAATATAGCTGAGGTAGCATCATCATAGTATAATAAGAAGGTTGGAGAGGCAAATCAGAGTGACCTGACACGTAAGAACCAGAACTCTGAAAAAATTTTAGAAATTGTTAAAGTTGAGAATTTGAGAAAGTGTTCATTTTTGCACTAAAGCCTGTGGGAGGTCATTCCATTTTAAAGAAGGCTACCTAGGTAAGATCTCTTTTTTTTTTTTTTTTTTTTTTTTGAGACAGAGTCTCACTCTGTTGCCCAGGCTAGAGTGAGTGCCGTGGCGTCAGCCTAGCTCACAGCAACCTCAGACTCCGGGGCTCAAGCAATCCTTCTGCCTCAGCCTCCCAAGTAGCTGGGACTACAGGCATGCGCCACCATGCCCGGCTAATTTTTTCTATATATATTTTTACTTGGCCAGATAATTTCTTTCTATTTTTAGTAGACATGAGGTCTCACTCTTGCTCAGGCTAAGATCTCTTTTATATATTCTTTTCTATTTCTAGACCAGAGATTATTCAGCATTTTTTACATTTTACTGAAAATCGCTGCTTACCTTTTCACCTACCACTACCCTGTAAATTCCTTAAAGGCAGAAAGTGCTTCATTTATCCATGCATTCCCAGTGGCTAGTATACGACTGAGCAAAGTAAGCCCTCAAAACGTATTTGTAGAAAGCATAAGTCTTTTAAATAGCATTTACAATCATTCCCATGATTTAAATGAAATAACATAAAAAGCCTGTGTATTAATAATAATTTAATCTTAAGTGGTGTTAAGGGCCTTATAAAAACAAAAACTAAAAATGAGCAAGGAAAATTTTATAGACTTTTATTGCAAAAACACTTGTGCATCGTCATAGAAGAGGAGGTTAAATGATGTGAAAAGAATGCCCTATGCAATTTAAATTCAACAATCTCTTCCCCACATGTTGTAATTACTACTCTGTCTTTCAACATCATAAAACTAGGATTTGAGGTAGACAGCCTGGTGAAGTAATATGAAGGAAAAAAAAAAAAAAACGTTCCTTTTCTCCTTCAACTGAACTGTGACCTAATTCCAAGAAATAAGCTAGCTCCAAATTATTCTCTCTCTAAATACCTTAACTTCCTTCTTCAAATGTAAGTTCTTGGGATTTCTAAGACTAAAACAGAGGAAAGTGCTGGCTGATGCCCAACTCTCCTCTCACTAGACACTGGTTAGCAACAGTTCTGCCAAAAATAACTTACTAAACTCTACCACACTCTATTTTGTGTAGTGTAAAAGGAAAATTGTTAGAAAATAAACATGTAAGTTCTTATTGATCTTAGTGATTATCTTAGTGATTAAAAATATACTGATGATCTTAGTGATTAAAAATTTACAAAAGGAAAACATTCTGCCATAGCTCCCAGGAATTTACAGAAATTCAGCTGTATCATAGTTCATTTGTTTGGCATCATTTTTTCTTAAGTTAGGGCATCAGCTCCTGTCTTCTGGGCTGAGAAGTTTCTTGTGTAAGCTCAATCTTATGGATACTGGTCACTTTTTTGAAACATATTATTACATTTATTGGAGTCCATTTCTTTTGTGTACACAATGGTAGGAACACAAATACAAAGGAATTAGTAAATTGATATGATTGGCAATAGGCAAATGAATTGGTAAATTGATATGATTAAAACAGAAAACTTAAGAATGACAAATGAATTTCACATGGTTAGAGTCAGATTATGAGCCAAAAATGAGATAATGCCTGTTCCCATTACACAAAGAAGCATCATGATTACTTTTTACAACTGACTGTAATGAACAAGTTTTGGGTTCATGAGCTCAAACTGTACTTTCACCATGAATTATTAAGCTCAGAATAACATCATAGGGAACAGTAAAGCACCACTTAATAACTGTGAGAACAGAAATTTAAGTTTCTTGACTGAGGATTAATTTTCTTAATTTTGGTTTCCCCCATATAAAGAAATTTAGATAGTTTCTGTCATCTCCTTGTGTACTTCCATAACATTAAAAACATAAACTTCAGGAGCATGACATCAGCAAGGCAGAGGAATAGAAAATTCCAGCCCAGGTTCCCCTAGAGAAACACCAAACTAACAATGATACATGCAACCAAACTACCTTTAAAAGAAATCTAGAATGTAAGTAAAAATTGTAGCACTTCACATAGCTCAAAACCAAGAACAGCCACATTGAAATGGATAAGAAGAGTAATTTCACTTCACCCACATCAGCCTTTCCCCCAGACCAGTTCAGCTCAGCACCCAGAGAGATTGCCTGGGTCCATGAATTCTACAGCGGGTAGGGAGAGGGAAGAGAAAGTGAACTGTGAGCCTGGCCCCCCAGCTTTTCAGTGTGCTCCACAAGGTGCTTATTTCAGTGTTGCCTCACAAGAGTGTTGAAGGAATGGCATAGGCCAAGTGCCTGGAGCAACTAGGAACAAAGAAAAATGGGTGGGCACAGGTCTGCAATATTGAGAAAGGCGCAGAACTGAGGCTTCTCCCTCAGGAGGAAAGAAAATGAGCAGAGCATGACTCCAATGTCCTTGGCCCTTTCAGTATGCTCCTTAAAGGGTCAGTTCCTGTCTTACTTGACACTGAACTCTAAAGGAACTGACAGAGTCAAACACCAGAAGGAGCAAGAGATTATGGGCTCCTGGGGGAAAAAAGTAAGACTGGATATCCGGGGCAGCTAGAAACAAAGGCCCAGAATCTCTAGCCAGGCTGATCACTGAAGATCTTTCCCAGTCAAAACCAGTCTCTACAGAGTTGCTAGGAGCAAAGACATCAATGCAAAGCTACAAAAGACAGGGAAATGTGACACAATCAAAGAAACAAAACAAACCTCTAGTAATTGAACCTAAGTAAATGGAGATCTGTAAGTTGGCAAATAATTCAAAGTAATCATTTTCAAGAGGTTCTTGAGTTGCAAGAAAACATAGGCAACTAAATGAATTCAGGAAAATAGTATATAAACAAAATGAGAATATAATAAAAGAGGTAGATATGATTTTTTTTTTTTTAAAAATGAACCAATTAGCCGGGCATGGTGGCACATGCCTGTAGTCCCAGCTACTCGGGAGGCTGAGACAGGAGGATCTCTTGAGCTCAGGAGTTTGAGGTTGCCATGAGCTAGGCTGACGCCACGGCACTCACTCTAGCCTGGGCAACAGAGTGAGACTCTGTCTCAAAAAAAAAAAAATTAAAAATGAACCAAACATTAATTCTGGAGCTGAAGAATACAATAACTTAACTAAAAATGTCACTATAGATCTTCAGGAGCAGAATTGATCAAGCAAAAGAAAGAATTAATGAACTCAAAGATAGGTTATTCAAAAATTAACCAGAGTATCAAAAAGAAAACAAATGGCAAAAAGTGAAGGAAATCTAAGAGACTTATGGAATCTCATCAAGAACAAAAAATATGCATTTTGGGAGCCCCAGAAGAAAAGACAAAGAAATGAGAGAAAAGTTTAAAGAAATAAAAGCTGAAAAATTCTCAAGTAGGAGGGAAATGAACAACAATATCTATGAAACCCAAAAGACCTCAAATAGGATGAATCAAAGAAGTCTACACTGAGATACATTCTAATGAAATTGTCAAATGTCAAAGATAAAGAATTTTGAAAAGAGCAATAGAAAAGTGATTCATCATATGCAAAGGAACCTTCATAAGACTGTGAGTGGATTTATCAGCAGAAACTTTGTAGACCAGAAGAGAGTGAAATCATATGTTCAAAATACAGAAGAAAAAAAAAAATTACCAATCAAGAATACTACACCTGGCAGAAGTGTCCTACAGAAACTAAGGAGAGATAAAGACTTTCTCAGACAAACAAAAACTGAGGGAATTCATCACCATAAATTGTGCCTTACAAAAAATGCTAAAGTGAATTCTTCAAGTGGAAACAAAAGGACTAACAACATGAAAATATATGAAAGTATAAAATTCACTGTAAAGGTAAGAATATAGTCAAAATCATAATGCTCATACTATGATGGTGGTACATAAATCATGTTTAACTGTAGTACAAAAGTTAAAAGACAAAAGTACTAAGAATAACTATAACTATGAAAATATATTTATGGGTATTCAATATAAAAAGATGTAAATTGTGACATCCATAACAAAGTGTGTGAAGGAGAGAAGTAAAAGTGTAAAGGTTTCATATATAAATTAAATTATCAGTTTAAAATAGACCATTATGAAATGTTTTACATAAGCCTCACAGTAACAACAAATAAAATACCTACTATAGTATATACACAAAAGAAAAAAGGAAGGAATCAAACATCTCTCTACAAAAATCATCAAATGACAAAGGAAGGTAGCAATAGAAGAAGAGAGGGTCAAACAAACTACAAAGCAGACAGAAAACACCAAAATGGCAATAGTACATCCTTACTTGTTAATAATTACTTTCAGCATAAATGGCTCAAACTCCTCAATCAAAGGTAGAGTGCCTGCATGGATTAAAAAAAAAAAAAAGAGAGACCTGACTATATGCTATCTACAAGAGATTCATTTTAGATTTAAGGACACACATCAAAAAGTGAAGAGATTAAAAAGGATATTCCACACAAATAGTAACCAAAAGAAAGAAGGGTATCTATACTAATAGTAGAAAAAATAAACTTTAAGTTAAAAAGTGTCATAAAAGACTAAGACCATTATATATGGTAAAACAGTCAATTCATTAGGAAGATAAAACAATTATAAATATATCTGCAACCAACAACACAGCATCTAAATATAAAAATCAAACATTGTCATATTTGGAGGGAGAAAGAGCATGCAATACAATAGTATTAGAATACTTTAATACCTTACTTTCAACAAAGAATAGACCATCCATAAGGGAACAGCAGACTTAAACAACCTATGGACTAACAGACATGTAAAGAACATTCCACCCACCAGTAACAATACACATTCTTTTCAAGTATACATGAAACATTCTTCAGTACAGATCACATAGTAGGTCTCAGAGAAGTTTTAATAAATTCAAGAAGATTAAAATCATGCCAAGTGTCTTTTCTGACCACAATGGAATTAAACTACAAATCAGTAACAGAAGGAAAATTATATAATTCACAAATTGTGAAAATTAAACAACACACCCTTGAACAACCACTGGGTCAAAGAAGAAATACAAAGGAAAATCAGAAAATATCTTGAGATAAACAAAAACACAATACCAAAATTTATGGAATTCAGCAGAATCAGCATTAAGAGGAAAGTTTATAGAAATAAATAACGACATTAAAAAGGAGGTAATACCTCAAATTAATAGCCTAACTTTACACCTAAAGGAATTAGAAAAAGAAAAACAAACTAAGCCCAACGTTAGTAGAACAAAGGAAATAAAGATTAAAGCACAAATAAATAAAATAGAGAGTAGAAAAATAGTTGAAAAAAGTAACAAAACTAAGAGTTGTTTTTTCAAAAGACAAATAAAGTTGAAAATCTCTTAGCTAGACTAAGGAAAAAAGAGAGAAGACTCAAAGAAATAAAATCATAAGTGAAAGGACAGAAATTACAACTGATGCCACAGAAATTAAAAGGATCATAAGAGATTATTATGAATAATAATGTGCCAACAAATTGAATACCTGGAAAAATGAATATATTGCTAGAAACATGTAATCTACCAAAATAAAATCAAGAGGAAATAGAAAACCTGAACATACTGATAACAAATAAGGAGAATAAGTCAGTAGTCAAAAATTTCCGCCAAAATAAAAAATGCCAAGATCAAATGGCTTCCCTGATCAATTTTACCAAATATTTAAAGAAGAATTATCATAAATCCTTCTTAAACTCTTCCAAAAGAAAAAAAACTGAAGCACAAGGAACACTTCCAAGCTCATTTTATGAGGCCAAAATTACCCTGACACCAAACCAGACAAAGATATTACAATGAAAACAAAAAAAACCTATAGGCCAACACCCCTCACAAACATGGATGCAAAAATTCTCAACAAAACACTAGCAAATCAAATTGAACATCACACTGAAAGGATCATATACCATCATTAAGTGAAATTTATCCGTGGGATGGAAACATGGCTCAACATACGTGAACCAATTAAAGTAATACTCCCCATTAGTAGAATGAAGAATAAAATTACATAAGCATCTTAATACATACGGAAACACATTTTTAAAAAATTAAACAATCTTTCATAATAAAAAAAAACCTCTTAAACTAGGTATAGAAGGAATGTACTTCAACACAATACAGGCCATATTAGGAAGTCCACAGCCAACAACATACCCAATGGTGAAAAACTGAAAGCTTTTAAGATCAGGTACAAAACAAAAATGCACATTCTCATCATTTCTATACAGCATAGCACTGGAAGTTCTAACAAGAGCAATCAGGCAAGTAAAAGAAATAAAAGGCATCAAAATCATAAAGAAAGAAGCAAAATTATCTATGTTTTCAGATGTCATGATCTTATATGTAAAAACCAAAAAGACTCCACCAAAAAAAAAAAAAAAACTTGTTAGAACTAATCAATAAATTCAGTAAAATTGCAGGATGCAAAATCACATACAAAAATTAATTGCATTTCTATACATTAACAACTGTCCAAAAAAATCAATAAAACTATCTCATTTAAACAGCATAAAAAAGAATAAAATACTGAGAAATAAATTTAACTAACAAGGTGAAAGATCTGGACATGGAAAAATATAAAAACATTAATGAAGGAAATTGAAGGAGACAGAAATAAATGGAAAGACAGCATGTATTCATGGATTGGAAGAATTCATATTGTTACAGTGTCCATACTACCTAAAGTATTCTACAGATTCAATGGAATCCCTCCCAAATTTCTAAAGACATTTTTACAAAAATGGAAAAAACAAACCTAAAATACATATGGAACCACAAAAAACCCTTAAAACAGTGAAAGCAATCTCAAACAAGAATAAGAAAGCTGAAGCATTACAGTACCTGATTTCAAAATATACTACAAAACTACAGGAATCAAAACAGGATGCCCTGGCATAAAAACCAGACATTTAGACCAATAGAACAGAATAGAGAGCCCAGAAATAAAACCATGCATATACTGTCAACTGATCTTCAACAAGAGTGCTAAGAATACAAAATGGGGAAAGAATAATCTCTTCCACAAATGACGTTAGGAAAACTGGACATCCACATAAAGAAGAATGAATTAGACCCTCATCTCACACCATAAACAAAAATCAGCTCTAAGTGGATTAAAAACTTAAAACGTAAGATCCAAAACTATAAACCTCCTAGAACACATAAGGGAAAAGCTTGACATTGTTCTTATCAATGACACCCTGTATATGATGCCAAAAACACAGATGATAATAAAAATAAAAAAAGTGAAATTACATTAAACTAAACAGCTTCTATATAGCAAAGGAACCAATCAACAGAGTGAAAAGGCAACCTACAGAATGGGAGAAAAATTTGCAAATCATATATCTAATAATGTGTTAATCTAAAAAAAAAACAAAAAAAACAAAAACTAAAAATAGGCAAAGGACTTGGATAGACCTTTCTCCAAAGAAGACATAGAAATAGTCAACAGGTATATGAAAAGGCATTCAATATTGATCATAAGGGAAACACAACTCACCTCATACCACATAGGATGGCTCTTATTAAAAATCAAAATGAAACAAATTGCTGAGAATTTGGAAAAATTGGAACTCTTGTACAGTGTTCTTGAAAATAGAATTGTTGCAGCCCCTACAGAAAGTATGGAAGTTCCTCAAAAAAACTAAAAATAGATCTACTATAAGACCCACCTATTCTGTTTCTGAGTATATAGCTAAAAGAATTGAAATCAGGATCTCAAAGCAATTTCTGCACTCCCATGTTCATTGTAGCATTATTCACGATAGCCAAGATTTGGAAACAACCTGAATGTCCATCAATAGATGAATTGATAAAGAAAATGTAGTATATACATACAATGGAATATTATTCAGCTTAAAAAAAGACAAAAATCATACCATATGTAAGAACATGGATGAGCCTGAAGGATATTATGCTAAGTCAGATATCCAGTCGCAGAAAGATAAATACTGTATAATTATGATTCTATTTATATGAGGTATCTGACCTCACATAATAATCTCAGAAACAGAAATCAGAATGGTGGTTTCTAGGAGTCAGGGGGAGGGGGAAGTGGGAGGTTGCTGTTCAAAAAGTACAAAGTTTCAGTTTTGTGAGATGAATTAGTCCTAGAGATCTGCTACACAACATTTTGTCTGTACGTAACAATCCTGTATTGTGCACTTAAAAATTTCTTAATAAGGTAGATCTCAAGTTAAGCGTTCCTACTACAATAAAAAATAAATAAATATTAAAACTAAATAAATAAACCTTGGTTTCTCCTTAGATAAACATACTTATTTTTATAATGTTTTGAACTATCATTTTTATATTTAGGCTAAATGTGTTTGTTCACCCCAATTCAGGAAGCTTTGGAGCACAACTAAAGTAGAATTAGAGTATAATTTAATCATTGAGGAATATCAGGAGGTTTTAAAATCATAAAAAAATTTTATTGCATGTAAGTTTAATGCTTTCTCCACTACCTGCCTTAGAAGGACAATCAGGCTGGCTCATGGTGTCATCAGGCAGGTGTCTGTCTCACTCATAAACATGTGCTGCTGAAGGCTATCTCTAGCCACAAACTGTCTCCTGTCACTGCAAATCAGTGTGAACTCTGAATAATCACTCTTATCTCCTGCTCCACATTGTAGCTAATATAATGGCTCCAGAACACCTATTCAAAGAAACAAACATAAGAATAAATATAGTTATAATAGGGAGGTAACATGAACATAAATGTTTACTCCGGTGTTTTGTGTGTAGAGATATATTTGTTCAAGTGTGCAAGGTTTTAATTAAAATTTGATAATTTATTTCCAAAATAAAATAAACAGTTTTTCAGTATAAAATGGCTACTGTAGCTATGGCTAGGTACAATGAGAGACTTACTATACTTAATATTCCTCTCCTACGTAGCTACAATAACACAGAATAAAAATCCTTACCCTCAGAGGATTTTTATCAACTTTATACATAAATATTGTCAATCATTCAATGAGGAGGAATTTTAAAACATGTATTATCACTTAAATAGAAATAAGAAAAACAGATTTTTTTTTTTTCTTTTTTGGCAAGGACTATCTGCTAAAACATTATAATCTGAGCACATGGGCTTGTCACTGATCCTATACTTTGTTTTTTTACCAACAGTTTTAGCTGATCTTTTAGGTTTTCTACCTGAACTAATAATAAAAAAGTAAAAAATCACTATCATGTGCTTTTATAATACTAATCATTTAATGCTTAGACTGCTCAACTAATTCAAACTTTCTTAAACATTTTGTTTTGGAAAAAATTACAGGTTAATAGAAAGTTACAAAGATAGTACAGAAAGGTCCCATTTACCTTTAATTCAGTTTCTCCCAATGGTTACATCTTAAGTATTAATAATTATAGCACAATATCAAAAGAAGGAAATTGACATTGGTGTAATGTGGGTGTAGTTCTTTTAATACACACGTAGAGTCACATAACCCAAGGTACGAAACCAACTCATCATCACAAAGATCTCCTCTCCACAGTCACATCCATTCCTGCCTCCCCTCCAGCATTCCTGACCCCTAACAACCATATAAGTTTGTTCTCCATCTCGGTAATATTATCATTTCAATAATGTCATATAAATGGAGTCATATCTTTTGAGATGAGTCATATCTTTTTACACTTTGCATAAGGCCCTTGAAATCCATACAAATTGTTGCAAATTTCAATAGTTTGTTCCTTTTATTGCTGAGTAATATTCCATGGTATAGATATATCACAGTTTGCTTAAACATTCTAAGACATTTTGTTTGCTTCCAGGTTTGAACTTTTATAACTAAAGATCCAATGAACAATCACACATACTTTTTTGTGTGGACATAAGCTTTCCTCCCTCTGAAATAAATGCCCAGGAGTAATATTGTTTATATGGTAAGCATATGTTTATTATTTTAAGAAACTGCTAAACTTGTCACAGTTCTAGAGGCTGGAAAAAAAAAACTGCTATATTATATTTCAAAGTGTCTGTACATTTCCACAAGCAATGTGAGAAATATAAGTCCTGTGCTTCCTTGCCAGTACTTAGTATTGTATTTTTTATTTTAGCTATTCTCATTTTTTATGTCTCATTGAGATCTTAATTTGCATTTCTTAATGGCTAGTGATGATGCTGAACATCTTTGTGTGTATTTATTTGCTATCCACATATCCTCTTTGGGGAAATGTCTCTTCATGTCTTTTGCTTATTTTCTAATTGGATTCTTTATTTTGCTGTTACTGTTGACTTTCAGAGTTCTTTATGTATTTTAAATGAGTGCTTTGTGAGATTGTAGTTTGCAAATATTTTCTCCCAGTGTATGGTTTGTCTTTTCATCCTCTCAACAAGGTCCTTCACAAAGTAAAAGTTTTAAATATTGATGGAGTGTACTTTATCAATTTTATTTTTATGGATTGTTCTTTTGATGTCATGCCTGTGCACTTTTTATCAAGCCTTATGTCTTATAGATTTTTCTTTTGAAAGATTTATAGGGTTTTTTAATTTTATCACTTTTTAAATTGTGACTTAAGAAACATAAACTTACTATTTTAACTATTTTTAAGTGCACAGTTCAGAGTTTAAGTACATTCAATTGTGAAATGGATCCCCAGAACACTTTCATCTTGCAGAACTGAAATTCTATACTCATTAATAAACAATTCCCTTTGTCCCTCCCCCAGTCCCTGGTAACTATCATTCTACTTTATATTTCCATGAATTTGACTACTTTAGATGCCTCACAGAAGTGGAATTGTAGTATTTTTTTTGTGTGTGATTGACATTTCACTTAGCACAGTGTCCTTCAAGTTCATCCGTGTTGTATCATGTGACAAGATTTCTTTCTTTTTAAAGGATGAATAATGTTCCATTGTATGAATATACCACATCTCGTTTATCTATTATTACTTTGAATACTTTTTTAGTCTACCCTTTGCCTTCTCCTTCTGGAACACCTATGACACAAATGTTACATCTTTTGTTATAGTTCCACAGGGCTCTGAAAGTCTGTCCATTTTTTTCAGTCTATATTATCTCCACTGTTCAAACTAGATAATCTTTGTTATTCTGTCTTTAATATCACTGATTTGTTCTTCCACCTTTTCCATTCTGCTGTTAAACTTATTTATTCAGTTTTTCTAAAACTTCAGTTATTGTTTTTTTCAGTTTTAAAATTTCTACTTGGTACTTCCTTATACCTTCTAATTATTTTCTGATACTTTGTATTTATTTGTTGAGGCCTTCAATTTTTCATTTGTTGGTAACTGTTCATTGAAGCACTTTGATGTAACATTTGTTTCACCTTGGGGTTGACATCTGTTGGTTTTTTTCCTCAATCAAGTTGAGAATTTTATGATTCTTGGTATGTGATTTTTGTATTGAAACCTTATGCTGTAGGTATTATGAGATCCTAGATCTTATATAAATCTTCTGTTTAGCAGACCTTCTCTGACACCACTTTGGTGCAAAACAAAAGGTACTTCACCTCATTACTGTCAGGTACAATTAGAAATCCAGGTTCCTCACTCTGCCAGGGAAGGAGAGGTACCCGGTTCCTCCAGAGCAGGAGTGGGAGTTCGGGCTTCCCACTGGAATAGGGGAGGGCTCCTCATCAATGCCAGTTCAGGTAAGGGTCTTGGCTCCTGGCTCCCAGTTCCCCACTCAGTCTTTGATGCTGGGGGTGGAGGTAGAGCCACAGTAACAATATTTGGCTAAAGTCAGAATCTTTTATTGCTTGTTTTATAAGGCCTAATGTTGGTAGCTATACTTACCAGGAAGAAGAGAAGAAAGTATATACACTCCATCTATCCAGACTTTAACCTCCCAACCATTGTTTTTTAATCCAGTCACGGCAAAATACAGTTACTCACTGCCTTTCAATTGGCCTCACATTCTTTAGAACACAACGCCTCTTTATTAGCCATTAATAATTCTAAGGTATATTCATTTTGATTAAGATAAGAGGCAAATATAATACATAGTGAAATAATCTAGTATCCTAATATTTTTTTCTTTTTCCCTTGACTGGTAGAATTAAAATACCCTATTTGGAATATTGGTTCCCTTCTATATCATTAGACATTTTGACAGAATATAAACTTTGAAATATTTTGTAACCATTTTTGCTGAATCAATCTAAAATGATGCTGCAAAATTTTTAAAAAATTTACCCAGAAAAAGCAAATATGTTCTATGCATCAATTTCATTTTAAATGTCCATTTTTATCAAGGTCATAGTGGTCTTTTAAACTTTCCAAATATATTTTGGTACATTTTGAAAATTCCTTTCTGAATGACTTCTGATTTGATGTGTCAAAATAGAGTACCAGCTCTAGATAAAATTTTTTGTTGGGTATGAGAAGGATCAATTGTTTTATAAAATTTAAATTTCTTATGGGTATATACAAAGAAATGAATGATTTATACTATCAATTGCCTTTATATTCACTTTTAAAACATGTTAAAAATTAAAAATTTGAAAATGTTTTCCAATACTTAATCTTTTAATTCACAAGTACATTTTATTGAATTTACTTGCATATTAGATATATCCTTTGAGTTACATGCAACAGAAAAAATTTTTAAAACATTCCTATAGTTCCTAAAGTTAGACTATACAGACATTTTCTGTGCTGCATACACATTATGGAAAGGCACTGGTGAGAATTTAGGCACATTTGCTAAAAAAGGAAAACATTACAATTATTGGGAAATATATCATAAAAAACCCATGGTCCTTGATTTAAATTAAAAAGGTTATGGTCACATTTCTATCTTAAAAAGTACAAAAGCTGTTAATATATTTTGTGCTATTCTTTTTGCAGTATTAAATAGCATTACAGTTAATTACATATGTAATTACTCTACTATTTTCATTTAACAAATAAACTGTAGAAAAATAAGAATCCATGCTAAATTATTTTCTGAAGTAAATTAAAAATTAAATAGCAAAATCAATTTTTAGGAACAAAGTTTTTAAACATAATAGATAACACACAAAAATAAAATATAGATTTTAACCAATACCCTAAACAGGATTCCCTAGCACTTTCCTATTGGAGTAATGATGAAGTAAGAAATATCGATGTTACAGCCTAAATACAGATTGAAAGTAATTTTGACAATGTTATTCATGAATGATATTCACTGATTTCACAAGGAAATTTTATTGTATAATCAAGCATAATCAACCATGCCTGATTCACTGAGAATCACACAGACATTATGACATATTAATCAGAAGATATACAAGTCCAAAGAATTGTCCAGTTCATTCTATAGGCCATCAAAACCATGACTTTCTTTGCCATCTTCTCTTACAATCTGTGAATCATATTTCTGAATGCCACTAAATCTTAGTCGTATTAGATACTTTGGGTAATAATAAAACTTTAGGCTTACTAAGTTGTCTCATCATAGGTACTTGTCTATAGTGAGTGTCACCTGGCATTTACTATAAATGGCTATTTTCCTACATTTACTAATAATGGCTATTTCCCTGAAAGTTTATTTCTGTTTATCATTCCAACTGGCTGCAGATATCACTGCCTGTGTCTGGGGTAGACCACCTATAAAGTACTTAGTTCTTCTCTGCAGGCTAAAAGTGTGACCATAGGGTCTATTTTTTCTCCCTTATGTCCTGGTGAAATCATAAACAGCACCCTCTTCCATTTTCAGTGTTTAGATAATAAATTTTATCATCACCCTCACAATTGGTAAGTAAAATAAGGAGAAAAGAAAAAACGAAAGAGCCCTAAAATAAATGTGTATTGATTCCCCAGCACCACTGCAGGGACACAAGAATGCCAAAGCATGTGTCCAATAAAGCTTGAGAATAAGATTATGGCACTTATGATATAACTGACCAGCTAAAGGAATAAATTTATGTAAAAAGTTGATAAATAATAGCCTTACTTTTTAAGAAGTGTGTAACTAGCAGGCCAGAGTTGTTCAACATGGTGGTTAGGCTTAGGCTCTGGAGGCAGACTCCTTGGATTTCAATCCCAACTCTGAACACTAACAGGCAGGGTGACTTTAGACAATTTACTTAATCTCTCTAAGCTTGAGTTTCCTCATCCATAAAAAAAGTAGATTATAGCAGTTTTTAGCATAGGATGATGTGGGGGTTAAATGAGATAAAATATTTCAAAGCATTTTGCACAGTGCTTGTCACATGTTATACCCTCAATATGTCAGTCATTACTATGTAACAACATGACATATCCTTACTGAAGAACTCCCTTGGTAAACAGGGCATGTAACTGACTTTCTAGATACAGTGCAAATATATTCCTAAATACCTTATGAAAGAAGAGCACTTAGTTCCAGTTTTTTTTCCTCAATACTAGAGTAGGATAAATTTATGGTTAATTAATCAAAGCAGATATTATATACCTATATATTACTTAAGATTCTAAAATAAGGAAGTCATTCCTCTACTTTTCATTCATCAAGTTTTTTTTTCAGAGCATGGAACAAGTAGGTCATTGTGCCTTTTTACTTGAACTTATTCCCACCTAAAGATGAACAGCGCCAATGGGAAATAAGTCCCTGATTCTCTGTATAGATTTATTCATTTAGAGAAGATTCATTTTTCTATTAGTTGTTGATATTCAGTAAATCATTTTGCATAAACCTACTTAAATGCCTCCAGATGAAGATCTAAAGAACAAGTAAGCAGAAATGACAATTTTTTCTTTCAATGCATTTGACAAATGATATGCTTCCAGTGATCAAAACTAATGAATGAAACTTTTTTTAAAAAATAGTTTCTTTTAAGATTAAATTTTGGATTAGATTCTGAGATACTCCAAAGTACCATAATGTATGGCCAGAAGGAAGTGGAATGAGAAGGTTAGCAGAATGGGCACAAATATCAACTGTCCACAATACCATTCAAAGGAATACAATTACTAAAATTCTTTATGTTTAAAGTCAGTGCATTATCTTGTTAAAATACAGGATAAAAATAGGATTTACACTTGTACATTATCCATGAAACATGAAGAACAAAAAGAATTTAAATAAGTTGAAAGCAAAATTCTCTATATAATAGTTTAGGAATTATAACTCTCCTTGTTCACATTAATACATTATTTAAGAAAATCTGATGGCAACTTTTATTCTATTATTATGTGTGTTTCAAAGTAATAGAAGCACACATTGAAGTTATACAAAGCCTGTTTTCCTCTGTTAAAATATTTTTCAATTCTGATTTTTCACAAGATAATTGTCTTTCTCAAAATAAGTCCACATTTATGAAATTTAATTTTTATTTGTACATTCATCCTTTCAACACACATTTCAAGACATTGCTAATGTACCCTTCTCTGCAGTAGGTACAGAGCATAGAAATAAAAGGCAAAATCCAGAAGATAGACCAACAAATGTACAATTTACAATATAGGGTAATAAACACAAAGAAATGTGGATTTATTTGAGCACATAAAATGGTATACGACCCACTGAGTATGAGGGCTCCTCCAAGAAATAACATCAGATTAAAGTCTTGAAAGCTAACCTTGAGTTAGCCAAGCAGGGAGAAGCATATGTAGACATTCTGGGCCAAGTCTCTATGTGCCAAGGCTAGTTCAAGACACTGGAGAGAGATGAGCAATTTAGAGAACTGCAATATCAAGAATTGGCAAAGGTGAGCCCGCAGATATGTGACATGTCATATTAAGTTGCACAGTGAGATTTGTGTTTTAGAAAGAGGTCTTGCAATGCCACACAAAAGGTGGATTGATAGAAGAGGAAATTGAGGTAGGAAAATCAAGGCATTAGCTGTTGCAGCTGGTGAGGGAGGAGGAGGTAATGGAGTGGATTCATGAACTATTAACAAGGTCAAAGGAACAGGAATCTATAACCAGTAAGTATTAATTAATAAAGGAGAAGGAAATATCACAATGAATTCTAGATCTGGGCTTGAGTAACTAGATGCTGGGGGAAAAGAAAAAGATTGAAAAGGAAGAAGATTTACACTTTAGGATAAACCGAATATGAAAGTATCTGGGAATTTTATAACATCATTAAATCTACTTTATGCTGAAAAATTCTGTTAGCTGGAAAGATTAAGAGAATTTCCCAAGGTGCCTGTTATATAAACTTGGAGTAATTTTCCTACTTCAGCTTTTCTGCTCCTTAGTATTTGTAGTCTATATGTAATTGGTCATTATTCATTAATCCCTTTATCATCTCCATGAGGTTAGTTAATGGAAGCAGTCCATTTTTAATCTAACAGTGGTAATTTTCCAGAAATCCCCCAGAGAGTCTCTGAAAAGTCAAAAATCAACATTAATTTTTGAGTACCTTTTCTGCTTCAAGTTGCTGAAGTAAATTGTCTTTGCTAGAAAACAATATATTATAGCAACAATTGCCACTTAAAAATTCAATTTACTACATGAATATTTCAGATTATTTTACCTCTGGGCAGCAATTTTTCCTACTTGAAAACTATTTTAGCCAAAATAGTGGTGGCAAAAGGGAAGGATGGATACTAGAATAAGCTGCATTTTGGGTGGGGGGCGGAATTTTCTATATACCCAGTTACAAATATACAACTTTGAATTAGACTTAGTCCAATAGCAGATCTGACTAATGTTTCATCGAATTCAACTTGTGTAGATTAATTAAGCTAACTGATTGGTAATCTGCCATCATATAGCTAACACCCAAGATAATGTTATCAAAGTAATAATGAATTCAGCCAAAATAAATGCATAGCTCTGAGACAGAATAAAATGAACTCTGGCATTACTTAAGGGATGTATTCTAGTTCAGCAAACTTATATGTGTAGTTAACCAGCTTTACAACAAAATACTGCATTTTGTTACAGCAACAAAATAATGAGCAGCTTCCAAATCACTACCTTACGTATATTATTCATACCAGTAATATTGGTAAACATTAGTTAAGATGTAATGTAATTTTCACTACCAAAATGTTATTATAATTTTCCTAGCCAATATATGGTATAAATTTCTGTAAAGTATTTCTCTTAAAATCATTGAATTCCTCTTCCCCACACTTTAATCCCCTAGTCACCAAGAACTGTGGGTTCCTCGTCACCATTTCAAGCTCTTCCCTCTTTGCTTCTGACTGTTTCAACTGGTGCCCCACAAGCAGTGGGGCCTGGGACCCACCAGCACCAAGGACACCCAGCAGGTTTCACGTCATGGTCTTTGACCTCATCCAGTACCCTGTGGCATGAATTTAATTTCATTCAAAGCCACCAATAATTTTCCATGTCTATTCAGATTTTATTTGATTATAGTGAATTTATAAGATATTTCAGTTGTATATGCAATAGAAATTAATTATCTCATTTTTGAAGATAAGTCTAAGGCAGTCAGAACAACCTAAAGTTCTTTAGCACTTCTGGATTTCAGTCAAAGCAATTATTATTGTAAAACATTAAAAATACATTTTTAGATCGTTAAACAACCATGGATACCGGGAAATCAGGTATCAAATCAAAGATAGCAGAAAACCATGAACCACAAAAGCAACAATGTAGCAGTGATGCATTATGACTATGTGGGCCTACACCCTAAAGCATCAATACCAGAATCCCTTAAGAAGTCCAAAACCCATGGCTAAAAAAAACACTGCTCTGCTTTAAGACTAAGAGGCACTTTAGCCTGGTGTGGGAAAGCAGTGGTTATGAGTGGAATGACACTGGAAATTTTGCTTTTGTAGTGACAGAGCTTTGAGGCAAGCCTATGGTTTTATTTTCTTGCCTTATGCAAATATCAATATTTCTGAATAAACTGTTTTGCTGTGGAGACTGTACAGTAACCATCATAAGCAAAGGCAGAAAGTATTCATTCCCTAGTGAACACATTTTTTTTTCAATATCACAGAAGAATACACTTTACATGATTACGAATACTTCTACACATAGTAAGTATGATTGGAAAAAAACAAATTTTAAGACAAATGGCAAAAGCTTTCTCTTTAATGAATTCTTTGGTTATAAATGGTCTTGAGTGACTTTTGTTCCGTGAACTATTAAGTGATTTTGCTGGTATCTGTTCCGTGTGTTCTTTGAAGACCAGAATAAAATTAATTATCCTGGGTTATAGCTCATAGAATGTATTTACTACAATTTACCCTGCTTTGATATCAAACAATGACAGAATAAAAATATATCTTTAGATCTGAAATAGCATATATTATTTATGAAGCTACTGCTGAGCGTACTACACAAAGTTTTCATCCTTTTAAAAACAAAAACTCAGATCCTCTTAACAGGAAGGATAAACAAAGTTGAAATACAAATTCTTCATACATCTTCCCATGATCTTTGACACGATGCTTTGCATTCACTGGCCCACAGGTTCCTGAGTTAAATAAAGCATAATGAAACATAATTAGATTTGTGGATATTCTATAATTGTTATTTGAACAAAGCAAAAAGTACTGGGAAGTAAAGGATCTAACCTACTGCCAAAACTAAGATCTCCTACTCTACTGTTGATGAACTATGAAATTTTAAAACTAAAGAAAGTAAAGAAAATTAGCTAATGTGGATTATAGTACCAAATAAAATAACAGAAAAATCCAGAAAATTTGAGAGGACAACAAAATAAAGCTACATGAAAAATTATAAAAGAAACTAGCCCATGGTGATAAAAGAAAAAATATATGGACAGTGCAATAGACTTACTTTTAGATTGGTTGCTACATGTTCTCTGGTAGAAAAAGATACTATTTACCTTTGTATAACTACACTGTATATTCTCTCCTATAAGAGTGTAAACACGCATATTCAAGCACATAGTAAATGACTAGGTCTTTTATGAAACTAAAAAAAGAACTAGATTAACAACCTGTGCATATTGAACTTTACCTTTTATTTAGAATACCATTCAGAAATAACTTACAATTTTCCTGAGCCTCGGGGCATTATTTTCTATACCATTGCTATCATCTGATTTCCTGTATAGAAAACAAAAAGGAAAACCACTAGATGTTTACATTGCATAAAATTAAGTCAGTATACCATTTATATCATGGCTATTGAGTTAAAATGTAAGATGTCAATACGGACAGAATTCATTCTTCCTAAAAATGTTTTACTCGTGATATTGATTTTATTTTTATGCCACTGCTTGGAGAAGAGCTGTTGCCACAGCTACGATCATGACAAAGACTTGTTTATTTTAAGCACAGTGAGAATTACTTCTTCCCAAGGATGAGTGGTGGCGTGAGCATTATGACCATAACTTAAATGTTGTTTTGAAACATGCAAGTTTATAGCCACTTAAGAGCTTAGCCAATATGTGTGATTCAGGTGCAATAAGTTGATATGTTTATTATATTGAATTAGAGGTTAAACATGGTTCCTTATCCATCCCGTGTTCATTAGAGCAAGGTTACAAATGTGGACCTCAGATTCTTAATAATGACTAAAACTAGTAATGACTATACATAATGAATGCCCTTCAAGACCTTATGGGCAGACTTAGGCTCATTAAGCCATTACCACTAGATAATAAATTCAACCACCCTATCAACTATGTCAAAATTGGGTTAGGAGGTTGTGGGTGCTGGTAGGTGGGATTATGTGTTTTAAATAATTGAGTAGATCAGATGATGAGTGAGCTCCTCATTGAACTACCTTGAAGTGATCAGCTTTTTCTGACATTATATGCTCAGTACTATTTTTTTAACTCATTTTCACCAAGAAACTCATATGAACCATGGTATCTAAATACCATGTATATAAACATTACATATACTTTATATCTAATATGCTAAAATATTTTCTGCCAAAAAAATTGATCTCCTTACTAAAAATTCTAAATGGAGCATTCATAAAGGATTGACCTGAATGAGTTCAAGTATGCCTGGTATTTGCATTAAATCTAAAGATATCGAAACAACCTAAAAAGGAAAAAAAAAATGAAACACTTTCAGTGATCTCTGTGGCTCAATAAAGGATGGGGAAAATGATGTACATTATCCCAATTTTCAAAGAAAAGACAGAAAGTTCATTTTTCTACCATAAATTGAATCAGTGTGACATTGTTCCTAAGACACTCAAGAAAAAAATATTAAAGAGTAGGGCTCATAAATGAAAATTAAATTATTCAGAAGTGATAGTACAGTCCACACAATTCTGACATCACCCTTTCAGAGTGTGTCTAAAACAAACCAGGATGCCACTTCCAACTGTGACCTCAGAGGAATGGCTAGGGACACTGGGGAGGTTGAGCTGGGAGAACAGAAGAATCTGGGCAAGGTTCTGTCTTCAAATATGTGAACGGCTGTCATGTTGTTTATATGATTCTAAGAGTAATAAAGGGACCACTACATGGGAATCAGAAAGATTAAAAGTTCAAATCAATATAAGTAAGATGGCCATGTTCTCCAGGAAGAGAATGGACTGCCTTGAGAGACGTACAATTCCCTTCCAACCATAAGAGTCCATGATTCTAAGACTCGGTTATGGGACTCCTGATGTAATTACTTTGTGCCCTTAATTTGGAAGCTTATGTCTTGTTGGTTTGTTTTGCCTGTTGTATGTGAACTCAGTAAACATGACTATTTGAATAATGTCCACAGATATGTGAATGACAACTGTCTGCCCCACTCCTGCCATCCATGGCTATAGTACTCACACCTCAGATCTCACATTGGCTCATAAACTCCAAGTGTGTTAGTAACAGTTGCTCAGGCCTTCATTTCTTCAGTTTCTTTCAGCAACTTTGATCGGGTCTCATTTGCCTGGTCTCCAGCCCTTAGCTATGTTGCTCAGACTCTAATCCCAGTCTTAAGCACTTCCATCACTGGTCTCTAAACTAACCTGTGTGGTTTGGAAGAATTAGGAACTCCCACCTTCACCAAAACAAGTGATATCTCTTGTGATTTTATTCCCAGCCCTTCTCAAGCTCAACTCTAAACAAAGGGGTCTGTAAGAGAACTTGTGGCACAATTTGTGTTCTCTCAAAAATAATGACTAATAGAATTCTAGGCCAGTGATTTTCAACATGACAGAGAATCGGTACCATTGGTAGATGTTTCCAAGAAATACAGATGCCCTGGCCCCAATCCCAGAGGTTCTGATCTAGGAGATGCAGCAAAGTTTGAGCACTGTATTTTTGAAGAGCTCTTAAGTTGAGAATCATTTCTTTAAATAAATACTACTTCCTTATGGTTATTGCACACCTTCTGTGCATCAAAGCCTGTACTAAGCATTTATTATACTCAATATTCATTCACTCCAACAGCCTTATATGGTAAATACTATTATTAAATTCATTTCATACAGGAGAAAACAAAAGCACACAGCCGTGTGGGTAACAAGCGATGGAAATGGATTCTAAGGTGGGTAGGCAGATGCAGGATACCACTCTTCACCACATAGACGTGTACAAAAAATAACAGACACATAATATACTCTTGTGATTTTCTTTCCTAACTGTAAACATTTCATTCTTTTCTTTTTTTTTTTTTTTTTTTTTTTTTTTTTGAGACAGAGTCTCACTCTGTTGCCCAGGCTAGAGTGAGTGCCGTGGCGTCAGCCTAGCTCACAGCAACCTCAAACTCCTGAGCTCAAGCGATCCTCCTGTCTCAGCCTCCCGAGTAGCTGGGACTACAGGCATGCGCCACCATGCCCGGCTAATTTTTTCTATATATATTTTTAGCTGTCCATATAATTTCTTTCTATTTTTTAGTAGAGGTGGGGTCTCGCTCTTGCTCAGGCTGGTCTCGAACTCCTGAGCTCAAACAATCCGCCCACCTCGGCCTCCCAGAGTGCTAGGATTACAGGCATGAGCCACCGCGCCCGGCCAACATTTCATTCAACTTCATGTTTATTTGTATTGTACTCAAGTGAAAATTAATCTGTAAAAAATAATACTTACAGCTGTTCAATTTGTTCAAGTTCTTTCTCATTGTCTGTGTAACAAAAGAAGAATATGACTATTAAGTTTGCTTTTATTTTTTATGGAACATATATGTTCAATTAACCCTCCCCCCTAAGTAAGAAGGCACTGTGCTGTTGTTCCTGTTTAGAATGAAGGTGAGGTGTGCTACCTTAGATGGGTGCACCTCCTCACGCTTATCTTCTTTATCTGCACAGACCTTACCTGCATTTGTGATCAAGCATAGTTTAGTGTCCTTGTATTTTCAAAGGTATGATCGATTAGTTGGTTTGTCATTATTTAAGTTATTCAAAATTTAGTACAAAATCGGGAAAAAAATACAGGATGAAAAATCAATTTGCTTTCTCAACCCGTAACCCATCAAGCACAGGCTACAAAAATAGGAAACTGATAGGACAATGTTTCTTTTATAAGAACTCCAGAATGTTTGATAAAATATTTTTAAAATGAATCATCAAAGTGAAAGACCAATTGCCTTTGAGAGCTTTGATATTAAGCTATCATAGATTTTTCTAATAGTCCAGTGCTAAAACACATATCACCTAACGGGTGCTTAAGTACCAGTAAGCACCAAAAGACAAGGGGAAAAATGGTATTTTTTAATACTAAAATTTTTTTTAAGGAATTGAAGCAGGAAGACCATTAATATAGGCTCTAGCTCATTGTCACCATTGTTATTAACATAAATACTGCTCCAAATAAGAACAATTGGATTTTTCTCAAAAACCATAAGTCATTGAAATGTACTGAGTGATAATATTAATACTTATCATAGTTAAGTAACATTTATCACACTTAAGTAATAATATTGTCTAAAAACAAAAATCCTACCTGAGTCTGGCTGTTTCTTTTGGGTGTACTTTTCACAAAGCAGAATAATGGTCACTAAAAGAACCACCTCAGCGACTATTGCAAGAAATGGTTTGAGGGGCACCAAAAAGCTCAGCACAACAAGTTCGATGTGTTCTTCACTCTCCCCTAATTGGAATAATGCGCGGCACCAGTAAGATCCTCCATCTTCCTCCAAAAGCTCTGTTATCTTGAGACTTGTTTCATTAGCATATGTTCCATTCCTCACATACTTATTCTTTTGAATGCCAACAGGAACCTAATATAAGGAAACATTAAAATCCACTTCTATCATAGTGCATAAAAGATACGAGTTCTATATGATCTAGTTTTGATGTTGGATAGTGTCAAGAAAATTGCTTACTAGAAAAGTGCATATTACAACTTGTGGGAAATCATATATAACAGAGCTTAAGTCTTACCAGGGTTTGCTCTCCCAGGAGGTAAAGAAAAAAGTATACTTTGCTGTAAGGATTTAGCACTGAATGTTTAAAACTACCAACAAGTGAGTAGGTCATCATGGGTAAATATTATATGAGAATTACACCCAGAAAAATTCCAGCCATATGGTCTTCACATTCTAATCCCTGACTAGCTCTTCAGTCAAAGTACTTCCTCCTCCACACGCACAGGCACACACTGAAACAACTACTACCCCTGAAGCTACTATTTCTGATCATTCTTATAAAGGAAGATCACTCACTCTGACCATGGAGTTCCCCAGGCTGGAACTGAAGATGAAATTTTCAGGCCTTTGGAACTGATGTAGAAGGAACGGCAGGACCCCCTGTGGGCCTGGGATCCGAGGTAGACTGCACCCCTTCTGTCCTTTCATATATGAATTTTTCTCTCTCAGGCAAGCGGGCATCTGTGATTTGATGGATTTTCCCCAGGCTTCCAAGTGCCATTCTAAGCTATTCAGAGACTGTTTTATTTAATCTATTTAAATTAAATTTTAATCCCAGGCCATCTGATGCCTTCCCTGCTTTATCACTCAACTGTACTGTGCAATAAATGCTGATCTGCATACAAATATTCTCAGGGGTTATTTGAGGAAGAACCGTCTGTGAGTTTATTATTTGTCAAAAATTATAGCAACCTGGATCCATGTGCATAGCACTGCCTGGGATGCTTATTACAAATGCACCCTTTCTGAGTCAGAGCTGATAAATCAAAGTGTTGCATTTTTCATAAGTACTCAGCTGATTCCGATGTATATGGTTGGTCTACATTTTGGAAAAAAAACACTTGATCTAAAGTTTTGACCTGTCCCCTGTCCCCTGAACTTTTCTTATACCCTAATATGACTTGGGCTTAGGGCCAAATAAAGAGGATAATAATTAGGACAGCAAATGGAAAGAAGCACAGGCACATGTAAAATAATATTCTCAAAGTTTAATATAATTAGATTTAGGCTATTGTTTTTCACATGTTGTTGTATCACATGTATAAATAAATTAAGCTATATTTTGAATACCAGAGTTGGTATTTGTTTTTAAAAATGTACATGCTTTTAAAAGTATTTATATTTTTTGATTGATTTTCCTAATCATCAGTGAGAAGCAGAAGTATTAATGGCTTAAGTATACAACCATGTGATTTGGTTAGAGCTATTTTGTTGAAAAATCAAACCTATGTTATCACAGAATAAGTCACACTCGTTTCTAAGTCCTTCATCTGTTGTCTTTCAATAGTTTATGGTAGCAGCAATTTTGTCTAAGAAGGAATTTAACATTTCATTGTAAGATCTACATTGTCTCATATGTTCTTTCTAGAATTATAGCTTGCCTTTAACAAGACTTTAATTTCAATGCTCATTAGCACCAGGGCAAGAGAAAGGTGTCCCCTAAAGAACAATGTTCTAAATTTTCCTGGCAATTGGGAAAAAGAAAGGAAGCCAGAAATGTTTTTCTTAATATCAGCCCTTTAAATAACCATTTCCCTTCAAAAAATAGGAATTAAAAGTATTTGACTTCCCTTAGGTATCTTGAGGGCCAAAAAAAGGCCAATGGCACCTGCTGATAGAACCCAGGATTTCAGTTACCAAATGTTCAGTTTTTTTTCTCAAATAATATTGTTAATATTTCAGGAGAAAGAAGTAAGAAAAGGTGGCTGGCTTTTTTTTTTTTTTTTCTAGTTACTTTCATGGAATAAGAAAACAAAATATTTTTGATGGTTTTATTTCTAAACTGGTCAACTAAAAGTGAATTTTAACTTCCTTTCAAAGAATTTTAAAATATTGTTAAATCTCTTAAACAAAGTACCAGCTAAGGAAACATTAAGAGTATCTTCAGAAATATAATGTAATATGCCAAAACCTCAAATAACAACTCCATTTATCTCTGTTCTTTATGAATATATACTAACAAACAAGATAACAGAAGTATAAATCATCCTAGGAATTTTGAGTGTCTTACAATCTTGTTATTTATAAAATAAATGAGTTTTTTTGTTTCTTTCAAATCAAAGAAATATGCTCTTACCTGTACACTCCCATTACTACTGTACCAGGTCCAATTTAAAGGAAGACAATCGTCACAGGTACATGTCAAGACAGTAGAATCCCCCACATAAGAGATCAATGGTTTGTTTCTTCCATGAACTTTGGGGACTAAGAAAAGTTTAGGGAAATGTTACTGAAACAGTTTAAATAAAGGGGATGCATTAAATTTTAGGAAATTTTCTCCTTTAATTTTTTCATTAATACATGATTTTATGTAATTTAGTTACATATACAATGAAACTAATTTACAGTAGTTAGCGTATAGTCAGTAGTAGTAGTAATAGTAGTGGTTAGATAGCTCCAATATAATTGTCTCCCATGTAGAAATGGAAGAGAGGTCTTCTGTTATTGAGCCTAATAACAATTGAAAGTATTATAATAAATCATTACATGTTTTAGATAAGAAAGAAATTTCATGTTTTCCAGTCTATTCTTTCTTCTCACCTACTAAGTTACCTTACAGCAATTTCTTCCTTCAAAGTTTTAGGCTTAGATAGCCTTTGAGTGAGAAGACAAAATTTCCAGGGTAAGAAATCTTCAGTTGATACAGATTTATGAAAAGCCAGCAAAGAGTTAACAGAAGGTGGGAACATGAGAAAGGAGCAAAGGAAAATTGACAAAAACAGAAGTGTCAGAAAAAAAAATGAGATTAAAAAACACTTTTATGTGATTTTGTAAAAAAAAAAAAAAAAAACCTAATATTCATTATGATAAATTTCTTAGTCATGGAAGTTTGAAGCAAATGCCAATAGTAACAGAATACAAATGAGCACTGAATTTAGAGAAATGAAGTTTTAGGGATATAAATAACTTGGTAAAGAAAATTAAAACATAAGAACATAAGCAATGTAAGAAAAGCCTACATGGTGAAATCAGTTCCTTCTGATTGATCTTGAAGGATATATTGTAAAAATGCATACTTACATTGGAGATGCAGAAAGATAAACAAAGATTTCTTTTGTTGATTTCTTTTACTAATTTTAACAGGCTTTTTTTATTTTAATTTGCTAGTTGGTAAAGAATGGATGAAATTATAATGTCTAAATTTTTAATACTATAATTGATAAATTTTATATATTTATTTAATATGCACTTGTTCTATTTTTAGGTTTTATATTCGGGATGGTCAGGGTTAGGAATAAAAAGATCAATTTTAATTGCTAAAGTTGGGCTTCTGGATTAAATAACATTTTCCAAGTGCTTCTGAGTTTCTACTACCAAAGATAAGTGAACATTTGCCAGATATATGAATTGTAAGATGAGGAAGAGAAAAATAATTTGGTAATAACTGGAAATAAAGTCTGATGTGTACAACCACCAGACAAGGGGTAAAAACAGAGTTGGAGAATAGGGTTTCTTTATGGCTTCTGTCCTTAGTTGATTAATATTACAATGGTGAGTGAGGTAAGTTTTCCCTTTTTCCTTATTATTTAAAACGGGCCTACACTGTTGGATCCAATATAATTGATATATCTCTCTCCCCTTCACCAGGAGTGCTAACCAGTACAGGGACGAATAAGGCACTACTCATTCAATAAAGATATGCAAATAAAAGGAAGGTATGTCACCTATGAAGGCGTAAACAGTGCAAGTAAACATAAGAGGTGACGGAGCAATCTGTAAGTCAGTGGTTTCCATGCTTTTCATAACCAAGAAAGCATGCTTTGATGAAATTGAATGGTCTACAATTTTACATTAACCAAAGATGTGAACTACCAATCAGAATTTGTAATCCCCCACTACTAGTTTATGAACACCTAGTAAGGAACTACTAGGATGCTCCTGAGGGCGGTGACAGGTGAGGTGAGTATGTGTGACTGATTTAGGCTGTACTGTTTTTCTTAATTAAACTTTCTTACAATTTGTAATGCTCATGGCTTTTCAGCACAGTGATCATTAACCAGCTTAATAGGATGGATTATCTTCATGTGGAAGAATGATTTCTAGACCAGCTGGCCATGTGGCACAGAAAATAAATAAGACCTAGAAAAAAAAAGGGCACTGGAAATTCATCTGAAAACTTCTCATAACCACGGGACTATGTGCAAACCCCCAAGAATGAGGAAAGGGCTCTAAATTCAGTCCTTTATGGACTGCCCAGTCCATCTGAGAAAAGATATTAAAACAATAAAAAAAAAAAAACAAAAACAGGAGATGAATTCACAAGAGACAAGGCCCATGAGAAGAATGAAGAAACGGTAGCTTTTACATGCAGGTGATGGTACCAACTCAACCTTGAATACCATGTGGTAAACAACTTTTCAATGAAGCTCTAAAACAAATTCTGCTGTTTTAACCACATACTCTAATGCTTGGCTAAAACTGTAAAATAAGAGTATGTTTGTATAAGCATTATAATTTAAGTATAAATTAGAACAATTTAAATAGGGGTGCCTAATTACTGCTTCTTACCAATAACAAGAAATGAAATTGGTTTAAAAAGTTAAGAAGAAAACCTTGTTCCCAGATCTATGTAGTATATGAAGTAGAAAGAATACATGAAATAACTTTACATATTATTATAAAACCCAAGGATAACATGATAACAGTGGTTTTATAAGAAAAGGCAGAATAAAGCAAAGTATACTTTGATGCAACAACCATGAGCTAAATTTTTAAGTAAGAGGGCAATTGCAATCCCTCTTATTTATAAAAATCCCTCTTAGTAATAAAAAAAAAAAAAAAAGTCAAGTCAAGAGAGTGTCTCTAATAGAGGTGTTCTGCCCTATTAGGTCAAGCTACTTTTGCTAGTTTTCTTCAATTTGCTTAGTCTACCACTACTCCTTCAGAGCTCGTCTGTAGACCCAGATAGCACTGTGATTGAGGAAAATAACCAATGTAAGAAAATTGGCAGCAACTCTTGGATCCATGATACTAGGCCAACCATCTGTCCTAATATTAATTTAACAAGTATATTTTAAGTTCTTGAGAAACAAGAAACTGTTTAAATGACAAAATGTTGAAGGCTCAATTAGGTTGAACCACAAAACATTTTATTCTGTATTGTTTTTCTCATAGTAGAGCCAGTTTCTTCACTAGATACTGGAGGCTGTGGCAAGTATGGATATTGGTCTGTGGAGCGAGGTCCCTGTTGACCTGTGTATAAATTTCTTCCTCTCATTCAACCTTCCTGTTTTCTAGCCCTAGATAGGAGGATGTTCCTGGGTTGGTCATATTCCGTAGTATTGATTGGAGCTTTTTTAGGAAAATTGGGAATGGTGGCATAAATAACTCAGCTCCATGCTCAGCATTATTTTTTTTTTTTCCTAGTTCAAGAGGGTGTGTCTTCTCTCTAGAGTGGTAAGTACCAAACTGAGTTTAGGTTGTGAAGGAATAGGCTTGTCTGCTTTGGTTTAAGGCAAGACCTAGCTGAGGAAAAGGAAGCCAGCCGTCCATGTGGTCAAGCCTTCCAAGGATTTCCACAGCAAGGTTTGCTCCAAGGCTGGCCAACATTAAAATGTTTCGGTTTCCCATTTGTGTGCATATTTCCATATCTGAGATTTTGTTCTGAGAGGGAGTAACTGGACCAAGCGAGAATTCAATTATTCTTGGATATTCTGACAAAGCTCTACTGATCTATCAGCTCAATATTCTTTCTAATCATACTTGCTTCCAAAATACCCAACAACTGGTGTGGTTTTATTAATTGGTGAAGTACAAGAACATAAAAGCATTTGAGGGATAAAATCCCACTTGGAAAGATCAACCCTGTTTTAGAAGTGTCAACTAAAGACCTGCCGATCAAGCAGGGATTGGACCTTGGCTAAACTAGGGATCCTTTTCTGAAGCTCCAAGTTTCCTTCCAAACCTCAGGTAGAGTCGAGCCACACTTCCTGAGTTCCTTGTGGAGAGGGAGAAGTCACCTTAGTGCAGCTCTGGAACTATACAGTGACCTAAAGCCAGGCTAGGCTCACCTTAAAACAAACACTGCTTTGAAGTGCAGACTTTGTGTCAGGCACTAGTGAAGGGCATAGTTTCTGCTTTCCCAGGTTGTTTATCTCCCAGATATCCTATTTCTCAATCTCAGCATGCTTTTTTTCTGGTGATTAGGTCATGCTTTAACAGGAAAATATGTGTTGAAATAGGATCAAAATATTGAGATTTACTCATAGGCTAAGTATAAAAAGTGGAAGAAAGGTAACGCTTGGGAGATAAACACAGAAGATACGCTACTTTTCAGAAAGTCTCTATGAGATAAATACTTGGGAAGCATACTTATGGCAGCTGAAAGGGGCTTTTCAACAAAAATCTTAGGTATTCTATGAGATTTGGGTGAGAAACACATGGTTACACTATTAAACCAACACCATTAAATATTAAGATCAGACTGTGAACTGCAGATAACTGACAATGACTAAGGGATGACATGGAGAAGTTGAGACCAAAATTGTTTTCTTGTCTGGCCCCGAAACTAATGCCCAAAGTAACATAATCCCTTCTTCTGCTCTGCAACATATGGCTGATAACCATATTGTCAAAGACTGCTAACTGGATTTCAAATGTGGGATTCAGGACTGAAGTCCCAGCTGATGCTACTATGCTATTTTTACATACTTTTGACTTTTTGGAGCCTTCTAGGAGAAGACAGCTAAGCCATGACAGGTTTCACAGCATTTGGTACTATCAGATCTCACCATGACTTGCAAAAAGTTCTTGTTCTTTGCCAATTAAACGTCTGCATACTTTCTACTAAGACAGTTTAACATTGATGAATATATGTAAATATTCTGAGTAGTTTTAGTAACTACTCAGAATATTTGACCCACTACTGAGAAACACCCATCTTTCTCAGGTGAAATGTTATCACCACCATATTAGCAGTTGCAAGCTTCCAGTGTATACTTGTGCCATCTCCCCTGTCCTGGTGTCAACAGCTAAACACACAAAGTCAGCAGGATTTTTGGCATCGTGCTAATAAGTGATGTTGAGACCCTTTTACAATCTTGTAGTCATGCATCAACCAGCTTCCATAAAGACAGAAGCAGGGACTTTGCTGATGAATCATTCTGAAGGTTCAGGCTCATGCACTATAGTTGACTCATGTAGTCAATGGCAGAAAAAAAATTTTGGCTCAATTTAAAATAGAGAATAAAACAGGCTTTTATCCACATTCAATCGTAATACTGCTAACAAAAAATAATTATTCTTTTTAAGAAAAACCATAAGCGAACCATGTGGGAAAAGAGGATAATCAGACATTTACAAAAATATTCATTGTTCTATAAGCCTTACAGACCTAATTAAATAATTATAACATGAATTGTTCTGTAGATGCCTTTAAATTCTACTGAAATAAAATTACTTCTCCAAGCAATATTCAATTCAGATGAATTATAGAGAATTGTTTTACCAAAGAAGATCCGGAAGGACCCACCTTATGAATTTTATAAATATCTTTAGGATATAGTACATACTTAAAAACCAAATTCATGTTAAATGGGCATTAAAAATGAATTAGTTAAACTAAACTGCTTCAAGCAAACTAGAAAAAAAAAGTAAATATTCAATGACTCTTTGCCTTCTGTAAAGACTTGATTTAAAACCTAGGCCTTGTGTTCATGTTCCTGGCTCCAGCTGGCAACATCTAAGCTATCTCAAAATTACTGAGGAATCAAGAGGCCTTCCCTAAGAAAACTTGGCATTAAATGTATTGGTATGTTGAAAAGGAAAACACTTTTGTTAATCTTCACAGTAGAGGCAAGAATGATCACTTCCATATATTTAAGTAATTTATTACAAGAGAGCTAATAGAAAAAATGTAATATATTTAATAAACTTCAAGCAGGCATGACTAGTATATATTTCCAGAGAACAATGCTATTTCAAAGAAAAACAAAAACAAATCTGTGTTTAAAACTGAATCACCTGGGAGCACTTTAAGTCACAAGATTTGATGAGCATTTCCTCAGGACCCATAGGCCTTCTTGACATATTTTTAAAAGACTCAATAAAATATGTTTATGGGAGTTTTGAGTGTGGGGGTGTCTAATATTCTTTTTTGCTTATTTGGAGGGAAGAGAAAAAGAAAAAAGAAAGAGAAAGAAAAGAGAGAAAGAGGAAAGGAAAGAAGGATAGAGGGAGGGAAAGAAGGAAAAAAGGGAAAAAAGACAAGGAAAAGGAGAGAATAAGGGAATAGGAGGGGAAAGGAGGGCAGAGAGAAGAAGAAATGGGAATGAAAGGGGGAAGGAAAAGGAAACAGAGAGGAAATATATATGGTGTAACTATTCCTTTACTGAGTTAAATCAGGCAAATAGAGGAAGGAAAGTTAAGAAAGAATATACATGATGAAAACAATCAAAGAATGCTACTAGTTATGTGCCTTTGGAGAGACCAAAGTATATAAATACAAGGATTTATTATATTTACCAAGTTGGAGCAACTACAAAACCAAGCAAAGGCAGAGAAGACTCAGTGAGGGATACAGGAGTGAGGTGCCTTAGACCACAGCAGTGATGAAGCAGGCCATCCTGCTATGGGTGGGGCCTTGGGGATCGTATCTAGGCTTTGTCAGAGCAGCTAGTCAGACATCAGAACTTTTAGGAAAACAAAACTTTTAGAGAACGATTTTCATGTTCCCTGGGAAATTAATGCAAAGCAGAGCCCAAAGAAGCCAATATGGTGACAAATTGCATTCCCCAAATACTGGCATGGATACTATCATTCATTTATCTACCATAAACTATGAGGTTTTTCATGAAGATAATTATCCAACTCAAACAACTAGCCCTCATTTTGGGACTCAGATCTTCTAAAGTTTTGGTTTAATGATAATAATAGTAAAATACTTTGATAGGCTTGTTCCCATGGGAGAGAGCTGTGGATGATATTCTGAGATTTGTATATATTTTTAAATGTCCTTACTTGGTGAGATGAAAAGTGGGCAAACCCTGTGCATCTCCATGTTATTTTTAAATTTTATGAATCCCTAAAATTCCACATCCTGGAGCCACGGATATAGAACATCAAATCATATTCTCACAGGCAGGAACACAATAACTTGGAAATCTGGAGGACTATTTCAAAAGCTCCATATTTTAGAGAATAAATAAATAAATAAATTCAAGAGATTGATATGATTTACAAATAACCTGGTAGAGTGGCCTTCTGAACTAATACCTGTGCTTTAAATTGGGGAGTGGAAGAAAGCAGGAGGGAAGTGGATTGGGAGATTCAAGACCATTTTCAAGGTTGCCTCTTGTGATTCAGTGGAAAGTATTTTCTTTCAGCTATATTGTTTATTATGGTAATGATTATTTAAAAATAGGGGAAGATTTAGAAATCTCAGAACATAAAGCCAAAGTTATTAATTAATCTTCAAGTTATTAATACTGACCTCTGAAATTAAATGTTCCCCTTTGTTCCTTTTCCTCTTGAAAGACACAAGAATAACTTCCCATTTGTTTGCTATTAATGATGGTGAACCTAAAGATAATTCAAGATATTAATATAGGCTTAGTTCTCAAAAACCTTCTTAATGAAAATGAAAAGACTTAGCCATTAATCAAAATTTAAAAATAGAGATAATTCTGTAAATATGCAAATTAGAATATTAGCATAACATTCAAGTGACTGCAAAGGAAAGAATGTTCAGTCAACAAAAATACTTAGAATTGAGCTAATTTTGTCTAGCAATAGTGGTTAGGATTTTATATACTCACGTGTGTTGGGTATATAGGATGTTTCCTGTTGCATTGATAAGATAATCATTCCCAAGTATTTCATCATCTTTTTTCCAAGTCACATTTACTGAATTCAAATCCCTAGATGTTGTTAACTGGCATGTGAGTTGTATATTAGAAGGTCTGTCTAAAGTGATATTTTTTTCTACTGGCATACTGGAATGTTCTATTAGCACAAAAGAAGACAAAATGTGAAAGGTACATTTGGGGGAAATCCAACATACATTTTAAGTTATTAAGAACAGTATTCTACCAACAATTTCTTAACGTAGCATTCATTTGTTTGAAGCATTATTCCTCTGTCAACATAGATTTGGTTCCCGTTCTTATTCTCTTTCACTGGCACACCTGAAGACACGTTTTCATCTAACATTAACAGAATCACAAAAGCCCAAGGCTGTGACATTTATCTCGTTAAAATCTCTGTAGCTGAAGGGAACATAGGCGGGAGAGAACTGTAAAACGTGTGTGCCATATGCTCTGACAGTGTAGAAACAGCACAACTGTAAAGACAAACACACAGGTGGGGTGAGAATGGAGTGGCTGCTTTAACTCTTTTCAGTAATCATGTCGTGGGTAGCTACTACAAGAATGATTCTTGTGCAATGTGGATTTGAGCGATAGACTATATTTTACCATTCCCAGTCTTCTGAAAAAGCTGTAGGGGGGCTGGATATAGCTATAGATGTAAGACACAATTTAAATAAGTATCCTGTAGCTCTGAATTTTAACTGAATTTAAAATGTCAGTATGAACTCATGAGGTGTTTACCTTAAAAGCGCACACACACACATATACATATATATTTAAGGGGTCCAGAATATGCCACTGTAATGTAAATATTTTGAGCAGAAGACATTTGAGTTCCTGAAATCTCTTCTCTGACTAAAAGCAGAGCCTCCCGAAAGAACTCAAAACAATCTCAATTGTCATAAATCCCCTCCCTAGGAGCAACAGGGAAGATTGCCTGTGATCACCAGACAGAAGTCTTCACACCACACCCAAATAGACACTGTCACAAAACTATCACATCTCCCATCTAGTCTCCCAAGGGCTCATTTATCTTTCCAAAAAGTCATTTGTTTTTCCATAAGTGGACTTTCCCCCTCCTATTACTCTATTAAGATGGTATATAAGCGCCAAATTCTAACTGCTCCTTTGAGCCACATTTTGTTCAGTGAACCCCGGTGCATACAGGATTAAGCCTGTCTTTTGTTTTGCTAATCTCTCTTTTGTCAGTTTAATTCTCCGAACCTAAAATGGTTAAGGGAAAGTTTTTTTCTCCCTGACAGTTTGGCAAGGAGGATGGGATGGCTGGGGCTCCCCAGCAGATTTTGAGCCTGCAGTTGAGATCTAAGGACCAAGCCGGCAAGTGTGAGCCTCACTAACTAGTCTCCCAGATTTCTGCTGAGGGTCCAGTCAAGTAAGGGCGGTAACAGCCTCAAGTCTTTTCTTCTTCAGTTTAATACTCAGACTCGCAACCACTAATTCTGCCAACACATACCCACACCCACACACAAATACACCCTAGTTATAAAGGATATATAAAGCCAACTTTAATTTTGAACAGTGGGAAACAGGCCGGGAGCAGTGGCTCACACTTGTAATCCTTTGGGAGGCTGAGGCAAAAGGATTGCTTGAGGCCAGGAGTTGAAGACCAGCCTAAGCAAGAATGAGATCCCATCTCTATAAAAAATAGAAGAATCAGCTGGGCATCCTGGCACATGCCTGAAGTCCCAGCTGCTTGGTAGACTGAGGCAAGAGGATCACTGAAGCCCAGGAGTCTGAAGTTACAGTGAACTATCATAACACCACTGCACTCTAGCCTGGGTGACAGAAGGAGACCCTGTCTCAGGGAAAAAATAGAAAAAGAAAAAGAATGCTCATAGGAGCTTTATGCAGAACACCGGGAAATAAAAGAAAAATATCAAGCGTGTACCTTGCTTGTCCTAGATACTAATTGTAGTACTGGCTAACAAAATAGTAAAGAAAGAAAGCTTTCTCTTTATAGAATTCCAGCAAATAAATAAAAAAGAAAACACAGAATATACTACAATGATGTTGCAACCCATAGTAAATGATCGTTCTAGGCATTTTGCATCAACTGCTGCAATAATCTCAAAAACAGAATTATGTGCCTCTTGAGGACGAACCCCACCACCTAGGAAGTAATCTTGTCAAAAAGGGGGGGTGTCTTGAAACTGATTAAGTCTCTAGATCCAATTCTCAGTTTATAGGAAGTACAGAATGTGGAAGAACACACTAAACTACATCTCATGAAAGTAATCAACAAAATCCAGATTGTGGGAAAACTCTGTAAGATAAATGATCTGTTTTTTTCAACAGATAAGTTAAAAAAGAGAGAGAGAGAGAAATAGGTTTGTTAAGGAAACCTGCAGATTATAAGATACTTAAAAATGGCTTTAAAAGAAAAGCAAAACTAAGCTCTAATACTTAGATCCACACCTGGGTAATAAAACAATATAGAAAAGCAAGGAAGTGAGAATAAAAATCAGAATAGTGGGAGTTACTCTTAAGGGAAAAGGAAAGAGCTGTATTTGGGAGAGGGCACGGCATTACATAAGCAAATTTCTCAAGTTCTTCTAATACTCAATAATGGTATGGTATAATTAAAAGTAGAATGTAGAGCCAAAATGTGGAAAGAAAAAATAAACAGAACTTAAATGAAATATTATATTACTTTTAATTACATTTAAAACTTTACAAAATGCTTTCTTAAGCAATGACCAGGTGCAAAGTTTGCAAACAGTAAAGTGCTTTGTGAGCACATGCTTGAAATAAGTGCTTGTATAATTGCAAAATTGCTGAATTGAATTTTATGCTGAAAACAAAAAATAACATTTGATGTCTCTAGAATATTGCCAGACACTACCTATTCCTTGAAATTCCCCTTACTTGGCTTCTATTTCATTACCCTACAAGACTCTAAATATTTTGCTAGCCACACAAAAATTCTTCCAATTGCCCCTTAAATGTTGTTGCCACTTGGAATTTTGCTCTCTGGTCTCTATACTTCTCCATTTGAGATTCCTGCATTGGATACAACTTTTACCTCTCATATTCCTTATCTGCAAAACTCTAAGCTCCATTCAAGACTTCTTTCTTGATCTCCAGGCCTCATAACTCCAGGTGTCTACTGAGCATCTAAACCTGGCTATCCCATGGGTACTTCAAACTGAATATATCCAAGGGAGATCCATTAGCATTTCCTTCCCCTGACCTCTAACACTGAATCACATACTGCAGTATTCACTTGATTCTACCTCTAAAATATCAATCAAATTTGCCCAAATTTCTTCAACCCTCCTTATTTTTTTCATTAGGACTAGCAAATGACCTCCTTACTTCTCTTGGCTACTTTTTCTTCCTCCATCTATTTTTTATAATGACACCAAAGTTGTCCTTCTAAAAGCAAAACTCAAATTATGTAACTGCCCTGATTAGATACTTTCCATTTGCAATACAAAGTATCTTTATATTGGATACCACAGTTTCCTTATTTGTAAAATGGAACAATACGTATTTCATGAGACTGTAAAAAGTACTATCATAAGAAAAGCACTAGAAACATAATTTAGCAATTGTTAAATAGCTAGCTACTTATTTCTCACCATTGTCTCACCTGGGAAATATAATAAAAACTAACATGTATGGTGCTAAGAGTTATATGTTGATTTTATCATTTAATCTTCACAACAGTTTTATGAGGCTTATGAGGTCAGTATAATATCATCTTCATCATCCCTACTTTATAAACAAAGCAAAGAGAGGTTGACTATCTTATCTAAGATCCCACATCAAGATGATGGCAGCACTGAATCTCAAATTTAGGTAAGACTGAGTCCAGATTCTCATAACCAACGGTATATATACCAAGACTCAAAGATATGAAATTCTCATGGCAATGAGATTATTATAACTTTATCACTTGCAAATTGTTGAACCAAGATTCTAAATGAAAGAAGATATTAATAGCAAATGAAACAAATTTATAACATAGCAATATACATTTTGAATGTAATGATAGATGAATGGTGTGATCAACACATTTAAAATATTCACATTTTCAGCTAACACTCTTTTACATAATTTAAAATGTAATATAGCCTTTCTTAGTGGCAGGCAATCCTCTAAGCCCTCACTGTTATTATCCAAGCTCTTACTGATACCCTAATTGTTTCCTATAATACTTTGCAGGTGCTTCTACAGCTTGTTTTCCTTCCTGTCAAGAAATGACAGCATCAAAAAAAAAAAAAATGTAAAAAAAAACTCTACCTTTTTACATATTTTGTGGTTAGCAAACAAACTAATGTGAGCTCAATGGATATTTCAACTTCCCTAATATTGCACAACAGCAATGTATTTTTGCTGTTTTGGAGTGTTGCAAAAACCTGCATGACATCTACATTTCTAAGACTATAGAAACTTGTGCAGTTTCTAAAACATATTTTCAAAGACTGTTCTTAAAACCATAAAGTAATTTATATCTGTCTAAATACATTCTTATTTTCATAATTCAAATTTTAAAAGCATATGGACCTTTCAGCAACTTTCAATCTTGAGAGAAATGATTTTTAGATCCTCTTGGGTCCATTTAGAACCCGATCTCTTTAACCATTCACTAGAAATAAAAGTCTACTTCATTTATTTTTGAAAAAGAACAAAATGGAAAAAGTCAATTAAAACTTCTTGTATAGGATGGTATTTTCAAACATGCTTTACTAAAAGAGTTAAATGAACTGTAACATGTACAACTGTTAGATGGACCCACTCTGATTAAAGCTGAGAAAGGAACTATGCAGCCCCATCAGCCCGACTTTTCCTTCATTTCACCACTGAAGTCAAGGAGGTCCCTTGTTACATCCGAAAATATGAACGAGACACGCAGAACCCTTACAGAGACAGTGAGAAGGCCACACTATGAGGCCAACGCTTCAATATGAAAGTGAAGTGATCAAAAAAGTGAAACACTCTCGATTTTAACATTATGCTATGCTTCTTACTATATGGACTTGAACTGACTTTATAAAATAACTACTCTGGATAACAATAAAATATCTTAAACCTCATATCCAAAATGTATAAAATAACAACACTGTTCTTTGAGTCCCGTAATTTTACCTCTCTCTCCAAATAAATCTCATATTGAAGTAAAGACTCATGATCATTTTTTCACTGAGTCTGTCAACAAGTTATTTATATGCCCTCTGATCAGTGCAATACTGATGTGATATATCACAAAATATAGGTGGTTCCTGAATTCCATAAGCTTAAAATGTAAAATTGCCAATGGGCACAGAGAAATCTGAAAGGATATAAACCCAATTTGAGTAAAAAGTATATATATGTTTTATATAATTTTTATATGTGTATAAAATCTCCAAGTCATTCCTTGGGAATCTCTCAAGACCTATGAACTATGTGGCTGACATTATATGAGCACAGCCTATTCTCAGCCTTTCAGGAAATTTTTTATACAGGCATTCTCAAAAGAAAGAATCCTAGAAAATGTGGAGTGCTTCTACACAGATGGAGCCAGGTTTACCAAAATAATTCAAAGATTTACCAATATTTTGAAACAATGTGCTAAAATTATTCAAGAGGAGATATTGGTTGAATTTTGTAAAATAAAGCTTCTGTTGGTCACAGTCCTCCTCCAATTCAGTTAGTCCCAGGTATTTTAATTTAATGATTATTTCTCTACTTTCTAAACTGATTTAAGATCATTTCAAAGAAAACTGAAAAATATTACACAATTCTATGTGAATTTCATAATTGCATAGTTCTTGTTTTCAACAATGTAATATTTAATTTGAGGAGATAACACTGAGTAATAATCCAACAATTAAATATATTTTTCTACAGCATAGAGAATTTAATAATATTGCAACTATTGCTTACATCAGTTACAGGAAAATTACAGCAAATGCTTACATTATTTTAGCAATCAAATAGGTTTGCTGCCATTATTTCCAAATAATTAACACAAAGTTAATCCAATACTGACATTTATCATATTTTTGGACGACCAGAATCTGAACACCCTTCCCCTCTCTAAAAGGTTTGGTGAAAGCAAAACCTTTCACTCACTATGGAAGCAAGATATCCCTTCCCTCTACCCCACTGAGGGCTAGATCTTGGCCACTTGACTAATCATATTCTCTCACTCAAGACTTGAAAATTAGAGAGAAGGATTTAAGGACCTAGGCAGAATTGAGAAATTAATCACAATAGCAAGGGTATCTTAGTTTGTTTGCATTGCTACATAGGAATACCTTAGGCTGAGTAACTTTTAAAGAAAAGGGGTTTATTTGGCTCATGGTTCTGCAGGCTATACAAGAACTGTGGCACCAAGTACCTGCTTCTGGTGAGGGACTTAGGAAGCTTTTACTCATGGAGGAAGGCAAGTGGGGAGCAGGTATGTCACCAGGCGAGAGAATGCGCAAGAGAGAGAGGAGGAGATGCCAAGATCTTTTAACAACCAGTTCTGACGTGAATAGAGCAAGAACTCACTCATTTCCTCGGGTAAGGCATCAAGCCATTCATAAAGGATCTACTCCCATGAGCCAAGCAGCCCCCACCCAGCCACCCCTCCAACAATGGAGATCAAATTTCAATGTGAGATTTGGAGGGGACAAATATTCAAACCATATCAAATGACAACTGTCTAGCAAGGATAATGGATCATTTATTCATTTACCCATTCATTCAACATTTATTTACTGAACACCAACTACTTGTATAACTGGGCTTGCAAAATGACCCCCTCCCTAAGTTATTTTTTTATTCTCCCTCTAATACCTCAGACTTTCAGAACAGTCAAGCCAAAAGAGCAGAACATTGTAATCCTCTTGCTTAACTATTAATAACTTTTCCACAGAACTTCCTGAGGACTCACCATACCTCACCAACAGCCAACTCCTGAATCAGACCACCTGCAGACTCTATGACTTCAAACTCCATACAACCTGGCCTGCATTCCACAGCACACTACAAAAGCGCTTTCCATTAGTTGGTTGGGGAGATGGATTTGAGAAATATTTCCCGTCAATCGCTTTCAATAAAGCCCTTTCTTCCCTGGCAATACTTGTCTCAGTAACTGGCTTTCTGTGCCGGGAACAACTAGACCTAGGCTGGGCCCCTTTTGCAATTGGTAAAACATGCCTTTCATTTATCCATTCATTCAATAATTTTACTAGAAATCTACCATGTGTCTTTGTTCTAGGCACTGACATCAAGAATCTAGTGCCAGCCGAAACATCTTAGGCATACCATTTCATTGTTCCTTGCTGTCCTCCTGACATCCTTGGCATTCTAGAACTTGGTTTCTAGCCTTTCCATCAATTCTGCTAGCCAAAATCTTTTATTCAATAAATTATTTCCTGCTTAGAGGGCTATAGATTGTTTCTGTTCTTGAGATTATAATCCTAGTCCATACATACCTATCAAGATTTATGTTCGATACTTCAACTATCCTTTTGTCCATTTAATGATTAAAACTCTATACTACTTATATCATTTGGCAGCTGATAAAGACCCATTTAAATTTTGAAATGGATTATCCTAATGGCATTCAAAATTATTTTAGTAGCACAACTATTTCAGAAATAAATCAGAGGAAATCTCAATGGAAACATACACACACACACACACACACACACACTACATAAAACTGATAAATATGTTGCTACAATTAATGAAGACTGGAGAGATGTAGAAAACATTCAAAATTGGCTTCTTCATGCCCCCATCTTCCTTCCCCATCATGGCTACATCACATAGAACAAAGGATTTAAAAAATAACTGGATTTCGTAAAGATGAGTTAAGCATAGAGACCTCAGGACCCACCAAATCAAGATGAGGGCTCATAAATACCTAATGTTAATTGAAAGCATGACCCACTACTTTGATAATGAACTTCTCCAAACTACAGGTGCTTCCACTTTGATGTCAGTCCTTGAGATTTTGTCTTATATCAGTGATTTATGTCTCATGGTATCAACTTCTGGGTTGCTACAAATACAGACACTCAGGTCTCCTCCCAAAGATTTGGATTCTGCAGGCCTAGGTCTATGCATTTTAGTACACACCCCAGTGACTGTCTCAGGTCATGGGCCTCCTTCACAGAGAGGGTTCCCTTAACTGGACACTGTTCCCAATAGTCTCTATCATACCACCTTTATTGACTTTCCAGAATTTGGCACTGTCTGATATTACCTTTTTAATTAATTTGTTTAATTATTTATTCATTGCCTCTCCCCACTGAAATATAAACTATATGACATTAGTGGAGAGGAGAGAGAAAGATAAGTTCACAGTGTTCACCACCACAAAATAGGCTTTCAATAAATTTTTGTTGAAACAATTTTAATAATGCAAGTGGCCCCTAGAACACAGTATTTAAAATACTGAGTCATTTCTCTAGACAGATAATGTACCCAGCCTTAGACTGAAGGTTCTGGCCTATTAAAACTCTGCCTCATGAAGTATATATATAAGGAATTCTAGGCATAAAGTATTTAAGAAAATATGCAAGAAATGTTTAAGAAGTTCTTGTCTCACATAGTTGATTCATTCATTGGCCAAAACAAATTTGTTCAGTATTTTTATATGCTATGCGTGATACACAGGTGATTTAAAAATTGTTCATCTAGCTGGGGAGATAGGATTCAAATAAAAATAACTACAATTAAGTTTAACAGCAATAGATATCCTAAATCAAATGAGATCTAAATCATAGGTGATAATATAGTATCACAAAAACATTAACTCTCTCCAAAATTAATCTACCTAGTTGATGAAGAATCAGTCAAAACCCAAAAGTACTTTTTATGGAACTTGACTTTTAAAAGTCTACATGAAAGAATAAAAGCCCAAGAAATAGAAAACCTATTTTTCAAAAAGAACAAAGATAGAATGTTTGAAAAATTAATATTAATGATGCTATAAAATGCCAAGAATTTAATGGAATAATATAGGCAGAATTTTTTAGACTGCAAGCCAAAACCGTTTGGTGCATCAGGAAATCAACTTAGTAGTTATCATCAGATTTGTTCTTTAATGGTTTAAAAGAGAAGAGAACCCTCTTAGGTGTGGGTGTTGTTTAATGAATGTTTTTTCACACACACGTGACTGTGTGAGTGGTGCATCAGGTTACAAGGCAAAATTTATTTCTTTGGGTAGCACTTTAACAAATTTGATAAACACTGAAAGAGTAGAAAACAGAATTTTTGGAATTGGAGATACAATTAGGGTGATATTTCAAAGCTATTAGAAAAAGGAGAACTATTCAGTTAAGAGTATTGAGACATTAACTATCTGTACAAAATATTAACAATAAAGTTAATTCCCTGTCACATACAAAACATAAAACTATATTCTAGATGAGTTAAAAAGTAAAGGGTTGAAAAACTATAAAAACAGTAGCAGAAAATATAATGAAATTTCTTCACAATCAAAAATACCATGTAAAAGTTTAAACACAAGTGGGAGAAAATATTTGCAACTTCTAGAAAAAATACAGAATAAGTATCCAAAATTTATACCTAACTCAAATAAATTTAAAAAAATAAACTTAAAAGCAAAATGGATACAGGCTATTAACAGATAAACACATAAATACACACATACAAAAGTATGGCTAACTCCAAAATTCAAATTAAAACAAAAATAACACAGCTTTTCACAGTCACTGGCAAAGACAAAAGAGTACAATGATATCAAGGACTGGTAAGAAGGTAGGGAAAATTATCATCAAATATGTGGGTAGGGATAAGGGACAAACTTTCAAGATACTTTGAAGGGCAATTTGAAAGTAACTATTAAAATAAAAATGTATATAATTTCTAACTGAGCTATTCTACTATACTTTTTTTTATTTATTCTAGTGAAACATTCACAATTATGCCAAGAGATATGTATGTGTTCATTGCTATGTGGTTTACAACAGAAAAAAATATATTAGCGCACTAGGGTCCATTAAGAGAAAAATGTCTAAGTAAAGTGGCATATTTATACTGTGCATACAGGAAAAAAACTAGATCCATATGTAATATGGCTACATCTCCAAGAACTAATGTTGAATGACAGAAAGCGATTTTCAGAACAATACATATGGACTTATACCACTAATATGAAAAAATACAAAGCAATGGTTTCTATGGATGCACACACAGAAATACACACAGAGCATGGGAAAAAAACACACTGAACAGAGGTCGCCATTGGAAAAGAAGAGACAGAACAGAGATAAAGTGGTGGATGGTTGGTTCAACAGGACTCAACAGTCATATTTTATTTTTATTTTATCTCCAGAAGTTCTATTTGGCTATTTTTTAAACCTTCTTTTTCTTTTAATAGCATGATGTGATTTCTCATGTATTTAATATTTGTTCTTTTATGTCCCTACTTAGTATTTCTATGATCTATAGCTCCGGAATGTCTAATCCGATTGCTCCTTAGCTCCCAGTGTTAGGGGTTGCTTTATTGTTTTTCATATTTCTGTCTTGTGACATGTTGGGGCATGTGTCAGAAAGGATTTTATAGCCAGGGTGGACAATGCATCTTTCCACAGACATTTTTCTATTGCTTTCCTGTAGAAATATTACCTGCCGGGGGTCACTTTTGTGTTATTTCTCAACTTTAAGGCTGGACAAATATAATGCAAGTAATGTAAATTTGTGATCTAAACCTTGCTGAGAATAGGCCCATGTCTTTGAATAATCAGAGAAATCTTTGGGGATTTGAGGTGATTTTTTTTTGGTTGTTTAAATTTTTAATATTATTTTTATTTTTATTTTTTTTCAAAAGTATTGTGCTTTTATTAAAAAACAAAAAATACAATCAGGTACTGTCCAGATGTGTTCTGGAAAGGAAGATCTCTTTAAAAATCCTTAGTTTTCATCATCATTATTATATTAATATTATTTTTAATTGAGAGATAACAATGGGAGTGTTTTGTTTTTAATGCAAAACAAGGCTTTAAAAAAGTCAACTTGTCATCTTATACTGCCTGTTGATTTTTTTTTTTCCCTAGGTCAAAGCTTTCACTGTCTTTGTAACCTAGGAAGCATCAGCTTTCTGGTGGTTTTCAATTCCAATTCCCCTCCTTTCATGAATTCAAGGCCTTGTTTTTATATTTCTGTGGCTCTTAAAACTCAAGTGCCTAAGCAACAAACACAGGAAATCTAACACAACATCAATTCAGAGGTTTGAGGCCCTGATCACCAGTTTTGGTCAGTGGAAACTGTCTTTACTTTTGTATACTTAGCTATGTATTTTAAAAAATGTTTTACTATATTTTAGATATTAGTAGTTGTGGCAGGAGAGTTTTCTAAATCTAATAAATTAGATTCTCTAATTTATTACAATGATGGAAATAATATTTTAATATTTTAAAAATTGAATTTATCTTTACTTATGTAGTTAAAAATTGATAAACAAGAGTTAACACCTATCCGAGAAACAAAAACAGTGCTTCTCTAAATGTATTTTATTGAAGATGTGGCTTTTGACTCAATCAATTCTCAGACATAGGAAAGATGATGAGAACACCAGCAGGATGGAGGGAAGAGATGGGTCCCACTTACGATAGGGGGTCCTGTGCCTGTGATTCAACACCATCATCCAACTTTGTGGTAAGACTTTATTAAATGTTAACCATGAAGATATATTAAACCATATGTCTTCTCATGATGAGGGGGATGGGGAACATGTGCAGGGCTCTCCCTTTTTATGTATAGAACAGTGGGGGTAATTTTCAACTGGGGATCATCTTGCCCTCCAGGGGACACTATCTAGCGATGTTTCTGGTTGTCACAATTTAGCAGGTACTACTCATATCTCATGGGCAAAGGCCACGAATGCTAATCATCCTGCAATACACAAACAGCCGCCACAACAAAGAATTACCCTGTCCAAAATGTCAGTATTTCCATTAATGGGAAACCCTGATGTAGAACAAAAGTCACTGGCAGCCACTGCCACTTGTGTTGCTAGGGGATCACTCTTCCACTTTCTCTTTCTCTCACTCTCTGTGAATGTTAGGACTCACGATTTTTTCTCTGTACATCAACAGTCTATACATCAGATCTGATGGATGCCTCTAAAAAATATCATAAACAGTAACACCTCATTGGAGTTATTCTAGAATCTCTGCAACAAAGTGTCTAAACGGCCACAGGCAAGGACTCTTGCTTCTTTTCTTCTTCTCGATCACCTGACCCTAGAATCTGATCAGTCCTAGGCCGCCTCTTGACGCCCTGGCTGCAGGTAACATGGCTGTCCTTTCTCACCTTGGCTAATCTTTCCAAACGTTACATTGTGCTTTAATCTGTCTATCTGCAACTCCAGTATTTGCATATGCTACCTCCCTGCCTCACGAGGACTTTGCCGGGACAGCTGCTCACATCTCAGCATGGTAAATAAAATGTGCCACTGGGTCAACATGGGAGAGCTGATGCCAATACTACCTGGCTGGCCAAGAAAACTGTCAGCTATTTTGATTTTATTCTCTATGGCTTAAACTACAATACACCAGTTGAGACACTCAACAGTAATATGAAGACGGGAGAAAAACTAAAAGTAACAATACAGAAACATAATACATGTAAACCATTAATTTTAATTATGGTAACACAATGAATTCTGAAAATTATTGACATTGGGAAAGTTCATATAGTGATACACACATAGTCCATTATCAAAAGATAGGTTTTAAAAACCCAGTGGTAGCAGAGAGAAAAAAATACTTTTAGTTTTAGTCAAGTCAATTATGTTTTCACAAAGTCATTATTAAACAAATGCAATTTCTAAGACTAACTTTTTTAGAAATAAAGTAATTAAAATAGCTTTATTTTCATAGTCAGCCTTCTTAAAATAGGTGTAATTGTTTTTAATAATGCTGTTCAAAGAAATGAATAATTGGGTATTAAGAAAGGCTGCAAAGCTAACAATTAATAGTATAAACTGCCTGGGTTGAAAACCACGAGCTCCAACTTAGGGCCTGTGGTTCTGGTCGGTTCACTTCATTTCTTTGTGCCTCTCTTTCGTTGTCTGCATATTACAAATAATAATAATACTCACCTCATAAGATTGTTATAATGATTAAGTTATATTTAGAAATATGCTCATGGTACATAGATGACATTCTGAGTTTGTAAAACAAAAAAGTGGATGTATGCAGACAGCATGATCAGGCTGTGGTCAGCCGATTATGTCCTAAGTTTTAATGTTTGCTCAGATTTACAGCGAACTCAAGTTCAAGAGTCTGTGAGGAACAGAAAAGCCTGACTAAAGTTTGATCAAGCCAAAGTAAAGGTAACTAATGGACATTTGTGAACAATTGGTCTCTTTATGGCAGTAGGAAATAGTGGTTTTAATAGTACTATTAGAATAAAAAAATAGTTATGAGTTAAACGCTTTAAACAAGTTAACTTAATAACCAACCTGGCATCAATTAAAATGTCCATTTCTTGCTCTTGCCCTGAGCATTGACCCTTTGTTTCCAGGCCCCCGCTGTACTGCATAAGCAAGATGCCCTGCTGCCAACACTGCCAGGCTAGTTAAAGAATTTGCAAACTTAACGTCTCACAAAAGTCTCTCTCTTTCTCTCTCTCCCTCTTTTTTTTTTGGCCTCTGGCTTTGCATGGACAATAACATGAAAAATATTTCATCCTAACAAAGGCAACCAACAACTAGAACATGCCAAAAGTAAAAGAACAAGTAACAACATAGAAGTGTTGCAATTATTTTTTACAAAGTAAGAATGAACTCCATACATTGGAAAAGAGACATTTGGAAACAAACAAGGGCTGCAAAAAGTCATAAAACTGCTCCACCAAGAAACACAGTGCAAACATTCCATTGGCATCAGATTGGGAAATACACAGGCACACACACACGCAAACACACACACCTATTCATACTAAACAGAAGTGAAGAAACAGTTTATAAGCCTAGAGGACAGTTAAAAAGTAGACACATATTTGGAGAAAAGGTAATCACTGATTTAATAAACAGGTTTATAATATTTTAAATTCTAATTACATAATTTTACTTTTGTTACTATAACAGATTAATGACTCTTATGAATTGAAAAAGCTAAGATTACTTGGGAAACACTGAAATCCAAAATTGTGAAAGAAAAAGCAGAGCTCAGATTAATTTTGGAATTCTTTGCCTGTTTTTCCGTAGCACCATCATTGACTCATTTGATATCATCTTTAATTTCTCTGGCTAAAGGTTTTCCAGTAGGATACATGAATTCTCCTCTTGACATAGAGTGATGTTAATGGATGTACCAGCAGGAATTGATAAAACCGTAAGAGTATCTGCAAACCAAAATTCATCCTCTCTTCTCAGGTATCCCTCTTCTAGGGACCCCTTCTTAGCCCTAACATGTCTGGAATGACTTCCTCCTCTCTTTTCACCCAGAGCACAATGTCCTGACCACATTAGATTCTCATCATAGTATAACTATGTACAGTAAGGGTGTTTCTCCCACCAGACCATGAGCAGGGATTAGCACTTCACACGAAGCAAAAAGCAATGGCTTCGTTAAAAATTTTTAAAAAACCTTATTTTGGCATTGTAATATTTGAAACATGATATACTTACCAGTCAATGATATGTTATAACTCTCCATGGAAAGGTTATTGTATTTTACCGTCATCTCTTCTTGGACAGGTAGACTTGTAAAAGGTGAATCTGTAAGAGAAAGAACATGGGATTACACATTCTTACCAAGGCTAAATGACTATCTAAAAGCCCCTTTGCAACAGCTAAAATGTTATGGTATACTATGAATGAAAAACAGTGTTTTCAGGAAGTTCTAAATCTTATATGCTCCAAAGATATTCAGAAATATATAGTGCTGTTACATATGACAAAATTTCTGATTTTCTATGTCTTTCTTTTACCTAAAAATCTCTGATTTATAGCAGATGGCTTTTTAAAATAAAAACTTCCATTTTCTTATTCTACAATTATAATTGCTTTACAAAACATAAATGAACTGTAGACACTGAGGAATTAGACAAGAGTGCCAGAAAAGTGAAAGACATGAACAGGCAGAAAAGATAAGAGAACAAAGAGGAACGGGCACACTGCAACACAGGGCATGAAAAAAATCAAAATAGAAAGCATTGGACACTAGGGCGCACAGAGAAAATAGTTGCACGGTGAGTTTAGGCTGCTATTTGTTTTCCAGCTATGGTTACAGTGAGACAAATCCTCTAGGCACCTGAGTTTCCTCTTTCACTTGTCTCTCCTTTTGAAAACTTTCATCAAAGAAACAAAGTTTTCCATTTCCACCTCTGTCCCTCTTCTTAAAGCTTCTTTTTGTACACTGCCTACTGTTCCTTTGACTTTTGGGCCCCAGACTTTACCTCCCAGGAACACTACCCCAACTCTATCACACAAGTCAGAGAAGTGGGGAAAAAAGGCTCATTAATGTAAACTTGGCTGAATTCTTTAAATTTCCCATTCAATGTAAATTAAACCTGAGCCTTTTGTACTGTACTTTTTGTTTAAAAACTTTGCTCAGAAAATTATTCCTAGTGTAAGATTAGATTACCAGTTCTTTCTTTTCTTATACATACGAAAAATGTTATCAAAGTTGGTGATTGCTTTTGTTGCTTTAGCTTTATACACACCTTTTATGATATTGCCTAATAAAAAAATGTACCTAGCAGAATGTAACACTCCAATGGCTGTGTTCCAAAGGTCTAATCACCTCTCACCAGCTTTGAAAGTTGGAATGCACTTTTTCATAAAATAATCCTTTAATAATATACTTAAATCACACTACCCTCTGACACTGATTATATAGGGAAGTATGTTGTAAGTTTCTCCCTGGGCTATCTGGAATGCAAAAGCTTTCCTCCACCCACATCCAATATTCATTCATTCATTCATATTCATATTCTCCATCCCCTCCCACCTCTCTCTCTCTTTTTCCCACTCTCACTCTGAAACACACATATACAAACACATACACATCGCTAAAAAGGCTCCCATCAACATTATTTTCCTAATGAAAATTCCTTTTTCCATTCTTAGGGATAGCTCACTCAGAGGTTGTATTAAAGAGAACATATTTCAGAAAGATCACGGCAGATGCTATTCACTTATAGATAGAAAGCCAGGAAGGGATGGATGGGGAAGAAAGGGTTGTTTGATATCATCTGTTCTGTGAAGCTTGCAAAACATAAGCTTTGATACCTTTGCTTCTTTGCTAGGTAGTACTCCTTCCTTAGCCTAGCTCACTCAGAGCAGAATATAATCTTGAGGGTTCTTACCATACTATTTATCCCAGAAACAAGCCCATAATTCTTTTGAGATTATCCGTCATCATTTTTTATTATTCACACAATCTGTAACAATATGAGTGACATAGACTAAAAAAAAAAGCTTTCTATCATTCTTATTTCACTTAACTAAGTGAATATATAGAACACCTGATACATACTTGATGCTGACGAGAGCATGAAGCTGAGTAAACTTGGACCCTAAAGGGCTATGTGGATTGTAACAATAGGAGTTTAGGCTCACAAACTTGTGATCAAGAGTCATTAAAATTTCAGAGTAATAACCATTCATACGTCGCATTGACTATAACTAGCCTGTATATTTTATACAAGTTGGCACATAAGCTACAGTGTGAAGCCTGACCCTGGAGGTGGAATGAAGGTAAAGATAATGCCACGAAGATGAGCTCTGAAGCTGGGCCTATGTTCCCATCGCTGGTCACTAGGACCTGCTATGGACTGGCCCACTTGGAACTTGTATTAGAACAAGAAGAGAAAGTGGTTCTAAGCTTGGCTTGGGCAAAATCTAAGCTTACTGTAGTTGAAGGAATAGGAATGGAAGGAGAAAACAAGTTTCAGGAGGTAGGGAAGTCTGGGTCGTTTCAGAATATACTAGCTGTTGAGGCCATTTTCAATTGCCAGTTCACATATTAAAAATATAATCATTCATAAATCAGACACCACTTGTACCATACCTTTGTATTCTCTTTGAAGTATCTTGATCAGGTTCCAGTTTCCACTGAACAATCCCGAAATGCAAAAGAACATGTAACTGTGTTGATTTTTGCCTTGGGAAAAGTCCCTTGAAGAGACAATATACACAAATGCCTCTAGTGGGAAAGCAGGGCAGTCTACAGAAGGTGTTAGGATAGTAAGAGTGAGAATTCTTTGTTTAGGCAAGATACTTTTAACTAAAAAAGTGAGAATGTAAACCTTATTGCTTTCAGTTGGAGGATGGCTGGCAGGTGGCTGATTCGGCTTACGTTGGAGTTTAAAAGAAATTGGCAGGAGATTCAGGCAGATGTGGTCTGAATACTTCCCTGAAGGGATTAGACTGAGTTACAAAAAGAAGTATAAAATGGAGAGGCAGGAATTCTGGGTCCTAAACCAAGTTCTGTCACTGACTTTTTATTTGGGGTTTCAAAATACGACACACCCAGCTCGGGCTTTGACAACACATCTCCATTGAAAACCTCAGTTCATAGGGGGAAAAAAAGGAGGATCAGAAAAGTTGCATAACTATGAATGATGGTGCCAAGATTATAACATGCATTCATCAAGTTATCATACTCACCCCTGTCTTAATAATTGCTGAAAATTTTCCACCTGGCATTCTTTTACAGGTAGTGGCAAAAATGCTAACATAAAAGAGTAATGTCAAATAGTTGCTCCAGAGAGTAATGCAATTTTTTTTCTCTCTCTGCAGAGTAGATAAAGTATGAGAATTTTGCATCAAAGAAGTGAATAACATCCCCGATTTTCACCTATTATTGTTTCATGTGAAATAGCAAAATGGTCTCTACTTAGATGTTTTTCCCAAGTTACATTTTAAAATAGGTATTGCGAGAAGAGCTTATAATTTATGTTCAATTTATGTTCAAATAAAATAAACATGCTATAATTCCACTCAAAATATTAAGGTAATATTTTCACATATTTCATTTGGAGTCTTCATTTAATTGAAGTAAATTAAGAAGAAAAAAGAAGATAAGTAACACTAAAAAACTGCACTGGGTTTTAGGATTTGCTTTTATTTAAATCAGGAAATACATTTGACTATACCTCCAATTAAGAGTAAACATTCTATCTAAATCCTCCCCCTCCCTAAAATCTCTTCATTATATTTTAAAATCTTGGAAGTGTCTTGACTTCATTAAGAAAAATGTGTAAGAAGCAGATATTATTAAAATAAATAGCATTCTCTTTATTTCTCTCATCTATATATTGATTGCTATCAATATGCATAATTTATTTAATTTTTTTAAAAATCTTAATTTTAACATGCATATATATACAATTATAAATGTGCAACAGAATTACAGAAACACTGCAACTTAGGAATGAACAATATATACTATTTATAAAATGGAGGTTTAGAAATCAAAATATACTTCTTAATGAAAGCAGTATTATATACAACCACGACATGCCGTAACAAATTGTAAAAGCCATTTAAACCATGATATGGCTAAGCTATAGCATTAAATTATCTAATAACCAAGTAAAATATTGCCTATAAACAATACATTTAGAATTCTATTTCTGGATTCTAGGAATACAGCATTCCTACTTCCTGTCTTAGCTGCACTAAGAGAAAGAAAAGAAGAGGAATAAGGCTACTTTGAGTCCTGGAAATAATTCTTCAGAGAGAGTGCATCAAAAGAAGAAAGGTTTGTCAAGAAAATTCAAGTCATCCTGATGGGGGCAGACTTTCTAAGTCAGGGACAGATAACAGTAGATAGGGAACTCTAGATAATATACAAAATGGGAACTATTGGATAAGAAGGTCATTTATAGACAAGTTTTTCTTTTTAAAAAAAAAAAAAGTCTAATGATAAGCACCATATGTACTTTTTATTGTTAATACTAGCCTTGTAAAACTATTTTTTAAGACCTGATCATGGAGGAATAGAACTAAATTGATTTTTTCATTAAAATATATTTTGCAATAAAGTACATTTCAAAGTTCAGTGTGGAAATTCTGTTTCAAATCACCTCTACATAGGTCATACAATACTTTAACAGTAAATCTCATGCCAAATAAAACTCTAAAAGAAAAAGAAAAACGCTCAAAAGCTTAACTAAGATGTCTATTCTTTCTAAAGATGGTAAGATTTTTTAAATGTTCCACTTGCTAGGTTAGTCTTTGATAACACTTGGATTTTGTTCAGTGGTTCTCAACTTGGGGTGATTTTGCCCCAGAGGGGACATTTGGCAGGTGTTTGAAGGCATTTTGTTTGTCACAGCTGGGGGAAGGTCATTGCTTTTATTTAGTAGGTTGTATTTGTTTCCATAACAAATTACCACAAATTAAGAAATTACTACAAATTTGGTGGCAAAAATAATAGAAGTTTATTCATTCACATTTCTGGAGGCTGGAAGTCTGAAATCAAAGTCTCAGCAAGACCATACTCCCTATAAAGGTTCTAGGGAAGAATCCCTCTTTGCCTCTGCCTAGCATTTAGTAATTGCTGGCAATCATAGCTTATAGCTGCATCACTCCAATCCCTGCCTCTGTCTTCACAGGGTCATCTTCCTTCTGTGTGTGTCTGTATCACTATGTCCACATCTCCCTCGCCTTTCTTTTATAAAAACCACAGTCATTGTGATTACGGCTTACTTTCATCTACTATGACTTCATTTGAAGGTATTACATCTGCAAAGACCCTATTCCTAAATAAAGTCACTTTCACAAGTACCAAAGGTGAAGACTTAAACATATTTTAGGGGGATGAACAATTCACTCACTACATATGTACAGGTCAGGGTTACTGCTAAACATTTTATAGTAGCAGCCCCCACAACAAAGAATTACCCAGCCCAAAATGGCAATAATGCCAAGGTTGAAAAACCCTGATTTTGAATAGATATACATCCTCAACCCTGATTCTTCAACATGATAATTTTTAATAATCTTCAAATAGCCCTGTGGCCCTATGGTCATGTTATATGTAATTTAGGTGCAGATATTTTAAAGCATGAACACTTCTTGCTACCCTTCACTATCAACCACACCCTCCTCCCAAGGACCTATTTTTGAGGACTGGAAAGAGTGCTAAAATGCAAACCAGGAAACCAGTTATAGCTATTAGCCAGCTCACTGCTCTTGGCTATGTTATGAAAGCACTTTGGGTTTCAAGATCAATTAAATGAGATCTCTAAATTCCCTTTTAGGTCTTAGAACTGTATAACTGTAAGGCTATAAAAAGATTCTGGTTTGAAATTAGGAACACATTAGTTATGATAATCTTAATAACTTTAAAAATGCCAAAAAATGGTATTTTCAAAGAAAAGAATAACACCTTTTTAAAGATAACATCTACTGTTTCTATACCAACATCTGAGATATTTTGTTTTGCCTGAATACTGACAGTGTTTTATTAGGAGTAGAGAGTTTATTTTTAACAAAGTGTAGTAAGGTTTGTTCTTTTACATCAGTATGTATGTCATAAAGTTGTTTATTTCTAAGATTCACCTTATATTGTGAAATATATAAGGTCAGCTATATAAAATTAACTTCAAAAGATTACAATCTAGGACAAACAGCCTCAACACATATAACTTGTTTCTGTTCAAGGGTATACATTCCTTTGGAAAATGGTACCTAAGAACATAAACAGATGATCATTTCTCAGCTATTTTTTTAGTTTAACGCCTACCTTAACTCAAGCTTTCCCAGACAGAATGGAATTCTTTGTTTCTTTTCAAACAATCTCAAACTAACAGAAATGTTTCAAAATCAGGACATTTTTTTCCCTTGAACCACATGAGCATAAGTTGCTATCTTGATCACTCAAGCCTCTCTAGAATGTTACTGTATATTTCCTACAAAGGACGTTGCCCTACATCATCCCAATACTGCCATTAAAATCAGGAAATGAACATTTATGCAGCACCACTTCATCCTCAAACTCCATTGAAATTTCAACAAAAGTCCCTATATTTTGTAGCAAAAGGTTTTAGCTCAGAATGGCCTGTTGCCATTAGCTGCATGTTTCTCCAGTCTCTCCTGACTTTCATGACCTTGACGCTTCTGAAAATCCCAGGAGAGTTCCGTTGTAACATGATTAGATTCTGGGTACGCACATTTGGCAGGAATATCACAGAGGCAATGCTCTGTTCTTATTGTATTCTATCAGATGGCACACCATTTTTTTTTTTTTTTTGGTCTCTTTACCGATGATTTTCACTTTGATCATTTGATTAAAGTGGTGTCTACCAAGCTTTCCCACTGTAAAGTTACCCTTTTTTCCTTTGTATTAATAAGAACTTTGTGGGTAATTACTGTTACTATGAAACTGTAATACTTTGTGCTTCATCAAAATTTCCCATTGATTCATTTAATTAATTTATATCAGTATGTACTCATGAATCCATTTCTCCAAGAAGTCCTGATTTACTATTAGTAAAGAATGGTATCAGAATCCAAGATCTGGGTGCCAAGTATACTCACAGCTATTGGGAAATCACTGCTCCATCTCAGTGGACAGAAGTAAAAACACATGCATGCATATTCATACACACATTCAACATATATATAATGTATATAATATGCATGTGTATATATGATATGCATGACATATTTTCTATACACACATGCTTATATCTATGTATCTATATGACATAGATACATAGATATAGACACAGGTAAAGAGACAGTTAAAGTCATGAATGCATGAATGCACACTGATACTGGCAATTGCAATCCAATACCACAGGGTTCATTCTACTTACTCCACGGTCTTTATTTCCCTCTTGTCTAGTGAAAAACCTGGATTCTGGTATCCTTTTCAGATTTCTCATTTCATCAATCCCCCTGTATGTTACCAAATTTCCATCACTGCTGCCACACTTGTCCCCACAGAGATGTCCTCCCTCACTGCTCAGGCTCCAACCTCCTGCGCTGGTCTGCCCATCCTGCATGCTTTACCTGCACACCTTGACTGGGGTCAGACTGCATGTCTGGCTGCCCCTGCACAGATGCCCTTGTTACTTTGCTGAGCTCTGAGACCCTGTGCAAAGCTGCCCCTCTGCAGGAGCACCCACTTCAGTGTGCTCAGGCTCCAACACTCCACCATCCTTACTGGGCTTGGCCTCTGATACTTTGATCTGGGGCCTTTCAGGTAAGGATGCCTCCCTGCTCTCCCCCGCTCAATAGCTATAGGACCCATTCAGGGGAAGATGTGAGGGAAAAGGCAGAAAGGAGGAAAGGGGGTGAGGGTGACAGAAGACTAGGAAAAAGAGTCACCTGAACTAATTCTTAACAAATGTTTGAATAATGTAATTTTATTGTGATGATAAATTTAGGGTAAAAATTTTGACACATCAAAAACATCCTTATTAAAGGTAGGCCTATAGTTCATTTGTTCCTTTAAACAGTTTAAATCCTTTGAAAGAAAAACTGCTAGCATTTTCTTCTGAGATATGGACTAACAATGCCAGACACATGTGGGTGCTCAAATAACATTTGTTTCAAAAACTATTACTAGGCAGCTGCTGGAAGAAGCATATACTAGGGAAGGGAGTCGATCAAGGAAGCACAAAAGCAGGTCCTCCGGAAGTTAAAATGATCATTTCCAATGACTCCATGGCAGATATTTTTCTAAAGACAAATATGACCCATTCCCCCAATTTGTTCCATGTAACATTTATAATAATGATGTTTAAATATTCCAATTTGTGTAATATTTCTCCTTTACAAAAATATTTTACATTTCTGAAAAACCCTAAAAGAGTCAAGATGAGTCCTGTGCCTAACTTTATTCCAGGATTCAAATTGTGTCAGCACGTCCTCCAGCTCAAATCAAATGTTTAGATTCAAACACTGTGCTCTCTGTCAGTGGTTCCAAATTTTCACAGGCATACCCAATTAGCTCAGAGAGACAACTGAACATTGTGTGTAAGCATTGTGTTTAAGTAAACACCAGTTAGACTGACCAATGCCAAATTTCCTGCTCCACTGCTTAACTGAGTATGTAGACTTGGACAATTACTTAACTTAAGCCACAATTTCCTCATCTGAAAGGCAGGGATAATAAAAGCTAACTCACCGGGCTATAAACTGCATAGTGCAGTGCCTGGCACACAGTTGTCAAATAATAAATATGATAATTTATATTCATTTTTATTATGAAAATTTGCCTCAAGGTCTTAGGTTAACAGAACACCTATCTTCAAGTCTGTAGTTTAAAGTATCTGGATAAAAAATATCCAATAAACCTTACAATATCCTTTAGCAAAGAGGAAACTGCATTTCACAGAGAGCAATACAGTATCTAGAAAACAAGCTCAGGTTGCCTGACAATTTTTAATTCTGCCTTCAAATTAGAAGCTAACTTCATGGCTTTTATCTGACACACTATTCCATAATCTTAGCCTAAGTAGAGATAAAAGGACAGTTTTTACACCATATACAAACACAGACATTCCCTCTGCCTTTCATCCCATTTATTTACACTTTCATTTATTCCACTTTTATTTGTTTCCCACTTTTTTTCTCTTTAGAAATCTACTCTGGATATAAATTTAAACCAACAGAATAAGTATCTACCTAACAGCACAGGCTTTAGCCATATTTCAAAGCAATGGTTCTCCAACCTGGTTAGAATCACATGGGGAGCTGTGTAGACTCCTAATGTCCAGGCTGAATGCCAGGCCAAATGAACCACAGACATTGAGGACAGCATCCAGGTATCAGTATTTTTAAAGCTCTTTGGTAATTCTGATGTCTAGCCAAGTGGAAAACCAAAGTTCTAGGACTAACCCAGAATGCACTGGTTTTCAGATTGCAATCCTCTGAGGGGAATGGCAGGTGAATCGGGGATAAAAGAATCGGGGATACCTAGAGGTGGGGAAAAGGTACCGGACAATTCTTTACACGTGGTATGATGGAAAAGAAATGCGCGGCAAGGCAGTTTAGAAATTGACATTACCCAAAATGTTTTGTCCAAGTTGTTAACAACTGGGCCTTTTAAAAGGCATTTATAAAAACTAAATAGTCTTGCCTTTTGATTATCTTTCCTTCTTTATGGTATGTTTCAAAACATCTACATACTATAAGCTCATCAAAATAAATTCTAAGGAAAGATTGAAAACTCTGTGTAGAATAATGTCCGATTCTAGTTACTGACGGCCACTGTGCACCAACTTGAATGGCTGGTGTGTTCTATTACCCTCCCTGGCTGCTAACACTTAAGAAATTTACAACAAAGAAACACATATTAGAAGGTGAGTTAGATGGAATACTCTCAACAGAAAAAGTAATTACAAACAGGTGAAGCTAAAATGGCAAATTTGGTGTTGGCTCTGGTAATGTTTTGTACATAAATTCCTCAAAGTGTCTTAAACAAACAACAAAAGAAAAACAAGAAACAACCACAAAAAAAAACTTTGTTTTCAAAGACCATGGTGTAAAAAGAAGACACACACACACACACACACGTTATCCGGTAAGATGTGAGGGCTTTGGTTAGTTGATGGATTACAGGGTTTTTTTTTTTTTTTTTTTTTTCTCAAAACCAACCCACCTGCTAGGAAGAAAAAGAGTTTATACTTGGGCCTTACTATCCATTCCATTCAAATGAAGGGAGTAGGCCTTAAGGGATGTGGCTTCCAGAAATTGTGCCACATTACCCCAGGCCGAAGTCACGGGCTGGCCCCCGCACTCACCCACGCACCCTACCGCCCCGTTCCCAGGAGAAACCAGACCCTGCCCTACTACCAACGCCCAGACTCGCGGGGCGCTGTTCGCTCCAGACGCACCCCGAAGGGCGGAGGAGCGCGAGCCGCCCCAGCTCCCCGGTGCAGCTTAGGTAACCCAAGCGTAGCCAATGGGAGGCCGCCGCCGCCGCCTGCCACCCGCCCTCGCCAGCATCCCCGCGCCTCTCCCCTCCACCCGGCCCGGCGATGCCCTCCGCCCGCGGGGACCCGAGCCTCGCGCGCTCCTTCCCGCGCGCCCTCCGCCCTCCCCGCCCGGCCCTTGCACCCGTCCCACCTGGATCACTGCCGTCCGCCAGGCTCGGGCGCGCCGCGGCGAGGAGGCACAGGAAGGAGAGCAGCCCGGGCGTTGGCCCCCGGGGCCCCGGCAGGCCGGGGACGGCACGCATGGCGCTGGAGGGTCCGCCGCGGTTCTCCTGGAGGCTGCTCCCTCGGCCCGCTGCCGTCGGTGTCCCGAGTCCTTGTGAACACTCGCCGGTGGCCCAGAGCCTGCTGCCAGTCCCGGGGGCAGGACGCGCGAGAAAAGGCGGAGTGGGAGGGGCCCGGCTGCCAGCCCTGTTCCCCGGAGAGGCTCTCACCGCGCCCGGCCCTCCATCAATTATGCAGCCTGTTGCCGGCTCAGGCGCGCCCGGATGTGCGGTGCAACCTCCGGCCGCATCCTCTCGGGCCTCCGCCCTCTGGGCTCTGGGCAGGTCGGACAGGGAGCTTGCTAAAGTGGCCGCGCAGGTGATACCTAGCCCACCTCCTCAGGTAGAGGTTGTAGCCTTTGCAGTTCTTCTGAGGCGGGATTCACTTATTTACTTTGCTGGGACAGATGAAAAGATAAAGGCCACTTTCCTGCTCCCCTTCTCCCGCACATCTTTGGGCTTTCTTATTAAAAAGGCTTATTTTTGCGCTGGAGTGAGATTCTATCTAGCTGCCCCGACACACCCTGGACTAATCTTTTTTTGCTCTATCTACCCGTCACACATACCCTCTCTCCCAGTCGCTGAAGGCTTACCTGATTCTCTCCAGATTAAGGTTTCAGAGTCCCAAGGACCCACAGTGTGTCTGATTTTATTTTACTTTTGTTTGCTTAGCCTAACAGCTTTCCAGGAGCCACCCAGAGCTCAAGAAACAAAACCTAACAAAAGTGATACTGTGTAAACTGCACAAAGATGTGGACCTTTGTTAAATTCGAACATCATTTAAGATAATGCTGTCCTCTTACCCAGCAAGGCTTTTTCAATGCCCCGAACTAAATGAAATAAAACAACTAAAATCTAGTGCTTTATCTGGAAAGGGAGGAGGAATCTACATTGTAGCATAAAAACACATTGAGATTTGATGACTTTCCAGAATGTTATAACACATTAAAAAGATATTTTTAAAGTCTTTCTCATGAGCTTTGTTCTGTCCCCCTTTATTTTTTGAAAGTCAGCTTTGACATAAATTCAAAGTATATCAATGTCAAAGAACAGGATTGAAAAAATGTTAGATACAAATTTTGAAAATTGAACTGTTTAACAAGAACTATGCTTACTCCAGACAGCAAAGGTTAATTTTTAATTGGTATGCATTACTAAAATATTCCTCTGTTTCTGTTTTAGTATTATATGCACAAACTTGGAAAAGAATGTAGATTATTCGAATTGGTAGTGAGAGAACATGAGTGCTACAATTCATTCAACAATATTATCTCCCAAGTCCAGACACTGTGTTCAAAATAGGCTGGATGTACTGCAAAGAACTTGTGTACACGCCCCCCCCCACACACTAATTAATATAGAGAATTAATTATATGTGAACTACAAATCTAAAGAAAGCTTCTTCTCAGTCTGAAAATTATGGTTACGATGATTAAATCTTTTGAACAAAGCCTCATAAGAGGCCTTGAAGGGCTAAAACTTATTATATACTGTGAACGGCTCAGGGCTTGCTAAATCCAAATTGCCTAACTGATGGCTGCTTAAATCACGCCCCTGTCTTGCTACACTGCATCCTGTCTCAGAACTAACTGCAAACATTTCCCTATACGTAGGTAGAGTTTTAACAGTAAGCACTTCTCAGACCAAACAGAACTCTGATTGACCTTTCCCAATTAGTCCTATAAAATCCTTAGGCACAAATGCACCCTTCCTCGAATGAGCTGACCTTATTTAAAGAACAATTTTCTTTTCAGTTGAATCAGCCTGTTTATGAACAGGAAGAAGTGACTTGCCCAAATTGATGCTAATTCCCACTGTTGCTTTTGTTGTTAGAGCAAAACAGGTTGAGAAAGAAATATAATTCTTCTTTTGCTAACCATTTTAAAAGTCTTTTCACCATTTTTACTGTTCTATATTTAGATATTTGATTTTCTTTTCAGCCTTATTCACACTCCACTTTTTCAAATGCTCCATATCCTTTAAAACCAGCTTATCTATTAACTTCCCTGTGCAGGTGTTTCTGACCTTTCTGGTCCAAATTGGCCTTTCCCTTCATGATGAAATAAATATGGCCACAAACACTTTGACACTCTCCTTATCATAAGGTGTATTGAGGGGGAAGGAGGGTCTTATATCTTCTTCCCTTCGGTTGAGTGGGCTCTGTGACTCCTCTAACCTACTAAATATTGCTGAAGTAACACTGCCTGGGTTTCCAGCTCCAGACCACAAGATTTTCCACTTCCTTTCTCTTGAAACCATTGCTCTTAGAAGACAGCTGCTAGGTAAGAAGTACTACTATTCTACCCTGAAACCACCATGCTGTGAGAAGCCCAGCTACATGGAGGACCCTGTCAAAATAAAATCAGATCAAGTATTAATAAAAAAGAATATGAGAGTTTATTGTATATACATACAAAAGAACAGTTCACAAACTAGGAGACTTCAAATCAAAAGTGGTGAAGAAGATTGACTCACAAGAATTATACGTTATAAAGCATCAATGAGGAAGTGTATTGATCTCTGTTGCACTTGAATATTAAACATTTACACTCCTTTTAGGGCAAATAGAGCTGTATAAGCATATTTGTCTGTAGCTTATTGGTTCAATTTTATCATACTGACAAGCTAGAAAAGCTTAAATTTTATTTATGGTTAGAGCTCTCATTTCTGTAAAATCAAGATAGTTTAAGTTTCAGTTATATGGCTATGGTGGTGGACGTAGGGTTATACCCCAACTTGTGGTCTCGATTTTGACTATACTTTAATAATTCCCACCTTTTGGTCATTCTCTCAGTTGAACTGAGAGTGAGACCAGAATTAGATGTTACTGTCTGTCACTACATCTTGTTTCTCTCTTCGTGGTCATCTGAAGATGACAAACTAGGATTCCAGTAGGTTCTTCCAGTGATTCATATGCATGTCGTTTTTGTTGTTCCATCCTTATGGAGATCATTTGATAAGTCAGTGACTACTGACAAGCATTTAAGACTCTTGGAGAACATAAAGTACAGAGGAGATTATCGATATGATAATAGGAAGATGATACCAAGAGCTTGAAAAATACCCTGAAGCCAAGTCCCTAAAAGCCAATATTTAACCAACTAACTAGATCAATTGATTGTGCCTCCCTGATCTGGTGGAATATTTGGATCTAATCTTTCAGATCTCTACAGTTTGGGGCTACAATTCCTGACTTATTGACATAAAAACAGCATTTTTCTCTAATAAGAACACAGGCTCGGCCGGGCGCGGTGGCTCACGCCTGTAATCCTAGCACTCTGGGAGGCCGAGGCGGGTGGATCGCTCAAGGTCAGGAGTTCGAGACCAGCCTGAGCGAGACCCCGTCTCTACTAAAAATAGAAAGACATTATATGGACAACTAAAAATATATATATAGAAAAAATTAGCCGGGCATAGAGGTGCATGCCTGTAGTCCCAGCTACTCGGGAGGCTGAGGCAGTAGGATCGCTTAAGCCGAGGAGTCTGAGGTTGCTGTGAGCTAAGCTGACGCCACGGCACTCACTCTAGCCTGGGCAACAAAGTGAGACTTTGTCTCAACAAAAAAAAAAAAAAAGAACACAGGCTCCTTGCCAAGCTTAAAGTATCAAGAACTCTCCCATTTGGAGTAGAACTGATGTTCAACTCACTGCAGATTGTATCTCTTAGACAGAATTTACATTTTCACTAAAATTCTTTTCAAGAGCTGTAGAAATACAGATGCATGGTCTTTACAATCCAGACACATCTAGTCAAGAGAACAGTGCTCTAAGGAAAGAATGAAATCCAGAACTCTTCTGTATAACTGAGTTTGGAAGCTCACAAGAAATTCATTTTGAGGGGGAGGGGGTTTCTTTATGTATGAACAAATCCAAATTAAGAAATTGACTAGCATTTAGAAAGTTAATTTGTATCCTAGGAGTTTTTTCACTTTTTTGTGGCCCCAGGAACTGTCTCAGTTTTCATATTTGAGTTCTAGGATATTTCTGGTGATAATCTCAGTACTGTATATTTGGTTTTAGTTTCCTGGGAGGAGCGGGGAAAGAGGGAGTGAAGCCAGTTTACTTCTATGCTGCCAGTTTGGAACCAGAAGTTCAAGGTGGATATTGAACAAAGTTCATCTTCAAGTGCTCAAATGGTTGTGATAGTGAGTGAGTTATTCTTAGGGCCACTTTAATGGTCTTTCTAGGATTATGGGTTTGATAAGTCAAGCATTGATTAGAGACAAGCCTAGCCACTTTTGAAACATCTCCCCACCAATATTTTATAAGAGTTTAAATCATTTATTCAACTCCATGATGAGTAAAAGTATGAAAAGCTCAGAGGAGTGGCGACCTTAGGGGTTCAGGAAGCACCACACAGCTGTCTGGGCACTCCCAGAATTCCTCAACTATTTTACATTCCTTACTCGTGCAATCTTTTTTTTTTTCAGTTTCTAAGGCATATTTTTACCATTCTTGTAAGTGTTGAATTTCTTTTAGTTCCTTTGGATGGATTTTACTCAAGGGTATAGTTCATTAGTTGAGATAGATTTTTGGTGGCAGCTTTAGCATGGAAATCAGCCATGTCATCTCCCTGATACTCAGGGTATCTTTTGTGAATATGAGTTTCACTTTTTATGGTAGCTACTCCCAAAGGCCACAATAATGCAGAGAGAAAAACAGCAATATGAGACCCATTTTTTGTAGGCATTATTGGACATTAAGAATCCCCTCTGTTTCTCCAGCATACCAAAATCATGGACTATTCCAAAAGCACAGCTGGCATTAGTATAGATATTTACAGTCTTTTTTGCTATTTTACAGGCTCAAGTAAGGGCAAATAATTCTGCAGTTTGGGCTGAATTAAATCTGAAAAGAATTCCTCTTTAAAATAATTCATTTTGGTTTATAACTGCATACCCAGCTTGATATTTTCCTTTAGAATTTTTGGCGTAGGAGCAATCAACATAGGGCACCAGTTCTGGATTGGCTAATGGGGTTTCTTTTAAATCCAATCTGGAAGTCAAGTTTTTGAAAAATCCATTTGACACAGCTATGAGTCTCTCCTTCATCAGGTAAAGGTAAGAGGGTAGCAGAGTTTAAAGAGTTGTAGCAAAGAATGTAGATTTGAAGGCAACAGGAGCAGAATTTCATAAGATGTTCACCTGCTGGCTGAGAAATGCTGGGTACATTTAATATTTTGCAAGCTTTTTTATAGCATGAGAAACCTGTAGGCATAAGCTATTGCCTTGAATAAGTTCTGAAGAAAATTCTACAATGTTGGCACTTGCAGCTACTATCTTTAAGCAATTTGAATATGTCCTCACTACCAGACCTACCTGTAGGCTATACTGGGCTACAGGTCTATTTTGTCCACCATGTTTTGAGTGAGGACTCCCATAGCCTGATTGTTTCATTCATGAACAAACAAAGTGAAGAGCTTAGCATAAACCTAAACCAGGAGGATTTTTCAAAGCCTGTTTTAGTTCAGTAAGGGCCTCTTCATATTTTGTCTTCCAAAGAAGAGGTTACTATGCAGTATTTTTAGTAAGTTCATAGAGTGGAGAGGCCAGGAATAGGATCTATAATATCCTGCAAATCCAAGGACTCCTTTGAATTGCCTCTTAGTCACAGGTTGAGGATAATTTTGGATAGTATTTATTTTTTCTGGAGACAGATTCCTTTCGCAGAGAAGTCACGACCTAGATAATGTACTTCTTGTGAAAGTCAAAGCTTATCTCAAGAGGCCTTATGGTCCTTATAAGCCAGTTGTTGTAACAGATATATATATTAAGTCAATTTCTGAGTTCTCTTTAGTTGAAGAACAAAGAAGCACATCATCTGCATATTGAATCAAGGTAGAATTTCTAGGAAATTGCAGTGTTCAAATCCTGATGTAAACTTGTAAAAAGTATGAGTTAGCCTTGGTTAATGCTTGATTATTAATTATTAATTACTGTCCAAGTACATTGTTGATTTTTCCAGGTAAAAGCAAACAAATATTGGCAGTTTTTCTCTATAGGAATTCTTATATACACACACACACACACACACACACACACACAGAATGTAAGTCTACTACTATGAATCACTTAGATTTGGTTGTTTCCTTTGCTAGCAAAGTGTTTGAATTTGGTACCACTAGGAATCTTGGTATTACAATTTTCTTTATAGCTCTAAGGTCTAAGGTTCTGTACAAATCTGCATTCCTGACAGTGGGATTCCTTGACAGATAAGATAGGAGTAATTTAATACAAAGATTGGTGCATGGAATAATTACTCCTAGACTTATTAGGTCCTCTATTATCCTAGTGAGTCCCTGTATTGCTTCAGAGTTCAGAGGGTATTGTTGAGATAACTTAGGAAGCAGTTTAATAAAAGGGTCAATCAGAATTTTAGTGGGCTCAATGTTTTTAATCTTTCCCACAGCTGTAGAAGGAGAAACCCACAGAGTGTCAGAAATTTCAAAAAAGTGTATATTTATACATTTATGAAATTTAAGTTTCCTTAGAACAGTCAATTTGGGCCTGGAGAAGCCACAATGTTTTAGTGTCATAAATCTCAGCTTTCTAAGGTTATTTTTCCAGAGGAGATTTTTATGGGGCCTCCCAATTAGGAAAACAGATCTCTATTCAGGAGATTCACATGAGCAGTATCACATAGTAGGAAGGCATGATTCTCAGAAAAAGGGCCAAGGGTGACAATTAGGAGTTCCAATAAGGGAACCCTTTGAACTTAATTTGAAAGACTTACCACTGAGATATTTTTATTACCGTGAGGAAGTTCTTGCTATACCATAGAGGAGTTTAAAGTAGAAAAAGTTGCTCTGGTATCTACCAACACAGTACAAATTACTCCATTTAATTTAAGTTTGGTTTCTCTTCATTGGCTTAAAGAAATTGTTGGAAGTAGCTCACTAGGCAATTCCTTGGAGCCCCATCAACATTGAGAGCTGTTGAAAGGATGCGACGGTTGTCCCAGTTTCCTCATCTTTAGTACGGGGTAGTGTTTTTGCCAATGCTCCTTCTGCTTCTGGTGACCACAGGTGTCTCTATCAATAAGGGCAAAATTGGGATTAGGTTTTTGAAAGATATGTCAAGGTCTCTGCGACTATTATAACTGTAGTCATTGGTTTGTCTGTCTGGTGGTTTCTTTTTTGATCTAATGTCGTTTCTAATGTCTAATGTCCTTTCTAATCTAATGTCTGTTCTACCAGATGTTGCAGTTCTGTCAGGGAGTTACCTCCCATTCTAATTTAGATTCCTTTAGTAAGTTGCTGTGTGTAGTCCACTAACAAAATGGGCTGATAAAGCCACTTCATCATCCTGGCCTTTAAAGCCAGAGTACTGTTTGAAATTTTCCTCTATGTGGATTTGATAATCTACAGCAGATTCATTCTTTTTTGTTTGCAAAATTGGATTGTGACCCAGTTTATTCTCATTGGAAATACTTGATGGATACCTTCTAATAGTTGTTGGCCCATTTTTTCTGGCTCTTTGTATTCCCTATTTAAAGGCATGCTTAGTGAGATCCTCAAGATATCTAGTAGGATTATCCCAACAGGCTTTTTCTAGCCATTTTCAATTATCTCTGTGCCTACTATCATACAGACGAATTGATACAAATTGAAATATTGGATCATAGGTTCCTAGGAGAATTTTTAATTCTTCTATAAATCTGGTTTGATCCCTTTTGGATCACAAAAATCTTTTATAATGGCTCAGAGTTGTGCAAGACCAAGGTTTAAATTCAGCTAGTACATGTACTCCTGGCTCATTTAAGGGGCTAATTTTTAAAGGAAGCTGGTGTTGAGGAGGTTAAAGTAGAAAAGGCAAGAGACCAAAGGCGTTAGTAGGTTCAGAATAATCAGGTAGTGGAGGATAAAAAAAGAAGCAGAGGGATCCACAGGAGGGTCTATAGAGTCAGCCTGAGTTTTAGCTTTTAAATTATTTGTGCATCAAGTAGATTCTTTGTAAAGGCTATTTTGAGTCATTATGTCTTTTAAAAGCCTCTGCATAGCAATCAATGAGTACATTCCATTGTCTCTGAGAGGTTTCAGTTCTTTTCTTTTCAATGGCACCCCCAAAATGAACTATTTTATCTAAGTTGAGGGTTATCCAAGGTGGCGACTGCAGTCCCAAATTATCCTTTGTAAAATTCACCCATTTTTCCAAAAAGGCCCAAGATCCGGATCCACAGTGGTATACATATAAGAAGCAGGGATTTCAGACAGAGGAAGGGAAGGGTTCATGGACCAGGTTGAACCTATCTTTGCCCCAGATTCCCTAAAATGAATGTATGTATAAGGAGCCTGGTAATTCTACTACTGTCCAGAAACACAGGTAATAACAGTTTTTCTCCTCTTACAGACAGAAGGATGACTTACCAACAAACTTCAACAAGGCACAAGTATGCTCAACAAAGCACAGGTACATGCAATAAAGTTCAAGAGCTCGAAATGCAGAGAGCAGATCTTGGATCCGAGAGCGACTTACCCTTGAATTTCATGATGAGCAGGAAAGCAGTGAGGGCAGTGTGCTCTGTGGGTACTGACACCTGGTTACTCACCTGCCTTGGGGCTTATCAAGGGTTTTCTTTGGATCTCACTTCTGACACCAGAAACTGTTAAAAATAAAATCAGATGAAGTAAAAAAGGAATATAAGAGTTTGTTTTACATACGAAAGAACAGTTCACAAACCAGGAGACCTCAAACCAAAAATGATAAGAAGCTCTCACTCTGGAGAGTTACAGTACAGCCTATAAAACATGGATGAGGAAGTACAATGATCTCTATTGTGATTGGTTACTATAAACTCACATTCCTTTTAGGGCAAATAGAGCTATATAAGCTTATTTTTCTGTAGCTGACTGTAATGACAAGGAAGAAAACCTTAGGTTTTGTAATGGTTAGAGCTTGCATTTCTGGGAAATCAGGATAGCTTAAGTTTCAGTTATATGGCTATGTACGGTTGACCTAGGGGTATATCAAAACTGTGGCCTCCATTTTGATTCTTTTAACAGCTCTGAACAATAAGATGCCATATGGAAAGAGAGAGGCCAAGGAGCAGTGAGATCCCAGATTTGTGGACCCTTCTTGGAAGCTGCAGACAAGGCAAGCCCACAGCTGAGTACCACACAATGATCCAGTTGATGCCCCTTGAAGCAGAAGAATTGCCCAGATAAGCTTTGCCCAAACTAAACACTCATACACTGCTGGTGGGACTGCAAACTACTGCAACCCCTGTGGAAAGCATTATGGAGGTATCTTAAACAGATTCAAGTAGACCTGCCATTCGATCCAGCAATCCCATTATTGGGCATATACCCAAAGGAAAAAAGGTCAGTCTGTAACAAAGACACATGTACCCGAATGTTTATAGCAGCACAATTCACAATAGCAAAGATGTGGAAACAACCCAAATGCCCATCAATACATGATTGGATTAGTAAGCTGTGGTATATGTATACCATGGAATATTACTCAGCTATAAGGAATAATGAAGATACGACATCTCTATGGTTCTCCTGGAGAGAGTTGGAACCCATTATATTAAGTGAAGTATCCCAAGAATGGAAAAACAAGCATCACATGTACTGACCAGAAAAATGGTTTCCCTGATCATCACCTAAATACACATCTGCGAACGACACCAATCGGATATCAGACTGAGGTGGGGGTGGAGGTGGGGATGGGTGTATGCCTACACAATGAGTGCATTGCGCACCGTTTGGGGAATGGTAATGCTTGAAGGTACTGACTCGGGAAGGGGGGGGTGGGGAAGGGAGGGATATATACCTACATGATGGGTGCAACGCGCACTATCTGGGGAACAGACACGCCTGGAGCTCTGACTTGGGGGGAAAGGCGGTACATGGGCAACGTATGTAACCTGCAATTCTGTATCCCCCATAACAATAAGATGAAATAAAAAAAAAAAAATTCTTGTTGTTTTAAGCCGTTACGTTTTGGGTAGCTTGTGTCACCACAATAAATATACAAACACTGTCCTCTAAACTCATACTGTCTTTAGGATTAATTTGACAATTAATAATTTACAACCTTGTGGTTTGCTCTTCATTGTGGGTTTAAATTTCAATTTAAATATTTTATTGTTATTTAATTTATTGCGTGATTTTTATCCTCTTTCTCAATGAGATTACAATTCTTTTTAGTACCTGCAAATAGTTCTCTAAATAATATTTTCGGTGTACTCTGTTTTTATTTATTAAAAAATTTGTATAGGAAAAACTTTTCTTTTGCTAAAATTTGTGTTGCATTTGTGAAAAAACACTATAAAAATCTTTTCTTTTTTTTTTCCTTTTAGTATATTAGCTGTCATTGAATGAAAAGTGTGTTGCAGGGTGCTGGGAAAATGTGGAAATGAGAGTGGAAATGTGGATATGGGATTTTGTTGTTGAAAATAATATTTGAATATAAAGATTATTGGAGAAAAACATATGTCAGATAGTGAACTGTATATAAAATACTGAAACAAAGGTGAGAATTTATAAGTGATCCTCAGTGGAAAATAAGCAAACCAAAAAATACAAATATAGGTCCTGGGATATAGTAAGCAAAATTCTTTGATGGCCCCCAAGAAACCTGCCCACTGGTACCACACCATGTATAATTCCCTCCCCTTGATGGTAGGCAGGCCTGTGAATTTTATGGGGTAGTCACTACATCGATTAAGTTACATTTGATAAGACTCTATTTTATAAAACTAGATGGACAAATTCCTACTGAGAGAGATATTCTCCTGCTTGTCTGAAAGAAGGAAAAAACCACATTATGAACTGCCTTTGGAAAGACATAACCTCTAGGAGCTAAATGTCTTAGTCCTATAAACCCAAGGAATTGAATTCTGCCAACAACCAGTGAACTTGGAAGAAGCCCCAAAGTCTCAAATGAGATTGCAGCCCCAACTAACACCTTCACTATTACAGCCTTTTATTATTTTTTTAAATGATTATTATTATTATTTTTTTTTTTGAGGCAGAGTCCCGCTTTGTCACCCTGGCTGAGCAAAGGAACCAGTAATTGGACGCTTGACCCATGGAATCTGTCTGAGCATAAATTTTATGTTGTTTTAGGCCACTAAATTTGTGATCATTTGTTATGCAGCAATAGAAAACTAATGCAGAGTTTCCCTCAGGTGTGAGTCTAAATTACACTGCAAGAAAATGGTTCTGTACTTGAGCAAGGTCAGGAATGAGTACAAAAGGAAAATGACGAAAGTACTCCAGTCAGCTCTGATGATATTAAGCAGAATTAATGAAAAGTTCTAGAACTACTCAGCAGGTTGTATCATTTCTAAATTGGAACCTATGACCAACTGGCAATCATTTGCCCTCCTTCTCTGCTAAGTATTCTAAATTTATTATATATCATTAATTGTATAGATAATCTACGAAAAATCCTTATCTCAGGGATGGAAGTTTTCTTCTACACCCCAGGAGATCAATCATAAACTGGCCTAAACTAATGAGTATAATCTCATCCCCCACAGCACTGGTGTGTCTAAAAAGGGAGCATAGCCAATGAGATATAAGAGCAAATCTTCTGTAGAGGGTTTTTGTCATTATAGAGGAAAAAAGTTGCAAATTGAGAAAACTTTTTGCCTCACCTCCCTGCCTCCTTCCTGCCTTGAATAGAGCCATGATGCCTGGATTGGCAGTGGCAACTCTGCAAATTTTGTGACAAGCCAACATTTCTAAGAGTAGTAAAGGAAAAAGAAAAATGAACCTGGTTCCTTATTGACATCATCAAGCTGCTGTACCAACCCTGAGATGTCTACCTCCAACCTTATGTAAAACAATAATAATATTAATAATAACTATTAGTTATAGCACTGTTATTTTGAACAATTGCAACTGAATGCATGTCTGTCTATTCCAGGGCTTTCTGTGGTTTACCTTAGTTTAAATATAAAGCCTTATGTTGCGCCTTAGAATTCCTATTCTGTCTCCACGCAGAATTCTCCTTCAACCTCCTAGCTTTAATGACTCACCTTTGCTGTGAAGATAATAACCAATATCTAAGGTCTTTCATGGCATGGGCCTTAAGTAACTCTTTCCCTTAATTTTCAACATCTTGTGCCATCCAAACTCTACTTATCCAGAAATACTTGAGGTTCTCCCAAAGTTGACTCTTATGTGGCTCATTGACTTCCTCTGATTATTTTCTTTCTCTTCTTCTTTTTGTAATGTTTGGAATAGCTTTGCCTATAGCTCTGCTGCCCAGTCCTCAGTTTCATTTCTGTGTGTCCTTTTCTCCAGAAAGCTTCTCTGATTGTCCAGCTTCAAGAGCTTCTTCTCTGGCTTCACAGCACCTTGTATATACCCTTATCCCAGCTGTTAACACATGATGCTGTAATCATTAATCTTATCTCTATCAATTAACCCCCCAAATGCTGAGACAGTATCTACTTTACTTTTATGTCCTATGGGCCATAGTGTCCAACACACAGCTGTCATTGCATAGTGATTTCTTGTACAGATGAATAAAAAAATGAAATGCAAAAGCTACAAACAGGTATACTTTGAAAAGTATCCATCTCCTGGAGTATCTACCAGCCTCCCCCCAGAGATGATGGTTGTCATTGCTGCCTTCTTCCAGGGATATTCCAAATCTTTATAAACATTTCTGCTTACCCATATCTTTTCTACAGATGGTGGCATTCTGTGCTCACTGTCCTACACCTAGCTTTATACTTTACACTTTAACAACGTGTCAATGGATTTCCATAAAGAGCTTTTCCACTTAAAACACCTAAATATTATTCCACTCTGTGGATGTTTGATGATGTGTTTACCAGTTCCCAACTGACTGCATTTACATTGATTTTGATGCTCTCCATTTACATACAACTAATTCAAAAATTATTATCATTGTACATTTCTTAGTGATTCGTATGAATGCGTAAGTAGAATATAATTGTAGAAATGATATTTCTCTGTCAAAAGATATTTTTGTTTTAAATTTTGATAAATATTGTCACATAACATTCCTTCAAAATTGTATTAGTTTGCATTCTCACCAAAAAGAGGGCCCATTTCCTGATACCAATGCCTACAGATTAAATTTTTAATCTTTGTCAATCTGATAGATGAAAACTGGCATGAATTTCCAGTTTACTTTGTATTTGTTTTATTATTAGTTATGGTAAGTACTTTTTTATGCTAAAGTATGATGTGCAAATTTTGTTACAGACAACAAAATCCAGTCTGACTAGTTCAGCCAGAAATATAATCTCTTAAAGGTGATTAGATACTACTTGAGATTGTTGAAGAAACAAACTCAAGGATAAAATTCCGGGCCAGGCGCGGTGGCTCACGCCTGTAATCCTAGCACTCTGGGAGGCCGAGGTGGGCGGATCATTTGAGCTCAGGAGTTCGAGACCAGCCTGAGCAAGAGCGAGACCCCATCTCTACTAAAAATAGAAAGAAATTATATGGACAGCTAAAAATATATATAGAAAAAATTAGCCGGGCATGGTGGCGCATGCCTGTAGTCCCAGCTACTCGGGAGGCTGAGACAGGAGGATCGCTTGAGCTCAGGAGTTTGAGGTTGCTGTGAGCTAGGCTGATGCCACGGCACTCACTCTAGCCTGGGCAACAGAGTGAGACTCTGTCTCAAAAAAAAAAAAAAAAAAAAGGATAAAATTCCGGGAACACCAAAAACCATGCAGTAAACTGGCCTGATATGGATACCTCTGGTGCCTTCTCCATCAAACGTGAGATGCCAGGGACTCATGCCCCACATCCACTACTGCCTCCATCACTGATGTCACCAGTGATTCTGGACTTGCAATTGCAATTCCTGCTGCCACCTACACCAGCAAAATGGGAGCACTGCTTTGCTCATCACTAGATCAGTCTCACTGAGTGAGGTGTGTCTATTGGTTGAAGTCTAGGTTACCTGCCTGAGTGTGAGCCACAAGAGAGGCTGGGCATTTGAGTTCTAATCTCAATGGGGGAAGGCAGGATTCACAATATGAAAATTTCCCTCAATACAGTAAGGTTTTCAAAATATGACAAGAAGCCTTGGACATGTGAAATACTAACACCTGTACTCCCCACTATTGACAGGCAACTATTCTTCATACTTAGTCTTTGAAACAAAAGCAGATACTTCCCTAACATAGTACACCTTCCACTCATTTCCAATGCACACACCTCTAAATTATACAGGTGTATTCTAAGATCCTGAGAGAGGAGCTGGTGATATGTTCATTCACCATATGTTTCTATAAAATTTCCTAAAACTATTTTAACTGAAATTGTTCAATACTACCATTTATTTTTACTCCAATTTCCCTTTAATCCTACTTCATCACATGTCAAATGGCATAAGAGTAACGGTACATTTATTAGGGATTTATTATAACAACTTTTGTTTTTCAGTCACTTCTGTGTAGAGACAAGTTATTTCTAGCCACGCAAGTGTAAAAATGGCTTCGAGATATACGGAACTTATGCTGTGTGACTCAGCCAGCACTGGGACTGAGCATTCCAATATGAAGTTCAGTGCCAAAGACCAGGTCCTGATACTCTGGTGTCACTTAGCACCAGAAGTAAGTATAGAGTGCGGAAGATACCAGATTCCAAATGTATGGAGCCAGGAGCTGGTCTGTGGAAAATTCTTCCAATTATCAGACTAGTTAAGTTTAAGGAAAGGTTTCAATTCTCATCAACATTTAGTCAGAACTGAAGTTTGTTCTATCCAGGATATATTTTATAATACAATATCTATAATTACAAATGCATGATGACTTTTTTCTTTTATGATGGGAATTGTGTGAATTAGAATGTATCCTAAAAGGAAAGTTATTGGGAAGAACTAGAGTACCTGCCACACTGCAGCTTGTCTTGGCAGCACATTCAATGCACATGATCTTCCTTTTCTACTGTTGAGGCTCAGAAACGGATAACCCAAAATATGTCATTTTGACATGCTGAACTGAAGAAGCCCCTCAAACCCTTTCTGTACTTCCCCCGCCCCATCTCTCAAGGCTCTCTCTCCCAAAGCATACACAGGATAAAGTTATCCTCTGAAGATACCTTATCTGCCTAAAGTCCACACCTGACAAAAAACAAACAAACAAAAAAAAAAAACAATTCTGGTCCCTTCCTGGAGTTTTCATTAACTAAGCTTTATCACACAAAGGCTGAAGTCTGTCAACACACCTGGACCGACTTTCATCACAAACCATTGTCTGTTCTGCAGGCCCAACAGACTTTGTCCCAGGCCATTGTGTGTTCTTCAAACCCATGAAATCCCCGAAAAATCATTTACTACTCCTTTAAAATCATCCACACTTCCCCATATCCCTTTCCCCTAAAAAAAATAAGATATATAAACATCTATATCCCATTGAAATATTGGGCAATCACTCTATGGTTCTCCCCTGACCACACTAATAGATTGATATGCCATTTCCTCATTTGCCCTTTATTTATTAATTTTTCAACAAACTTTCAGAGGGCGTAGGTAAAATTTTCTGTAACATAATCATAAAGTTTGCGTAACACAATCCCAGAGGGGTCTGAGCTCCTGGTCACCACGCCCTTCTCAGTCCATCTATCATGAATGTGAACTTGAGCACCAAACCTGCCAAGATGGTGACTTTCCTTCTTGCCTTTCAGTTCTTTGTGATAATGAGGGCAAAGTGTCCAGGAGACAGGCAGTTCTATCTTATAGTTAATGAGACTCTGTATTCTCTGGTGGAATTGTGTCCTCTTTGGGAACCAGAAACTTTAAATCCACAGAACCCAGAGTTGGGATCGGAAGCACAAATATCCTAATTTCCACTGCTTAGTTCCTGAGCTCATATAAATGTTGATTTAAAGAATACAGTGTCCTGAAAGATGGTCCTCTATCCTCTGAAAGTGTCATTTCTGAACTGCCACTTCAACTGTGTCTTCAACAGGCAGTTCTGTCCCTCTATCAAACTGACAATTTCTGGGTGATGTGGATGTGATATGACCAGTGGATCCCATGGTCAGGTGCTCACTGCTGCACCTCCTTTGTTAGAAAACGAATCCTTCGGTCTGTTACAATGTTATGTGGAATTCTGGGTCAATGGATCAAACAATTAGCCATGGGGTAGAGGTGCAGATTCAGACTCTGCAAGCAGGAAAGATAAACCTAAACCCAAACCCAGAAGACATATCTATTTCTATTGAAATGAATCACTGTCCTTTCCAAGAATTGAAGGGAGCAATGTAATCGAGATAATTGAACCAGTATTTTAAGCCTGTGCAAGTATTTTTTACAGCTGATGATTTTGGTGTATTATGAATATTTTTGTTTCCCCCCCTTTGTTTTTTCTCTTGTAATTTTGTATCTATTACTACTTCCCTTCCCTCACCCCCAACATTAGGTAATATAATCATGTAATTTGCTGTTTTATATTAATGGAGAAAATGTGTAATTACCTCTATATATGTTGAAAATGTATTTGATAAGAATTCAATAATCATCTTTTTATTAAAGCAACAAAAAGCTCTCAGTAAGCCAAAAATAAAAGAAATTTTCTTTCATATAATTATGGGTATCAATAAACAACAAAAATATTTAAGACTAGAATACAGTAGGAATTCAAATTAAAGTAAGAAATAAAAGAAATCATACATTCACTATTACTATTAAATATGTTTTGATGAGTGTGAAAGGTTTTTTATATATTTTTTATTTCTGTTCAACATATATAAAACCCAATACTATGATTTGGAAATTTCCCACTAATTGAGGAGATCTGAACTGTCAAGAAACACACGTTTTCCAATTTCGCTTATCACTTTGACATGTGCATATGACATGGTCTTAATCAATCAGATACACTCAAATAAAACCTTAAATCAGGAAACAATGCAATGAAGCAAAGACAAACAGAAGCCACTCTGGCTTCCCAGGGACCAAGATGGCAACAGTAACAGTGGGTACCCAGTGTCAATGCTGTCCCGGTGCTGGTGGTACAAACAGGAGACCTGCTGTTTAATAGTAACAGTATTCACATGTTCACCGGATGGATTTGTTTTGCGTTCAATTATGACCACTTAGCCTACTTGTTTTCCAAATGTGGTTCCCTAGTTTTCCCTTGAACTAATTTTTATTTTTTAGCTTTTTGCCAAAATTAACCAGTCTAGTTTATCCTATTGTTTGAAATTAATTACTATGATCATTACATGGAAGTCCTAACAAACAAGAAAGTAAATAAGAAAAATAAATATTGGGGAGAAACAAAAGTCACCATTAATTGCAATTTATATGATTTTCTACATAGAAAATCCTAGAAAATCAATAGAAAAACTATGAGAATGAATGAAATAATTTAATAAGGTGGTAAGTTATAAAATAATATATGTTAATTATTTTTTAATTTATAGAAATAAATAACAATCACATATTTTAAAATACCTTTAACAAAGGCAAAACAATGATACACTTATGAATAATTTAACTAAAATTACGAATGAAAAGCTAAGATTTTTCAAGACCCGCCAAAATGGAAAGGTATTACAAGATAGAAGGGACTCAACTGTGTAAAGATGCCAAATATCCCTAAATTGATCTATAAATTCAATATAATTTCTACTTAAATTTCAAAAGGATTTTTCATCATGAAAAGTAATTCAAAAGTACCCCTAAAGGGTAAATCAAAACAAAAACCAAAAATATTTTGAAAACAATTAAAAGAGAATTTGTCCTACTAGAAATCACAATATACTGTAAAGCTATAGTAACTTCAACAGGGTGATGCTAGTACAGGAAAAGACAAATGGCCTAGAGAAGAACAGAAAGACAAAAGAAGACACACATATGCATGAGAACTTGGTATACAAACAATATGATATTTCAAAACAGTGGGGAAGAGATAGATTATCCATTAAATAAATTTTTACTTAAAAATATCTGTCCATTTTGGTAAATAAATTTAGATCCCTATCTTATACACCATATTAAGCAACAAATTCTAAACTGATTAGACTTCTGAAGAAAAAACCACAAAATTGTTTAACAGTTGTAGAAGAACTTTTAAATCACGTGGGGAATCGGAAAAGCCTTCATATGCATAAAATTTAAGAATACACAAAAAGACTAAAATTTTTCACTATACAAAAAATTTAAAATAAAATTTATGCATGATGAAAGACACTACAAAGTAACAAAATGCAGACTAGGAAAAAACATGTGTAACATATCACCTACAAAGGGTTAATACCGTTACTATTAAAGAGCATCAAAAAATTAACACAAAATATAAAGATATATAAATGGATTAAATATAGTCTTAAAAGTTTGGATAATAAAGTAGTCCACTGTAGTTTCACAGCTTTCTTTGCCAGGCTTCCAACACCACAAATCTGAGTTTATGGCCACTATAACAAGCTCCCGCGTGGACCAGAAATAAAAAGGAGAGATAGAGCCATCAGCAAAATCACTGGCACAGAGACAGCCTGAAAAGTGACCAGCAAGTTCATTTGGATGGTGGGGTCCATGGAGGAGCCAGGTGCAGAACAAATGCTGCAGGATCTCAGTACCTTCCAGATCGTTGAGGGGATGAATTACAGTCTCCATCTGTTTGTGGCTCTTCAGGGCTCCTTAGCCAAGGAAAAGAGTTCCATTATCCTGGCATTGAAAAAACATTTTGGAAATGCTGGACCCTTCTTCGGAGAAGCAAGTAAACATCATAGGTTTGGCATAGGTCAGGGCAGCAGTGTGAAACATATGATTTGTTACAGGGAACTGGGCAACTGAGAGAGCTGGTTAAGCGGTCTCTGTGAGGCAGTCGTCTCTGTGTCTGACGCTAAAGTCCACGAGGCAGGCGGGCAGGCAGGAAGGAAATATGGACATAAAGTTGGGGAGATCAAGAGAAGGCTGGAACTCACAAGCACAAGCTGAAACCCCAAGAGGTTAGACTGAAATCTATGTCAGTTTTTATTGCTTCTGACCTTGGTGACAATAGTATCCCGCAGGATCTGGGAGCCTTTGTCACAAAACTAAACTTACACATTTGACCAAGGAGTAAAAGAATGTGAATCCAGGGCAAGTTACAGCAGTTGCAAGCCCGGCTGCTACTTCCCCCCAGGAAGGTGAGTCAGCGGACCAGCAACAACACGTGTTAATAACAAAAGAGCTGTTGCTTCCTCTCTGCCCTCAGATCTCCCAAGCATCTCCCTGTGGTCCACTCTAACATACAATAAAGGGAATAGTGGAAAATGTAGTTCAGCGCAGCCAAGTTGATACATTATAAAACCCAAACAGTAATGATATAGTTTTCCTTCAGTATCCATGGGGGATTGGTTCCTGAGCTCACCCACCCCCTGCGGATACCAAAACCCACAGCTGCTTAAATCTCTTGTATAGAATGGCATAGTATTTGCATATAACCCATACACAACCTCCCATATACTTTAAATCATCTCCAGATTACCTAATGCAACCTAAATACTATGTAAACAGTTAGTTATACTATTGTATTGTTTAGGGAATAATAAGAAGAAAAGTCTGTACATGTTCAGTACAGATGCAACCATTTGTTATTTATTTATTTATTTTAGAGATGGGGCCTCACTCTGTCACCTAGGCTGGAGTGCAGTGGCACAATCATAGCTCATTGTAACCTTGAATTCCTAGGCTCAAGGGATAATTCTGTCTCAGCCTCCCAAGTAGCTGGGACTATAGGCTCATGCCACTACAGCTGGCTAATTTTTTAAAAAAATTTTTTGTAGTGCACAGTTTACACTCATACCTTAATACACTCACTGTGACTAAATGTTTACTTTTTGGGCTTTGTGTCCTAAAATATTTCTTTCTCTCAAATTTATTTATTTATTTATGTGTGTGTTTGTTTGTTTGTTTATCTGTAGAGATGGGGTCTCACTATGTTGCCCAGGCTAGTCTCAAAATCCCAGCTTTAAGCAATCTTCCCACCTCGGCCTCGCAAAGTGCTGGGATTACAGGCATGAGCCACCACACCCAGCTAATCACTCATTTTTTAAAAAATATTTTTGATCAGTGATTGGATGACCCTACAAATGTAGAACCCATGGATACAAAAGGCTGACTGTATTGCTGACACACCGGGCTACTTTAGAAGAAAGCATGCTGTTTTCTCATAATTAATAATTTTACTATACTTGGTAGACAATATCTACATTCAATTCTGGGTATTTCATTTTATTAATAAGAAGGTCTTGGAGGAAATGAAATGTGATTTGAAGGTACATTCATGATAATTATATGAGAAAGATTCTGGCAACTCTTGATATTTTTGAGGACCTCTCATGTGGAAGATGTAATAGGCTTGTTTGATTTACTGCAGAGGATCAACAGTTAAAACGTCACAGAAAAGTACATTTTTGGTTTCATTCGAAGTCTAAAAACCCCTCTAGACTGCAAACTCTACAAAAACAGGGAATCTTGTGTGTGTGTGTTTGTGTCTGTGTGTGTATTTTTAATTTCTAATGCTCAGTACATATTTATATAGTTAGAATGATCAGAAATGTTTGTTGAACTAATCAGTTAACTAATGGGCAACTGAGACAATTCTATAAAAATAAAATTGAACTAGCTAACTGTGAAATGGACTATACATGTATTCCATAATTCCATTGCATTCCACAGCATAATAAGTGCACCATCTCTTCATAAGCATGTGTTCTTTCAAGGTTGTAAAAACCAGATGACAGGAAAGTTTAAAAACATAAGCATTCTCCATTAAAGATCCAGAATGTCTCATATCTTTGAAAAGTTATATTTTAATGAAATCATAAAAATAGCACAATGACCAAAAATATTTTATTCTTCCTTGGGCAATTTGAAAGTGTCTGTTGACTTGTAAAACCAGATGGAGGGTAAAAAAAGATGTCCATGTTCTTTGGTAGTAATGTTTATTATTTCTGTGTGATATAATAGGCCAAAATGTGATTTCACTTCTCATTTACTTTCATTGGCCTAGTAATAACGAACTCTACAGACAAAAATACAGAATACCAAATAGTAGCCACTTAAGAAGGTTTTACATTTAGCCACTTAGATGGTTTTACATCTAGGTACCTGGCATTTTGTGAACAACCCATAAAAATGCATCTATGAAACCAATGTTTGCATTGCAGGTTGCCTGCGTCCCTAGCAACAACTTGCAAATTCTCTTAAAACTCAAGGATTCTGAAATGTTTTCCTTTTTTTTAATGAATTAGTTCCTTCCTTTTTCCCTACCCTTGATTTCTTCTTATCAAAATTTTTAAGTTTGGTGTATTTTGGCTTAGAAATTGTACTGTACAAAAAGGGTATCTCCACTGTCTACCATATTCTCTGGTTTCTTACAGTCATGCAAACCATCTTGCTTTTCACTCATAATTCAAGGTCCCTTTTGCCCAATACCTTAAATGTAAACTATTTTTTATTAAAGTACATGAGATAATTTCCTATTCAAAATACTTCCTCAACGTAATAAATTTTCAAAATAAGCTAGTAGTATTCTATATATTTCTAAGCATAGCAATGTGAATTTAAGGGTTGCATATATAACCAAAATTCTTCTTCTAGAACTTTCCATATCCCTCATTTCAAACTATTGTTTTTTCCTTATGTTTTTGAAACTTGGCTGCAGAAAATTGAGTTAATTATGCTCTGAGAAGTGTCACTAGCACATGCAAGACCCTCTCCCGGTTGATACTTACTTTTCTTTTTTTTCTCTGATCCATGCCCCCTCATCTTTCCCACCTCACTGCCTAAGCACCCTGCTGGATACCTGTTCTTAGATATCCACAGCAGGTCCTTGAATAATGTCATTTCATTCAATGTTGTTTTGTTCTAATGTTAATGAGACCAGGAAAAAAAAAGAAAAAATCGATTTCCAACCGGGGCCATTGATTGTGTGGGGTTCACACGTTCTCCCCATGTCTGCATGGGTTTCCTGTAGATACTATAGTTTCCTCCCACATCCTAAAGATGTACTTGTTTGGTTAATTGGCATGTCAAAATTGTTCCAAGATGGGTGGGTGTGGGTGAGTGCATCCTACGATGAGATAGTGCCCTGCCCAGATCTGGTTCAGGACAGGCTCCAGCCACCTGTGACCCTGGACTGGAATACATGGGTTAGAAAAGGAATGAATGAATACAAAGTATGATAAAATAAAAATTTGTAAAGTATACTATAATCACACAAATACGCAACAATAAACAATGAGGTACAAAAACGCTCATCCAGCCCACCATATTTGTGATTTTTTTTGAACTGTGTGGTGTTAGGAGGTGCTCTTTACAATTTTTGCTTTGCAAACCTTTATTCTTTGATTTAATACACCACCACTATGACTACTGTCACTCATTGATTCGCCAAAAAATTGAGTAAATGTCTTGTTTTTATTAATCTTTCTTAAATGTATGTATAGCTCACATTTATTTCAATGTTTAACATTAGAGGTGTTTTGGGTCTTTATTTAAAAGTTTGGTGATGTTTTTGTGACTAGAAATATACCATAGGAACTTAACCCTTGTTTCTATAAATTAGCCTATGATAAAATTGGTTTCATTATATATTATACGTTATTTTCTTAAAGACACAGTTTCCAAGAACCTATCGTTGGCATTAAGGAAGGACTTACTGTATATACCTGCAAATTTCACTGTAATTTGGAAATGCAGGTGTTTTGAATTTAACTAAATGATTTTATTCCATTGGTCTGGCTACTTCTTACTTTTTCACTCAACATTGTTTTTAATATTGATTCACGCTCTTCAAACCATGTAGCCCAATGGTCCTATCAGCCGCACCAGTATTCATAGCATGCTTTTATCATCTTTTTTATTCATTTCCTGGTAAGAACAAGAAGGTTGTAACTTATTTCTTACTTTCAAAACAATGCCTCCGTGTGTGTCCCCATACAGATCTTTGTAGGAAGTTCTCTCTCTGGGATATGCCCAGGAGTGGGATTGCTAGGGGATAAGTTGTACACAGTTTTTATTCTGCTCCATATGATCACTTTACCATCCACATAGCTACCTAAGTTTATACTCCCTTTCCCCACTGCTTTACCAATACGGGGTAATATCCAGCTTTCAACATTTTGCTAAACTAATGTGTGTAAAGGCATACCTCATTATTAATTTAATTTGCCTGTCTTTGTTTCCAAGGAAAGTTAAGCAACTCTTCAGAGATATTAACCATTCAGTTTTTCCTTTATGTGGCTAGCCTATTATTCTCCTTTTCCCCTTTTTTCCTGTCTTTTTCATGTGGATTTTCAGGACTTCTTGTGTATTCTCTAGATGCCAATTTCTTGGGTTTTTTTATACACGTTGCAAATATCTTCTCCCAGCCTGTCCAATATTTATTAACTTTGTCTCTGATTTTTTCTCAACAAATTAAATCTTTGATTTTAATGTGATAAAATCTATATTTTAAAATTTCTTTCTCTTTCTTTTTTTCTTTCTTTTTCTTTTTTCCTTCCTTCTTTCTTTTCTTCCTTCCTTTATGATTTTTCTTCCAAGGGCCTTAATCAATATGATTTTCCACTTCCCCAAATAACACATATATTCTCCTGAATTTTTTTATAATTCTACTTTTCATTAATTTATGGTGTGAGATATGGCTTCAACTTAATTTATTAAATATCAGTTTCCCAGTGCTACCTACCAATCTGTTTCTCCAACTCCTTTATAGTTCAATTTTAACATACTTTAAATTTATGTGTGTTTAATACTTTGTGAGTGTGTATTTTTGAGCTCTCCATTACATTATGTCATCTTTCTATCTGTGATGAATACCACACTGGTTTTGTTGTTATTAATATTATTATTATTATTATGGCTTTGTACTATGTCAGCTAGTAAGATATGCCCCCATCTCTTGCTTTCTTTAAATAAATATGAGTAAAATAGTCACAGACCTTTATGCTTCCATAAATATTTTTAATACAGTGGCTAATTTCTTTTTTTTTTTTTTTTAAAAAAAAAAGCCTGTTTGTATTTTGTGTTTAGATTGAAAATAAGACGGCATCTCCTTGAAAATAATGACCATGCATATTTTAAATCCTTATCTGTCTGATGCAT